>NC_134412.1:40427046-41627046 GCF_038048845.1 Mixophyes fleayi
TGCCCTCATTTCGGCCCTCCCTATACCACTATATACTCCTTTTAAGTACTAAGATATATTCATGAAAACCAAAACCAGTAGCAAAAATGTTTATTATATACATTTATCTAACTAATCAATAAATGTTTATACTGACTCTTAGCTTGGTACGGTAAATTCAGTCACATTATCCTTGTATCCCAAGAGAATATAATTCATAAAGAGAAAAACACAGCAATAAGAGATTTTCAGCATATTGTGAATCAAAAGCCTAACTGGCATTAGCCAAGTAGACAAAAGTTGCAGCAGCCTTTTTAAAGCAACTCCAAACCCTACAGGAAAAGCTGCATACCTCACAGTATTGCATACCTTTTAAAAGTTGGCAGATATTTTCACTAATGATCTGCTAGTTTTAACTGTTTTTCATCTGTGTTTATATGATACAGCATATCGGTCAATAGTACTGACAGATACAAAGTATACTTGCAAATAGTTGTTTCTTTGAGATACTCCATGGCAGCCATTACAATGGGGGTAATCCTTCTATCTTTGTGTAGAGACAGGAAATTAGAAACGCCACAGGTAGTGTATAGTGCAGCACCGTATCTTCCCATGCTTTGTAGTGGCTTCCCAAGTTGTTCCTGAAATTGGGCTGCCATGGTGTATCTGAAGGCAAAGGAACAATCGGTAAATATAATTTGCAACTTTATTCTTCCATGCTATAATGGGATTACCCAAGCAATAATAGTAGGGAGGGCAAACAAACAACAGAATGAGCCATGTATGCTACATAATGAAGACCATTTTATTTAAGTAGATGTGTGGAGAATGTCTCTTAAACTGTACATCAGCAGATGACATCACATTCTGAGCCAGGCCATAGGCATTGCAAAGTCTTTTTAACTGAGCTTCCTTCTTTGAGCCTGTATGCTCGAAAGGGTTGTTTAGGTGCAGTGGGGTCACTTTTTGTAGTGTAATTTCTCCCAGGCTATATAACTTCTTACATCTTTGAAGAGTTGAGGAGGAGGAAAAATACTTCACCTTTCGATTCTGTAGCCGGCTGTTAGATTTACCCCTAAGAAAAAACTTGTGAATCATGGTATCTAGTTTATAACCAAAGATAAAGAATCTTCTAATGTGAGTATTGCTAGGCTATTGTTAAGTTGAGCATCTGCTGCCCATAGACGCAGCCAAAGAGCTCTCTCTTAGCTACCACCATTGAAGACATGATCTAGCTGAAAAGATGATGACATTTAATGATGCCACACAACGGAAATCTATTCTTCTCTGCATAAATACAATGCTTTTCAGCAGATGTTGTCTACTAATATTTTCCTGTACATTTGTATGATGAGTCTCACCCCTGAGTCCGAGTTCTAGTCACTGAAGCCATAGCTACCCCTAATTTCAAAGTAGTTGCAAAGGATATATGAAGCATTTTAAAACAACTTTATATCTTCCTATCCATATGATCTCTTAAACTACCACCATTATCTAAAGGTATAGGGGGTCTGGCTGATAAACTGGCTATTGCTATGTCCACTTTTTTAACTGAACTCCATATCTGTGTGTCTTTATCATTAAAGAGATACCTTTGTTCTTATCTTTTACGGTTAAACTTAATTATTCCACATAATGCCATTATCTATGAATTAAAATCTTTACTACCTGGTGCATAGGAAAAACTCTTGTTTCTTTTATTGCGATCCTCGGAGAGGAACTTTTGAAGTGCAATGAAGGTTGATGTTTCATTTGTTCCCATAAATTCATATATGTGCCTGAGTAGAATCTCTGTATTCAAAAAGTTTGGGCTCTTCTATAAATCTCCCCTGATTCACTACTAGAGTTTTCATCCATGTCTTCTAAAGAGTCCAGTTCTGACTAGAAGCCTCTGTCCTGTAAGTTAATGCTTATCTTGACCTTGTTCTCCTCACCCCATGCATAGCATATAAATTGACACAAATGATTTAGTCATCCAGATTATCACTTCCTTAAATTGCTCAGGAGGCTGGGGATTGCTTCCTTTGGGCTGGAAATACATGTTGCACAAAAGACCCCATCATAATTCAGAGATAATGGCTCTTTAGACTCTATGCTACTGGGCTTTACTTTTTCTTCCTCTCCGCAGGCTCTACAAGAGTACTGATATTGAAGATTATTACTTAACAGCTAACTAATTAAAATCCAGAAAGAGTAAGCACCCTAACTGAGATTTACCAAGAATGGGTGCTCTTTGGATGTTTGGGATTGAACGCAGGCTCCATCATGCTGGCAATGCTCTGTGCTCTGTTTGTGGTACCAAAGGTGATATCACGGAGAAAAGAACCCTGTAGTAGTTGTTCCGACATCCTGCTGTCTGATCCTTTACATTGCCATCCTTTAACTGTGGACGTGGCATGCGCAGAGCACCTGCACCGGTGTGTGCGCCATTTTAAAACTTTTAATATTCAAGTACCTTTTCTTGTACCGCATTTGCTACCAAAGGTAGCAACCAGCGGTACCCGGGGAGCCAGTCCTTCCTCTCAGTTTGCATCACCAGCGGTGTGTTGCGGGACACTTCCAACAAGCAAGTCCTTTATAAACTAAAAAGAACAAACTTCTACTTTTCCTCTCTATCTTCAGCTAGAGATGGGAAGAGACACAGGGTAAGGGGAAGAGCTGCACTATGGTACCAGGAGTTGTTTCTAATTTCTTGTCTGTCAAAAGATAGAAGGGACTAACCCATTGTAATGCTTGCCAAGAAAGGATGGAAGAGAAATTTAGTTATGAGAGAAGCATGCATGAAATCAGAAGATCTGAGTGTCATTCCCCAAAATAAATAAATAATGGTTCAAAAAAGGTGCACATGTAGAAAGTCCATAGAGCATCTAAGAAAGGTAGTATGCATTGTGTTCATAAAGCTTAATTGTGTTAGCATGTGCAAACCAGTTCTACACTATATATCTCATTTCTTTTCCCTCCATATGGATACAAATAATTATAGATTTTAGTGCAGGGCCAAAGCTAATAGATTTCAATAAGGATACTCTGCTTATTTTTTTCTTTTTAATCCACAGACTATCCAGCCATCTTTAGTGGGAGATATCTTGGGATTCTGGACCCACAGGAAAAGATTCTTCACAGAGGAGGATGTTTGTTGAACATTGAGAAAGGAGGTAAATGTGTAGAAGAATTAACAGACCAGTTTCAACCATTCCAACGGGTATTGGGGGCCCTTGGTCGAGGTTGTTGGGATGATATTCTCAATTCTGGCTGTTTCAATGGGACTCTCTTTCGCTTCCCTCTTCGTCAATGTCCTTCTGAAATCTCGGACAATATTTATAATACAGAAAGAGTTCAAGAGCTCTTTGAGTCTTTTATGAAGGACGCTAACATCAGCCTTCTTTTCCTTCGTCATGTTAAAAGTGTATCTTTAAAGAAAATTGGCAGAGATGGAGTACTGATAACTCTGATCACAGTTAATGTGTGTACTGAAGAAACATTTGAGACGGAGTCAGTTGATCTTGCTATTGAAACTCATTTTAAAGTTACTTCTCTAAAGTGCATTGGAAAAGCAGAGGAAGAATGCAAATGGTTGGTGACCGCCAGCACCGTTGAAGGAAATCTGTTTCCAGAACTAATAGAGTTAAGTAACAAACTGTGCAATAGGCCTGTTCTTGACTTGGCTTACCCATTATCTAAGCCCAACATGGACTTATTTGGAGGCCGTTTAAGTTGTGTTCTGCCACTCCCAGACAAGGAAGAAAATCGGACAGGTCTGCCATGCCTCATCAATGGATGTTTTGACCTAACTGACGACAGGAGAGGCCTAAAGTGGCTTGAAATTGATCAACAGCATGATGAAGCTGCTAAATGGAACCATATCCTGGTAGAGCAAATATTGCCTTTACTTTACACATATGCAGTAAAGAATGCAGTGACTTTAGTAAAGTTGTCAAAAATGTCAGCAGACATGGCATACAGCATTTGGCCAGACCCAGAGAAGACTATACATAAAGGCATATGGCATAACCTTGTAAAAGAGATAGCCCTGTCGCTGGTGAAGGAGAAAGTATGTCAGACAATTGACAAAACCCAGTGGATAGATGCAACGGAAGCTGTTTTCTTGCATTTTGAAAATTATGAAGTCTGTGTTATTTTAGAGGAACTGCTTCTGCTCTTCAAAGTCCCACTTGTTAAAGTCCCAGGACATGTCTACTCAATGCTTCAGTTAGCTAAGAGTAGCATTGCAGGATTGAATGTTGTGTCGCCGTGTCTTGTGAGAAAGGTCTTGCATACGGTTGACAGGCTTGTCTTTCCAAGTGAAAAAAAACTGTTGCTCCTCAAGTATGTCATCAGTGATGGACAATATAATGAGCTACTGAACCTTCAGCTGTTGCCTTTATCTGATGGTAAATTCACAAGCTTCCAAAACACAGAGGCAAATGGCATGGTTTACATTGACAGTCAAGAATTTCCAAGGTAAGGAATTTAATTCAGGGGTGTTGATATTTATGAAGATGTAGTTAATCTTTCCAAAGAAGTATGCTCTCTCCAGGGGTCCCTGTAATGGCTATGGGGCCCGTATGTATGAGAGAGGGTCTGTTGATGCCTACTGATCCGTTATGCTGAACTCTAGTCTTCGGAGCAAGTGGAGGAAGCCAGGGGTTCCGGTGATTTCATATTAAACCTAAGGAACAGTCTTCTACCCTATGATATCCTGATGCCACATCTGATTTAAAAAAAACAGCTAATGAAAAGAAGTAAAATACATGGCAGACTTGTGTGTAATGAGTATAAGAAAGTCATTATCTGATGAAACCATGCAACAAAGTTTTCATTATACTTCATTATATAACCAGTGGGAATTGATCACCAGTAATAAGTGTCTATAGTCTCTAAGCTTGTCAGCAAGCCAGCCAAAAGTGTACAAACAAGTGCGACAATTTACTGGTAGATTTTGAACAACTGTTTGGCCTTCTCTGCTATACACAGAACAAATATTATTTATGATGGGATCGGTGTATTTATCCTCACTGTTTAAGGTAAATGTGTCAAACTTATTTCTTTTTCTTTTGTCAGAATTTTATTACCTGGAATTGCACATAGATTTACGCCAAAAGATCTACCCAATGATTTACTTCTGTTCCTCACAGAAATTGGAAGAACAAGTAAGTACATTTTTATTGGTTATATATTTTTTCTAAATGTTCTTTTTCATGGTTAAAGGCAGTTTGAATATGTGTGGTCTTGAAGATAGTAAAACATCATAAGGGCAGTGTAAATCTGGTATCGGCATTTTATAATTCTATACGCACACAGCAATGCGTACAGCTTTTCTAGTGTACGAAAGCTTGTGTGATATGGATTCACAAAATCTATGCGCTATTCCATCTTTATAGTAGCTTGTAGCAAATGCTGCATTTTAAATAATTTATGCTGCATTGTACAAGTAGACAGTGCATTATATTAGCATTTGTGAAATGTAACTAGGGAGACATGCACATTTCTTTCTTGACCCAAGTAGAACATTAGCGCACAATACAGCATAGGACCAGGAAAGAAACACTGTATTATCTAAACCACAGAAAGAGGAACTCGCATGCATACAATTATTATTATCCTTTATTTATAAAGTGACGATATAGGATTGCACCTGAATGAGGAGGGGGCTGCAGTGCTAGGGGAGAGGATGGTTAGAAGGTTGGAGGAGATTTTAAACTAGGCTCCGGGGGGGAGGGGCAAGCAAGTATTTATGGGATAGACATTGAGAGTAGTAAGGAGGAATTTAACAAGAGTAAAGGGGGTGGAGAGGGGGGAAAGGGAAGCATAGCCGATAAGGAGCGGCCCTTTTTAAAGCAAAAAGAAATACCTAAGGGAGCCAATAGACTTAAGTGTATGCTTGCAAATGCAAGAAGCCTGACAGGTAAAATGGGGGAGTTAGAACTAGTAGCAATGAATGAGCAGTATGATATTATAGGTATTACTGAGACCTGGTGGGATGATACACATGACTGGGCAGTCAACTTGGAAGGCTATTCTCTCTTCAGGAGGGATAGGGTAAATAAAAGGGGAGGAGGAGTATGTCTTTATATTAAGCCAGAATTAAAACCAAGTATTCAGGAAGTTATATACGAGAATATTGGTGATAATATAGAGGCATTGTGGGTGGAAATATCCAGCGGAGGAAAAAGTTCAGAGAAGTTTCTGATAGGGATATGCTATAAACCGCCAGATATTAGTACGATTGAGGAAGCCCAACTTCTACAGCAAATTGAAAAGGCTACACAACTAGGTCAAATTTTAATTATGGGGGATTTTAATTATCCGGACATTGATTGGAGTACTGAGACCTGCGGTACAGCTAGGGGAAATAGGTTTCTGAGCACGCTAAAAGACCATTACATGTCCCAATTAGTTGAGGAACCAACTAGGAACCGGACTATACTGGACCTAGTAATAACAAACAATGTAGACGTAATATCAAATATTCAAGTAAAGGAGCACTTGGGAAACAGTGATCATAATATGGTCTCATTTGAAATTAGTTTCCAGAAACAACAGTATAAGGGATCAACTAGGACTTTAAACTTTAAAAAGGCAAATTTTAATATGCTAAAGGAGTCTATAAAGAGCATAGACTGGGACAAAGCCTTTGAAGGAAAAAATACGGAAGAAATGTGGGCTGTCTTTAAAATGTTGTTGGAAACATACACGTATAAGTTCATTCCTATGGGAAATAAATGTAAAAGAATTAAGTCTAAACCAATGTGGCTAAATAAAAAGGTAAGGGAAGAAATGCAAAGGAAGAAGCGTGCATTTAAATTGTTTAAGTCTGAAGGGTCAGAGGAGTCCTTCCATAGGTACAAGGAATGTAATAAAACATGCAAAAAGGAAATTAGAAAATGAAAGGCACGTTGCAAAAGAAAGTAAGACAAACCCCAAAAAGTTTTTTAAGTATATAAATGGCAAAAGGATTAAAAAAGATAATATAGGACCACTAAGAAGTGAGATGGGTGAATTGATAAATGATACTAAGGAAAAAGCAGAGATATTAAACACGTTCTTTTCTTCAGTATTTACCAGAGAGGAACAAATGGCAGGAGTAATACATAAAAATGGAAATGAAACCATGCCATTAATTAATACTTGGTTGTCAGAGGAAGAAGTCCAAAGGCGACTGAAGAATATTAAGATAAATAAAGCTCCAGGTCCAGATGGCATACACCCAAGGGTCCTTATGGAATTAAACTCGGAAATAGCTAGACCGCTATTCTTAATTTTCAGAGATTCAATCTCATCAGGCTCAGTACCAAGGGATTGGCGAATAGCAGATGTGGTGCCGTTGTTTAAAAAGGGGACGAGATCACAACCAGAGAATTATAGACCTGTAAGCCTGACATCAATAGTGGGGAAACTACTGGAAGGTATTTTAAGGGACAGTATTCAGGATTACTTGGTACGCAATAAAATTATTAGTGGGAATCAACATGGATTTGTGAGGGATAGGTCATGTCAAACTAATCTAATTAGTTTCTACGAGGAAGTTAGTGGAAACTTAGACCAGGGCAGGACAGTAGATGTGGTCTACTTAGATTTTGCAAAGGCCTTTGATACAGTGCCACACAAGAGGTTGGTTTACAAAATAAGGGAACTGGGTCTAGAAATCAAAATTTGTACTTGGATCGAAAACTGGTTAGAGAATAGGGAACAGAGAGTTGTGATAAATGGAACATTTTCTAATTGGTCAAAGGTCTTAAGTGGAGTTCCTCAAGGTTCCGTGCTGGGACCACTCCTTTTTAATATATTTATTAATGACCTTGGTGATGGTTTAGAGAGTAAAGTTTCTATTTTTGCAGATGACACAAAACTCTGTAAGGTAATAAAATCAGAGCAAGATGTAGCTTCTCTACAGAGGGACTTAAATAAACTGGAGGATTGGGCGGCTAAATGGAATATGAGGTTTAACACCGATAAATGTAAGGTTATGCATTCAGGGATCAAAAACAAGAACGCAATCTATAAATTAAATGGAATTAATTTGGGAGAATCTATAATGGAAAAGGATTTGGGAGTGCTCGTAGACAGTAGACTTGGCAATAGTGCTCAATGTCAAGCAGCAGCTGCAAGGGCAAACAAAGTATTGGCATGCATAAAAAGGGGCATAGATGCAAGGGAAGACAGTGTAATTTTGCCACTGTATAAATCATTGGTAAGACCTCATCTTGAATATGCAGTACAGTTCTGGGCACCACTCTATAAAAAAGATAATTTGGAACTAGAAAGGGTTCAGAGAAGGGCGACAAAATTGATAAAGGGTATGGAGTCATTAAGTTATGAGGAAAGGTTAGCCAGTTTAGGCATGTTTACTTTAGAAAAGAGGCGCCTAAGGGGAGATATGATTACTATGTACAAATACATTAGGAGTCAATACAGAGAGCTTTCATGGGAACTTTTTACCCCAAGGACCATACACAGGACACGTGGTCATCCCCTAAGGTTAGAGGAGAGGAAATTTCACAACCAGCAAAGGAAGGGGTTCTTTACAGTAAGGGCAGTCAAGATATGGAATTCATTGCCAGGGAAGGTTGTGATGGCAGATTCAATAGATATGTTTAAGAAAGGGTTAGACAAATTTTTAGCGGAAAGGTGTATCCAGGGATACGACCGTTAATTTAAAATAAAGGATAGTAGTGGATATAGGGTAAAAATTGGATTGCAATATTGAGTCTGGGGGGATTTTCAAAATTGAAACAGATGGGCGGTTGCCTACTCTGAATTAATTTCAAATATAAGTGCAGGATCGCAGGAGATCCAAAATAGGTTGAACTTGATGGACTGGTGTCTTTTTTCAACCTCATCAACTATGTTACTATGTTACTATGTTACTAGGATACAGTGCTGTACATGGGGAGGATCATTATACGCGCAAATTATGTACAATGATATAAAACAAAAAGTACAGATTACTCATTATATAAGGTGATCTCCAATGTTTCTCAAAATAAACCGCGACAGTTTAAGTAAAATTTTAATACATACACTGTAATACACCTCTACACGGGTAGAGTACTTTATATCGGGGTAAGTGTTGTCTGCGCTTTGGTCATCGATATAGTGGCTACCATCGCCAGAGAACAACAGCTGAGAAATCCACAGTAATATTTAGTTTCGCACACATAAACATACTGCACTGAGGTACAAATCAGCGTTACTAAATTTATTGACACAGGTGACCATATTTACAAAAAGAAACATTAACTAAACATAGCATCTACTTTAACCTTGTACTACACAATTCAATCATCATCTGTCTATCCGTTATTGTTAGCTTGCTTGCTGTTTTTATGGATTCAGAACTCTCTCCAGTGGATAAAAGTGAATCGGGGATACTGAAATTATTTTCATTGTCTTCCATCCTTCACAAGTCACCACCCCTCTT
Organism: Mixophyes fleayi; assembly: GCF_038048845.1. Classification (NCBI taxonomy): domain Eukaryota; kingdom Metazoa; phylum Chordata; class Amphibia; order Anura; family Limnodynastidae; genus Mixophyes; species Mixophyes fleayi. The sequence goes on from NC_134412.1 coordinate 40,436,447, forward strand.
ACCTCTCCCGCACTGCTGACAACACCACATTCTCCTCAGTTCCTCAATTTCACTGCCTGGGTGTCACCCTTGAATTCTCTCTCTCATTCATTTACCACTTCTAATCCCTCTCCCAATCCTGTCACTTCCATCTCCGGAATATAGCTAGGATTCAACCCTTTTTCTCCCTTGATGCCACCAAAACATGAATCCACCGTCTTATCATCTCATGCCTGCACTATTGTAGCCTTCTCATATCTGGCCTTCTCCTCACCTACCTCTCTCCTCTTCAATCTCTCCTTAACATTGTGACAATATTGATCTTTGTTTTATTTTCTGCCAATCCCTCCATTGACTCCCCATCCCCTATAAATCCAAATCAAACTCCTCAACCTCACATACAAAGCTATTGCACGCTCCTCTCCCCGTACATATGCAACCTCCTCTCCTTCCACACTCCCTTCTGCCCCCTCCACTCAGTCAACGACAGCTGCCTCTACTCCGCTGTGATTACCACTTCTCACTCCCACCTCCAAGACTTTCCTTCACCGCTCCCCTTATCTGGAACGTGCTCTATCAGTCTATCGGACTCTCCCCCAGCCTCCAATGCTTCAAAGGCTCCCTGAAAACTCATCTGTTCACCAAAGCCTACCAGACCACTGCATATCCACTCTCTACCACCCCCCTCCTCCTTCCCTTCTATGTGTCACCCCTTCATTCTTCCATTCCAACCTTTAAATTTTAAGCTTTCATGACCAGTGCCCTCTTTCCTCTTGTTTTCTCATGCCCCCTACTTGATTCCTACCCCTCCCTTGTCACATTCTGCTACCTTTGTCATCCTTGTAATTAACTGGGATTTGTCCTTTTGAAACTTGATTTATGTTACCCTTCTTGTATTACTACTTGTATTTATTATCCAAGCTTTTCAGTTCTACTTGTACTATAATTTTTGTGAGCTTTTGTTTTTTATGTGGACTATGTCTGCCTTGTATGTACTACTGCCATGTACAACACTGCAGATCTTTGTTGCGCCCTATAAATAAAAGAATGTTTTTGTGCCTCTTAGCGCTTCCTCTAAGTATGAGTGTAAGTGCTGTTCGGACTGAGAAATGGAGCTGTCTAGCTGTCTCCTCCGCCACACAGATATGAATGATGCAAGAGTTTAAAAACTCTCTCAGCGCACATTAAGTATGATGGTTGAAGAAAGGAATGTGTAAATGTGCACAGAGGTGATCCACCTATAATAATAATAATGTTATTTCCATTTGATATATTGTGACATTGCTTTTTGATATTGCCATTTAAGATATTGCATCAAGTTTGATGATATATTCTAAACGTGATTTTAACTAACATTTCTGTGTCCTACATCTTTATTCTGAGATAAATGCATGATCACCTTAGTGGATCACCTCTGTGCACATTAACACATTCTTTACTTCAACTATCATACTTAATGTGGGCTGAGACTGTTTTACTACTCTTGCATAATTCATCTAAATTGCAAGAACTGAATAAGATGCATTTAGAGGGGCATTCCCCATTTCTTGGTGGTAGTTATCAAATTATTATTAGTATTATCATTTATCTGTATAGCGCCACCCCATTATGCAGCTCTTTCAGAGAATATTGATTCCTTCACATTAGTACTTGCCCCATTGGAGCTTACATTCTAAATTCCCTACCACACAAATGAACACACTAGGGTCTATTTTATCAGAAGCCAATTAACCTACCTACCAGTATATTTTTGGACTGAGGGAAGAAACCAGAGAAAACCCACACAAACACATAGTTGCACAGATTATTTTCCCTGCAAAAGAACTTGAATTTTATGGCTGGTCAGAGGTGCCAGGAAATCCAATCCTGTCCCTATACTCTTAGTGTGACGCATTTTGCATTTGCCAGGTTTTTAGGAGAAACATTAAAACTTGAATTTAATGAAGGGATGGCCCTAAAATCTAAGTAAGTTGTGCTTTTTACTGTGAGTGCACTTTGTGGAAGATCCAAAAAAACCTTGAAAATGCAGGCATATATTGATGTTGTGGGGAGTGTTTGAGTTGAGGACAAGCACCTTGAAATGATGTTGGTGAACAGATAGATGTACTTGAATAAAGAATCATTGCAGGCATGGATCTTCTGCTGTTTGTAAAAAGCCTTACTATCATGAATTCACAGTAATAAGGATAGACTCTTACACAGTCACACTATAATTAATTATTCTTGCTTTTTCCATTTTTCACACATACTAAGGCACCTTAACAATTTTGTTTCCAAACCCACACAGTTAATTGGGATTTGCTTTGTGAGTAGTGAGACTCCTGCCATTAAACAACATGAGTGCCTCACCTCAGATGGCAGAGTGAGGAGCCTGGCAGAAAGTGTGTTGAATCAACACAAAAATTAAAGTTTATTAGGCAGCATACTGCGTATCATTGCTGCCTGATTCCCGGTCATTTGTGTGTAGAGCTGGTATGTTTTACCCATGTTTGTATTAGTTTCTATGCCATTCCTGTGGCATGCTGCTTATTGGAATAATGAATTCCTTGTACAATGAATACCCCTAAAAAAAAAAAAGGTGCCCTCTCCACCCCTTTATCTTCATCTAATAATGTCACTTGATACTTCTCAACAAAACAAGGCACCTGCTGCACAACTTCCATACAACTTCCATGCATTGCACAAATAAAGGTGCACAGTAGGTCCAAAGCTATTTGTGCTATGGAGGGACTGTTTGATCCTCATAAATGACCTTCACTATCATCATAGTCTAAGCACAGTACCTCAGTTTGCAGTTGTGCGGGGTAAGGTATGTCCGGAAGAAACGTGTGTTATTGCAGGGAGTCAACATTCTTAATGAGGTACATTAGATGTGGAAAATTAGGCAGTTTAAGGGGAGATGGTAAGGATAATTCCTCACTGATAAGTGAAGTTGTCATTAGTGGATGATCTTAACCAAGAGCCTGATATCTTTATTTCTATGTGCAGGAGAAAAAAACTTAATTGGAGAAATCAGAAACTGTTTTTTCATTCTTATTAGTCCATTTTAAATCGATCCAGCCAAGCTCCTTTTTTAATCCTTGATATACTGTGAAGGGTGCCCCTGATGGCCTAACACAGGATGTCTTTGTTGCCCCTGCTAGCTAGTGGGTACAGGCAAACCGTACCATAGCAACCCCCCCCTGTATACACGGGCATTTAAAACAATTATGATGTGGAGTGGACACTAGTGTGTGCATGGTGCAGTGTGAATATGAAATTTGGGCACCAGGCCATCTTAGTTCAAAAAATGAAATACGTACTTTATTTCAACTCCTCTTCCTCCAGAACAGAATAGCATAATGGGTGCAAGAATATTTGCAACTTGAACGCTTTCCCCTACTGCACAATGCTTCAGCAAATAATAATGCTTTCTCTTTACTCCAACTCACTTCTGCACAGTACTTATAAACTGATAGCACATTGCATATCAGCTGCTGCTGCTGGGACTAGTGGTTCCACAGGTATACACAGGTTGAATCACACAGGCCTCTCACTTATTTCAGCTCACCCGCTTGCAGAATACGACCTCACAGATCCAACATCCCCAATATCCAGGGTCTCTCATTTCATGAGGCACAACATCACCTCATCCTAGGACTGTTCTGCCATACAGTCTTATCGTCTCTTACAGCCACACTCCCAATTAACCGCACTGCACCATGCTGAACCCCCCCCCCCCCCCCCCCATCCTCACGATACTAGGGTCTTTCCAAGCCAGCTACTCCATGGGGTACCTGAAAGGAGCTCTCAGACGCTCACACTGCTTTTTGCTAGTGTCAAACACTGTATCCGCTGTGGTCATGTTACTTCTGGGGTACCCCTGAAGGTGGATATTTCCCATCTGGTTAATTAATTAACGAAAGTAAGGCAAAAAAAGGAGTACGTATTCTCCTGGATAAAACCATGTTACAATGCAAGGGGTGCATATTAGTTCATTATTTTGTATATAAGTTAAATACTGTCTGTTTTTTTCATGTAGCACACAAAGGGGCATATTCAATTGTTCCCGTTTTCCGCGGGTTAAAAAGTATTACCATTATTACGGTAATACTAAGCCGGATTTCAGCTCGCAGCTCCCTGAGCCGCGAGCTGAAATCCAGCATGAAAGTTACTGTAATGACGGTATTTACGCGCACTTTTACCGTAATGATGGTAATAGTGCACGCGCCGCGTTACTTTGGCCAGTAACGCCAACAATTTAATATGCCCCATATACTTGATAGCTTTATTTGTACACAGAAATTTAAAGTTGATCTAGGACATGCCCTACCCCAACTATATATCGGCCATCACATTTTAAATTTACCTTCCCCTCAAATGCAACATGGTTTTGCCCAGGTACAGAATTACTCCTTTTATATGCTTTGCTCTCCTTAATGACTCGGGCCCTTAGAGGTTTAGTTGAATAATTTGGTTGTGCTTGCTGAAATTGAATAAACACAACACAATTGTTAATCTGCATCTGTGAAGTGTAAGAATTTTTTTGTGCATAATAAGATTTTGTAATAACTGGACATAATTCTATTTCTCTATAAATCTTTATTAGACCTTAACTCGGATATATATGGTGTGCTGTTTTGACCACCTTTTCTCAACAGCGATAAAAATAGGTAAAGGATTAGAAAAACCGAAGGCAGTGTTTGAATGAAAGGGAACGTATTAAAAGTGATATCTTGCATACCAGCTAACAACATTTGTGATGAGTCATCCTCAGCCATTAACTGCAGCAACTGTACGGAAATGTAACATTCATTTTTCATATTGATGCAAATATCATTTTGGTAATTGTTCATTAAAGATTTTCAAATAACAACATTAAAAAAACGAAATGCTTAAAATCTGTTTCGTCATTGTGCTTTTTGAAATGTAACATTTGTTTTTTTTTCTTTAGGGACGTTCCAGAATTTTGTGTGTTTGGATAAAGAAGTGATATGCAGGAGGCTATGTGATGCTCTTCCTCAGAGATGGTGCAATTGCTCGGATACTGTTAATTGGCATCCAGGGAGTTTGGATAATCCACCGATACAATGGATTGTTACACTGTGGTCCTTTCTTCAGCGATATGACAACATATTACATTTATTTGAGAACCAACCAATAGTGCCAGTAAATCTAATTACTGACAGTTCATCTGACATTCACCTTGCACGGCTGAAGAAAAAGACAGTATTGCTTCTTCAGAACAGTAATGGACACATCTTGGCTGACTGCATTACTGTACTATTGGAGAAAGTTGGTTGCACTATAATACGATACAAGAATTCTTGGTTGTGGCACAAAGACCTGCACCTATACATCTTGGCTCTCACACCAAATAATATTCTACAAACATTTTCCAATTTGAATCTAAACCAGATTCTGAAAATATTTATGGATGCTCCTAAAGAAAACATAAAGATTTTTTGCGAATTCCTTTCTCAAGCATTCTCATTTACTTCCTCTGAACTGGATATTTTGTGCAAACTGCCAGTCTTTTGCAGTGCCCTCTCTATTACATTCCCAGTCTCTAAATTGGTGGCTGCCAGTCACCTAAGTGCAATAGATAGTACCACTGTCCCAGTTGTACAGGAAACCTTGGTGTTCCCAGATATTGTCATAAAGTGCAGAGATGAATTGGACCGAAGGCTACTACAGCTGATGAACATTACATTACTAAATGCTGCTGAGTTAGCTTTACTGATAGTAAAAGGGATTGCAAATGGTGCCTATACTTGCTATCCGGAAGAAGCACAAAAAGCAATGTTGTGGATTTTGAGGAATGGATATGTGCTTTTTAATCAGAATGGCCAACTGAAAATAATGTGCAAAAATCTTCATTTCATACCTTGCCAAGGAAAACTGTACCAAACATTTGTTCTTTTTGACCCTACGATAGATATATTAAAAGAGTTGTTTGAGCCAGAAAAATTTCCACCTGAAAACTATCACGAGGATTCAATATTGATGTCATTAAGAATCTTGGGATTGCAGGATTCCATACATAACATTAAACCAGATGATGTCTTACAAATTGCTCAGAGATTAAATCAAGGTGAAGTTTGTGTTTCACCATTAAAAAAAGCTGCAGCTCTTATTAAGATTTGCAATGATACTACGGTTTTATTTCAGTTTAACAAACACAGATTAGAAAAACTCTGCAGCCTCTCCTGGGTCCCGGTTAATGCTAATGACCCACAGACTGTATTCCGTGAACCAAAAAATGTGCGAAATATGATGTACTGCAACATAGTGGAGTTTTCAATGTCTTTAACAAAGTGCTTTAATGAAAAGGCAAGTAACATTCTTGGGCTAAGTGACCCACCTCCTCCAGAAAAAGTGGTGGAAAATCTTAAAGCAATCAATCTACATTATAGGCAAATGGACCAATACTCCTTTTATAGGAAACTCCATGACATTTACAAGTACATGCAAGATCATATTGACCAGTTTAATGATGTTCTTGCGGAAATCAGGATTTGGAATGGCGATAGCTTCTCTTACCCAAATGAGGTTGTTTTATTTTATCCTGAAGGCTTAAATCTAAGTTCCAGTGTGAAAAAAGTACCATCTGATTTTTTAACTTACAAATGTCTTTTCATCAGTTGTGGTGTGAAAAGCACATTATCACACAATGAGGTGATTCAAATACTACATACATTAAAACATCGTATAGACAGTGGATGTTCTGAATCTGAAACTTCCAAAGACCTGAAGCTTGCAGTATCTATCTTGGACTGGATGAAAGCAAATTCTGTACATGGAACTGATGATCTCCCTATACCAGTACAATTTGGTAGCACTGGATTTAGCCTAAAATCACTTTCTAAAACCCTGTACTGTGACATGGACGAGAAATGTTTAATTGGTACCTCTGACTATAAAGACTATAATATTGTACATGAAGACATTTCTATGGCAACAGCAAGGTATCTAAATATTCAGCTTCTGAGCACCAAGATATTAAACCCAGAGTATTTTGAACCATGCGGGCCATCTGAACCAGTGACTCTTCGAATCAAAAATATCCTTAGAGAATACAGTGAACATGTAGAACTCTATAAAGAAATTATACAGAATGCAGATGATGCAGATGCCACAGTCTGCAAATTTTTAGTGGATATGAGACAGAACTCTGAGATCCGTCACAGTCTAATAGACCCTGGAATGGCAAATTGTCATGGACCTGCTCTGTGGTCTTACAATAACAGTAAGTTCACAGATCTGGATTTTATCAATATAACCCGTATTGGAGCAGCCACTAAAGAAACTCAGGTGCAGAAAATTGGTAAATTTGGATTGGGTTTTAACACTGTGTACCATGTTACAGATGTGCCTTCTATTATGAGTGGATCACAAGTTCTCATATTTGACCCAAATGGGAATCACTTGCAGAAACACATTAAAAGTAGTAATCCGGGAATAAAGTTGGATCTCCAGAAAAATCCTGAAGTGCTTCAAAAATTTTCTGACCAATTCCAGCCATACTCCAATGTATTTGGTTGCACACTTACGCAGCCTTTTTACTTTGGAGGGACTCTCTTCCGCCTACCATTCCGTACAGAAGAAGAAGCTGTGGAATCCAATATCTGTAACCAATCATTCAGTGAAGAACAGTTAAACATATTTATGAAAGATTTTGAGGGATCCACAGATACCCTTATTTTCTTAAAAAATGTAAAAGAATTACATTTAAGTTATCTTAATGATAGTTATAATCCTGAACTAATGTCAACAAAAGTGCATCTTCAAAAAGAAAATGTCCAAAGACTGAATGTGTCTCTGGATACTATGTTACAACAAGAACAAATTAATGTGTCTAAAAAGTTAGGCAGGAATACAGATGGCTTGGACATTACTAGCTCAAATATAATAAAAATTATTGTGCAGCAAATGACAAGTGATGACAAATACTACCTTACACAATCTAGCCTCGGGATCAAAGAATCATTTCAAATGTTCATGCAAAACAAAAAAATATTTTCCCTCCCAGTTGGTGGAGCTGCTTTTCCTCTAAAGAAAAAACAGAATACTGGAAAATGGACTCCTGATTTAGCTGACTTTAATGGAATAGTGTTTTGTTTCCTCCCCCTTCCTGTTTCCTCTGGCCTTCCTTTTCATATAAATGGAACCTTTTCAGTTATGTCAAATCGCAAAAACTTATGGGATACAACTGTAAAGGGTGAGTGGAATAAGACACTACTCTGTGATGCTGTACTACTATCTGTCCTAACTGCTCTATCACAGTTAGAAAAACTAAATCAGATTGGTAACATACATGACTACTGCTATCATACATTTTGGCCAGACATCACAAAAGTCAACACTCATTTAACAGAAGTGGTGAAAAGCTTTTACCATGCAATAGCCTTCGGATTTGAAAAGTCCTTCCCTGCTCTATTTAGCAATGGTCATGAATGTTGCACGATAAAACATGCTTGCTTTCTAGAGCTTGAAAATATCAAGGATGAGACCATTCAACGCCTTGCAAAAAAAATGTTTACCGTGATTCTTAAAAAGCCATACTTGGCTATAGACCTCCCTGGATGGGTAAGAAATAGCTTCAGAGTGAGTAATTGTGACAAGGAGCTAGACAATAACGTTTACAATTGTGTAAGATTCTACAGGGATATAATATTTGAAAACCTGGACTCTTTAGACACAGAAGACAGAAATGTCCTAATATTACATGCAATTGATCTGCAAAATAATGCACTGGACAATTTACTTATTTCAAAACCTTGCATTCCATCATCTTCACATGGCAAATTACAGTTTATTGCAAAGATGGTGCATCCAATGGGAAAAGCGTCAGCACTGTATGAACCTGAAGAAGGATGTTTTCCTCAAGGAGCAGAGTTTCTTAAACCAAAGAGATTAGAGCGTTTACACACTCTAGGTATGCTGAAGGACATATTGCCTATGAAAGAACTTATGATGAGAGCCTGCAAAATAAGAGATCTATGGAAACATGATGAAAACAAGGCTTTACAACAAATAGGTTGCATATTGGAACTGTTAAATGATCTACTTCAGCAAGAAGCAAATATGCAAAACAGAGACTTCCAAGACATAATATTTCTTCCTGCAGTACCTCCTCAAAGAATCATTGCCCGACTAAAAGATCTAATGTTAATGAAATCAAAAGACCTTTATCATTATAAACATAAGGCTCTTGTCTGTATGGTTAAACCAGTCCTAAGCAAAGAACACTTGGGAAGTACGAAATTGTCTGAAACCGTGTTGTCATTCCTAAATCTTGATCATGCCCCTTCTTTCCAGATTGTGATATCTCAACTGCAACAAACATGCAGATTACAAAACTTATTAAACCCACATGAAACACTTCAAATAGCAGAACAGTGCTATAATTATTTGAATAAACTACTTGAAAGGGAGCCAAACCAGGCTGATTATATTAAGGAGCAATTGATTTGTCTCCCCTTTATTTATGCTGATAATGAATTTGTATCACTGGATGTGATTGCTCACAGAATTCCTTTTGATGCTTTCCCTTATTTGCATAAACTACCAAAACGTTATGAAGCATTTGATAAGCTATGGGATTGTGTTGGAATATGTACAGAATTTTCATTTCAACATTACATTTCTGCCCTTGAAAAGATGGCTTTGAAGCATAGAGGAACCCCTCTTTCAGAAGACAAACTCACAATAGCATTAAATTTAATTAACCACAGTATACACAAAGTACCTGATATTGATTTAAGCAATTCATTTTACAAACAGCACATTTTTGTGCCAGACAAGCAATGTATATTGCGCCATGTGGATAAAATCTTTTACAATGACACTCCCTGGCTTCCCTGTGAGGAAGAAGTTAATTTTTGCCATGACCAGATTCCTCGAACTGTGGTGTCAATGGGAATCAAAACAAAATGTCACCGTACACTTCAAAAATTAAAAGTTTCCAATCTTTCTAAATGGGTTTCCCAATTTGGTGCGAGGGAAGAACTTACCACACGCATCAAGAACATTATAAAGGAATACTCTTCAAAACAAGATATACTGAAGGAACTTATTCAGAATGCAGATGATGCTAAGGCTACTGAAATTCACTTTGTGTTGGACAGCAGAACACATGAAAAACAAAACACTTTTGGAGTTGAATGGTATCCACTACAGGGCCCTGCTCTTTGTGTTTTCAACAACCAAAAATTTCATTCTAAAGATATTGATGGAATTCAACAGCTAGGTATAGGTGGCAAGCAGAATAATTTAGACAAAACTGGAAAGTTTGGACTTGGGTTTAATTCAGTATACCACATAACTGATTGTCCTTCTTTTGTGACTGGTGACACCATTATGTGTGTCTTTGACCCTAACCAAATGTTTTTGGAAACAGCTGATGATACCAGCCCAGGTGGGATGTTCACTGTGAACAATGAATTCAAGGTCAACTTTCAGGATGTGTATCGCACTTTTTTACCTTCTGTGTTCAAACTTCAAGAGGGCACAATTTTCCGTTTACCACTAAGGATGGCTGACACAGTGTCGAAGTCCAAAATCAGTGACCAAACTTCATCTCTGCAGGACATCAGAAATATGTGCGAGGCTTTAGATAAGGATTCAGACAGCTTGATTCTGTTCTTAAATAATATTAGAAAAATAACTTTTTCTGAAATTTCAAACAGTGGAAATATTACAGAGGTCCTTTCTATTAAAACAAAAATAGACAATATCCATGAGAAAAGAGTATCTTCTTTTCAAGAGAGACTTTGCAAGTCTGCTGAGGATAATGGACATTTGTCTGAGACTTCACCACTCAGAGTATCTTTCAAAGCAGAAATAACACACAGCAGCTCAAAAAGTACAACCCACTGGCTTATAGTTAGGCAACTGGGTATTGAAGGCAATGATAACTTGACTGCTTTAAAGAAAATTTCAAGTAGTTTACATCAAACGCTTATTCCTCATGGCTCTATAGCTGCCTCTCTCAATAATTCAATAAAAGGTAGGGCTTTCTGTACTTTGCCTCTTCCTGTAGAAACTGGTCTTCCTGTACACATCAATGCAAATTTTATTGTGGACATGGCACGTAGAGACATCTGCAAAGAAGATGGTGATAGCCCAAAGACTGCATGGAACATGTTTATTCTCTCAAATGTTACAGCTCCACTGTATTGCTATCTTCTTGAGTGCCTGCGTGAAGAGATAACTCAACATAAACCACGCATTGTTCAATGTTTTGATTCCTGCAAGCTAGTTCTAAATAAATTCCTAGATTTCTTCCCCACTGTTACAGACTCTCTTCCACCTCAGTGGAAAATAGTAGTTAATACAGTCTATTTGACTATATTTGAAAAGAAAATGCAATTAATTCCAGTTTACAAAGTATGTGAGAAAAAAGAGAAATTTGGCAAAAATGTCGTTGCCATTGAGTGGTCACATATTGGGCAAAGCTCCATCACTGAAGAACCCTTTTTTCTCATCCCAGAAGAAAGTAAAGATATTGAAAATATACTTCATAATATCAACATGCGATTGGCTTTTGGAGGTTTTCAAAATCTTCTGGGTAAAGCCTTTAAAGCAGCTGCTGTAAATATTCTTGAATTAAGCCCCAAAACCCTGTGTGATTTCTTGAGACAAATTCATCTACTTCCCCAAGGTAATACCCTACCTGCCCCTGTCCGTAAGTCTCTTCTTAGAGATGAGGAAAGTTGTAAATTGCTTTTAAATTATTGTCTAAAGGATTGGCCTAGAAAAAAGACATTAGATCTGCAGGGAGTTCCTCTACTAGTGACAGTGGATGGAATGCTTAACATTTTTGATAGAAGTAAACCAAAATTTTCTTCAGAATTCCATACACTTTTCCCAGAAGAAAGTAGCCAGTTTTCAAGATATGACTTCCATAGTCACGTTCTGGTACAAGACGGTTTCTTCAAAGAGTTAACAATTAATAATTCTGCCATTTTAGTAAAGAATCACCTAGGCCCAATGCATGAAATATCTCCTACTACAACACATTTATCTTGCCTTTCACTTTCACAAGAGAAAGGTGACTGGCTTAAAAAACTATGGTGTTTCTTTATAAGTAAAATAGAAATGATGGAGCTGAAAATGCAAAAACAGCTGTTTGATGAAATTATTTTTCTGTATAATTACTGGGCAATTGTGCCTGTCTGTTTTCAAATAGAATTGAAAAAAGACATCCTTCCTCTTGCTCATCTCAAAAACATTTGTTCTTCAGTCACCAATGATGTTGGCAAGTACCTGTTCAAATTGGGATTCCCTACATTAGAATCTGCATTTCCTGAGAAAATTATTTATTACATAAAGAGTCATCTGTTGGATACAGAAAATGTTGAACTGGTACTCAAACAGCTAAGTTCTAGAAGTGATCTTCACTGGGAATTACTGCAAAATTTAGAACTTGACATGCTTCTGTGGAAATTCTTATCTAACTTGTCATCACAAGAAAACAAACAATTTCTAACACAAAATCTCCAATCTTTACCATTGTTTGAAACTCATCAGGGGAAAAGACAATGCTTAAACATCTTTCAAAAGAAATATATTCTTGACACAGAGTCTGACCTGAAATCTTTTAGACTATCTGAAATGGACCCACAAACAATATTCCTTAAAAATAATCCTCTTAACAAGAAAGTTGGTGAATGCATAGGTATTCCATTAATCAATGATGTGGAATTAGTTGCTGATTTCCTCCTCCTTCACCTAACATCCTTCAATGACAATCAATTACGCGAATTTCTTAGGTTAGTTTTGAACCTGAAACGTTTGAAAGATTTCCAAAATAAACAAGACTATATTATCAAAGCCCTCAAATCTGTAAAATTGATCAGAGACAAACAGGGAAAACTTCAACAGGCATCACACTTTTATGATAAAACTGTGAAAATATTTGCTACACTTGAACTCCAGGAATTGTTTATCCCTGATGATTTGTCAAAGATGTTTGAAAATATGGAATCTGAATTCAACAGTCTTCTGAGAAGTCTAGGGATGATATACTCCCTTTCAGAAGATGACTTTATTAGAATTGCAACTAAGATTGAAGAAAATTCAAAAGGTAAATGCCCTTTAAAATGGCTAATTCCCAAGGCTGAAGCATTGTTTAAGTATTTGCTATCTATGGATGTGGATAAACTCTCCAGCGGATTTGCAGATCAAGTAAGAAACATTGCATTTGTCATTCCTTTCAATGTCGAAGATTCCTTAAAAGCGCTGCATCCATCATTCACTGAGAATGTCAATACAGTTGCACTTCAGGGGTCTCTACTAGCAACAGAGAGTTATGAGCCATTGGTTTGGACATCCATGTCCCTAATAAAAAAAATAATATGTAGTAAGAAAATGCAGGAATTTTTGAGTAAATGTGGAGTTCTGCATCAGCCACCTATTAATCAGGTAATTGAGAATGTCAAAAATGTATGTAAAGCTCCATGTGATGGCAGAGAAATACAAAATGTGAGGCGTACTGTCTTAGAAACAGTTTATGATTTTTTTCAGAAAAAAGGCACAGACATTGACATTACTCCTCTAGAGAATGTACCATTCATTTTAGTAGATAACAATAGGAATATTGTAGAAAAAAAACATGTTGTGTTTAACCTTCACAATGACCATGATCTTCAGCCATACCTGTACAAGCTGCCTTCACTGCTTGCATGTTATAGTCAATTTTTCCAAAAAGTAGGAGTTGAGGCTGAGCCTTCTGTGTTTCACTTTGCAAATGTTCTTTCAACAATTTATGAAGAGACATTAGACAAACAGTCTATGCACCCTAATCTCATAAAGACTGTCTATGAGGCTACACGACAATTTTTTAGTCTTCTGGAAGACAAAAAGGCAAAAGACATTCAAAACCTCAATCCTCTTTATCTTCCAGCCATTGATGGCAAACTCTATGAGTCCTCTGGTCTGGTTCTAAATAATTGTCGTTCTGCCACTACAACACAAAAATTGAAGTGTATATTCAAGTTTGTGTACATTGAAAACAATTCATCTCATGACTTATACAAACAACAAAATCTTATAAATCTGTTACCTGTGAATATTCGTCCAAGAATGCTTTCTGACATTACAGAAGAGTCTCTTAATTTTGGCTCGCTAAAGCTTTGCACGTATGGTGGAGACTGCCCGCTTAAAAGAAAATTAACAGAAACACTTCTTTCTTCAATGTTTCATGATGGTCTGATTTGCCTTCTACGAACCCAAAGCAGTGGAGAAATAAGTCAGGAGGAGGCTCGAAGGAAGTGTAGCATTATATTTGGAAAGCTAGAGATAATCTGTTGTCTTCAGGTACAAACTACTCTTATGTATGAAAATAAGCCACTCAATGGCACTCAAGTCAAACAGTCAGTTCAAGTAATAAAATGTGAGGAAAACCGTTGTAAAGTTTATCTTGAACATAGTGAATCAATGCGGGCAAGGACGATTATTAAATTGGCAGATGCTCTTGCAAACCAAATTAACAATCAAATGGAAAATGTGTTAACAGAAAAATATGTAAAAATTGTTAAGGAAATGCTTGTCTGTGAACATCCTGATGAAATAACTGAAGTGCTGAAAGAGCATAATATATGGATCCATAACACTGAAATCTTCAATGCATTTTCATTTCCAAATCCTGGAGAAAAAATTCCCAGTGAATGGTATGATTGTTTGGACATGAGCATCTTGAATACCTTCAGAGTAAATGATTATGTGGGCTACATGAATCCTTTGGACAAATCCTATGTATATGCTATAATTGTTGAAGAACTGGAAAATATAATGTTTGACAGCTGTGAAATTCAAATGTATCGCATAAACATTGGTGCAGATAACATGGTTGATGTTAGCGCACTTGATTTGTATCACTTCAAAAGGTCTGTAAGCCAAAGCATGAAAGCTCTTGTTGTGCTTGAGAACCCACCACCTCTAGAAGAAATTCCTGAAAAATGGCATACATCATCCATGGAAGACCTTAAAAAAGAGATTGATCTACATTTAAGCAAAATCTGGGGATTACCTACTGTCGAACGAATGAAGGCAATAAGACGGCTTTACCTGAAGTACCATCCAGACAAAAACACTGGCCAAGAGAACATTTCAACAGAGATTTGCAAATATCTTCAGCAAAGGATCAAAAAATTGGAAGCTGGTGAGAAATCGAGCCATTGCCACTCAACCTATCATTCCAGTACTTCCAGAGGCTCTTCTACATTTTGGGCGGAATGGGATGAAGAAGCTTTCCAACACAAGGAAAATCGTCAACACTTTTCAAGTAGTACCAGATGTAATTATGATTTTTGGGGATACTACAGCAATCCTACTAGACCAAAACCTCAAGAGGCTAAGCGATGGTTCAGACAAGCAGTGTGTGATCTGAAAGCTGCAGAACATGATGTTGGTCATCATCACACAGAATGGGTGTTTTACAAAGTGCATCAAGCTGTAGAAAAGGCTTTATTTGCAGCACAGTATATTAAGCTTGGAAAAATGGACAAGGGTTGTGGTATAGTATCTTTAGCGTGCAAGGTATCCAACTACTGTACCAGTCTCAACAGCATTCGTAAACATGTGTTACAAATGGAAGTATATGGAGTAGATAAACAAAAAACACAATACCCTAGTGGCCACACACCACCTGGCATTCCCAATGATAGATGTGCCGCAGATCTAGAAGAGAAGGTTATTGCTCTTGCTAAGCTTGTTCTACAGAAAATACAAATGTATGTACTCAAATAAGAAGTACTCAAAACACATTCCATTTCCTTTATGACTTCAAGTGATGACATTCCTATTTTTCCAAAATGCCACTGTTGCAATTAATTTTACACTTTCTTTTTGAGTAATTTATAAAGCTATACAGTGTGTGTGTGTGTATATATTATTTTCGATACTATTTTCATTTTGACTGCTGTGTAGTAGTTTTCCAATATAAGTACAATAAAACTTGTCATGCATACATACAGTGTGACCTTGTTTCCTTTTCCTATCATAGATTAATTCTAACTTCTCCTTTTGCTCAGTGTAAAATGCCAAAGGCATTCATGCAAAAGAAGGAAGGGAAGTTCTTAATCTGCTTTTGTAAATGTTAGTGACAACCACATACTAACATTTAGCTGAGTGTACATATAGTTACATATTATTCTAATAGTAGTCAGCCATTCACACATGTAGACACACACACTAGCCAATCATATCACATTAGAGTATAGCACAGTTATCCATTGGTGTAATGGTAATTTTAGCTATTATTGTGTAAAAACCAGTGTTAACTATATTTTCAGATATTCACTTAAACATCCTCAAAAAGTTGAAGTGAAAATGTTTGCCATCCTGGAGTCATGGATGGTTTACTGATATTGCATTTTGGTGCAAAACATGCAGTAAACCTATGCAAACCAGTCAGGCACTTTCATTGTCTAACTATGCAGGCCCTGCATACCCCACCTACTTTCTTCTGTACTCCCCAATCCATTCTCAGGTTATTCTCCCCACTAACCGAAAATGGAGTCTTTGCGCCCATTTCATCATCTCAACCTACACACAGCTCCCTCTTACGTACTGCTCGCCTCATCGCACCAGATTTGGGAGTATTTGTGGGATTTACTGTTCAAATATGCAGAGATTTTCTCCATGGTTGTCAAGTACCAGAGTTCCTATCCAACCTCTCCAATGAGAGTCAAATGAGAGAAGGCCAGGGGCATTTAGAGATTGAGACTATAGTGATGGCGCTGATGAGATTGGCTATGCTGTCCTAAAACCGGTCAACCGTAGGGCAGGATCACCAGATATGCCACTCCAATATTGATCAGAAGCTGTTCCATATATCTATAACCTACTGGGAACCCATTAACACTTATAATATATTTTACAGGTATTCTCCTTGATCAGGGAGGAGATTTAGGATTTGGAAACTCACAGTGGACCAGATGGTTCACCAGTCAACTTCCCAAATGGTCTTGTCTTTTGAGACAGGGGCCTGTTTTAGCGCTCCCTAATACATTCTAAAGAGTAGAGATAATAACCTTTTGGAAGGGGGTTGTAAAAAAGAAATTTTTAATGCATTACGGTTTAAAAATATTTACTTTAAATAATACATTAAATATGATTTAATACCTAGTTTAACTTTCAGTTCAAGCCAACTCAACCCTGTGCACAAGTATTGCTGGGTCAGCTTAGTAATGCTCAGCTGTCTTGTCTTTTTCATAAAGGCCAATGATAAGTTTTTTTTATTGCCGCAATAACTGAAAAAAAATCATACTTAAAGCCATGATTGGGAGACTAGCAATAGGCCCATCTGCTTTGTTTAGACTTAACAACAACTCTTTTTTGTTATGATAATGAACATATAATGGTGTGCATATGAGCTATTACTACAGAAACTATTACCCAGCATTTTTTCTCTTGTATATCAAAATGTGATGTGATATAATGTTCTATACCAACTCTAATTTATGCTTTATTGTAAGTGTCCACAGCCCCATTAACTCTCATTTACTAATAGTTAATTTAGGTGCATTAAACTGTAGCAAACAATCAGACACTTGATTTCATTGTCTAATATGCATTAGACTGAAAAAGCTGTGCACTGAACATCTGGATCTCTAAGGTTTGGCCAGATAAGGCAGTGTACATGTATGGTCAAATCTGACATAGGTCCAGTTACCAGGTGGCCGGACCAAGCGACTTGTTAGCCAGTGCATGGCATGCTTTAGTCTGTGAAATCAGGTTCTTGGTTCGCATATATTCCCCAATACGGATCTTCCACAGGACTGCTTCTTGTGCAAATGAGATTCAGGTATTATAAGCTGAACTATGCAGTGAATTTGTGAATTACCTATCGCTAGCTCAAGACAACAGCATTAGAAGATCTCCTGGGAACCACTGGCTTATTTAAGTCTCTTCCAGCTACATAAAACTCATTAATCCACATATCTCTTGACAAAGTAGACACTGAATTTGAAGCGTGTGAGTGCAATATGGGTACTATTGAAGATTGTATTTAAATTTTTGGCGATACTGCCAGGAGACACTAAATTTGCGTGTATATCTCCTGTTCTCATCGCTGATGCTTACTTTGGTCATGACCTATTACCAGGGTCGGACTGGCCCGCCGGTGGACCGGACTATCCACCGGTAGGCCCTGACCCTGAATCGCTCCCCTCTTCGTTGGTGGGGGGAGCTAGAGACTTTAATAGTAAAAATAAAAAAATAAAAAAACCTCACGTGACCGCAGCGCCGGCTCCGTACGCACTGAATGTCGGGCGTGACGTCATCACGCCCGACGTTCAGTGAGGAGCGCCGGCAAGACAGAGAAGAAAAGGAAGAATCAGATAGAAAAGGTAAGTGATAGGGGAGCATGGAACAGAAATAGGAGTATGGAACAGAGAAGGGGGAGCATGGAACAGAAATAGGAGTATGGAACAGAGAAGGGGGAGCATGGAACAGAAATAGAAGTATGGAACAGAGAAGGGGGAACATGGAACAGAGAAGGGGGAGCTGTTGTGTGTTCAAATGAAAATAAATGTGTTTTTTTAAAAAAAAAAAAGCCCCACTACAATATTATATTTTTTTATACATATAACTTTGGAGTGCTTTCTTTGATACAGCCAATGGCTGTGCTCAAGAACTTCTGAATATACAAATGCCACAACATTGTCACTCATGGTTAAATAAAAGCAGCACACATTTAAACTAAAACTGCAAAATATATTCACATGGGACACAGACGTTTACTCTAGACAGATGTGTGTTTGTAAATACACAAATCTATGCAGATAATATATATTACAGTATACCGATTATTGGAATTCCAGTACAAAGAGCAATATAAGGTGCTGTAAATATGTTAATACTGATATTGAAAATTACAACTGCAATTCAGTGCAAGAGAAGTGGTACTGTACAGAAGTCCATTGAGGTTAAAAAAGTAGTACTGTACAGTCATGGCCAAAAGTTCTGAGAATGACACAAGTATTGGTTGTCACATAGTTTGCTGCTTCAGTGTTTTTAGACCTTTTTGTCAGATGTCACTATAGTATACTGAAGTAAAATTAGAAGCATTTCATAAGTGGCAAAGGCTTTTATTGATAATTACATTAAGTTTATGCAAAGAGTCAGTATTTGCAGTGTTGACCCTTCATTTTAAGGACCTCTGCAATTCACCCTGGCATGCTGTCATTCAACTTCTGGGCCATATACTGACTGATGGCCGCCCATTCTTGCCTAATCAATGCTTGGAGTTTGTCACAATTTGTGGTTTTTTGTGTGTCCACCCGCCTCTTGAGGATTGACCACAAGTTCTCAATAGGATTAAGGTCTGGGGAGTTTCCTGGCCATGGACCCAAAATGTCTGATCAGTCTTCATAACATTCTGGAGTGTATGTAAATTGCCAGCAGACTTTGTGAAAAATAATATTTGTCATTCTCAAAAATTTTGGCCATGACTGTAGTAAAGTAATTGCTTTATGCAATAAGGTGATACTGTAAACAACAAATGTGACACTTCATAAAAGTGTATTAGCCTCCTTTGTGGTACTTTCAGGCCTGCAAATTTTTTCAATAGTTCAATACTTTGGTTCATACTTACCAACTTTAGAAAGTTGGCTTTCGGGAGCCTGCCGAGGGAGGTGGGCGTGATGGGGGCGGGGCTCCAAAATGCACATCACTTTGGACCCGTACCCTTGACGTATTGACGCAAATGCGTCATTTGACAAACGCCGCGATTCACCGGGAATCGCAGCGTTTGGGACCTAATTCTGCCCACTTCACTAGGAAGTGGGCAGAGCCTGGAGATTGCCACACTCTCCCGGGAGTCCATGAGACTCTCCCAAAATGCGGGAGCCTCCCGGACATTCTGGGAGTTGCACCCATAGAGTTGAAGGGGTTAAATTATGGCAAAAAGGATGTGGTACAAGATACAAAATAAACATAAATATTTGTTATGTGTGCTTTAGCAAAATCAAGCATATACTTGTTTTAAAAGTGGATGCTTATTTAGCATCCCATGTATATGACCATATAACCCCTACATCTCATCCTATAGACCCATTATGACTCCATATAGCTCCAGCACCATGAA
The DNA here is from genome assembly GCF_038048845.1 of Mixophyes fleayi. Taxonomy (NCBI): domain Eukaryota; kingdom Metazoa; phylum Chordata; class Amphibia; order Anura; family Limnodynastidae; genus Mixophyes; species Mixophyes fleayi. The sequence goes on from NC_134412.1 coordinate 40,456,500, forward strand.
GTCAAATCCTACTACCATATAGGCTTATCATTAATATTTATACATATAACAACAGAATACTGTGCAGCACTTTACAATTATGAATAAAACATGCAATAAAAGAAGACTAGATATTAACAGACAGGCAAAGAGTGTATAAATAAAAAAGTGTCCTGCTTCCTATCTTAAAACCAGACGGCAGGAAATAAAGCTGGCGACTGTAAAGCTGGCAATAGACATTGTGCTGTGAAAGAAGGGGAGAAGAAGAGAAAAGAGCAGCAAAGAAGCAAGTTAAGGGCACAGAAAAGAAGCAGAGAGGAAAAATCAGAATATGTTATGGGAATGGACAAGAGATGCACTCTCTGTATCTCTTACGCAGGTAAAGGGAAACAAACAGTTAAGGAATAAATATTTAAACATGAAAACACCTTATGTATATTCAATTTCAGTACCTTACTATGCCTTTTGCCAGTTTGTACATTAAAGCAGACAAGTTATGAGGCTGAAAGAGTGGTATTTATGTAGACATTTACGATGAGCCCTCATAGGACAAAAGGGTAATAACTTAGAAATATATCACAAAACAATACACAGAAGAACACTGCATTTGTCTAGTGATCTTTGCAGACCTTTTGGAAAACATGGCGTGTCTTGAATATTATGTTCAATAATATATCCAAGAACTGAAATGTATATAGAGTCTACAATCAGGACACCAGCAGACAATTCTGCATGTTCAAGTGGTTGAGGGGTTAATAAATACAGGCAGAGGACAAATTGTGAATGGAATTTGATAGTTTTCCAATCAATGCAGGAGAAGTATACAACACACTTCAATCATTATGTATGTGTGTGTATATATATATATATATATATATATATATATATATATATGTATATATGTATATATATATATATATATATATATATATATATATATATGTATATATGTATATACACATACCATTTGGACAAAAGTAATCGGATGCTTGACCATTACACCAATAGGGACTGTTGTGACATTGTAATCAAATACATATACTTTAAAATGTGTGTGGTACCCCTTTTGCAGCGATAACAGCATCCACTCTTCTTGGTAGGCCTTCCACAAAAAGTTGGAGTGTTTCTGTGGGAATTTGTGCCCATTCATTCTGTAGAGCATTTATGAGGTCAGGCACTGATGGTGGACGAGAAGGCCTATCTTGCAATTTCCATTCCAGTTCATCCTAAAGGTTTTTGAAGGGGTTGAGGTCAGGGCTCTGTGCGGGCAGTCAAGTTCTTCCACACAGAACTCAACAAAGCCATGTCATTGTAGTCCTTGCTTTGTGCACTGGGACACAGTCATGTTGGAATAGTAAAGGGCCTTTCCCCACACTGTTGCCACGTTGGAAGCAGAGCATTGTCCAAAATGACTTGGTATGCTGAAGCATTAATATTGCCTTTCACTAAAGATTAGGGGCCTAGCCCAAACCCTGAAAAAAAGCCCCATACCATTATCCCTCCTCCACTAAAACTTTACAGTTGTCATAATGCAGTCAGACAGATAACGTTTTCCCGGCATCTGCTAAACCCAGACTCGCCCATCTGATTCGTCACTCCACACAACACGTTTCCACTGCTCCTCAGTCCAATGTCAGAGTTCTTACACCACTCCATCCGACGCTTGGCATTGGTCTTGGCGATGTGATGCTTGCATGCAGCTGCTGGTCCATGGAAACCCATTCCATTAAGCTCCCGCCGCACAGTTTATGTGCTTACATTATTGCCAGTGGAAGTTCGGAACTATTCAGCTATGGAATCAGCAGAACGTTGGCGACTTCTATGCACCATGCACCTTAGCATTCGTTGACCATGCTCTGTGACCTTACGTGGTCTTCTGCTTCATGGCTGAGTTGCTGTTGTTCCTAAACGCTTCCACTTTCTAGTAATATCACTTACAGTTGACCGTAGAATATCCAGCAGGGATGAAATGTCACAAACTGTCTTATTGCAAACGTGGCATCCTATCACAGTACCACGCTTGAAGTCACTGAGCTCTTTAGAACAACCCATTTTGTATCACAAATGTTTGTAAATGGAGACTGCATGGGTAGGTGCTTGATTTTATGCACCTCTGGCAACGACTCTGAGTGAAACACCTCAATTCAATAATTAACAGGTGTGGCCAAATACTTTTGTTCATATAGGGCCTGAGTCATTAAGAAAAGTAAGGCTTCTCCGGGACAAACCATGTTACAATGCAAGGGGTACAAATTAGATTATTATTTTGCACATAAGTTACACACTGGCTGATTTTTCATCTAGCACACAAATACTTGATAGTTTTATTTTTACACTGAAGTTTAAACTTGAACTAGGACATACCCTACCTCAACTATAAATTTGTCCCCACATTTTAAGTATACCTCCCCCTCCAATGCAACATGCTTTACCAAGGTGCAAAGTTACTATTTTTTTATGTTTTGCTCTCATTAATGACTCAGGCCCATAGTGTATATACTGTGTATCTATGCATGTGTATATGTATCTCTATCTCTCTCTCTCCCCCTCTCTCATATATTTATATATATATATATATATATATATATATATATTAGAGCTGTTCATTGATCCCCGTGTTTTGGTTTTGGATCTGGGTTAAGTTTGTGTTTTAGTTGTGGCAAAACCACCCTTGTGTGTTTTGGCTTTGGATCTGTATTTTTTTAGAAAAATTGCTAAAATATGCTAAAATCACATAATTTTGCTCTTTTTCTGTTCCCCCATTATTATTAACCTCAATAATATTAATTTCCAGTCATTTCCAGTCAATTTTGACCACCTGACCGGTCACAATATTATTTTCATACACTTTCGATGAGGGAGCTGTCTGGATGCTAAGCGACGGAGCAACAATACAAACACACGGCAGTTCATAGCACATCTAAGAAATATTGCCACACAGCAGTAGCAGAAAATAAAAGTGGTGCAAGATGTAATTGTCCTTCGCCCTCACACCCACATTTATGTAAGGTATTTTAAAGGACATGTACAGTTTAACAAACCAAGCACTCCAGCGACAAGGAGTGCAATAGCTTAGCTGCCTTAAGCCCAACAGTGCTGGCAATGAACTCTACATTATTAAACCATGTCTGCTCGTGCTGCATCTTTAATCTCCTTCTCCTCTGTGGATACCTCCCTCTCATCTCTGAAGCACTGCCAAATTTATGTAGACACAGGAATGGATATTACAACTGGAGTGGCATTAGATCTTCTTCAGACAGACTGTGACACGAAACATGTGGTCAGCATGGAATTCGTCATGTTGGAAGATACTGCATTGAAGAGAGATTTAAACCAATATATAGATGCAGTTAAGGGGACTGTACTTCAGTTAAAACGTGACCCACGGGATGAGATCACAGATTTAAGAGCGCTTGTACATGTATTATTCTTCTGCGCTTCAGAAGAATAATACAGAGGAGGCCCTGAGGCAGGACGATAAATATGTCCAGTTTAAAGAACGGCTAAGAGACCTGAGAACAAATGGGTGTGTCACCAGCCGCTGCAGATGAAGCTTTGGAAGATGAAGACGAGGAGCTCGCCATCACCCAGAGCACTGCAAATTTTATCTGTCCTATAGCACAGTTGGAGATGGTGAACCCAGTTAAAAACAATCTACATGGTCACACGTACGAGAGAGAAGCAATTGAAGGGATGATTTAAAACTAACTTCAGAAGGGTAAATCCGCCAGATGTCTAAAAATTGGCTGTGATCACCCTGATATATGGATATCGGACCTTGTTCCAGACAATGCAGTAAAAAGAGCCATTGACATTGACAGCAAAAAGCAAGGTCGTCACTGAGTTTCGAATCAGCCCCAATCCCGAAAAAAATAAAATATAGCTAGGTACCTTTAATATAAAGTGCAGATTAAAAACACTTTGTGCAATATTGATGAAACAGCAGCAAAGTGGAAGGTTTGAGTAATACATATACACGTCTATTTAGACATCCATGCATACCTTACTTCTGCAAGCAACGTTGTTCTTTGTTAATAAAACTGTTGTCTTTATACCGTTAAAAAAAAAAAAAAATCCTCCACAATTCTTTAAATGTTGACAGTAGGATCAGGTGGATTACGGCAGTGGTGTCACGAATTTTGATCAATTCTTTCAGAGTAGATGTCAAAATATTGTACCGAGTCATCTGCATCATCAATGGGTGTTTTGGAAAAGCTAACTTTTGCAAAGCACACAACAGTTTATAGCACATCTAGGTAACATTGGCACACAGCAGTAGCTGAAAGGAAAAGTGGTACAAGATGGAAATGTCTTTGGGCCCTCCCACCCACCATTATAATGGATCTTAAAAAGGACATGCACACTTTAACAAACCAAGCACTTCAGCAACAAGGAGTGCCACTTTTGTGGCTGAAGTGCTTGGTTTGTTTGGGCCTCCCACAAAACAAGCTAACAATGGGCCTAAGGCAGTTAAGCTAACAGTGCTGTCAATGAACTCTACAGTGGCAAGATGTTGTTGCTGTTATGAATCGATAGATAGATAGAGGTAGGTAGGTAGTTAGGTAAGTTAGATAGCCACTGGGTTTTTAGATTAGTTTAGGTAGATCAGATACAAAGATAGATTTGCGCGGGATGTTGGGGGGGTGCCGCGAATCGGGTGAGGGGCTGGTGTTAGAGCTAGGGGTAGAGGCTGTAGTAGCTAAATTCCTTTCAGCCTAGGTACTTTGGCACGTCAATATGACATCACATCACAGGGTCATGTGATCACAGCGGTCACATGGCACACACTGTTAGGCGGGCTGCTGGAAGTCTATGGCAGTTGTAAAGGACCTCCTGTAAAAAAAGGTAAGAAAAAGAAGGGGAGGTAGTGTGTGTGTGTGTGTTTGTGTGTGTGTGTTAGTGTGTGATGGAAGCTGCAGGGCACAGGGGGGCATGTGTGATGGAAGCTGCAGGGCACAAGTGGGGCATGTATGATGGAAGTTGCTCTGGCACAGGGAGGGCATGTGTGATGGAAGCTGCTCTGGCGCAGGAGGGGCATGTGTGATGGAAGCTGCTCTGGCACAGGGGGGGCATATGTGATGGAAGCTGCTCTGGCACAGGGGGGCATGTGTGATGGAAGCTGCTCTGGCACGTGGGGGTCATGTGTGATGGAAGCTGCTCTGGCACAGGGTGGCATGTGTTATGGAAGCTGCAGGGCACGGGGGGCATGTGTGATGAAAGCTGCAGGGCACAGCGGGCATGTGTGATGGAAGCTGCAGGGCACAGGGGGGGCATGTGTGATGGAAGCTGCTCTAGCACAAGGGGGGCATGTGTGATGGAAGCTGCAGGGCACAAGGGGGGCATGTATAATGGAAGTTTCTCTGGCACAGGGTGGCATGTGTTATGGAAGCTGCAGGGCACAGGGGGGGCATGTGTGATGAAAGCTGCAGGGCACAGCGGGCATGTGTGATGGAAGCTGCAGGGCACAGGGGGGGCATGTGTGATGGAAGCTGCTCTAGCACAAGGGGGGCATGTGTGATGGAAGCTGCTCTGGCACAAGGGGGGCATGTGTGATGGAAGCTGCTGTGGCACAGGGGGGGCATGTGTGATGGAAGCTGTAGGGCACCCCCCTGGGCATGTGTGATGGAAGCTGCAGGGCACAGGGGGGGCATGTGTGATGGAAGCTACAGGGCACAGGGGGGGCATGTGGGATGGAAGCTACAGGGCACAGGGGGGCATGTGTGATGGAAGCTGCAGGGCATAGGGGGGGGCATGTGTGGCTAAAGGTGCTGGGCAGAGAGGGGGCATGTGTGAAGGTGCTGGGCAGAGGGAGGGCATGTGAGTTAGAAGTCTGTTCCCCACACGGCCCGTCCTCGGCCAACAATACCCTTACAACACTCACCAGCTTTTCTTTGATATTCCCCATGACACGTGCTCATTATCTATTCCCTCACATGACCCGCTGCCTCAATCCTGACACCTCTCTTACCTCAAAATAAAAAGAGGCACCCTTTATATTAATATAATATGTGTGTGTGAGGGGCCAGTGTATGTATATTATGTGTGTGTGAGGGGCCAGTGTATTTATATTATGTGTGTGTATGATGGGCTGTTTGTGGGAGGGAAATAGGTTTATTTTTTAAATGGTAACACTATTAATTTAATGTTAGAGCTGGTTGGAGGGAAATAGGTCTATTTATTAAATGTTGAAGTAGATTACAACCTGTGTGTCTAGCGCTATGTTCGGTACAGCAGCCTGTAGTATGTACTGAGGGTTCCACTAGATTCACTCACATTAGACATACATTAAATGGTTTCGTACATACAAAAAAAGCGCTCTCCTAGTTGTACTGCAGTTCACATCAATGTTGTGGGTGAACATAAACATCAGCATCTGTGGTAGTTTGCTGAAACATAAAAACTTATCATAGCGCAATACTGTAACACATATGGAGCAGAGTTCTGTGTAAAAAGGAGTTGTGTCTTGATCTGAGGGTCACCACCAGTCACCTGTGCTCCCCTTTCATTTCACACCCCAATGGGTTTATGCTCACAGAATTTAGATGAATATATCGCCCCACAAATCACGAGGATCCTCCTTCCGACTATTACGTGGATATCTGGAGTCTCATACACGCCTGGTTTACTCCCGGCGAACAGCCAATTCTTAGAATCAACCAGTAGGTACACTCCACCAGTATTCCATAGAAGGTATCATATAAAAGAAAAGGAATACTCTAGTGTTTCACCTTTTAATAAAATTGCTCTAATACAATCTTTGAGCTTTAAAAAACAGGACCCGTACCATGTCACAAATCAAAACAGGCATAAACATAACGTGAATCACATGGGCTCACCGCAGTCTCGTCTGATGTGAAATGCTGTCAGGTCCAACGATTAAAACCAACGCGTTTCAACTTAAAACAAAAGTCTTTATCAAGGTTCAAATATTCAGTCTTTCCCGTCGCTTCTTATACGGAGACATATCCACTCGCTCGTCCAGTCATTATCCATATCCGGAACGAGGCTTGGCTCCTCCGCCTCTCCGGAAGTGTGTTCATAATCACATCGAGGCTTGGTATCTTTTCCACTCATTACAATTGATTGTCTCCTCCCTCTCCCCGGAAGTGGGGACATCCACAAACCGAAACTTAGTTTCTTAAAATAACACAATTTCTCACCTAACTAATACAGACAGTTTCCTAATCTCTATATGCAAAATAATGTGCTTAGGGGAATATCTTGATAACGTTGAGTAGATGTTCCTCGATATAAAAGAAAAAAGTACAAATCAATAAATAGTCTCCCCTGTTTGGTTCCGATCTAAACATACATATATCTCTCGGATATTGACATATACTCCATAAATACATTCCTCTCTATAACATACCAACATCGTCTATCCATACATTACTATGTAGGGACCCGTAGTAAAAAATATAGGATATGATTCACAACATTCTACTTCCTCCAGGAAAAATTTTATATACAATGTTACTGAATATTACACCACCATATTCCCATATATGTACTACTCAAGATATATACATTAGCATACCATACCACAGGACCACATACCCATACTCCCGAACACATATATCAGAGGAACCATTTAAGTTCAAAGTCTGTGTTTAACCCTTTGGGAATCATAGTGTCCACATTGTATATCCACTTCATTTCCAATTTGGATAATGAAGTTAATACATCCCTATTCCTCCAGTTCTCTTCCACTATCTGAAGTCCCCAAAAACCTTTTATATGTTCACATGAGCTTGAATGAACTGTTTTAAAATGATTGGAAAGCGTATGTGTATCTAACCCTTTCTTGATGTTATACAGATGTTCTCTCCATCTTATTTTCAGTGGTCGGGTAGTTCTTCCTATATATACTTTGTCACAGGTGCATTGTACTGCATACACCACATTTTTTGTGTGACAAGTTATGAAGTCTTTTATCCTATATTCCTTTCCATTTAGAAGCACATTTGTATATTTACTTTGAGTAGTTTTCCATGTCTTACAAGCTGCACACAAGCCGCATCTATGGAATCCTTTCGTTCTAACTGACCTTCTCGTATTCTCAGGATTATATGTACGAAACCATTTAATCTATTTATTAAATGTGCATGCTATTAATTTAATGTTTTGGTTGGAGGGAGGTGTACTTATAAAATGTGGGTGCTATATTGATTTAACACTGGGGCTGGTTGGAGTTTACTAAAGTTCATGTACCCATTTTTTTCCAAATAGGGCCACCAACATTCCAGGATCCAGACAAGCAGCAGCTGATCTAAAGACACCAGCAGCCACAAGCCATGAAAGTGACGAGAACAGGTAGGAGAGAGCAGGGCAGTCTGCCAACTATCCTGAATCTGGTGGGATTTATATTATGAGGAGGTCTGACCGCTTTAAATGTTGCACTATGGGATTCATGCAGAAGACTGACATATTAACATGATTATTGCATTCCAGCACTTTTTCATGTTTCTGTAGGTAGAGGGCTGCAGTCAGTAACCGTAGTGGCGGACGGTTTGTGACGTGGTAGTGATAGGAGACTGCTGTTCTTTTATTACTGGGCTTGCTAACCATGAACTGCAGTTTTTTGACATGTTAATTATGATTAATACCTAAGTTTACTTAAAGATAAAATACAATTTGTGTGAATTGAAAGGTAAGCTGTGGTGGAAGTGGGGTGTATATGGTAGTATGCCATACCGCTACTTCTCATACTGCATTATAAAATAATATGATTCCATTCACTTGTTTACATTCTCATTACATTTTTCATACCGCCACTTCTAAACTTCCAAAAACGTTCAAAATATGGGGTCCATGGACATTATTCTTTAACTGCTGGGACCACAGTGTGATGCAGTGTAATGATAAAGAAGGGCACAGTGTGATGAGAGGGACAATAATGAGGGACCGCATGGTGATGCAGGAGGAGCAGCAGCACATAGTTTACCCTTCTACTTAACTATAGGAGTATATACTATGCTAAAAAAAATATAGTGCTATGGATTGTTTCAGGGAGGGGGGGGGGCAAATTAATATCTTGCCTAGGGCCCCATGAGGTCTAAATCCGGCTCTGCTCATTATCACTTGCAGCCTATTGGTTCTGCTCTCCTTAAATAGCCGGCTAATCCTCTGCTTTGACTCTTCTCCTGTGTTGATATCCTGTGTACCAGACCTGATTCTGTTCCTGACGATTCTACTATCTACTCACCAGTTCCAGTCAGCTATCTCCTGGACCCCAGTAAAGTCGTGCTCCCAGGCATGGCTCCGGCGTTGGCTGCAGCTCCTCTGCTCATCCTAACCTAATACGGAGACGCAGCCCCATCAGCATCTCTGTGCTCAGATTTCAACAATCTTCCTTTGACTCCGGACTACATCACCATGTGCCTATAATTGTAGTTACCCCTGGCGACCGCCAAAGAACTGTTTCTCTCAAATCTCCGGACTCTCACCGGTACTGTGGCTGTAGTTACCCCTGGCAACTGCATAAGAACTGTTACCCCTAAAACTGCGGACTCTCACCGGTACTGTGGGTTGCAGTCACCTTTGGCTACTGCCTACGTTCACTTTCATCATCTTTACCTATCACTGAAACTTCCGTCCCTTTCCGGATAAGCAGTGATACAGAAGTCGCTGTGGATCAGGGGACTTCTCTATCAACTGTTCCTTATTTATTCCAGTTGCCACAAGTGATATATCAGTCTTGACACCATCCATTCGGTGTCTCACCGGACTCCCTCCTGCACTTCCTACTCTACGGCCTCGGTAACTCTATTCCTCTGTTCTCCCCAGCCAGTGCACATCTCACGACCCTCTGTCTGCAGCCAGGTCTGTCCCCACTACTAGGGGCAACAGTGAACACCAGACTTTCGGAGCAGACTCCGGGTTTTACTGTACTGGCTGGAGGGGTTTCTAACAGTTGCCATCATCTTCAGCCTCATCCTCATCAGTGTGTACATCATCCTAACACAATACTACTTCATCTCTGCAGGAATCCACCATTACAGAAGTCTTTGTACCATAAATGTAAAAAATAAAAATGTAAAAAAAGCTTTTACCTTTTTAAAGAAAAAACATCTTTAATAAAGGTGAAACTTTACTGTAGATAAACATAAAATTGCATAAAACATGCCATTTTGTCCAAAATTTTAATAAGCATTCCAGCATCAGCTAGCTTCCTTCTCTCTGCTAGATCCCAGCACCTGCAATCTACACTTTCATCATCCTCACCCTCATCAGTGTGCACATCATCCTCACACAATACTAATTCATACCCGCTGGAATCCACCATTACAAAAGTCTCTAATTTGATGTAAATGCCAGTAAAGGCCTTCCTCGTGGAATTTGCAGTTCATTTTGATGACATCATCTTTCCCTCACTTTTAGGAAGTAACCTCCTACGTCAAATCGCAAACACGGTTCTCGGCTATGCTGAAAACTCTTTCCGAGTACACACTGGAGGGTAAGCAGCTTAGGTATTGCAAAGTGAGTTTGTAGATGGGTCTCCAAATTTTTTCCTCCTAGTATGTAAAGGGACTGTCTGACGTGTCTATTTTTATGCTGTTGTTAAAATAATCCTCCATCATTCTTTGGATGTTGATAGTAGGATCAGGTGGCATTACGGCAAAGGTGTCATGATTTTTGGGCAATTCTTTTAGATCAGACCAATGTCAAAATGTTCTGCTGAATCATCTGCACCATCCCTAGGTCATCATCCTTAATTTTTTTCCTAGCAGCAGTAGCCTGAGAAACTGAAGGAGGGGACACTGTCGTGTCACGTACCGCTTCAGCAGTCAACTTGCTCACCAGGAGCTCATTGCATCTGTTGTGAGCTGGGACAGTTGGAAATAAAGAGAAGACATAGCTCTTAAACCTAGGAACAAGCATAGTCACCAAAATGTAGTGATCTGATTTCAAGATGTTGATAACCCTATAAGTGTGACATACTTATGCAATTTCTCTCTTTTATCTCCTCCTTCAATTTCTCAAGCTGCTTTTCCAAAAGTCTAATTAAGGAAATCACTTTGCTCAAGCTAGCACTGTCTGAACTCACTTTACAGGTGACTACTTTCAATCATTTTAGCACCGTGCACAACACAGAAATAATTCTCCACTGTGCTGAACTACAATACATTCCTCCTCCTTTCCTAATGTCATGGCTTGTGAAGTAAGCGCGGATGGCTTTTCGCTGTTCCTCCATCCTCACAAGCATATAAAGTGTGGAATTCCACCTTGTTACCACCTCTTGCTTCAGTTGTGGCAGGGCAAAATAAATTGTTTCCTACATGCTGTTGCAGAATGCCGAAAATGTCCAGAAATTTTTCGGGCCACAGACAGCATCTCCTGCACGTCCCTCTCATTTTTCAAAAAGCTCTGTACCACCAAGTTGATTGTGTGAACAAAACAGGGAATGTGATGGATTTCACCCAGCTGTAATGCTCTCACAATATTGGTGGCGTTATCAGAAATGACATATTCTCAGGAGAGTCCAAACGGGATAAGCCATGTTGCAAAGACATCCCTTAGTTTTGCAAACAGATTGTCGGCGGTATGCCTCTTAGTGTAGCCGGTAATACACAAATGTAGGATACCACTTTGTATTTGCAACAGGATGAGGGGGATATTTGTGTAGCTGACGACGATGATGTATCATCTTCATTCAACAATAAGGTGTGCCTGGTTGGAGACATCACTTTCAAAATTGATTTAATTAGATTTTGTAGTTACATTTTATATGTAGAATCGTTAAATCCTTGTCCAGCTAGAAATGGAGTATGGAGAAGGTGATATGTTCATTGGTGGAGTAATGGGAGATGATATTTACTGTCTAGTGGTAGAAGTGGTAGAATGTAGTATTTAGTAGTAGTTTAAAAACAGAAGTCTGAAACCATGTGACCTCCATATGCGTTCCAGGGTTGAACACATATTGTTGTAACATTGTGAGGGTTGGATACATGCCCAAGGATTGACAATTTTCTTAGATGAATTACAGCTGACGACCCTTTGGCACTTTATATAGTCAGGTATTGCCGCTTTAAAACTACATTTCACATTCGCGTTTTTACAATTCCGTAATTTTCAACTGTTGGGAACAGATGGAGTCAGGAAGTTACTGCGTCATTGTAATGGTAAGTTGCTGTTTCAGTCCTGGTGGGGTTGTCAGTCTTAGATTTTAAAATTTCAGTGTACTCACTGTCGGTGTAGTGACTATCGTGAAAGTGACTACCACCACTTAATTCATGTATCTCCTGTCAAAGTGCCCTAACAAACACTCCTCTCAAATTTACTGAAGTCTCTTTATCTAACCATTGTAGCAAAAATTTTGCACAGGTGGACTGACCCCAGCATTTTTTATTCATGATCATAATTCGGATGGGATGGTCTTTGCTTCATTAAATCAGGAACCACATCTTTGTGGAAGCAACTGCTTCACGTCACTCTCTATTGCTCATATAATGAAGCATTTAGTTTATCTTAGCAGATGTATTTGGATAGCTAATTAGTTGCTACAGTTGTATAAATCTTCGAGAGAGAGACGAGCAGCAGTGTCTGTCCATGTTTGGTCAGCTCAACAAAATGGTGGATCTCCATGAACATTGGCAGGCTTTTTGAAGACTTGTGCCTAGAAATATGTCATTGCTTAATGTAATTCCCTGTATCTGCCCTTGTACTCTATGTAATTCCTTTCATCTGTTCTTCCTCTATCTGTTTTATAAAGCTGAGTTTTATTACATATAAAATTCTTAATAATTATGGTTATGCCCATTGTACAGTCAGAACATATTGATTAGGAGTAGTGTCCAAAGCATGCATTGAGATTTCAGCAGAATACAACAGAGATGTATCTGCTTAACCGCACTATTTTGTTTCAGTGATGAGCAACTCTTGAATTGGATGAAAAGAGTAAGAGATATTGGTGCAGATATTCTTGGAGAGACTCTATACACCTGTATATACAGCAATTCCAAATGCAAAAAAGAAAGTAGAAAATGAACTTGACAATTAATATGACAATAATTCTTTTCAGGTGTCACAAACATAGGGGTATATTCAATTAGCCACGGGCTAAGTGCAGCTGCGCATTACATCAGGTAATACGGTACCACAACAACTCCGATTTCCCTTCGCAACCCTATAGGGGGGTGAACAGAAATCTGTGATGCTGCGGTAATGCAAAGTGCCTTCGAGTCTGTTCCGCAGACACTTTGCTCTTAATTGAATATGCCCCATGTTAACTACTGTGAATGTCACTTAATATTGTATAACACTTGCGAGGTGCCCAGTCATGTATTTCATAATGAATATTGTCAAAGATATTTTATTTTGGATGAAGACAATTTATTAATATGAAAATATTTACATTGTTTTATCTTATTTTAGTATATCATTAATATTTGATGTGGTATTATTACGTCAAATGGATCCTTGCATGTGAGCTGATGAGAGGGATATGAACAGGAATGAAGGAGTTATTCAAAGAACAGATGTTTTTAATCAGAGATGTTGGACAAAGAGCTGCAAGAATTTCTTCAAAGTCTCCATTGCATCCCGGGGAGCTAAAAGGATCAAGATACGCCTATATATCTTCTCAGCCAATTGTAATATGACATTTGTAAATTGTAGTATAACCTACTTTTATTGGTACTAAAAGTAATTGTCTGGAATGTGAACAGACAGAGTTTTCAGAGACTGAAAATGAGAGTGATATTATCGCAGCGCAAGCTTTTCTTTTGTAAATAAACAATGATATAATTTTATTCTTAAAGTTTCTTTTGCTGAAGAAATTAAATTATTACCTTAACAATATATTTTTCTCATTCCTAAACAGAAGACTTATTCCAAGGGACATCACATATAATAAGGGCGACTGCAGGATTCGACAGGGGAAAATCCAACTTTCTCCTTCACAAAGAAATACAGATTTTATGTATAAATGAATCTATAGATATTACAAACAATAAAGAAAAAAGTGTGCATATATTATGTGACAAAGGGAGTGGTTTGCCACAGGCTGGGGTGGGCTAGGCTGGACAATTAAAGTGCATTTTGGGTTGCCCGATGGTCCAGTGGGTGTCCGGTTGCAGGCAGCCTATGCAGTCCGTGCATAGGCCATCGCATCGCATACTACTCAATGCAGCTGCATCATCCATTGATAGAATATTGTACTACAACTCGTAATACAATATTCTATTAATGGATGATGCGGCTGCATTGAGTAGCATGCAATGTGGCAGCCTATGCACGGACTGCTTAGGCTGACTGCACTGCATTTCTCTGATAACAATGTGTTATGTTCGTCTAGTCGCTATCAATAAAAATTGTTCGCTGCGATCAATGTGGTTCCAACGCTGTTAAGCTGCTGGTCTGATAACAAACTTACAGAACTGATGGAAGAGGTCTTCGCCTATAGCAGCCGCCTTTCCCGTAGAGCTTTATGCGCTCACAGGTACTCGGAAGCCCCCAGGACTCAACTCTTAGCGTAGTGTAAGTTTATTAACAACACCGCAGCGGCAGGCCAGAGGAGGCTGAGTAGATGGTAGTGGATGGTCAGATGTAAGCTGAGGTAAGGGGTCCGAAGCAAATAGAACAGTCAAATAACACGCCAAGGGTCAGCGTCACTAGCACGACAGCAGAATCCAAGAATAGAGCAAAAGTGTCACAACAGGAGGTCCAATAGTAAATGGGCAGAGTATCCACAGGAAAACTGGGATAAAGCAGGAACAGGACAGGAGAAGGTCAGCAAACAGACAGAGTCCACGCTATAACCATCAGGGAGGTGAAGCCCTCCCTGCCTTAAATACTGGTGGTAGCCAATCAGGGCTTAGCCCTGTAATTACCCCCAGGCCGTGGAAATTAATTAATGAGCAGGTAAATTAGCCCGCAGGCATGGTAGCGTGCGCGCTCGACTGCACTGTGTTGCCAGGGCGCAATAGTTGTCAATTCGGCGTCTGGCAGTTGCCCTGGCAACGGTTGGGCCGAATACAGGAAGTGACGTCCCGATCGTCATGGAGACGGCCGGGACACCAGGAGGAGACTGATGTGAGTTGCGGCGGTGCCCGCGGCCGCCGCGGCTCCTAACAGTACCACCCCCTTTGAGGAAGGGTTAACCCTGACACCCTGGTTTCCTAGAAAAGTGTTTGAGAAACCTCTTAGCAAGCCTGTTAGCATGAAGGAGTCTTCGTGGAACCCAGGACCGTTCGTCCAAACTACGATTCTTCCACTGAACCAGAAAATGTCCTTGGACTTCTTTAGAGTCGATAATTTTATCGACTACAAATTTCTGACGTCCATCCAGAGCCAGTGACCAAGTAGTTGAGGACTAAAGAGATCGAAACTGGCTTGAGTATAACACTGGTTTGAGAAGGGGGCAGTGAAAAGTGTTTGGAATACTCAAGGAGCAAGGAAGCTTTAACCTGAAGGCTACAGGGTTGACTTGTTTGATAATAGTGAACGGTCCAATAAATTTAGGCCCAAGTTTTTTGCAGTGTTGTCTGAGCTTGATGTTGCGAGTAGAGAGCCAGATCTTTTGTCCTACTTTAAAAGAACAAGTCGTACGATGGCGGTCTGAAATTTTTTAGAGTGAAATGAGGCTCGTCTCAAAGAAGACTGAACTTTTTTCCAAATAATCTGCAGCTGTGAAACGTATTTCCGGGAGGCCAGGAGAACTGAGGGAATACAGAGAATTGGACCTGGTGTGGAACCCAAAATTACAATAGAATGGAGAAGTATGAGTAGAAGAATGACATGAGTTATTGTATGCAAATTCCGCCCATGGAAATAGAAAGGACCAATGGTCGTGGAATTCTGAGGTGTACAAACGTAACAACTGTTCCAGGGATTCATTAACCCTCTCTGTCTGTCCATTAGATTGAGGATGAGGGGCTGATATTGATCCCGAGGAGGGTACAGAAAGATTTCCAAAACTGCGCAACAAATTGGGAGCCACGATCAGAGACAATATCTGTAGGGAGCCCATGGAGCCGAAATACATGTTGGGCACAAAGAATAGCTAGACCTCGTGCGCTGGGAAGTTTGGTTAACGGTAAGAAATGAGACATTTTACTAAATCGGTCCACAACCACCCATATACTATTATGCCCTGCAGAAGATGGAAGATCAACTATAAAATCTTTTGATAAGTGCGTCCAAGGTTTCGAAGAAATGGATAATGGAACAAGCTGGCCTGAAGGACAGTTCCTGGGGACCTTACTCCTTGCACAATTTTCGCAAGACAGAACAATGTTCCTGACATCTGAGGATAATGAGGGCCATCACATGGAACGAGAAAGAATTTCTTCTGTCTAAGAGATACTGGGATGCCCGGCAGTCTTGCTGTTATGAGGTTCAGAAAGGACCATATTTCTTAAGTGGATTGGGACAAACAGACAGTTCACTGGAGTTTCTGCAGGTGCTATCTTTTGAAATCTGCGGAGAGTGACCCCCAAGTCTTGAGTTAATCCAGGATGAATGATAGATGATGGAATAATAGGCAGTGGTTCAGAAACTGGAACATGATTCGACACGAAGCTTCTTGATAACGCATCCGCTCTGATGTTTTTGGAAATGGGTCTGTAGGTAATAAACCTAAAATGAATAAACAAGAGTGCCCAGCGGACATGTCTGGGATTCAGCCTTTTGGCAGATTCGATGTACTGAAGATTCTTGTCATCAGTTATCACGGAGATTACATGAATGGCTCCTTCCAGCCAATGACACCATTCTTCAAATGCCCATTTGATGGCCCAAAGTTCCCAGTTTACTACATCATAGTTAGTTTCAGCGACAGAAAATTTATGGGAGAAATATGCACAAGGATGTAAATGGTGAGTATGAGGGTCTTTCTGGCAGAGGATAGCGCCAGCTCCTACGTCAGAGGCATCAACCTCTAGTACAAAGGGTATATCTGGATTAGGATATCTGAGAACCTGAGCAGAGACAAATGCTTTTTTGAGGGTTTCAAATGCGGTTACTGCCTGAAGGGGCAAATTAGTGGGATCCATTCCCTTACGGGTAAGGGCAACAATAGGAGCCACTATATCTGAGAATCGGCGGATACATCTTCTATAATAGTTTGCGAAACCCAAGAATCTCTGGACAGCATTGAGGTAATTGGGTTGTACCAAATATAGAATGACTTGGACTTTAGTTGGGTCCATGGAGAAACCACCAGAGGATATTATGTACCCCAGGAATGACACCTTCTGTACCTCAAATTTGCATTTCTCCAACTTGGCGAAGAGATGATGATCACAAAGTTTTTGGAGAACCTGCTTAACATGACACCTATGTAGAGACAATGGGGTAAATGTATCAAGGTCCGATTTTGCAAATCCAGCGATTTTATCGTGAGAGTTGAAACTCACAGATGTATGAAGCTGAGATTTCATGCAAATTCGCCAGAGTTGTGCTTCTGTCAAAATCGCTATTTGCAAAATCGCCAGAGATCTCAGGAGAGTTTTCTTGAAAACACGCCAGATACAACACGCTGCTTGATAGCAGCATGTTGTAGAAACACATTACATACTGTAAATAGCGCTTACGCAAGTAGAGTAGCACATGCGCAATGAACTACGCTACTGTCAAGGGCTTACCTGTTCCCCGCTCCGCCGCACTTCCAGCGATGTCCTGGCGGCTGTCATGATCTCCTGGGCGGGTGTCAGCGCTTTCCTCTGCTCGCGCTCCCGCACTTCCGGCTTCTCTCTGCAGCGGTCATGTGACTCCTGGGTGGGGAATTCAAATTCTATATCTACTCTGCTCTGACACACTATCTGTGTCAGAGTAACGTGTTTCCTGCTTCTGGCTCCCTCTCCTGTGTTCTCCTGCATTGTTCCAGATTCCTGTGTACCGACCCGGCTGTGTTTCTGGCTATTCTTTGGTTTCATCCCTGGCACCGCGTATTGGACCGATTCCTGTGTACCGACCCGGCTGTTTTCCTGACTATCCTCTGGTCTCATCCCAAGTACTTCGCATTGGACAGATTCCGTGTATCGAACCGGCTTCCGTTCCAGATTACCATCCTCCGGAATTCAGTTAGTGTGCTTTAATTACTTGCACCTACCTGTCCTATTTTTGCCTCTGTCTATCCATCACATAGAGCTTTCTCCTTACGCCAGTAGGCTAACCTGGGGGCCGCGACCTGCGGTTCTCCGGCAGCAAAACCCATCCTGCCTTGCGGTGGTTCTTGGTGAAGACCGGGGGGCTGTTAGACTCCGCGCGCTAGGAAGGCCTGCAAAAATACTGACTAAGTTAACCTGAAGCGTAACAGTTTGCTCTGACCCCCACACATCTATCTTATCTGCCCACACTCCTCCATCTGCTCCATCTCCGCAATCCACTTCTTCTCAGAGTAGCGCTGTCGCTTCTGCTCCAGCCATATCTCAACTCTGCATCCCTAATCCACCTAAATTCGATGGGGACCCCAAGGCATGTAGAGGATTTTTAAATCAGTGTGTCATACAGTTCGAACTACAGCCCGGGAATTTCCCAACGGAAAAGACTAAAGTGGCATACATCATTTCCTTGCTGTCTGGTCAAGCTCTTGCCTGGGCATCTCCCCTATGGGAGCATAATGATTCTATACTTCATAATTGTACCACCTTCCTGGAAACCTTCAGACACATCTTTGATGAACCAGGACGTGTCTCCAGCGCGGCTTCTGGTCTTCTCTGTCTGCGCCAAGGTTCCCTTACATTAGGTCAGTACGCTCTTCAATTTCGTACTATGGCGGCCGAGCTACATTGGAATAACGAAGCCCTTGTGGCCACCTTTTGGCAAGGCTTGTCCGACCGCATCAAGGATGAATTAGCAAGTCAAGAACTCCCAACTTCCCTGGATGCATTGGTCTCTGTGTAACCAGATTGATATCCGGTTTCGTGAACGCTCTCGAGAGGGAGAGTTCCCGCCGTCCTACCTTCAGTTTGGCTCCCCGGTTTCAGAGTCCGGTGGTACCTGAGGAGGAGCCTATGCAGTTAGGAAGAGCGTGCCTGTCTCAGGAGGAGAGGGAGAGGCGATTCAAGAATCGTTTGTGCCTTTATTGCGGGGAACCCGGTCATGTGTTGAGCCTTTGTGGAAAGCGACCAGGAAACGACCGAACCTAACTGACGATGGAGAGGCTAAGTTAAGTATGTTTATTTCTTCTCCAGTGGATTCTAGCTTTTCCATCCAAGTCCTTCTACAATTTATTGACAAGCAGCTTTCTCTTCCAGCACTTATCGACTCCGGGGCAGCAGGGAATTTCATAAGAGCTGACATCGTTGAGAAGTTGTCGTTACCTACGCTTCCCTTGGACCCGCCTATCGCCATCACAGCTATCGATGGTAGTCGTATTACTGGAGGATCTATTAGGAAGAAAACCATTAACTTCTCCCTCCGCATTGGAGCACTACATACGGAGGAGATTTCCTTATTAGTTATCCCTGAGGCTATAAATCCTCTGATCCTCGGCCTTCCTTTGGGTTAGACTTCACTCTCCCACCTTAGATTGGCATAAACCGGAGGTTCTTGCTTGGGGTCCAGCCTGCCATTCCCGTTGTCTTCCCAAGATTCACAGGTCCAGTACTGCTTGTTCCTCTTCTCTCACAACATCCTCTGGTATCCCTCCCCAGTACCATTCCTTTTCTGACGTATTTTGTGAGAAAGAGGCTTCCAAATTACCTCCTCATAGACCTTGGGATTGTACTATTGAGTTGTTACCGGACAAGATTCCATCTAAAGGACGTGTTTTTCCCTTGTCTTTGCCTGAATCCGATGCTATGTCTCAATATATCAAAGAAAATTTAACTCCGAGCTTTATCCGGAAATCCTCCTCTCCAGCAGGGGCTGGATTCTATTTTCATCCTCTATTGGAGTTGGAGCTATTTTATCTCAGAAAGATTCATCTGGAAAATTTTCCCCCTGTGGCTTCTTTTCTCGTAAACTTTCGGCCGCAGAAAAGAACTATGGCATAGGGGATAGAGAACTCCGTGCCATCAAGTTAGCCTTAGAAGCTTGGAGACATCATTTGGAAGGAGCCAGGTTTCCTATTAAAAAATTTTACAGATCACAAGAACCTGTTGTATTTACAAACTGCATCTTGCCTTAATCCTCGTCAGACCAGATGGTCCCTGTTCTTCTCCCGCTTCGATATGATCATCACCTTCAGACCAGGATCCAAGAACAAGAAGGCAGATGCTCTCTCTCATTCAGTCGACTCTATGGATACGGGAGAGGAAGTTCCTAGACCGGTGGTTCCCAAACTGTGCGCCGCGGCTCCCAGGGGTGCCGCGGCGCTGTCACTGGGGTGCCGCGGGCCAGTCATAAAAAAAAAGAAAGAGCACATAAACTTACCAATCCTCCGGGCGCCGGGACCCAGCAGCCTCCTCTCTCCCGCAGCTGCCACTGAATATCAACGTCAGTGACAGCTGCGGGAGAGAGGAGGCTGCTGGGTCCCGGCGGATTGGTAAGTTTATGTGCTCTTTCTTGTTTTTATGGCTGGGAGAAGCAGAGGAGGACATCGGGAAGCGGAGGAGGACAGCGGGCAGCGGAGGAGGACAGAGGGCAGCAGAGGGGGGCAGCGTGCAGCAGAGGGGGACAGCAGGGAAGCAGAGGGGGGCAGCGTGCAGCAGAGGTGGGCAGTGAGCAGCAGAGTGACAGAGGGCAGCAGAGGGGGGCAGCGTGACAAAGGGCTGCAGAGGGGGCAGAGTGCCTGGCTGGGAGAAGCAGAAGAGGACATCGGGAAGCGGAGGAGGACATCGGGCAGCGGAGGAGGACAGCGGGAAGCGGAGGAGGACAGAGGGCAGCGGAGGAGGACAGAGGGCAGCGGAGGAGGACAGAGGGCAGCGGAGGAGGACAGAGGGCAGAGGAGGACAGCGGGCAGCGGAAGAGGACAGCGGGCAGCGGAAGGAGGACAGCGGGAAGCGGAGGAGGACAGCGGGAAGCGGAGGAGGACAGAGGGCAGCGGAGGAGGACATAGGGAAGCGGAGGAGGGCAGAGGAGGACAGGGGGCAGCAGAGGAGGACAGGGGGCAGCAGAGGACAGGGGGCAGCAGAGGAGGACAGAGGGCAGCAGAGGAGGACAGAGGGCAGCAGAGGGGGGCAGCGTGCAGCAGAGGGGGACAGCAGGGAAGCAGAGGGGGGCAGCGTGCAGCAGAGGTGGGCAGTGAGCAGCAGAGTGACAGAGGGCAGCAGAGTGACAGAGGGCAGCAGAGGGGGGCAGCGTGACAAAGGGCTGCAGAGGGGGCAGAGTGCCTGGCTGGGAGAAGCAGAAGAGGACATCGGGAAGCGGAGGAGGACATCGGGCAGCGGAGGACAGCGGGAAGCGGAGGAGGCCAGAGGGCAGCGGAGGAGGACAGAGGGCAGCGGAGGAGGACAGAGGGCAGAGGAGGACAGCAGGCAGCGGAAGAGGACAGCGGGCAGCGGAAGGAGGACAGCGGGTAGCGGAGGAGGACAGCGGGAAGCGGAGGAGGACAGCGGGCAGCGGAGGAGGACATAGGGAAGTGGAGGAGGGCAGAGGAGGACAGGGGGCAGCAGAGGAGGACAGGGGGCAGCAGAGGAGGACAGCGGGCAGCAGAGGAGGACAGCGGGGCAGCAGAGGGGGACAGCACGGAAGCAGAGGGGGGCAGCGTGCAGCAGAGGGGGACAGCGGGCAGCAGAGGGGGACAGCGGGCAGCAGAGGGGGACAGCGGGCAGCAGAGGGGGACAGCGGGCAGCAGAGGAGGACAGCGGGCAGCAGAGGAGGACAGCGGGAATCAGGAGGACAGAGGGCAGCAGAGGAGAACAGAGGACAGCAGAGGAGGACAGAGGGCAGCAGAGGAGGACAGAGGGCAGCAGAGGGGGGCAGCGTGCAGCAGAGGGGGACAGCAGGGAAGCAGAGTGGGGCAGCGAGCAGCAGAGGGGGGCAGCGGGCAGCAGAGTGACAGAGGGCAGCAGAGTGACAGAGGGCAGCAGAGGGGGGCAGCGTGACAGAGGGCTGCAGAGGGGGAAGAGTGCCTGGGGGCAGAGGGGGCAGAGTGCCTGGATGCAGAGGGGGCAGTGTGACAGAGGGCAGAGAAGGGGGACAGAGGGCAGCAGAGGAGGACAGAGGGCAGCAGAGGAGGACAGCGGGGCAGCAGAGGGGGACAGCAGGGAAGCAGAGGGGGGCAGCGTGCAGCAGAGGGGGACAGCGGGCAGCAGAGGGGGACAGCAGGCAGCAGAGGAGGACAGCGGGAAGCAGAGGATGACAGCGGGAATCAGAGGAGGACAGAGGGCAGCAGAGGAGGACAGAGGGCAGCAGAGGAGGACAGAGGGCAGCAGAGGGGGGCAGCGTGCTGCAGAGGGGGACAGCAGGGAAGCAGAGGTAGGGCAGCGTGCAGCAGAGGGGGGCAGCGAGCAGCAGAGTGACAGCGGGCAGCAGAGGGGGGCAGCGTGACAGAGGGCTGCAGAGGGGGCAGAGTGCCTGGGGCAGAGGGGGCAGAGTGCCTGGATGCAGAGGGGGCAGTGTGACAGAGGGCAGAGGAGGGAGACAGAGGGCAGAGGAGGGGTACAGCGTGACAGAGGGCACAGGAGGGGGACAGCGTGACAGAAGGCAGAGGAGGGGGAAAGTGTGACAAAGGAGGGGGGACAGTGTGACAGAGAGCAGAGGAGGGGGACAGCGTGACAGAGGGCAGAGGAGGAGGACAGCGTGACAGAGGGCAGAGGAGGAGGACAGCGTGACAGAGGGCAGTGAGAGGGGACAGCATGAGAGATGGCAGAGGGGGCAGCATCAGAGGGGGCAGAGTGACTGGATGCAGAGGGGGCAGTGTGTCTGGATGTAGAGGGGGCATTTTTGCATACAACTAAATAAGTATTTCTGTCCTGACCTAAATACTTGTTAAATTTTTTTGACCCAACTACTTCTAAAACAGGACTGCTCAGTAATTATTTTGGAGGGGTGCCTTGAAAAAATTTGGAGACTCTAAGGGTGCCGTGAACTGCAAAAGTTTGGGAACCACTGTCCTAGACCCATCCTGGATCCAGAATGTATTTTGGCCACCACTCCAGCTCATCTAACTATTCCTCGCGGGAAGATCTTGGTCCCTCCGTATCTCCAGCCCAAACTTCTCAAGTGGGCTCACGCCTCCCGATTTTCTGGTCATGCTGGTATTAAGAAAACCTTGGAATTCATTTCCCGTAATTATTGGTGGCCGTCTATCCACTCGGACGTTCGAGATTTTGTGGCGGCATGTCCCACCTGTGCTCAGAACAAAGTTCCTCGACAAGTTCCCTATGGTTTGCTACAACCTCTACCCATCCCGGATCGGCCATGGAGTCATCTCTTGTCGAAGTCGTATAATTGGATGAACGAAAGTATATAGGTTAATATTGTTTTATTGGCCGATTGCACTCAGTATGCCACGCTACACGTGGCATATGGTGATCGCACGGTAAAATACGCACGTACACACTCGCATTACAACATTTAGTTATTTATGTAATTCATATTCATATTGGATCCATTACACAGTAATTTATGAGCAGACAGTATTTGGTTTATTATTCGTTTATATATTATGATTATATGTGCACTTTAGTGTTATCTAATGTTCAGGTTATGGGAAATGTGTCATGTCTGATATCATACTAATCCCCTATTCATCAGCAGCTGTCTGGTTCCATCGCCGAAGAGATCGCATATTGCATACTCTAGTTATTGATGTTAGGGAATAAATAGCCAGATTGATATCAGAATGCAATATGCTAATGAACTCATTGTAACTGGAGCACATCCCCTGGAGAGATGACCCCCACCTTTGGAATTCCTTAGTCTGAACTAGCCTATGACCTGTTTACCCTGGAACCACCCTTGTCTGGACCTAGAGAAGCAAGCCACGTTATCTCTATTGTTCACTGTGTAACACTGACTGTATATATAATCATAGCTGCACCCCCAACAGCCTCAGATCTTCACTGATCACAGTATTCAAGGGGGAATCACTGTTCACTGGTGCCCTTGGTTAGCGCAGCGTAGCGCAAACGGTATGTATTTATCTTTTGGTATTGGCTGTACTGTACTGTATCATAATATAATAATGTATTGAATTGTTGACTATTTACATCTGCTAAAATAAATCACTTTGTGCGTTAGAAACACAATACAATCGCTTGGGCAATGCTTATTTGAAAACGATAAAATTACTTTAATACTCTCTATGAATTTTATTACAGATTTACCCTCTTCCAGAGGTTTCACCGTGGTATGGGTAGTCACTGATCGCCTTTCTCGGGCCGCTCACTTTGTGGCATTAAAGGGTCTTCCTTCCGCTCCTGTTCTGGCGCAATTTTTTTATCAAAGAGATTTTCTGCCTCCATGGTTGTCCAGATGTTATGGTCTCTGATCGTGGAACTCAGTTCGTCGCTAGATTTTGGAGGGCCTTTTCTCGTGTCTGTGCAATTAAGCTGAATTTTTCTTCTGCATACCATCCTCAAAGTAATGGTCTCACTGAAAGGACTAATGAAGAGCTGGAGAAATTCCTCAGATGTTTCATTTCAGCTAAACATGACAACTGGGTTGATTTGCTACCTTGGGCAGAGTTTGCTCACAACAATCATTCGCATGACTCTACCTCTGCATCTCCCTTTTTTGCTCTCCAAGGATTTCATCCTAAAGTTCCTCCTTTTAATGACCTACCTGCTTCTGGAGTTCCTGCAGTTGATTCCCTTTTATTGGACTTCTTGTCTAGGTGGGATTTAATTAGACACAGACTGCTTCACACCTCTGCCACCAGTAAGAAAGCATTTGATAAGAGAAGGAGACCATCTCCATTACTTGCTCCTGGTGACAAAGTATGGCTACGAGGAATCTTCGCTTGCTGGTTCCCTCTAGGAAATTCGCCCCCTGATTCATTGGTCCCTTCAGGATCTTGGAGGTCATCAATCCAGTAGCCTTTAGATTAAAATTACCTCCTACCTTAAGGATTCCCAATGTGTTTCACATTTCCCTTCTCAAGCCATTTGTTGTTAACAAATTTTCCTCTTCTAAAAAAACCTCCTTCCGCCATTTCTGCGCAATATCAGGAATTTGAGGTTAAGGAAATTCTAAACTCCCGAATTTCCAGAGGTTCCTTACAGTTGCTGGTTGATTGGGAAGGCTACGGTCCTGAGGAGCGTTCCTGGATTCCGACATGAGATCTTCATGCTCCAAATTTATTGAAGAAATTCCATGCCAAGTTCCCTCAGAAATCTGTCCGGAGGCCATCCCTGAAGAAGGGGGGTACTGTCACGTGCTTACCTGTTCCCTGCTCCGCCGCGCTTCCGGCGATGTCCTGGCGGCTGTCATGATCTCCTGGGCGGGTGTCAGCGCTTTCCTCTGCTCGCGCTCCCGCACTTCCGGCTTCTCTCTGCAGCGGTCATGTGACTCCTGGGCGGGGAATTCAAATTCTATATCTACTCTGCTCTGACATACTATCTGTGTCAGAGCAACGTGTTTCCTGCTTCTGGCTCCCTCTCCTGTGTTCCTGCCTCCTGTGTTTTCCTGCATTGTTCCAGATTCCTGTGTACCGACTCGGCTGTGTTTCTGGCTATTCTTTGGTTTCATCCCTGGCACCGCGTTTTGGACCGATTCCTGTGTACCGACCCGGCTGTGTTTCTGGCTATCCCCTGGACTCATCTCTGGCACTGCGTATTGGACCGATTCCTGTGTACCGACCCGGCTGTGTTCCTGACTATCCTCTGGTCTAATCACTAGTACTCCTAGATTCCGTGTACCGAACCGGCTTCCGTTCCAGACTACCATCCTCCGGAATTCACAGTTAGTGTGCTTTACTTACTTGCACCTACCTGTCCTATTTTTGCCTCTGCCTATCCATCACATAGAGCTTTCTCCTTACGTCAGTAGGCTAACCTGGGGGCAGCGACCTGCGGTTCTCCAGCAGCAAAACCCATCCTGCCTTGCGGTGGTTCTTGGTGAAGACTGGGAGGGCCGTTAGACTCCGCGCCCTAGGAAGGCCTGCGAAAATACTGACTAAGGTATCCTGAACCGTAACAGCTTCTTGCGTAAGCTCTATTTACAGTATTAGGTGATTTCCCCAATAGCGTGGGAAAATCACTTAATACAGTACATAGACCTTGCGCAATGAATGTCCGTTCATTGCGTAACGGACCTCCTACTGGGTAGGAGGTGTTTGCGGCAGCTCCAGCTTTTTTTGTTTTTCTGCAAGCAAGATTAAAGTGTCGGGATGTACAAATATGGGGCCATCCTGGCCGAAGCAAAGAAGACTACAATCAATAAGGGGCCCCTTCTGGGCGAAGGCAAGAAGAGATTTTTCAAGCCCAAACTTTTGGATGGTACAAATACTGTGGGACTGGGGCAAGCAAGGAGAATTTGGTACAGAAAGAAGACATCTTTGGTGAGTATTTGTGGTTTATTTTTTTTAATAAATATATATGTGGTGTAAATGAGGGTGGTTACTGTGTTTATTGTGGTTTTTTTTATTTTTATTAAATGTATGTGGTACATACCAGGGTGTTGTGGGTTTTTTTAACATTTTTTTTTGGGGAACTACAGGGCCCAGCAAGCCAGGAATGTCAGGGCATGTTGGCACTTGTGGTTGTCCAAGTGCCAACATGCCCTGGCTGCCGTGGGTATGCTGGTGCTTGTAGTTATACAAGCAGCAGCATGGCCACACTTGTTTGGGCAACCTGGCTGGCTGGAACTTGTAGTTCCACAAAAGATTTTTACACTTTAACGCCGGTATTACCCTACTACCCACAGCCCAGGGGTAGTAGGAAGAGCCTACTCCCTAGGGAATCCAGCCCAGGGCTAAACAGTCTAGGGTTGGTTAGTCATTATGGCAGGGGGACCCCTGCCATGTGTCCCACTGCTATAGTGCCGCCAACCCTGGCTAGTTTGCCTAGTGCTGGTAAAGTGAAAATCGGGGGTACCGCACGCAAAAATTTTCCCCGATTTTCACGGGACCAGCAGTAGTCAGGCAGCACTAGGGTTAAGCTGGAATAGAGGGGGGACCCCACACTTTTTTTTTTTTTTTTAATTTCTTCTATTCTTTACCATTTTGACAGCTGCCGGAGCTCCGGCAGCTGTATGACAGGCAGTGTAACAGTGATGTGTTTACAACTCGCTGCTACAACACAGAAGAGTTTGCCAAACACAGGAGAGTTAGCTAAACACTGGAGTGTTTACATCGCAGCAAATCGCCAGAGATGACCAGTGATTCTGAAGATCAGTGTCAAAATCGCAGCTTGATACATTTCAGTTTTTTTTCACTAAAATCGCGGGTTAACACCCGCGATTTCAACACGCTGTCAAAATCGGACCTTGATACATTTACCCCAATGACTGTGAATATATCAGGATGTCATTCAAATACACTACAACGAACTGACCGAGAAATTCACAGAGCACTTCATTAATTAGATCTTGAAATAATGCAGGTACGTTACTAAGACCAAACTGCATGACCAGGTACTCATAGTGGCCAGATTGTGTGTTAAATGCCGTTTTCTATTTGTCCCCCTCTCTGATGTGGATAAGGTTGTATGCTCCGTGGAGATCAATCTTGGTGAAGATGGTGGCAGCTTTTAGTTGATTAAAAAGCACAGAGATAAGGGGAAGAGTGTCACTCACCGGACCGTGAGTGCCTCTGCGCTGGTGCGTGGTTCTCTAGCCTTCCTGCCAGCGCCTGTCCTGAGCCGCGGCCGTCTGCCATCTTAATGGACTGCGCATGCGCAGCATCCAAGAACTTATGACCTTTGCTTTTAATCTAATTGGTGGATCAGGCACCTCTCCCTATTTAAGGCACCTGTGCTCATTACATCGTTGCCTGATCTTGAGTCTCATTCCCTGTGAGTCTCTGAAGGTGTCTCCTGTGTCCTGCTAGTGTCTTCAGCTTCCTGCTGATTACCTGCTCTAATCATCAGGGGTTTCCATACCCGCTACTGATTCCTGTGTCCTGCTCGTGTCCACAGCTGGCTTCTGGATTACCTGCTCTGCTCATCAGCGGTTCTCATACCCGCTACAGACTCCTGTATCCTGCTCGTGTCCTCAGCTGTCTGCTGGACTACCCGCTCTGCTCACCTGCGGTTTCCATACCCGCTACAGCCGTTCAGCGCTCCTGCTGTGCCTGCATATCCTCGTTGGACAAGCTTCTCTACTCATCAGCGGTATGCTTACTTGTTATTGACTATCAGCTGTTACCTTGCATATCCGCTTAGGACAAGCTTCTCTACTCAGCAGCGGTATCCATACCCGCTATAGACTATTAGTTGTTCCGTTGCATATCTGTTTGAAACAAGCTTCTCTACTCAGCAGCGATATGCATACCTGTGATTGACTATCAGTTATTATCCCGCATATCCGCTTTGTACAAGCCTCTCTACTCAGCAGGGGTATACATACCATTATAGACTATTAGCAGTAACGCTGCATATCTGTTTGGAACAAGTTCCTCTGTGCTCTCATTGTCTTCATACAGTTATTGACTCTTTTCATGCCTCCACTTATCCGCACCTGAACAAGTCCTCACTTACTCGCAGTGGTACAACTTGCTATCCGCAGACCACTGACGCCTCCTCTACCTACCTGCACCTGGACAAGTCTTCTCATCACAGCAGTGGTACAACTTGCTATACGCAGACCACTGACTTCACCGCTACCTACATGCACTTGGACAAGTCTTCCCTTCACAGCAGTGGTACAACTTGCTGAACGCAGACCACTGACTCTCCCGCTACCTACCTGCACTTGGGCAAGTCTTCCCATCACAGCAGTGGTACAACTTGCTATCCGCAGACCACTGACTCTCCTATTACCTTCCTTCACCAGCTCACGTCCACCCTGCTCTCCGTGGTTGAAACCTGCCTTTCCACTATAGCTGCAAGTCACTGACTCATCTACCAGTATAGCTGCAAGTCGCTGACTCATCTTCCAGAATAGCTGCAAGTCACTGACTATCATCAATTCCATTGGCATCCTCTCTCCATCTGCTGTTATATATGTTCCACTATTCACCCTACTGCCAGAGGACCGCTGTGCAAACTCCGCCCCTCTGGTAAGCAAAGTCAACTGGTGAATCCTGGGCAGAACTCCTAGTGCCTGTGACAAAGAGGATAGGTGTTTTTCATTGTGATTTGATTAAGACCCCGGTAGTCAATGCAGGGCCGCAATCCACTGTCTTTTTTTTTATACAAAGAAGCATCCGGCTCCTACTGGAGATTTAGAAGGCCTGATAAACTCTTTTTCCAGTTTCTCTTCTATATACTCCTGCATGGCCTTGGTCTCGGGACCAGAGAGAGTAAAACCTCCCTTTGGGCAGTCTGGAACCAAGAATCAGATTAATGGCACAATCAAAGTCATGATGTGGAGACAGAGGGCTTGAGTCATTAAGGAGAGCAAAGCATAAAAAAAGGAGTAACTTTGGGCAAAACCATGTTGCACTGTGCATTGGGGGGAGGGTAAATTTAAAATGTGGGGACAGATTTATAGTTGAGGTAGGGCATGTCCTAGATCAACTTTATATTTCAGTGTAAAAATAAAGCTAGCAAGTATTTGTCTTTTAGATGTAAAAACAGCCAGCATTTAACTTATCTGCAAAATAATAAACTAATTTGCATCCCTTACATTGTAACATGGTTTGTCCCAGAGAACATTTACTCCTTTTTTTGCCTTACTTTCCTTAATGACTCAGGCCAAGAGAGTCAGCCGCTATTTTAGAGAACACATCCCGGAACTCATGGTATTGAGGAGGGAGCTGCTTAGACACTGGTTGCAAGATCCAGAGGGGCAAGGTCAAGCAGGACTGTGAACAGTAAGGGCTCCACTAAGTTATCTCCCCATTAACCCAATCCACTAAAGGGTTGTGGAGGGAGAGCCAGGGATGGCCCAAAATTAATGGTACGGATTGACAATCAATGAGGTGAAATGACAGGGCTTCTAAGTGGAGAGCACCCATGGTTAGCTGCAGCAGAGGAGTCTCATAAACAATTTTACAACCAGGCAACGGACTACCATCCAGGCCACAAACAGTGATCGCATACTCACGGTTCACACGAAGGAATCCCAGAGGAATGAGCGAACCCGATGTCCAGAAAAATGCTGGTGGCACCACTATCTATGAAGGCTGAGACGGCCTCAGAACAGGCTCCGTGAGTATATCCTCCATGAGGTTATGATTAGCCGACTTAGGCGAACTTCCCCCTTGTTCCCTAGGCATGGTCTTTTCTGGATTTGTTAGGAAAGAAGTGGGAAAAGTGGCCCTTGATGCCATAGTAGAGACAGAGGCCTTGAGTCAGTCTTCTATTCGTTTCCTCAGACGAAAGACGGTATGCTCCTAATTGCATGGGATCTTCAAGGTCCGTTGATATGGGAGCAAAGGCAGAGGAAATAGATGGTGACTCCTATTTCGCCTTCCTCTCCTTGATCCTTCTATCAATTTTTATGCCAAGCTGCATGAGGGTCTCCAGAGATGTTGGAGAAGGGTACTGTACAAGAGTGTCCTTGATCTGTTCTGACAGCCCTAGGTGAAACGGACTACGTAATGCCGGATCATTCCATTCACTGTCAGTAGACCATCGTCTAAATTCAGCACAGTACTCCTCGGCAGAGTGCTGGCCTTGCTTCAAGGCCCTCAGATGAGCCTCAGCGGAGGCCACTCGACCCCGTCATCATAGAGTAGACCCAAGGTATTGAAGAAGGTATCTACAGACTGTATTATTGGACTTGTTGGGGTCAGACTGAAAGCCCATGACTGCGGATCACCCTGGAGAAGGGAGGTGATGATACCAACCCTTTGCTGTTCGGAACTGGAAGACTGAAGTCTCAGACGGAAATAGAGCTTGCAGCTTTCCTTGAAATTCAGGAACAGTGCTCTGTCCCCAGAAAACCGGTCCGGTAAATTTAGTTTTGGTTCTCCCACAGGTGCCAAGGTAACTTGCGAAGTCCTAGAGGCTTCCTCTTGTGCAGAGAGCTGATGCGATAATCCCTGAACCATCTGATGGGTTGGCTCCGTTTTCATCCATCCCGATGAGTTCCTCCTGGAAATTTTTAGGCCAGTTATAATGTTAGGCTGCCGGAGAGATAACGAACTTACAGAACTGATGGAAGAGGTCTTCACCTATAGTAGCCGCCGTTCTCGTAGAGCTTTATGCACTCACAGGTACTTAGATGCCCCCAGGACTTAACTCTTAGCGTAGTGTAAGTGTCAAACTTCTGGTATTACAAACGGAACCCAATAACCAGGTAGTTCTGTAGTAAACAGGATTTATTTTAATATAGAAATAAATCTTAAATGTCCAGCAAGCAAGTCCAAAGTATCAACAAGATAAATGTCTGGTAGAGGTATCAAGGAATTCTATTCCAAATCACAAGGGAGCAAGGTTCTGTGGAAGCATCTGGTTCAGACACAAACACAATACTCGAGCAAAGGCTGCAAAACAGGAAGTGCCTTTTCTAGGTCCAAACAGGAAATGAGATCCAAGATGGATTCTTCCTGAGACAGTTCTGGCCATCTTGGATAAGGGCTATTGTAAGGGCAAGTTCATATCAGAGATCCAAGATGGAAACTTCATGAGGCAATCACGGCCATCTTGAATGAGGGCAAATCTAAGGGCAAGAACATAAAAGTAAGTTTGCTAACAACACCGCAGTGGCAGGCCAGAGGAGGCTGTGTAGATGGTAGTGGATGGTCAGACGGAAGCCGAGGTCGGGATCCGAAGCAAGTAGAACAGCCAAATAACACGCCAAAAGGTCAGGGTCACCAGCACGACAGTGGAATCCAAGAATAGAGCAAAAGGGTCATAACAGAAGGTCCAATAGTAAACGGGCAGAGTATCCACAGGAAAACTGGGACAAAGCAAGAACAGTAGCAGGTCAGCAGACAGAGTCCATGCTATAACTGGCAGGGAGGCTAAGCTAATACTGATGTAGCCAATCAGGGCTTTGCCCTGTAATTACCCCCAGGTCGTGGTAATCAATTAATGAGCAGGTAAATTAGCCCGCAGGTCTGGTAGCGCACGCGCCCGGCTGCCCTGTGTTGCCGGGGCACAATAGCCATCAATTCGGCGTCCGGCCATTGCCCTGCTAACAGTTGGGCTGAATACAGGAAGTGACGTCCGACCGGGACACCAGGAGGAGATTGGAGACAGGAGGAGCCGCGGCTCCTAACAAAGGCACAAAGAGATTTAATAGCAAGATGCAACGAATAACAATTGAATAAAATAAAGTACAGCGATACATACGCAAGCGCTCTGGATCCAGCATACAGTCATTTAATCCTGAAGTCTGTGGTCAAAGTAGACTGTATGGTGGTCTCAGTGCCTGGTTTATATACAGTTTGTGATACATAAAAAACAGCAGTGATTTCATCGCATATTTCTATGACCTGCATCAGTCCAGAATGATGCAGGTCATAGATCTGTTCAAACAATGCCCTCCAAGGATGGGGGTCTACTCTTCAACAGCTGCATATGTGTTGAATTCGCCTACTTGGGTTATTGAAGTTTTGGTGATAGATCATTGTATCCAGTGGCAAAGATAGGTGCTGCAGTCGGACCCACAATTCTATGATGAACTTGCCACCGTAGTAGATAGATTTGGTGCTTTACAGCAAATGAGCCAGGTATGACAGTCCTTGCCACGGAGCAAAATTGAAAAACTGCTATTAACAGATGTCTAATGCGAAGTACTTAGGATGTGGGGAAACAGGCCACTTTTGGTCCAAGGTTACAGGAAGCCATGGACTGTTCTGTTACACCTGTTGGGCCTGCTTATGCAAGTTGTTGTACTATGGGTCCCACATCAGGAAATCTTTGTTTGTTCCAAGTGACTGTGCTTATCAACTAAAATATTGTCCTAGGTTGGTTGACTTGGGGAGCGAGCTTACGTTGGTTTCCAGCTCTGCTCTGTCTGAAACCAAAACTACTCAGTTGGCCAAGGTAAAAGTTATTTGGATACATGGGATGACTGAGTGATACGAGAGAACTCTTCTGCCTTTCACACTTAAAAACCAAACCGTTATGGTGGTGGCTGCATAGCACCAAAGACTTCCCACTATTTAAAGAGGTCCTTTGTGAGCAAGTCCGGGTGGACATGTTGGCAACTGATTCAATGGTCAGAATCCCAGTCTTAAAGAATTTGCCCAAGAAAACATAGTATCTGGTTTTTGATACCTGGGGTTCACAGTAGGATGTCCACATAAGTGTTGTCATTCGGGGAAGCAGGGACAATCGAAAGCAGCGCAGACTATTGACATTGTTGATAAACCCTCCCTGCCTATTGGTGAGGATACGGATTGGTATTCAATATCAACTCTGTGTCACACATTGCACCAGTTATCTTTAATTCTGGTCACTGTTCTTACCTGTTTCCCTTGGTTCACTCCTTACATTCACTTGCTGGTCTGAACGGAGTATGCACACACCTGGGGGTAAATGTATTAACCTCCGGTTTTGTCAAATCCCGCGAGTTCGGCGAGTTGACAGCTTAAATTTAAAGCGGCGCTGCCTTGGAAAGGGAAGTTTACCTTTACAAGGCAGCGCCGCTTTAAATTTAAGCTGTCAACTCGCCGAACTCGCGGGAGTTGACAAAACCGGAGGTTAATACATTTACCCCCTGGTCTTTTCAAAATTTTCTGCATTCTCTTTATTGGCTAATTGCCTGTTTGCTCTGTCTATTTAAAGCACTTTATTCTCTATTAAGGTGCCAATTCTTCAGGTCTCCTTACCTGTTAGGACGCTGTTCTCTCTGGCTTCCGTCTGCACATCGGTATACTGTGTTACCTGTTCCACCATCAAGACCTGTGGTATTATTGCAAGAACCTCGTGCCTCATAATCAGTCCTGTTCTCAGCTATTCGCTTTATAAAGACCTCAGCGCTTTGGTTCACTGCCGTTCACCTGAACCTCTGTATTGATCGTCCAGCAGTCCTGCTCCTCTACACGGTTCCATCTCACCCTGCTCCAATCCCGATTAGAGGACCGCAACCTGTGGCTAGAGAGCAGCTAAGTCCATATTCCCTTGCGGGGGTCCCTGGTAAATACCTCTCTACCATTAGACTCCACACCTCTCTGGGAGTACGTCTATCTACAGCAGGACTTTGAGGTCTACTCCAAACTCAGGCTCCATGACACTTTGTTTCCTTTGCCCGCTACCAGCTTAATGGTGCAACTTTCGAATATGCATTTAAAAATGTAACTGAACGAAGGTGAATGGTGTTGCAAAAGCTACTCAGCCTGCAGAAAGTATACCATATTTTGTTCTTAAAAATTATTTTCTGTATAGAATTGGTATTGTACAAGGAAAAAGGTTAGAACAATTAATGGTTCCTCGGGTTCCCGTACCTCTAGTGTTTAAAAGCAACATATACACATGTCTGTGGAAGATAAAACACAGAAACGAGTTCTGGTCAGGTTCTACTGGCTCGCTGTACATATGGCAGTGAAAAGTATTGCCAGTCTTGTCCCATTTGTCAGAGAATCTGTCCCAAACTCAGGTATAGAGCACTCTCATACAAATACCTGTAGTTCAGGTTCCCTTTATGGGGCCTCTGGAGAAGTCCGCTCGTGAACACCAATATAAATTAGTGGTGCTTGACTATGCAACCCGTTATCCAGAGGCAGTTCCCGTGAGGAAAATAAAGTCCAAAGCATCAAGGCTAAAGAGCTCTTGTTGATTTTTACACTTTTGAGAATTCCCAAGGAAATTCTCACTGACCAAGGCCAAGTTCATGTCCAAGTTGATGACGTATATGTGTCAGCTATTAGGGGTGACAGCTTTTCACACCTCCATGTACTAGCCACAAACGGACCGCTTGGAGAAGCACTTTAGAAGCACATGATGAGGAAAGCCGTGTCACACGAGAATAAAGGTTGGCACACTCTTATCATATATTTGTTGTTTGCCATCCGTGAAGTACCTCAAGCCTCAACAGGGTTTAGTACTTTTGAGTTATTGATTGGGTGGCAGCTAAGGGGTATCTTGGACATGTTGAAAGAAGGGTGGGAGCTGCAAGGCCCAAGAGAGTCAAAACTGGTACAACTTGTGGCCCAAATGTATGAGAAGTTGGGAAAGATAGGGCCCATTCTACAATAAAATGTAAAAGAGGCTCTGTAACAGCAAATGAGAAGTTATGATAAAACTGCTGTATTTCAATCTTTCAATCCTGGGGACAAGGCCCTGGTCCTGGTCCAAACCCAGGAAAGCAAGCTTTTTGCCCACTGGCAAGGTCCATATGAAATCCTAGAGGCCGTCAGCCCTGTCAATTACAGAGTCCGTCAATTGGGGAGTAGAAGGGAGGAACAAATATACCACGTCAATCTCTCTAAACCTTGGTATGATCAGGATCTCTCTCCTTGGGTAATGAATACTGTCATTGAAAAGTCTGAAGTCCCGATAGTGCCAGCTTTATCTGTTAAGCAAAAACAGCAGACTATGGAAATGATGCGACAGAACAGGAATGTCTTCTCCCCCATTCCTGGGTGCACTACTTTAATCGGTGAGGATGTGTACAAGTGTTGACAAAGATACATACAAAGATAATAGGATGCAGACACTGAGAGCACAGAGGAACTTGATCCCAATAGGTATACAGCGTATCCAACAAAGTCTATATAACGGTATGTGTGGCGCTGCTTGGTAGAGACTTGCTCAGCACAGATATGCAGGCCAATAATGGATAGTCAATCACAGTTATGCATATAACGACTGAGTAGTACAGTTAATTCCAAACAGGTATGCAGCGTAACAATAACAGTCTATAGCGGGTATGGATACCGCTGTTGAGTGTGGAAACTTGTCCTAGCGGATATGCAGAGTAAATGTAGAAAGTCAATAACAGATAGGCATACCGCTATTCAGTAGAACAGTCTGTCCACAGGGAGATGCAGGAACTGCAGAGACGCTGGACGGCAGAGACGAGTGTAGGAACCACAGGTGAGTAGATCCGGTAATCAGAGTCCAGCTGAGGACACAGGCAGGAAACAGGAGACTGTAGCAGGTATGGAAACCAGCGATGAGTAGCACAGGGAATCCACAGGAACTGAAGACACTAGTAGTACACAGGAGATAGCAGCGGGTATGGAAACCAGCGATGAGTAGATCAGGAATCAGCAGGAAACTGAAGACACTAGTAGAACACAGGGAACACCTTCAGAGACTCACAGGGAATGAGACTCCAAGATCAGGGAATGAGGTAATGCACACAGGTGCCTTAAATAGGGAGTTGCTTGATCAACCAATTTGGATTAAAAGCAACAGTCACAAGAGTTCTTGGGAGCTGCGCATGCGCAGACCATCAGGATGGTGGACGGCCGCGGTTCAGGATAGGTGCGGCAGGAAGGCTAGGGAGCCACGCACCAGCGCAGAGGCACTCACGGTCCGGTGAGTGACAATACCTTAGTATTGTTGCTAACCATGTGAATCCCTCTATGGCCACAGTCTACCCATCTTCTAATGGCTACTTCCAGTAGGATAACGCACCATGTCACAAAGCATACGTCATCCCAAGCTTGATCACAAACATGACAATGGGCATCACGTTGGCTTAGGGGTTAGCACTTTTGCCTTACAGCACTGGCGTCATGAATTCGATTCCCAAACATGGCCTTATCTGTGTGGAGTTTGTATGTTCTCCCCATGTTTTTGTGGGTTTCCTTCGGGTACTCTGTTTTTCTCCCACACTTTAAAAAAAACACAAAAAAACATACTAGTAGGTTAATTGGCTGCTATCAAATTGACACTAGTCTGTGTGTGTATTAGGGAATTTAGACTG
Organism: Mixophyes fleayi; assembly: GCF_038048845.1. Taxonomy (NCBI): domain Eukaryota; kingdom Metazoa; phylum Chordata; class Amphibia; order Anura; family Limnodynastidae; genus Mixophyes; species Mixophyes fleayi. The sequence continues at coordinate 40,493,181 of NC_134412.1, forward strand.
TAAGCGCCAAAGGGGCAGGGACTGATGTGAGTGAGTTCTCTGTACAGCACTGCGGAATGGCGCTATAAAAATTGATGATGAGTGTACTCCAATGGCCTCCACAGTCACCAGATCTCAATGCAATATAGCCTCTTTGTTATCATAATCATCATTTATTTATAGAGTCACCAATTTGGCAGTCCACCCATCTCTCTCCCAACAGTCACGACTTTTGACAATCAAGGGCAAAAATGAGGGGATTGGGGCTGGCCACGTCAAGGCTGTGGCCAGTTTTGTCTCAAATTTTCCAACAATGTTGTATTGTATGCTACATAAAAAATAAGAAGCACATCCAATCCATTTAGACTTTAGGGTGCCACCATATAATAATAATCAATGATTTTAAATTAAAACATTTTAAACATATAAAAACATATATAACATACGCAAATGACTTCACTATTACCAACAATAGAAAAAATGAGAACCAGGACACTTGTTTGTATTGCTCCAAAATTGCTCTCCTTTCAGTGCACATTGGGGGAGGGAGTCTTAATGTTCAAAACCACAGTTGTTATTAATGGCCATTATCGGCAAGAAAATATATATATATATCCTTATTCCTCACCAATTTCAAAGGTGTCAATAGTACATTGAATTCTAAAATATTAATTACCACCATCCAGTTCGCTTCATAGTAAGCCAGTTCAAATCGAGGTATATGTAGCGTGTGTTAGTGGTATCTTTATCTGCTGTTGTTGAACACAGATTCCTGCTACCTCTCTCTTTTAGAACTCCCGGCTTCTTTGCGATCAGATAGACTCCAGTAAACTTGAAAATTTATATGAAATGTCTATTAATTAGACTGGGATCTTACATATACAAGAATTCTTGAATTCAATATCAAGCCAATCAGGAAAAATCATGTCTTAGGTTCACAAGTATCCAGGTTTACACATCTTCTGTGTTTCTCCACGATTGTGGTTTCCTCAGAGACATCATTCAAGTGTAAACAGGCTTAATTTTAAATCCATAACAGCCAATCAGATTTAAACAGTCATTAAGCTAATGGAGATTGTATGTGGCAAACAATGATGAGAGCATTTTCTAATATAATATATATATTCTCATTAAGCATATGGTGGCACCTCCTAAATCAGTAAGAAACTATACACATAAATATATAGAAATAAATATAAACCAGAGATATCTTATCCTGCACGAAGACAACTGAGCAACATCAACATTATTTAAAAAAATAATATAATGGCTCTTGTTTAGAATGCGTTTTCTAGGAGCTAAAACCTATAACACTTTGTATTATAGGTCAGTAATCATCCAACTAAACCAATGTATTCCTCTTAAAATAATACTAATAGAGTGTAACCATTATACATAGTTTTTGGATCCTAAGGGTGCCTTGAATTGAGAAAATTTGGGATCCACTGCCTTAACTGTTGCTCAATCCCTCAGGTTCTGTCCTATTACTGGACTATTTTGAACATATTAGCAGGTTTAATTTCAGTAACTTAATTTTTAAAATATGACTTAAACTACACTTTACAGTTGACAAATCTAGGGACAAATCCTGAAATCTTTGAAATTATGGACAGGTGCCTACTACAATGTAAAAGTTAGCTTTATCTGGAATTCTCATCTATTAATTAAAGGCAAATTATACGAATAATAATTTTACACAAGGAATAGTGTGAGCCTCTAATATATGCTTGCCGTGAGGATAACATTTTGCGAACCTGTATGAGTCACAGTTAATTTACATTCGACAATGTCGCCATCTGGTGGTATGTTTAGTAATTGAAATGGATCATCGCGAACACTCATATTAACTGACGCTACTACTCTGACGTGACGTATTTCCGTCCGCACTTCCGTGGTCTCCGTATATTGGATGCCGGAAAGCAAGATGGAGGAGGTGGGGGGTGACACTGTGTCTCCATCTAACGGTGGTGATGCTACGACAGAGTCGGTACAGGGACCTGCAGTATCGCCGGCATCGGAGGAGCCAGCATGTGAAATGAAGCGTAAAAGTAATTTACTTTGTGTCAGTGATGTACAAGATTTGTCATTCTGCGATTTCTTCATATAATTGTTCTTTTCTGCACTAACTATACTAACTGCCAGCAGGGATGGCTCTTAAATGTAGTTTCCCAGAATAGTTCCGAGTCCTGTACTATTAAACTGTTTTGCTTCAGTTTTTCTCCCCTATAGCCACCGGCTGTTCTTTTCTTTTTGAAATTCTCCCACGTTTATGTTTTGAAGTATAGGTTGTATGGAGAACCTGTTCAGAATTATCTGCTTGTTTCCTACATTTAAAGTAACAGTCTACTAGTTGCAATGTTGACTTATTTAAAATCATGTTTTGACCTAGCCATAAATCAAATTATACTGTAAGGGTATGGATTGTTTTCCCCCAGTCTTTTAAATATTTAGTTTAATAAAAGCTATTTTTAGTATTGTAATATTTTCATCTACCCCTGCTTGTATGGTTCCCTTTCAACCGGGAGTTATTAATATATATACTTTGCCTTTCTGTTTTTAAAGTAGCAATCCCATGAATAAAATTGTGCATATGTGTGAAATATATATTATAACAGGGATACTCTGCACTCTTCAAACACATAACTAATGCTGTACTAAATATTTTTCTATGTTAACAACAGGGAATGTTGGTTCCACATATTGCAATATATGTTAAGATGACCAACTCACACCAAAGTCCTCCCATCCTGGCTAATCCAAACATGATCAAATGCTATGCTTTTTTTTATCTGGGCTTAAGACTTACCTGCACACAGCTTTTAAAGGCAAATCTTTCCCAAGCACTAGCAGCCATGATAGACCTGGGACTCACCTGACAAATTGGAATTAATTGCCCACATTGTATAGACAAAAAACAGGGATACTCTGCACTCTCCAAACACATAATTAATTTGGACTTTGGCGTCAGTTAGTCAGCTTAACATATATTGCAATATGTGGCACTAACATTTCCTGTTTTAATAAAGAAAAGTATTTAGTACAGCAATAATTATGTGTTTAGAGTATCCCTGTCTTTTGTCTATACAATGTGGGCAACCCCCTCTGGCACCCCAGTCTGAACATGGAATCCAGCCTGTGGCTGGTTTGTCATTTTTGGCAGGGGGGCCCCCATGCTATGGGTTCCCCTGCTAGTATAGTGCAGGTACTAGTAAAATCTCAGGGACCACACACTTTTTGATTCACCATGCCCCCTGGTTTTGCTGGTACAAGCTGACCGCTAGAGTTAAGCTGTTTTTTTGTGTGGGTTTGTTTTGTTTTTGTTATGTATTGCTGGCGAGGGACGATTGTTTGTTTATTTGTATTTTTTTTTTTTTAATGTAGTGCTGCTTTAAATGTAATGCTTTTTTTCGATATTGTGACTGTCAACATTACAACCTGTTGACATTTTAACTGTGGACATGTAATGCCCTTCTGAATGTTGACATTCTAATTGCCGACAGTATGGTGTCTCCTTTCTAAATGGTGACGTTTTCATTGTTGCCATTTTGAATGCAGCCCATAAAATAAATGTTGGTATTTACCATTTCCCTTGTTTGATTTTATTCTTGAGACGGCTATTATTGATTTATTATTCTGGGCTGCCATGGCAACCACAGTCACATGACGCATGATTTCCTGAGCAAAGAGACTTTGTAACACCCCTCTGAGCTCTGTCACATCCTCACTTTCTGCTGAAAGCTGTTTGTCTGTAGCAGGATGACTGTGTCTGGCAGCCTTTTTTGTTTGCTAAACAGAGTACTTTTGGAAAAGAGATAATGATTTGATGGAGGCTAGCTAAGAAAAATAGGAATCTAAGGGGGGAAAAATACATGTTGGTTTGCAGCTTTAAAACTGTTTCTTCAATACAGTAGTATTCTAAGGTTTCTGAAAGTATTTTCTCTAGTATAAGGTCCTGTACATATGTGGCCTGAAAAACTACTGTTATAAGCAAAGTGTGTTCTTAAAGCCTCCCTGTAGCTCAATGAATTAAGTACTGAGTGTTAAACCATGTAAACACTGCAAGCAATGTTGAATTTGACGCTTTTCAGAAAGTGTGTATATTGTTATGTACTTATTTATTATACTTATTTGGACAATGTGTTAATGGTGTTTAGCAGGCTTTAATAGATCCTCACTTTAACGTGTGTACAAACCCTGACTCTATGTTTGATGGCTTTTCCAACTTTTCTGGTAGCCATTGTACAATAAATTAAAATGTTATCAATCTAAAATACATCATGTCTGTTATTTCTAGTTGATGTTCTGCTCAAGGCTGTTGGGGATACACCAATCATGAAAAATAAAAAGTGGACTATTGAGAGGAATCGAACAGTTCAAGGTCTCATGGACTTCATTAAAAAGTACCTCAAGATAGATTCATCAGAACAGATGGTATAGTATCTATTTTATTTTTAAGTAGGTCAGATTGGTCACAGAATAATTTGCTTTTACAATTTAATATTTTCTCACACACAGTTGATGTCCCTTCATACAAGAAGCGGTTGTACAGCATCTCTGGCCACAACTGTACTAACACACTTTGGATAACATGATAACTTTCTTACAATCCTCATATTTAACTTGACCCACCTGTTATATTAGAGCATTTTTACAATTTCAGGCACTGAAATGATGGGATTGCTTTGTATTAATACCACCCGCTGCAGTTGTTAATAATGGTAAATCGCTGCCCCTCAGGAAAACTAAGTAAGAGTATACAAAAAAAAAAAACAGAAGTGTGGATATATATATATAAATAAATAAAACTTGGTCAAAAAGTGACTCTGCTATTAGCAATTGAATAATCTCTGAAAATGGTAATAATCACGTCATTCAATCATGGCAAGAATATGCAATTGACTTAATATAAATCGCATAAATGTATTCAGCATTCTTTAATATTAAAATAAACAATCAAAATCGACAATTTGAAATCATGGCATAATACCAGAGGAAGTCAAAATACTTAATTCCGAACCAAACTACATCTGAGCAACTGTAATATTCAAACCTGTTTCAGACCATAAGGCCTCCAATATAGGCTCATTAGTAGTTAGTAATCCAAGTACTGGGAGTCACAGTTTATAAGGTAGTATTAGAGTTAAAACGTTCTGTTCCGAACTCTCCCTGGTCAGTCCAATTAGGAGAACTCTCATCCTTACACAAATAAAGATTTCCGAGTTCTGAGTCCTTTTAAATGTTGTCTGTATGTGAGCTGTAAGGTGCTTAGCACGGCTTCACTAGTATATTTCAAAAATTTATGAAATCCACTATTCCGGACGTCAAACACTTAGTGTTCGGCTAATATGACTCGCAAGTATTCTCACTGCTTCTTACCATCCTCCAGACCCAAAGGAATTGTTACTCTGATATTTGGATGGTAGACTTTCAGAGATCCTTTGGTTTCCTACACAGAGGTAGTTTCTTAATCTTATTTACTCCTGTTTCGTTCATTTCTGTTCAGGATTATGAAACATAAAGTTTTGTTCAGCTCACGTTTTTTTGCTCACAGCTGACACATTTTCGTCCGACTTCTGCAGACATTTTAAAACCTGATTTATGGTACTAAGTTGCCTGTTTGAAAGATTAGTGGTAGGAGTCAAATTTGCTCCTTACATGTTTAAACAATCCTTCATACAACAAAACCTGTAACTTTCACTCCATTATGGATTTACTAGTAAATGTAAACGTATAAAGCCAATCCCATTTATTCAGATAAAGGTACATGTCCCCATAATGGATACATATATTCTAGAGATGAGCGCACTCGGATTTCCTGCATCCGAGCCCACCCGAACGTTGCCGATCCGAGACAGATCCGGGTATTGGCGCTAAATGAAAAATTGAAACCGAGGCTCAGTCATAATCCCGCTGTCGGATCTCGCGATACTCGGAACCTATAAATTTCCCGCTAGTCGCCGCCATCTTCACTCGGGCATTGATCAGGGTAGGTGTGGTAGGTGGTCCTCTGTCCTGGTAGAGCTTGTGCTGTGCCGTGCCGTGCCAGTGGTGCTGTGTGCTGTGCACTGTCAATTTTGAGTTCAGTGGTGCAGCTGTGTCCTGTTCAGTCCAGTGGTCCTGTGTCCTGTGCTTCTAAGGGCATAGTTCTTATTTCCCCAATATTCCCAAGTGTTTAAAAAATTAAAAAAATATACAAAAAACTAATTTTAAAAAATAATTAATTACAACAAAATTTGCAAAACCAATCCTGCAGTATAAGTCCAGTGGTACTGCTATTACAAAGTTCACTGATTCAGCAGTATAAGTCCAGTGGTACTCTCCTGTGCCGCATATAATTTTTAAAGGCTTTGCCGAGTGTGTGTGGCTTAGGGGTACGCTCTCTTGTGCTACATATAATGAAAAACCAAAATTTGGAGGATAAAGTAGGGAAAGATCAAGACCCACTTCCTCCTAATGCTGAAGCTGCTGCCACTAGTCATGACATAGACGATGAAATGCCATCGCTGTCGTCTGGCAAGCCCGATGCCCAATCTCCTAGTACAGGGCATGTAAAATCCAAAAAGCCCAAGTTCTCAAAAAATAGCAAAAAGAGAAACTTAAAATCATCTGAGGAGAAACGTAAAGTTGGCAATATGCCATTTACGACACGTAGTGGCAAGGAACTGCTTAGGCCCTGGCCCGTGTTCATGACTAGTGGTCCAGCTTCACCCAAGGATCTAAGCCCTCCTCCTCCACCCCCCCTACAAAAAATTTAAGAGAGTTATGCTGTCAGAAACAACAACAAAACAGCAAAGAACTCTGCCTTCTAAACAGATGACATCACAAATCCCCAAGGCGAGTCCAAGGGTGTTGTTGGTTGTGAACCCTGACCTTCCCATCACTGTACGGGAAGAGGTGACTCCATCCAGCATTTACAGCACGCCCTCTGCATATGCTGGAACGATCACCCACAGTCCAGTTACAGATTTGGCTAATGAAGGTGTGAATGTTGTACACCGGGAGGAGGATATTGATGTAGCTGGCGCTGAGGAGGATGTTGATGATTATGATGCAGACAGATACCAAATTGCCTTTCTCAATTTCTATTTATATTCTAGATTATATAACGGCTGAATAGTTTTCTATTTTACTCCTAGTGGAGAGGGGATCTGATGCAGACAGATACCAAACAGCCTTTGTCCATTTCTTTGTAAATTTGAATTTCTAGTTCTACAGTCTATGCAGGCTGCTTTTTTTATATTCAACTACAAGTGTAGGGCGGGGGGGGGGCATAGATAGCCACCAAAGTAACGTGGTCCATTTAATTTCACTTTCTAGCTCCACAGTCTGTGCAGCCTGCTTTTTTTATCTTCAAAGTATTTACAAGCCTTGCAATCTAAATTAACTAGAGGTAGTGATGTGCTAGAACTCCAAAAGGCAGTTTGGAAGCCCCTGTACAAACTGGCTCTATTTTACCTGAGTTGTCCCCCCTCCAGTGTGTACTCTGAAAGAGTTTTTAGTGCAGCGGGGAACCTGTCAGTGAGCGGCGAAGGAGGTTGCTTCCTCACAACGTTGAAAAAAATGATGTTTATAAAAATGAATAATCAATTCCTCAATGAAGTACAGCACTGCCCTCCAGATAGTACAGAGGGACCTGTGGTTGTGGAGTCCAGCGGGGACGAATTGATAATGTGTGAGAAGGAGGAAGTACACACTGTAGGGGGAGAGGAATCAAAGGTTGAGGATGAGGACGACATCTTTCCTCAGTAGAGCCTGTTTAGTTTGTACAGGGAGAGATGAATTGTTTTATTGGTGTGGGGGCCCAAACAAACCAATCATTTCAGCCACAGTTGTTTGGTAGGCCCTGTCGCTGAAATGATTGGTTTGTTAAAGTGTGCATGTCCTAGTTCAACAACATAAGGGTGGGTGGGAGGGCCCAAGGACAATTCCATCTTGCAACTATTTTTTTGGCATTATGTGACCATTCAACAGTCGTTTGCCATGTTCAAAAAGTAAAAGAAAATGTCAACAAATTCAAAAAATGTAATCAAAAGTAAAATGCCCTGTCATTATTTAAAACAAGAGGTATTGACGTGCTAGAATTAGTGTAGTGTTAATATGTTATAAACACTACACTTGGAACTTGGAGGAGGTATTGTGGCCCCGGTATCAAATTTAGTACCGGGGCCACCCCACTACGCAGTCCAGAATTTTTTTTTTGGGGAATTCAGAGCCGTGGAGGTTTTTTTATTAATTATATTGTGGTGACCACTCCTCTACGCATTCCAGGTACATTATTTGGTCCGATTCAGACCAGTTGATGGTTTTCTTATTATATTGTGGGGACCACTCCACTACGCAGTCCAGAAAGATACCTCGTTGCAACGTTTTGGACTAATAACTATATTGTAAGGTGTTCAGAATACACTGTAAATTAGGGGAAATGCTTGTTATTGAGGTTAATAATAGCGTAGGAGTGAAAAAAAGCCCAAAAATTGATTTTTGAAGTTTTTATGCTTTTTTCAAAAAAAATCCAAAACCTTAAATCCGAACCAAAACCTTTCGGCAGGTGTTTTGCGAAACAAATCTGAACCCAAAACATTACGAAAATCCGAATCCAAAACACGAGACACCAAAAGTCGCCGGTGCACATCCCTAATATATTCCTCCTAATAGATGGGTTTACAGTATGAAGATTTAAGTCGCAAATCTGAGCATGTATCCAAGAAGTAGTATATAGATATATAAACATGTATGCATACAATTCCTTGGCCATAAATTGTTATTTAGGAGTCCTTTTAACAAATTATAAGCAAAGAAATTCATACATTTTCTAAACAAAAAATATTTATTTGATTACTTTAACAGGATGAAAATCCTAACCGTAAATAACTCCCTCTATAAGATTAACCTATATGTACCAGGCTAGATTATGTGAAAAACTTTAGCCCAGACAATTATAATTTAAAGCCTCATTTAAACTTATAAAGTTGTTAATGGGAATTTCCCCCCCAGAAACTGTGTAAATAATTTCAGTAGACTTATTCAAAACATGTCAAACTGTCTTACTACAACCAAAGCATCCTGTTGGATCCTCGCAAATCCATGAGTCTTCCATAAGAAGTGTTATTGGTTTCAATGTACTTGGGGCCAAAATTCTTTTCACATCTAAATTTTTATTAAAGATACCTCTGTGTCTGTCTTCCATAATATTCTCTAAAATATGATCTTGTGCCAAGATGTTCTAAATCTGTTGTGAATTTGTGTTATGGATGAAAACAAATGGGGTCAGGTTGTCATTGAGAACCCCCCTCCCCCCAATGATGGCTGTTGGCCGTGCAGTTGCTGTAGATGTTGAAAGTGAATGTTGTGTACAGCTCTGTGTTGAAGCCTAAACTTCCTCAATGATCACACAAAATCCTGTGACATAATGTTGATGACTTCAGGAATTTCTTTCAGTGTATGTGACATTTGTCTCACTTCTTCCCTGCTTGTCAGCACTTGTATATTCAGTGCAATTTGGAACAAACAGTGGTTGACAAGGTTAAAAATAAATAATAAAAATAAATACAATTTTAAAAGTAAGAAAAAAAAAAAAAGACAATCTAACTAATTTAGGCTCTATAACTGTCATAACTTTGTAGCAATTTGACATTAAAAGAGCTTATGGTGTTTTCTTTTCAAAAATATATGCAATATTTAGTTGGTGTTTTTTAGTTTTTTCTACATAATGTTAAAAAAATAATAAAAAATAAAAATCCTATGTACACTAATAATGCTTTGCTGATTTGTTTTGCATCTTTGTTTTTACTTTTATTTACAGTTTATCTATGTGAATCAGTCATTTGCTCCATCGCCCGACCAAGAAGTTGGCGTCTTATATGAGGTAAATAAGTATTAGCCAAGAGTAGTACAATTTTGGTCATTTAAAAAAAGGGAAACAATTGAATTCAAGTAATTTCTTTTAGCTAAATTGGCACATTTCAATTGCATGCTTTCAAGAAAACTCTGGTGAAGCATGTTATAAGCCAAAGTGTCATTTTCTTTTATCTGAATCCCATGCAAGAAACCAAGGAATGTTGCCAATTAATGAATACTAACCAAGGGTGGCCACTGTAAGGTGGATAAGATGTCCATAAATGTCATAAACAGACAAACCCAGAACAAAACCAATGCACTTTCAGGTTGTGAAATGTACTAATGCCAATCACAATAGCTATCCATTTCATCATCAATAGTAAAATTCATAGAAAATATTAGAATACAGATACTATATTTTATATTTATTAAAAACTGAAAGGACTGCTAACAATGTAGTATCTATGGCATGTTATGGTAGGCAACTGGTTCATATGTGGATAATAATCAGAGTCCTCCCGGGCATCCATTGCTAATTGGACACATAGGGAAAGTAGTCTCAGGAAAAACTGATGATGTTTTATTGTCCCACAAAACGCAAACTTCATAGTTACAAAATTAAATAAGCTGAATCTTTCGGGTATTCTTTTTTAGAAAAAAAAGAAAATTATACATTGCCCAGTTGCAAAAAAAATCTTTTTGAAAATTCAAATGACTATAAACATTTGTAGTCCTTAAATAACCAAGCATACTGGGCCTGATTTAATTGTCACTCCGAGCGCAACCCGCGTTTAATAACAAACATGTATTTTGGCTTTGTGAACTCCCGAATTCATCAAGATCTGAAGATACATGTGCTAATGAATTCAGATCTAGATCTGTTACATTCTACTACACAATACGCTGCATGATACGCTGCATGATACGTTCAATACCTATGTGGATTGTAAATTTGCCTAAGAACAGACGGGAACAAAAAAGTATTGAATTAATGTCACCTGGTAATATAGACATTAATGATAAAACCGTTCTGAGAAACAAAACTGATTGGTGGAGACTGTCAAATGAAATATACATTTCCAAATACTATGAGGAATGTTAAACACAACCTTGTATGTAAAAAGTTCCCTGCAAACATTACTAAAATATCTTATGGGTGTAAGCAATTAGATCAAGAAAGTGCAAGTAACCTTTCAATGCCCCTCTCAATCGTTCTACTAGTTCTAGTAACTGCATCTACCTGTGTTACACCAACATCACAAAGGAGTTACCCAATCAATGTCCTGAAGTAACAAGATTGCAACCAACTATACAAAACTATTAATATTTTTATTTTGTAGATTTTCCACTTAAAGATCAAGAAAAAATTAACAAAGCTTTTGTGAGAGTAATATATTCTTCTGGAACGCAGTTATCAGTAACTGAAAATGCATATTGTTAGGATGCGTTTAAATTATTTAGCTCATCATACAGTTTTCCTAGCAGATTTTCTTTGAGCAAGTCTCTTTTAGAGTCAGCATATGTAATATGTCCAAGGAAAAATCAACAAAGCACTGTCTTGCAGTACTTAAAGATTGTTAGAGCAAGAATAAGGCGCTCTAAACTTTGTTACAAAAACAAACAACATACTAGCCAACTTTTGTGCAGAAGCATTAACACAACAGTATAGCCATACTGCATAGTACATAAGTAGCAAAATTGTAGAGAATATTAGGGGTGATTAAGTACAGTATTTGTTTTGCTAACTCAATTCATGTACTGTGAAAGCAGCATGGGAGAAAATCATTGGATACATTTCCTCATAATACAATAGCTTCTTAATCTGCTCCTTACTGACATTTTGAAGTTGAACACTGATAACTTAAGTTGTTTTTCTGAAAAACGTAAAAACTTTTGCAAACGCATAAGATACTCATTGTAGCTGCTGTATAATAAAAGAAGCCAAAGCAAAGAATAAAATAGTGACACTGAAACTGTAAGATGCACAGTTGATCTCATATGATAGTTTATTGAAAACGAGAAAGCTCTTTAAGATGCTCAACTAGTATTGTTTCTCGGAGTTCCCAAAAGTTTAAGGAGCACAGTGTTCAATGAGGATGTCTTCTGGGTTCAGCTTTAAAAATAATACTAATTTCTCTTTCATCCTATCTGGGGGACACTGCTACCATAGGTTGCGAGAGTGGAGTTGGCACGTAACAGGTTAACTTGTTAATGTATCATGCTGACAAACCCCTCCCCTCTGCAACCCCCTGTAGCCTCTCCAGTCTTAGTTAAGTGCCCAAGGGAGTTGGCCTTACTTTAATGCTAGGAAGAATTTTTTTTCCTTTTCCATATATAAACTTTTTCTTTATTGCAGCAGTGTACTGTTCTACTAATACCCAGCGGCAATCTTGTTATTTGATTGTGAGCTCCTATCCTAAGAATCTCTGTTTTAAGGATTCAATCTCGGCCAACTGGCACTCATCCTTTAGAACTCCCGAGAAACTCTAAAGCAAATTTATTCAGTAATCACCTCCCTTTTTTTTTTTTTTTCCTTTTAATTAGACTGTACCACACTTCTGTCATACATTCCTTATCATATGGACCAGATAAAATCAGTGTATCTTCGCAACATGTACAGAAAGAAAAGCCAGCGGTTGGGCAGTATTTGTTGCCAATCAATTTATGCTGCTGCTATAAATCTCCTAAGATTCAAAGGAAGAAATTTTAATGATATATAGCATTTGATTTTATTACAAGTAACACACTTGGAGAAATGCTTTCTAGTGTTGAATACAGAACATCTTCAGGTGTTTGGTCCAGGAATACAGTCTGACCAGCATATCACTCCAGCAACTGCCTTTGCATGATGCACCCTTAGACACTTTACTCCTCCCCTGCTTTAGATTCCTATATTTTCTGCATTTTATTAGCATATTTCTTGAATTGGACTAGGTATTTCAAAGCCTAAATCCGTTCAGTATGAAAGAGTAGACAAGCTTGTAAGAATCTGGAGCAGAAAGAAATCCATCCGAGAATTAGACTGATGAGACAGTGTTTCATGATGTGGCAATGCTCTTATTTAAGAAACTATTTTTCACACTTATTTGCATAACTGTAAAATGTGGTGTTTGTTTCTTGGTAAACTTATAGATCCATTTGTAGCAAAATTAAATCTGTTTAACGAAGAAAAAAAAAAGTACGTTTTTAATTATGGTCTGAATAGACTACACTTTTTTAAATGTACTGAATGTGGTGTATAATACAATTCATATTCTTAAAGTATGTGAATCGGTCTGGGAGTGATTTTAAACAAGCAGACTTTATATTCTGTGAAATTTGGACGTGGGGAGATTCTTGCCATTTGCTAGTCACAGTTCCAGCTGCAGCTAAATTTGACACTAGTTGTAGCTGGCAAATAGCAGAACTGCTTTACCTACAGATTTCAGAGTATTAACTTCTGCCCTTTTCCCCCCCCCCAGCTAGCTAATCAGATCGAAAGCTTGCCACACACATTTCAATCTGTTCTTGATCAGGTCAAACATCCAATCTGATATGTAAGCAATTTGGCCTACTCTTGCAGCCCCACTTTTCTGGTGTAGAAGATTCAAGGGGTTAGGGAATATGAGTGTCAGATGTGTAAATACATGTAGATGTCCTCCTCTTCCACTTTACCATGTTTACCAAGAAGTTCTATCATCATCATTTATTTATATACGGGTGAAACCGTTTTTTCCATTACAAAGAGTCAGTCTATTTTCAGCAGGTGCCGGCCATCTCTGCGTCTACACAGTTGACACTCTAGAATGCCCATTGCCTTTTGTTTTCTTTAACAGGGATAGCTGTGGTGAGCTCGAAATGTAATAAGTATAATTATAATTGGCAATGGTTACTTTTTATCCGCAACATGTACCGTCTTACATGATTCCTACTGTGCTACACAAAAAAAATAAATATATATATATATATATATATAGAAATGGAGGAGGAGGCGGCGCACAATAGTGTAGTATGTTGATACAATACTGGATACACGACTGTTCTCCTTCCATGCGCAGGAGCTTATATCTAGCAAAAGTTGGCCAACTTTTGCTAGATATAAGCTCCTGCGCATGGAAGGAGAACAGTCGTGTATCCAGTCATGTTATTTATCCTTGATCAGCTGAGAGACATCTACATAGACAAGCTGAAAAGTTTTGATATCTGGTACGCATATATATGCACAAGTGTGTCCTGGGTGTTTCACATATATTATATGGAAATACTGCAAGTTCAGTCACTATAATTGTGTCTTGAGAATAATTTGCCACTCTATATCTGGTACGCTTACATCCTCATTATCTCTATTGGGTGTTTTATTACAGTTTTTGTTATCTGGTTTTCTCTTCACTGGTGTTTCTGGTCCTATTGTGGATTCGTGTGTGATTCCAATATTGTATCAACATACTACACTATTGTGTGCCTCCTCCTCCATTTCTTTTTTAGGTTATTTCCATGCTACACCGCTTGGTAAAGAGGACTGGCAGCCACCTGCACATAGGGAGTGCTTTTTGAGAAGATTATAGACTTTGTACTGGACTATTGCTGATTTGCTAATAGCTCCATTTCTGTGTATCGTGTATTTTGAGATATATATATATATATATATATATATATATATATATATATATTCTACATATACACACATACACCTCTTCATGCCGAAAACCTAATCTATTTTTTTTTTTCTGTTTTTTTTTTTCTTAGTGCTTTGGCAGCGATGGGAAACTTGTTCTGCATTACTGTAAATCACAAGCTTGGGGATGAAGGGCCTAATGTCTCATCTTTACACCATTATTGCATCTGATTTGAAGAATACAGTTATGGACATAATGCCTTTGTTAGACATGCTGGGTTCTACCATTTGCCTCTGAGAATTCTCATTTGGAATCGGGATCAATGCAGAGGCATTCTCAGAGACTTACTATTTACTGTACCTAGTATTTGTCTACAATCTGATACTGAGCTGCACAGGGATTAGTATGGAAACAATTAAGACAAAGGTTCAGACTCCAGTTCTTGCATGTCAAGCAAAACTTTGACCAATCCTTCATATAATTGAACTATATTAGTTTCTCAATGCTATATGGACAGTTCAACTGGTTGATTTGTGCAATTGTTGACTTCTAACATTGCTATGTTGCAGTAGTAACAATTTTTGCCACACTCCTATACATATTTCTTCAAATATATACACCCCCCCCCAAATTACGTAGTATTTTTTAATGGTGGTGACTTTTCAATTGGTAATTTCTAACCCATGTCAATTTGTTTTTTACTTAAATATAGGAGTCTAATGGGTTTACAAACTTACTACACCAATACATTTTGTATTTGGTGAATATTTTAGTATCACAAATGGAAACCCATAAATGTTGCTATAAATTCCTATACTCATCATACATACTTATACAGTCATCTTGTCTTTAAAACTCTTCTAACTAGTATAATTTGACTTTTATTTTCTCCATTTGTGATACTAAATAATGACCAAATGCATAAGTGAATAATCCAATAAATAGGTCTAAAACCTTTTTAATAGTATTAAACTAATATGTAAATTTCTAAAAAAGCATGTACAACTCTGTGAAATTCATATTAAATAATCACAAATAAGATTTTCTAAATAAATCCATACCTAAGGGAACATATTCGTAAAGGAATGATTAGTAATAAATGCCCCTTAAACATAACTCACAATTCAGCTTCCTTGTTACTATTTGAATATGATATTATGAAAAAGACCTGCAGCGAGTTACCCAATAAAAATTGTAATAGTGTCCCAATAACATATAGACCCATGTCAATGACCACTTACAATCCGGTTATATGCTGTCAATATGTATGCATTACACATACATTCGCTCTAAGGTACTTGAGTTGGTAACTGATCTGAAACCTTTAAAAGTTCTGTATTCTGCTTTAAAATCCTGTTTACTTCTGGAGTAATGTAAGTTCTGTGAGGAATGTACATGGGGCTGTGAGGTTAGAGATTGAAACTACGCCCAACTGCAGGATCAAGGTTGACAGACAGCCTAACCAATTCTTGCATAACCAATGCTGGGTACACACTACAGAAAACTTCTCCCGATCCCATTTCAGTAGCGAGTTTGCCAACGACTGAAGAAGAGAAAAAATTCCGATCAGCATGCCAATTTATGTGTACTCACTATACATGTTTTAAAAGGTTTACCCTCTGATCTGTGCTCTTCATCTGTTATAGCCTTTTGCTGAAAAAATTGTCACTCTACACACTCCATAGAGATCTATGGACACTATTGGTCGTGAGTGTACACTGCAGAATTGGAAGGACATAGTTTGATCGTTAAACGAGATTTTTAAAAGGTTTTAAAAATCAAATGAAACGATACGATGAGCTTTGGAACAACCATCGTTCATCTTTTTGGTGTACCACCTCGTACCAAACAGTCTTGTATTGTGTGATTGGCATGATAATCAGCTGTACTGTGTACCCAGCCTAAGCCTATTTAAATTATTTTAGCCACAACATTGTTACCCATAAGAAAGTTGATGGATAATTTTGGAAAAGCCTTGTCTTGAAGTCACTACAATGTATCAAGTGGTTGGAATTATTTTGCTATGCCGGAATTAGTTTAGAGAATTTAGAGTTTCTTCTTTCCAAATCTATAATTCAGACAAAATTGTTGGACGCTTATGTATAGGTGAACAGTTTGAGTAGCATCTAGTTCTAGCTGCAGTCATAAAAAACACAGCTTGTCGAGATTACTTGACTTTGGCATTTGAGGATAAGTTTTCATTGAGTAATTTGATTGACGGCTTTCTGTGAGATTTTTAGACAAACATTCATGTGAATTACTAATTATTAACCAAAGTGAAATTACTTGCAAATAATAAAATAGACTTTTGGTAATCAATGAAGAATCTTAGAGGGAACATTTGTAATGCAAATAATTGAGAGCATATGACCTGATTACAAACGAACTCATTGAAGTATATTTCCTCTACAGACTTTGAGTCCCTGTTACAATACTTAGAATACTCATTGGGTAACTTGATATGCTCCTTTTTCTCTTGATTATATCTTCATAGACTAACAAAGAGGCAGTATTTGTGATCTATAGTCTATGAAGCATTTTTAAATTCCTTTTATAATTTTGGTTATATTGTATCGATGTATGAATTAAATCTTGGCAAATGTGGTGATTTATTGTATGAATTGTTTAGGTTATGAATATTCATTACACTGCTGCAATAACATTTAGGAAACCGAGGCTGTGAGAGAAATGGAAAAGCTGTCCTCAGTTGCTCTCTTAGAAATAATATGTTCTAGATAGTAGTTCAGCTTTAATACTATTGAATAAATCAATTTGTAATACACCATTGTCCCATTGATTAGATGACAGCTAGTGCTATGTATTCTAGTTTCCAAAGGTTGCTGATTTTGAGACTCCTGAGCGGCATATTCAATTAGCTTTTCAGTACGCGATTACGGCTGACAATACGGTACCTCAACATCGCAGATTTCCCTTCGCAACCCTATGGGGTGTGCACGAAAATCCGTTATGTTGCGTTATGGGGACTCGTGCAGCCGAGCTTAATTGCGGACCGAAAAGCTAGTTGAGTATGTTTCTTTCTCTTAGTGTGGCACGTATTTAAATTATTGCATACAAAAGATAATAGCTGTTGTAATACTTTCTGCCTTTGAGTTGGAGCAAAGACTGTAAATATGTTATGAACATCAAAATAAGATATTTCAGGTTACTGTGAAAAAATTAAAGGGAACACGTTTATTATAAGAACATTGTTGTTTTTGTCTTCATTTTACAGTTTGCATAACATAAAAGTACATTTTTGCAAATAGTTGGTGGAATCCTCTTTGTGCAGGAAAAGAAGTACATTTTCTTTTCTTTTAATAACTCTCCATCTATTGTATGATTCATACATGGAAGTGACAGATAAATTATATTGACATGATTAGCAGGTGGTATTTTACTTTGTACCCAGCTAAAGCCTATTTAAATTGTTTTAGAGATAACCCTTCAGGCACTTCCACTAATAAGTACTAATAAATAAAACTTTAGAGATTTATTAACAGCAGTGTGAATAATTTTTGAGATGTTTTTCAAAAAGTAAATAAATAGGCTTTTTTGAGAATCAAAATTTTGAACAATTTTAATTTATATTGAAACATATTTTTATCTACCACTTGGAAGCCCATAAACATAGCTTTTAAATGGGACCTTTCCCAACTCTCTAGTTCGATTAGTTGAGCTACGCTTTAAAGGTGTATATCTTCAAAACCAGATTACATCTAAGCCTAAAATTTTGAGGGGTTTCTTTACACTGATGGCAGCATATATTTTTCCAAATTTATTTGAAATTAGAGAATGTAAGGTAGATTTTTATTTATTTCTAAAATTGTCTTTATTTGATGTAGAATGACCTGGAACAAAAAACAACTTGCATCAATTTGAGAAAAGAGAAAAAAGCTGAAAATGTAAATGTACTACAGTGCCCTATATTTAAAGCTGCAATCCAAGGAAAAAATGTTTTTTTTTTGTTTTTTAAAACATAAATTTACTCTGGTCTGGTGTACTATAAAAAGGTACATGGTGGTATTGCGTTTTTTGTTTTTTTTTCCCCATGCTACTATTGGTTGCTGTGGTAGTTGCATGATACTTGGCAAAGTCACATAATATATTATGTAGTGAGCAGAAAGCCATGTAAGCATGCGTGTTCACAGCATAGGCCTCTGCCCCCTAGTCTGATTCCGGTGGCCCTCGCCTCAGGAACAAGCTTGAGTGCTGAAAGGCAATCTACCTCTCGCATACAGAGATTTTGGACTTAATGGAGTTAAAGTATAGCCCTGAGACATTACTACTGAAAGGACATTACCATAAAGGCTGAGGAACTGATTTCTGTTTAATACACACTTTTAAGATAAAAGCTTGTTGAATGGGTCTGCTCTGCGTTCTAACTAGCAGATTGGTAGGAGTGGAGGGTGTCTGGTCTACATACTAGCAATCAATTATGTGCCAACATAATAGCTACAGATTTGCATCACTTTTGTATACTAACCAGTAGAATAGAATGTGTTTATCTATCTCAATGTGAGCAAATCGGTGATTCTTTTTAACCTCATACATTTTGGTGTTTCTTAAGATCCGTAAATACAGTAAATAACTTTTTTTTTTTTTTTTTTTATTCTGCATCACTAGTGAAGGACAGTCAATGCACTGGGAACATTACATGTTCTATTTTGTGGTGGGTGGAAATCATGGATTGGGTGTAGCTACATTTAGCAGAACATGTGACTAAGCTAGGTGGACAAACACTGTTTAATGGTTATGTACAGTAGCAAGTCTCAGTGGCGGATCTGGGGGGGAAAGCAATCGCTTGCTGCCTGTGATCCATTCGGCAGAGAAGGCAGCCAGAGTCCTGCCCGGCTGCTCTAATTGTGTTCTAAACACAATCGGTGCATATGGGCAGCACACTCTGCCTGCCTGTCTCTGCCAAACGAACCTGCACACAGTGTGCAGCCGCAGGCAGCCTTTTCTGTCAAAAAGGGGATGGGAACTAAATCGTTCCCCCTAAAGCTTCCCTGGTAAAATTATATTCTAGATCCGCAACTGGTCAAGTCTACTTATCACATTTGCAGACATACATGTGTACTATATTGAAATGTCACACAGAATGAAAAATGTGATATATAATTATTAATACAGCAGTATATTCTACGATTAGTTGCTGAAAAAATGTTGAGATGGTTCATAGATAACTGCTATTTCAGAATGAATGTGTGCCTGTATTTTTTGTTATAATTTAGAGAGGAATAAGAGTACTTCATAATTTACACTGTTTTGAGAATCGCCATGGACTGGAACCAGTGCTGGGGATATATGAAACTGGTGACATTGGCGTCACAGTGTTTATTGCGGGGCTCTGAGAGTGGTTTTGATGACTGCATCTACTACTCTTCTGACCATTAATGAAGCTAAATGTTAGTCGTGAATTTTTTTTTACTTCACTTAACTTAGGTTCAACTTAAACATTCATGGATCTCGATAGACACAGAAATCTAATAATTAGTTAAGATATAAAGTATTTACTTGAGTTGATAAACAGGTACGTGTAGTTTAAAGAGTCCGTGTAGGAAATCCCTGAAAATACTATACTACTAAGAAATTAAGGTCTTTGGAAAGAGTAGAGTTTCAGGGCACCCGGCTGTGGACAATTGTAGAGAATTTCAAAGCACTCCCCTTTGAGCTCAGTTATTTATGCCCCAATTTCTCCATACTTAAGTCTATAATATACGATCACCACATATCGGCAGTTGTCAGCAAGACCACACTGCAAGGGCCATTGTAATGTTTATTTCATCCAAGGCTACAGACTGTCTTAAAATAAGTTCTAGTTTAATCGGATGCTAGGTGTAATTATCATTTTGTCTTATAATACAGCACCTGTTTTCATAAATATGTAATATTTTTGCGACACTGCCAAGGTTAAAGGAGAAAGAATACCATATTTACTGTGTAAGGGCAGGATGTCTGCTTTGAGAATCTCTCCCTGTATCATGCTCTTAGAAAATATATTTTTTATAATAAGAGCTAGTACATGGGAGAGAGATTATATCAAGTTGATGAATATACAGTATGTCAATAAATCCAGTAATGTAGAAGTGTATCTAGCTTTCAGTTGCACTATAGTTTAGACCTCTCGTCTCGTAGCAGTCCTTCGAAAGGAAAATATCTGATATTGGCATCATGATGGTTGGATAAGACAACAACAGCAGTGTCACTGGGTCCCAGGCTATTATTTCTGCCTGCCAACCCTTTATCACCCTCTGACTTTAATGGATAAGGCTACTCATATCGTCTGTCCTGTTAATGTCTCCCACTTAATCTGAAGTTTGTCAGGACTGAGCCGTATATGCACAATGATGGTATCTGCTGCTATTCTTACTGTAAATAAAAGAATATTGCGTCTATAAATACTTTGTCGAAGACAAAATACAAAGCAAACATAGTTATATTTGCTATTTGTATGTACACTTAAACTTAAAAATAGGTTTTCTTTTTCTTACTGCAGAGCATTATGGCATCTTTGAAATTAATTTCAACAGTAATAGGAAAGTATTGATTTACTGAGTAGCAGTATGCAACACTAGTACACGTCAACTTTCATTGCATTCTGTGTTATGACTCATCACACTCTGATGGCTTAAAAAAAAAAAAAGTGATGAGTGGGGGGGATGCATGGTAAGCTTAAACACAGAGGGTCCCATTTAGAGCTGAATGCAACAAAAATTTAGATGTATGCAATTCAAGTGAGAAAGTGGTCAGAGTGGCAGCGATCATAGCCTGGGCTGATTAATGCAGGAGAATGAAAACCATGGGGTTTCCCTACAAAAGCCACAACTAGTTCCAGAACTCCACTATCCGGTCCGGAATGGTGGTCACAACACCAGCTAAGATTGACACTGTCGGAGAGAGGTGGTGCAGAGTCTTAAGTTACTACTGGTATTCATCACTTCCCACTGCAAAGATTGGGCTGCGTGTAGTAACCAGGTCGTGGTCCACCAAACTGGCCCTTAGTATGGTGGGTGGAGCACTACAGGCAAGTCACTCTGAAGGCAGTATATTCAGAGTAACCAAAGTCAGCAGGATGCAGGTTAAATGAACAGAATCGGCAAGCAGAGGAATAGTCGAGAAAAGTTCATACCGATCTGTCAGCTCAGTACAAAATCAGGGCAAAAATGAGGAACAAGCAGTAAACTGGATAAGACGCTCAAAATAACAAAGCTAATATTCTGGCAGGGACTGATCAGGTTTATATACTGTTTGGAAGATCAATTCCCCAACTGGGATGTCTGCGATCACCTTATTGCAACTCCGAAAACTTGCATCAGCTGTGCTTGCCGTGCTGTGCAGTTAGGGTTGAATACAGAGTCCTGCATCTAAATGCAGAATTCCTGATTTCCACCATAAGGGGAAATGGCAGCAAGGGACTGAAATCACTAAGATATGCAACCTACTCAAAATAGAACTTGTATGCAGGGGGTGTGCTACACTTATGTGTACACACCCTTACTGTACTTCTTACTGCACACTAATTTTGCCTTCATGCCTCCAATTCACCTCCCTCAATTGTAACTTATTTGAAGCTCAAAATTCCATGCTTTACTATGCATGCGCAGTGAAATAAATGAGAATTTTGCAGTAAATTTGAGGTACGTTCAACTCTAAATGAGGCATGGGTAAAATGTGCAAATTATTCTATGATTATTTTGCTGTGAAAACCTAAATAATTCTGTGGCCCAGATATTCCACTGCTCTAGCGTCGTGTACTTGAGCAGCTAGGCAGGTACTTTGTACTTGGTCAGCTGACTGTTCATGTCAGCAGCTGAGGCTCAGCTCAACTGTGATCACATGATCGCTTGGAGCATTTTGATTGACGATCAGCCCCTACTTAACAAAGGCTCTTACAGCCTACCATTGCCTGTTTATAGGTGTTTGCAATTAGTGTTGGAGAACCTTGTTCATTTTATCTCTGTGTATCCACTCTGCTTGCAACCTGCTCTGCCCAATTCCCTGAATTTGGACTAGTGCAAATTGCTGCCTGCACTGAAAACATTCATGAATTATTGAAGCTTGCTGCCTGCCCTGACCTAGGCTGCCACTAGACCTTTTCTACTAGTTTTGCACAGTACTCAATGTAAGTCTTTGCTAATTAAAGTCCTTTGTCCCCGTTACCAAATTCAATCTCAACACCATTTTACTAGACATGCAATTCCTCACCTGTACCAGGAGGTTGCAAAAAAGAAAATAATTGGGATACAAAATGCCATTCTACCCTCTGTACACTTAACCACAGATATTGGGGACAAGCTGAACTGGGAAAACTAAACGTTATATGACTGTGACAGCCCACAGGGTTGGTAAATTGCCTTCAGCAGCGGGAACAGCAGCAGCATCTAACAAACAACGCCAGATCTTTCAGAGGCAGGATACTCTGTGTATCGTCTGCTTCATTAAGAGGCATACCACTGACAACCTATTTGAAAAACTAAGGGATGTCATTGCAACTTGGCTTATCCTGATTGGACTTTCCTGGAGATATGTGATTTCTGATAGCACCACCAATATTGTTAGAGCATTACAGCAGGGGGAATTCCATCACATTCCCTGTTTTGTTCACACAATCAACTTGGTAAACTTTCACCTTTATAGAAAATGTGTTTTGGTTTTTTTTTTCTTTAAAAAGGTACAACCTTTTTATTTACATTTTTGTTTCCCTGACTTAAAACCACTATGCACTTGAACATATGCTTTAGCACATGAGGTAGAGGGATTAGCATCATCTTGAGTGAGACTGGAGAGTGACAAGAACAATGTGCTCCTCCGGACTACCTTGGGAGCTATATATTGCTCACATGGTAGTCTGAGACCACTTCTGCACATGGCAGAGGTTTACACCAACCATGACCATTGCCACTCCCTGAATGTACAGGTGGTCGGTGATGCTAGCATGCTCATAATGACAGCTATATTCCGCACTAATCAGCCCTCTTTTCCATGTTTGAGAGAGGAGAAATGCTGCATAGATGGCTACTGGGTTTGTAAAGCAAAATTGCTTTGTGCGTATTTTTTCCTATGCTTCACTTGCTAATTGCAATATATGTTTGCTAATGATAACATGTGTTCTGTGTATCATTTCAGATGAATTAGGAAATGGGTGTCACTACTGGCTAATGACACCTCTGTGGCATCCAGAGAGTCTTGCACAATTGAAATATAATGAGGCACATATATCCACTAGGGATTTGATAGAACATACTGTATCTTTAGACTATTGAAGACCAGGTTCAGGTGCCTTGATAAATCCGGTGGTGTGCTCCTTTATGCCGTGCAAAGGTGGATGATATTGTAGTTGCTTGCTGTTCATATATCCTATAGCCTTAAACAGTGATGAAGTAGGGGACCTTGTATCATCATTTGATGTGCATAATACAAAGGGGAGGAGGCAGGTAAGAAACCCTAATTTACAACAACCTAAAAATATACTTATACCAGGTTGAAGGTGAAGAAAAAGAATAAAAACAGATATATGTAAATTATTCTTCTGAGCCTTTGAATAAACTTAGAGCAGGCATGTCCAACCTGCGGCCCTCCAGGTGTTGTGAAACTACAAGTCCCAGCATGCTTTGCCAGTAGACAACCTGTTGATAGCTGGAAGGGCATGCTGGGACTTGTATTTTCACAACATCTGGAGGGCCGCAGGTTGGACAGGCCTGGCTTAGAGCATCATAGAATGGCCTATGATCATAATTTTGTATTTTTTTAAATCTGCTGTCATTAGGCAAACCTTCAAGAATATTCATTAAACATGTGTTTAGAGGATATCTATCAAATATTGAAAATTAACCTAAAGACAAGATCTTTAAACATTAGTCACATTTGATGAATAGAAGAATAAAAATCTATGTTCATTGCTTGACTTTTGAAGGTGGCTCATCCCCATAATATATAATATGTCCTCTTCCACAGCCACCCCTGGTCCTCACACTGGGCCTGATTCATCATGCATGCGGTATCTTTTGTGAAATAGCTTTACGCATGCTCAGAAATGGACTTTACACCAATGCATGCAAATGACATTTACTACTGCCTTTTGACTTGAAGGGTGGAACGGGGGGAGGGAAGGGGAGGAATTGTTGAATACGGGTCCAGGTATGCCCTGCTCTGGCAAACTGCAGGATACGTCCAATACATATGTGGAATATAAAGTCCCAAAACAACGCACAGGTGAGTTCTATGACAAAAAAAGCACTGCATGTATGTGTATATATAATATATATATTATTAATGTCACCTGTTAATAAGTCATTAATGACAAAACATTTTTTCTTTAAAATACATGTATTAGGATGTTTTTAATGTCTACTGTACATATAATGCATTTTCACATTTGCTCTTAATTGCAAACACATGTTCTAGCATGCATATGCGATCTTCATCACTAGTGTTATGATTGCTGGGTGGTTGCAAGAATTCCAGAATAGATTATGGATATAATCATTTTTATTTAAGCAAAAACATTTGGTTGCAGAAAATGACGGAGTCATGAATTACACAAACACAGTCAAGGTGTAACAGAGTACAAACAAAAACTTACAATGCAGTAGAATACTTAGTTATAAGCAAAATGCTGCAACAAGATGCTGGAGGAATCCTATGTCAACTGTGTGTTCGGAAGGATGGTGGAAGGTAGAGCCAAAGCTACACGGGAACACCAATAGAGAGAGAGATAGGATTAGGAGCAAGTGAGGGGAGGGAAATACTGTAATATATAGGATTGATGATATGAATAACCAATTTGTACTGATGACTTACAAACAAGTCACCTGGTGTGTATGGTGTATGAATCTATAGCAGAAACTAAATTTAATATATGCACATCGAAATTGTAATATCCACACAATATATGCAACCTAAATTGCATAGAGTCCTCTCTGCAGTTATCCTTCCTATTAGTATCAATCGGGAGTATTTGTCTCCTAATTACAAGACGTGGGCTTATTGATAAAGTCCGATGTAATAATAATCTCCGTCATTTTAACATGTGCAACAGTTCTTTGAAAGGTATCTTTAGGAATCCTTGAGACTGGAGCAGGCTCGGACTGGCCTGCAGGGCAGCAGGACTATCCACCGGTAGGCCCTGCCACATTATAGCCACGCCCTCTCCGTTGTTAGGGAGGAGCTAAGAAAACAGCTGACTCCCGACTTGCATACAATTCATCTTTTGGACATACGCGAGAACAGGAAGGGGCAGATGCGTTTCACAGTGGAACGCAGGCACCTTCCTCTCCAACAGTAACAAGCACGGACCACGAGAAACATCCTCTGATTTCAGCACACTGGGTACCCGGCCACCATCTCTATATACATCAAAACTGCAAGTTAACAAAGTTAAATTTGAAAGCATCGCAGCTATAACCATGTGATATATGTGGACAGTGATCTGAATATTTATATTGCACTAGCAGAGACTTAAAGAAATACCAATTCCCATCTACTGGACTTGTATGCTATGAACATTATTTTATTGAGATATCAGTGACTGTGCTATATCTGGATCAATGCAGCATTTATACCCACTGCCATTTGCCTCCCAGGAGCTAGACTAGTCCAGGTCTATATACCTAGGATTGTCTGATTTTTTATGTATGTTCAATTAATGCCATACCATATGTATGTATATAGAAATCAATGCCTCATAATATAAATACTGTGGTTTAATTGGAGTATTTTATTTGTCTATATTAATGTATTTTTAGGTATTTTAACCAGGATTCAATAAATTGTGATAAAACTAACATTAAATGTTATCCCACTAATTGAACCGAGCCTCTTGCTCACAGCCTAATACAAGATATAGAAAAATACGAATTGTATTCAAGATAAAAGAATACAAATTTTATTATTAGCATTACACTTGGAATAATACATAAGTCAATGAGCGCTTAACTTTCAGTATATTATTAGTTCGTAGAGAGGGATAACCTGTGTTAATGCTGCTCTTGCAACAGTAGGGGTAGAGCGCAACTCCTCCCCCCCCTCCCCGTTTTTGCCAAACACTCCCGTTAAACACACTACCACACAGGTGCAGAGAGTCACGTCTGGGCTCTCTGAACCTGCGCGGTAGTGTGTTTTTCACTTTGAGCAGGGCAGATGAGAGTAGGAGTTCCGGATATCCAACCGCCCAGAGGAGCATGAGCAGGTTAGTAACTAAGTGCGCAGTCAGCCTGTCATTTTAAAAGAGAAGGATGAGCACACTACATTCTTTATATACTACACTATGGTGCTAGCTGTCCTTCGTGGGCTGACCACTCTCCCTTTAGTGTCTGGTCTCGCCTCTATGATGGCTGGCCACACCCCCTCTGGTGGGCCCCTAGCGTTGCAGTCCCCCGGTGGGCCCTTCATGCCCCAGTCCGACACTGGACTGGAGTGAAAACCTTGCCTGCTATGCGAAGAGATGTATTTGCACGGCTTGCTGGCCACGGCTCCGTACTGCTGTCAGGGGAACTCCGTGACTTTGCTGAATGTTGCTGTTAACTGAATCTCAGCCTCCACAGTATTGCTGCAGAGGTACCTCAGTTTGTAATGGTGGTTTATATTATGTCCCCGTTAGGGTACAGATCAACATCACATAGTAATGTAAATTAAATCCCCAGATTGTTCATAGCCAAATCCTAGGTAGTATCAGAAAGCACCCGTTTTGTGATTTTGAATACCTGTATCCTAGTAGTATGATTTATGTTTCATCCACAAGGGGGCATAGATGTTACACTATATAGCAGTAAAGATATTTACATTATTGAACAACATGTATTGTCTATAGTTGACTTATAGTGATATTGTTGGTACTGATACTGGACTTAAGGAAAACTGTTTGCAAGGAAGCTGTTCCTTATAGAGCTTTATAGCCTTACCAATTCCAATTATTTATATAGGTTCATTGTGGCTAATAATGGACTCATGAAAAATTCATATGCAGAATGTGAATTATTAACAGTAGGGAATAATTTGAAGTCAAATTCCCCAATTGTGTAATTGCCTTAGTACACATTTGACACCAGTGAATGGTAGAAAGTGTGTTTAATATTGCCTTCATATAATTTCCTATAACCTGCACACAGTAAGAAATCTGTAGTTTCAAAATATATTATAAGAGAGAATGTGCTCTGTCATTACTCCTGCAATACTTGGGATCTGTCTCCATATAGAAATTGGTATATTTTGTTGTCGGTGGTGTAACCCTAAATCGGTGGGATTGCATAGCACATAAACACACTACACTAATATCACCAACATTAAGTCAGACTAAAGTATAAGGCAGCGCTCAGCCCAAAGACACCTGTGTGAATGGTAAGCTATGGATATTTTATCCAGTCTAGCGCCGTAGTGTGTGACCTCCTTCAACTATCCAGTTCATTTGTCACCCTTAAGAGGAAGTCACAGGGTACGTCGGCACAATTGATGTTTTGATGGGGGAAACCACCCTTCTCTATGTCTCCCAACATTTAAACAAGGAAAATCAGGACAAAATAAGCCTCTCCCCCAAGCTGCATAAATTGATCACTTTTTCGAAAACCTCTGCCCACTTCTGTGTAAGCTCCACCCCTTTCACAGTCCATCAATCAGGACTGCCAAAATCAGGACAGTTGGGCCGTACACAGTTTCGAGCGGACTCTACATCAGGGATGTGGCTTCTCATATACATGATGGACATTTATATAGACATCTCCATATCTCAATAGTAATTAAGTATTTCCATTCACAGATAAAATAGTGAGGAGAGAAGATGCCCACTCTGTAATGTAACATTTTGCTCTGAAGGAGAATTATAATAATATGTCTATGTGATTGTCTATAAAACTATGAACTCGGTACAAAATGTTTTTGAAGGTTTAAAGCAGGGTTGTCCAACCCGCGGGTTGCATGCCGCCCAGCACGCCTGTAAATGTGGCCCAGAAGGAGTTTTGGTTGTGGCAAGGGAGCAACACTGCTAATGGAAAAAAAAAATCCTGCAAAAAAAAGAAAAGAAAATACTTACCTTGCGGTCACGCGGTCACATCAGCTGGTACTCTGGCTCCCTCCCTTGTCTCCTCCTCCGAGAGGTGCTCGCAGTGAATGTCGGGCGTGATGTCATCACGCCCAACATCCATTGCGGAGCGCAGCACAGAGGAGTCACCCGCACGAGAAGAACAATCAGCAGCACAGAATTGGAGAAAAGAAGAGAAGAGGACAGGAGAACAAGCCGATTAAAAGGTAAGTTAAGGGGGATTTTTTTTTATTATTTCAAGGGACGCTGACCAGTGAATAAAAGTCACCTGGTCCTGGAGCATCATGGACCTTATCTCCCTGCTACATACTTCTACTTGTAATACTAATGGGGCATTATATATTATTCTCTTTGGCCCATTATAAGTTGTTATCCCTTAACTAACATAGTGGTGTAATTAGCAAAATAGGTCACAATTTGGGGTCACAGTGAAGTATATGTCAGGTACCGCAGGCCTGGTCAGGGCACCCTGATATACAATGCCTGGCTTAAATGCACTTTATTGATATTGCATCGAAACAATACAAAAAGTGATTATAGTATAATAACTAGAGAGGATTTTTTGAACAGGGCGATTGAAAGGTAAGTATAGGGGAATTTGAAAAAAAAGTGATAAATATATATATATATATATAACTTTTTTTTCTCTCCTATATATATATGTTAACTATGTTTTCTATGGTTTTTTGGATGATCAGCTATTGTTATTGTTAGTGTATCTTATGTGCGGCCCAAACCAACTCGTCGTCTTCCAATGTGGCCCAGGGAAGCTAAAAGGTTGGACACCCCTGCATTAGATCATCAGTAATGTGCTTTATCATTGACTTAACCTACTGAAATGTATACTTTTTTGTGTGGCTCTCTACCAATCTGGGTGTCCTAGTGGAAGATCTAATTCCTACGCTTATTGTTTTATTTCTCCTTGCTATGTCAGCAGGATTTCCACACCCAATGATATGATACGGCTAATATATATTTAATTCAAGACCGCACACAGTTTGACTGTTTGTCGATGGTGAGCTACAGTAAATGGAGGCTTTATATCAACATTAATCCCTGGATTATTTATTTCCACGTTTAAGAATTTTAACAAAAACGATTTTCCTTTAGTCATTTTGTGAGACTTATTCAGCAACCGCTGTTCTTGTGACATCATCTATGTCTGAATTTATTAGCGTTTATGATTATTAAGCATCAATGATATTGCTCTATGTTTGATATGTTTTTTATGTGATTTTATGTACTTTATGTGATTATATTAAACTAATTTATAGACATACTGGTGATCCGTGAGAGACTTTTATAATACCATTGATATAACATACATTCTACACAGTGTTCGTCTTGGTGTTTTAGCGCTGTATTTTTTTTTAGTTGCTTCACTCGTGTAGGTTTGCAGGCTCCTGTATACAGTTGTGTAACCATTGTACTGAAATTAGACTAAGTGCCTGATTCATTAAGGATCTTAACTGAAGAAACTTCTTATTTCAGTCTCCTGGACAAAACCATGTTACAATGCAAGGGGTGCAAAGTAGGATTTTGCTTTGCACATAAGTTAAATACTGACAGTTTTTTTTCATGTAGCACACAAATACTTGATAGCTTATTTGTACACTGAGATTTAAAGTTGATATTTGTGTGCTACATGAAAAAACAGTCAGTATTTAACTTATGTGCAAAGCAAAATCCTACTTTGCACCCCTTGCATTGTAACATGGTTTTGTCCAGGAGACTGAAATAAGAAGTTTCTTCAGTTAAGATCCTTAATGAATCAGGCCCTAAGTTATCATTTGTTGTGCGCCAACAAAGGGGTTTCTTTTTTGTTTTTACTGCACGTCACCTGCCACCATTCTGGAGGCGTGTACTTGGAGGGAGGGGAGGTTCTCATTGCCTAGAAACGCCCCATTCTTGAATCGCAAAACTTGCTGGTAAATACCAATAATTCCTTCTAGCCCTGTCTTCAATATAGAAGCCATGTGCTAAGAGAGTAATGTTTAGTTAGTTTGAGCTTAAAAAAATGGCTGCTGCTCAGCGGTGGATTGGGAACTTAAAGTGGCCCTGGAAAAAATTCTAAAAGTGGCCTCATGTAGGTTGGACCATAACAACTGAAAGGGGGCCAACACAAAGTCAACGGGGTTAGTACACCTTTAGCATTACCCATGATATTGGTAACCCGGGACAACGCCTGAGATGACGATAACAGAACAAGTATTTCGTTGGTACCAATACTGCCAAGGTACTTGTTAAATATACTTCCGCATGCAAAGGCAATCTTTTCTCCGGTGGGGGTTTTCACTGGCGATAGCAAATCATAATATAACATATTTTCAGACATATTTGTAAAGCATATACTTATTTTGGTTACTGGACTCGCGCTCCTCCAAGATGAGGGGGAAGGGCGGGATGCTGCCACAAACCCCTAGGATAAGAATCCTATAATCCTTTCTTAGGATAAGAATAAAGTATTTATTTGGGGAAAGGTGGGAATTAGCAACCTTTACATGAACTCTATGAACATCTAAAATGTGAGTGTTGTGTTTTAATTTGTTTTATCATGATGTATTTAACGGTAATTCACTATATTCGTTCCCCTTCTCTCTATTTTATTGCATGCATATACTAACGGAGGGTGAGAGGATGAGAAAGGAGCATTCCACAGACTACTTTACTTATACTTTGGAATTGAACGATATGTGGAGGACATAATTTGCCTATCAATATCATATTACACCACGGGGAAGTGGACTTTGTGGCAACAAGGAACATTTACAATTCACAAGTGAAGAAAGCATTGTCATTTGGGAGGAGAACAGAACATTGGCTGACTTTGGCTAAACCAGATTCATATGCAATTGACACTTATTTTTATTTCAATATTATGGCAGATTAATATAGTAAATCAGTGTGCAGCACATTCCTACCATCTGCATAATAGACTATTCTGCAGTTATTTCAGCAGGAAAGATTCATTACATCATTAATGATATATTAGCGTATACTTTCAAACATACAACACCGGAACATATATTCTATGACATATAAGGATATCTGTATCACTATTAATAGAATTAATTAGATATTATATGCATTATAATACATTTATCATATAATGTTTATTGAATAAACCGCATAATACCCTTCCTATACCTATCCCTTTGCGCCTTATCCCCAAATAAATACAATATATGTGAGACATATAATATATATCTATATAGATATGTATTAATACTTAAATAGAATAAAAAGAATAAAGATAAATATATATACAATTCTGCAACATCACCGACGACCGCAACATTGTCACTGGCAGTAACCTTTTGAAGTGGAAAAACAGCCCTATTGATTTATTATAGGGCTTTTTTCCCTTAATAAATCAGCCCTCTAGTCAGGGGCGGATTGGGAATTTAAAGTGGCCTCATGTAGGCGGGGCCACAACTGTAGGTGTGGTCTACCAAAGTAGGCAGGATTACCATGCCTCTAGACACAACATTGGTAAGCCAGGCCAGTGACTGAGATAGTGACAACAGAACAGGTATTGCATTGGAATAAGTTCCACCACAATACTTGCTAAATATGCTTCCCCATGCAAACGCAATCTTTCCACTAGCAGGGGTTACCGCCAGCAATTATACTGCTATTACTAGCAGTACCCCCTGCCAGTGAAGAGAATGCCTTTGCATGGAGAAACCTTTGAAGTGACAAAAGCCCTATTGATTTATTAAAGAGTGGTCCATCCTTTAATAAATCAGCCCCTCATGCAAAATCTTCATTGAGGAATCCCTGAGCAGCAGTGTCTTAAAACCCCATTTGCGCATGCACTAATGGGGTTTTGAGCATGATGAATAAAACCCATAATGTAACAAAAATGTATTCAGACACTTAGCACAAATTATTAAATCAGGAGATTACCTGCCATCCTCACGTTCAATTATGGCGTTGGATACGGTTGTGCTTATGTTCGTCCATGTCACTTCTGATCTGCAGCCACCAGCAGTGGTTCTGCCTGCCACATCGCCTTACAGAGGAGGAGGAAGGAAAGGCGTAATGAGGCCAATGAATTGTGGCGGCAGATGGGAGAAGGGGGGGCATAAGATGAAGGGACACTGGAAGACATACAAATAAAGGGGAAGAAAGAAAGGGACCATCACCCTTAATGTGGAGACAGACACAGAAACAATTTAGGGTGTGGACAGAGAACAACATGGGGAGACACATGGAGGAGACATTGGTATACGTATAAAATTGTAGACAGAGACCAACACACAAAGATGGAGAAAGGAAGGGACAGACACACACAATAAAGAGACAGAGATGAATGCACACAAAGGCAGGGGAGGAGGACAGAGGAGGGGAACAAAGTTATAATTGCAAAGTGTTTAATAAGGAAAATTTAAAGAATCTTAATAGTCAGTGGATGATAACAGTTAAAGAAAGTGTGAAAAGTGGGGGCACATTGCTTGATAACCACCTCTTGTCCAGAGGAAAGGGGGGGGGGGGGTCAGAGGCACATACACAAAATGACAGAGGCACATGCACAACGGGGGGCAGAAATAGGTGTTGACAAGGACAGACACAGAATGGTAGGGAGCAGACTGCTACAAACATAAACAGAGGGTGAAACTAACATAAAGGGGAAAACAGAGGAGCGTGTATGTAAAGAGGTGTGCAGGCTTACTTGGTACAGGAACAGGCAGCGTCATTTCCTCAGCGAGTGAGAGGAATGAAAGAGAGTTGGATGTGAGGAGCAGCCCGAGGCCACTCACAGACGTCGATGTGGGTCAGAAATGCGCATGTGCACAGAGGTTGCGGTGCCTTTACAAATGGCCGCGGCTGACTCTGTAAGGGAACAGGCAGAGCAGTGCACGGCTGAGCCAATCCAGCTTCTGTCCCAAATTATTGAGCATGGGACTGGTTCTACAGCTCAAGCGGCCTCATGACGTCATGGGGGGGGGCATCGGCCAACCGGTAAAACTCCCGGTGAGGTCTATGGCCAATCCGCCCCTGCCTCTAGTGCATGGAAAAGCTCCAATGAGGAATCCCTGCAGTGTCTCAAAATCCCATTAGTGCACAAACTAATAGGGTTTTGCGCATGATAAATAAGACCCGTAATGTACTAAAAATGTACTATTAAGACACTAAGCAAAACTTATTAAAATCAGAAAATTGCTCTTAACTCCCTTCTTGCTTGTAGTGAGACCATGCAGTGCAAAGTCTTGGCCAATGGAGGAAACCACTGGGAGGAAGGGGAGGAGGAGAATTGAGGACTACCAGAGGTTGGTGTAGGGAATACACAAGCACACCATCTTGTTCGCTGCCTCTGTAAAGCAACAGACAATGCGCTTTCCAACTTACAAAGATGTACATATCATTGAATTTGGGATCATACCAGCCCGCCCCTGCTCCAAGTGGCCTCATAACGTAATAGAGGGCCATCGGCCTACCAGGAATGTTTAATCTACCACTGATG
This sequence comes from Mixophyes fleayi, assembly GCF_038048845.1. Classification (NCBI taxonomy): domain Eukaryota; kingdom Metazoa; phylum Chordata; class Amphibia; order Anura; family Limnodynastidae; genus Mixophyes; species Mixophyes fleayi. The sequence continues at coordinate 40,527,091 of NC_134412.1, forward strand.
CTGCTGCATGTAAATGGATTCAGACTATGGTGAGTTACTGAGTTATAAAGAGGCAGGAACACTGGCTGTTAACACATCTCTGTACGCTTTCTGCACATAGCTATCTGCATTCAGGTAAGATGAAGCCAAAATAATAACCAGATAAACACATTGTTGTGCACAAACACATCTGTGTAATAACTCCAGTCAGAGCTAGATTAAGGTTCTGGGGGGCTGGGGCACTTAAGACAGGGGGGCCCCCTATTGTGTAATATGGTCTTGATTTTAGGCAAATAAGCAGGCAATGCTGTGTGCACTACTGTTAGTTGCATGCAGCTCTGCCATCACAGCATAACAGTGTGAAGCAGGACATACCTCCCAACTGTCTTTGCAGTCAGACCAACTCCTGACTAAGTGAGACAGTCACCCAAATTTAGGACTGTCCCACCATATTGAGGAGAGTTGGAAGATGGTCCTGCTCTCTCCTACCTGCTCTTGTAACTTTTCACCACCTGTGGCTGCTGGTGTCTTAAGCTCAGTTGCTGCTTGTGTAGATTCTGGGATGTCAGGCCCCTATTTTGAAAAAAAAAAAAACAGGTACATAAAGTTTAGGAGTCCCCAAACAGTCCTGTTAATAAATCAATAGCACCCCCTTTAATAATTAGGCCTCCCTCCCTGCAACCAGCCCCAAATATGAAATTAAATAATATTAATACTATTCACATTTAATAATATAACTATTTTCCCCAAGCAGCCCCGACATTAAATTAATAGCGTACACATTTAATAAATAAACTTATTTCCCTCCCCACCAAACAGCCTGGCAATAAATTAAATAGCATTTACGTTTAATATAACCATTTCCCACAACTATCACCGGCATTAAATAATTCATATTTACAATTACAATTAATAAATATCAATCATCCCCAAAATCAGTCCCATATTCAATTAATAGCCCCAAACTACCTCATCTTAAATTAATAGGACCCAATATTAAATTAAATTGCCCCACCATCACCCCACAAATAAAATAGCACTCATTAAATAATTAGCCCCCACCTGCACTCCCTATTAAATAGCCTACCTCCCACAGTATATTAAGACCCCCCCTTCCCTTACATATATTAATATACTGCCCCCACACAGTATTTATATACTGCTCCCCCACTCACATACTTTCTTGGTATACTGTATATCGTGCTGCAGTACACATATAACCACATAACTTTTTAGCCATATTAGATGCCATAATAGAGGCAGACTGGTTCTTTAACTGTTATGGAGCAATATGTTTAGCTATACTCTACATGTGCTGACAGTCTGTAGTGGGACTACAAGCAGGGCTGCCAAGAGGAATTCAGGGCCCCGGTACAACAAATTCATGGGGCCCCCCTTATAGTTGAGTATGCTAAAAAAAATTGCGCCGCCTGTAGGGAGTGTGGTCATGCATTTGGGAGTGTGCAAATGCGCCATTGGGGCGTGGCTAACACATCAAAATCACTAGGCTCTCAATTCGCCGTAGCGTCACATATGTCCAAGCACTCCTGACTTTCAGGACATCTAGCACCACAGTGTAGTATAGAAAGAATGCAGTGTGTACACACACAGTTCAGTCTTGGCCTGCACCTTACATTGGGCACAACACTCACCAAAAATTGCCATTGTCCCTACTAGAATCACAACATTTCACATACTGTCCTGCTCTCTCCTACCTGTTCTTCTCACTTTCGCCACCTGTGGCTGCAGGTTTCTTTAGTTGCGGCTTGTCTGGATCCTGGAATGCTGAGGGCCCTATTTGGAAAAAAATGGCTACATTTAGATAATTCCAAACAAAACTGGCGTTAAATTAATACCACCCACGATTAATATTTAGGCCTTCCTCCAGCTCCAACATTACAATAATATGCCCCTTCATCATCGCCATGCCTTATGATCACACTGTGCCCTCCATGCTGCTTTTGCCCCCTTCACCTGGCTCCCCTTCATCACTCTATACTATGCTGCTCTCCCCCCTTTTTCAATCCCACTGTGCCATGCTGCCCTCCTGTTTTTTAACCCCACTGTGCCATGCCCCCCCTTTTATAACCTCTGTGTGCCATGCTGCCCCCTGTTTTTTAACCCCACTGTGCCATGCTCCCTCCTGTTTTTAACCCCAATGTGCCATGCTGCCCCCCATTTTTTAACCCCACTGTGCCATGCTGCCTCCTTGTATAACCCCACTGTGACATGCTCCCCCGTTTTTTAACCCCTCGGTGTCATGCCCCCCCTCGTTTTTTAACCCCTCTGTGCCATGCCCCCCTGTTTTTTAACCCCTCTGTGCCATGCCCCCCCTCAATTTTTAACCCCGCTGTGCCATGCCCCACCTCATTTTTAACCCCGCTGTGCCATGCCCCATCCCCCATTTTTTAACCCCTCTGTGTCATCCTGCCCCCCCGTTTTTTAACCCCTTTGTGTCATGCTGCCCCCCCCTCATTTTTTATCCCCTTTGTGCCATGCCCCCCTGTTTTTTAACCCCTCTGCATCGTGCTGCCCCCCTCGTTTTTTAACCCCTCTGTGCCATGCCCCCCCTCCGTTTGCCTCCCTTTACTTACCTTTTCCTTTTCTCTCTTCTTTCTTGGTCTTCTCTGCTCCTCTGTGCTCCATTCAGACTGACTGAATGCTGGGCGTGACATGATGACGTCACACCCAGGATTCAGACAGTTTGAAGGGAGCAGAGAAGAGGGACGCCGACGCCGCGATCACGAGTATGTTTATTTTTTTTAACTACCCTGGTCCACCCACCAACGACCGAACCCCCCCACCCCAACCCCCCCCCCCCCCACCGCAAAAATAAATAAATTAATTACTTTTGAATTTTTTAAAAAAAATCGTCGGCGCTAGGGCCCAGGCCAGGCCCCATGGCATGCCCAGGCCCGGGTAATTAGTACCTGCTCCCCCAACCCTGACTACAAGTCCCAGCATACCATGCCATGCAGAAATCAACAGGCTCACGAAAACTGCGCCCCCCTTCAGCGTTGCGCCCTGGGCGGTCGCCATGTCGCACAGCCCTAGTTACGGCCCTGGCTATACAATCTGAACAATGCATAAGAATGTCACTATAATGCTCATACAGCTGGAGTCCAATTCAATTCAACTGATTATGGCAAAATTTACTAATAGTCCAGTGGGGCTTTACAAGCTTCTAAAATCATGTTATCACATGGTATGTTTACTCCTTTAAAAGGAGTCGTGTGTATCCACTATATTACATTTTTTGCATATATTTATTTACACGACTAATTATCTAAAATAATATTTTACAAATTTAATACGATGAGAAAAACCATGCTTTCATTTGGAGTTTACGTCATAATATAGAGTTCTCTGATATGATGTGTGGAGGTTAGTTTTATTCCACCAACCCGTGTCACCACTATAATACTATATTTTTATTTAATAGAAATATACCTTAATAATGTTTAGAGAAGTATTCCACAAGTACTTCACAAATTGTTGATTTTTTTTCTTGGTTCCCGAAATCAAGCAGTTATGGAAACCTTGCGTTTAGCCCTGATTTTCTCCTACCAGACGCTAGTCTGGTCTCCCTGCACCGCTTTCATAGCTACACTGGAGACATCAGGAAAGAGAATAATTAACAAGTACCAAATGAAAAATAAACTTTTTTACCTTGGGCTAACCATGCCCCATCTAGTGGCTGGCCTTATCTCTCTGGTGGGTATCCACACCCCCTCTGGTGACTGACCAAACTCTTTCAATTGGGGTGCACATGCACTATTAAATGAGCCCCTACCATTGCATTTCTCTGGTTGGTCCTTAATGCTCCAGTCCAATGTTGATTGTGCATAAATTTCCCATAAACTCTGTCAAATGTTTTTTCAGCGTCTGTTATTATTAAAATAGATAGAATCATAAACTAAAATGTGTTGTAACAGATCTATATTTTTTGTTGTATTGTGTCTGGTCTCTCTTCCTAGGACTAACCACACTTGGCCGTTGTGAATTAGATTGTCACTGGATCACTTATAAATAACTCATGATATAAATGTATTTAAAGGAAATAACTCAGGGCGCTTATTTATATAATTGCAAATGTACTTATTTTTGATATTGTGTGTATTTTGGTAAAGGAAATATCTTTATTTCTGAGACCAGGGGAGGAAATTTGTTTTGTTTTAACTTTGTTAGAGGGAATGCACGATTACTGAGGTATATACCTGATGCAATAAGCATTTGTTGTGGAAGTCTTTTCTGTATGTAGGGAAATTACTTGTTTGGGGTTTTGTAACTTTTCTTTGGGAATGTGTATACTGCAACTGTCTGAAGAAAAGACCCATGTTAATCTCATGTTAATTAGACCTTTTGAGGGTCCAGCACCTGAAGGCACAGGAAGGTTTAATTAGACTTGCTGTTAGATTTCCTGTGTCTAAAACAAGATGCAGGAAATCACAGCAAGTTTTAGGATATCACAGATAAGTGTAAATATTGTTAGCTTGCATTGCATGTAAATCCATGTTTGGGTAAACACATTGCATCCTGATTCCAAAAATAGCTCAGACCTCAGTGGGCTGGCTTACCCTGTGGGGTTGTGTCTAAAACTGTATAAAAAAAAAACTGTTTTGTATTGGAAATTGTTCTTTTCTTTTTCATCTGACCTGCTCACTGGTACCTTCAACCAGGATGAGCAAATAAACATCACTTGCTTCAAAAACCAGGTTGGAAACGTCTCTATCCCTGTGACCTACAGATTAGACCCAACTCTAATCCGTTTCTCTGCCAGCTACCCAGCTCTGGCTTCTACTTGTTATGTATGAATATTTTTAGGTAAAGGATAGTTATGGCACATTTTGATATCAGAATTTTGAGCAAAAGAGTTTATATGATAGTTTGTTTTTTGTTTTTTTTAAAGAAGGAGCCCAGTTGTATATATGTCTCCCTTAAAACACATGTGCTTCCCAAAATACTGTTTGAGAAGCCTTGACAAAGACCTGAAATATACAGGGTCAAAACGCGTTGGCACTGAAGCGAAAAGGGACCACCTTCACGGAGTTGGCGATACCACTACGGGAAGGAGACAAACAATACTGACATGTTACAGGCAGTTTGTTCCTCAGAACTCTGGACTTTAGTACAATTGGGGGAATCTATAAGAGGAAGGATTCTTGTGTGAAACATCAGTGTTTATTCCTATTTAAATTTATGAGGAAATTACACGGAGGACGCGGGTGTGAAACATTAAGACGTCCGTGTCCTGTTATCTCAAATCTGTTCATGACATTTTCACCCGTGGATCTCTTTCTGCAAAAGTATTGTTATCCGATTCCAGTGTCCATGGAGAAAAATCTGAAGATTTGATGACACATATTTGAGTGACATTTATTATAATTATTGTGTGGACTAATTGGCGTTCCTATATTGTATTTTGGACATTTCATTCTTATATATACCTCTATGCGCAAGAGACTAGCGCCGTTTATTATACTATATTTATTTTGTATGTTTTGTTAAGGGAAAGGTGGAACTTATTTTAGTGTAAATAATGGCAGCCATTCTATTGTGCGCGGACAGATTTTTTCAATTATTTTTTGTCACTGTTTTAGAAGTGTCTGCATTATCATTTTAGGAACTGATATTTTCATTGTGGGTTTTGCAATAAATATCTTGCAACATACTTTCATTTAATCCTCAGGGCCACTGTCTCTGGGAGTTTTCTAATAAGTGAATTGTTATTTAAACTGGTGCATGGTCAGTTCAAAAGACCTATCCAATTTTGGTATTTTAAAAAATATTGAAATGTCTATGACTAATAATAAAATTCCAGTGTATGTGGTATCTGGATGTGAATAGAAGGTGTACGCTCTATCATCAGTATGTTGAATTCTACTTCTGTCAGCCAGCTGGTGATCATGTAGTGCAAGCCTTACCTTATGATATTCCCTGTGTTAACATCTGGGGGATTTGTTAGAAAAGTCTAGCACTCTGTACATTTTTCCATTTGAAGTCACCACCCATAATCAGAGGTCTTTCTTGTAGGGATTTTATTTTAGATAGTCTAGTCTATTCTATAATCTATGGGGTATTTCTATTACTGGATCGATCCAGTGATGTGAGGATCTGGTGTTTCTGCATCATCACATCCTCGTACAGACCCTTGGGTCCTTCTAAATGTTTCCACTCCTCCTGTACCTTATAGGAACCTCTTCAGTCTAATCTATAGATTAAGATACCAGACGACCCTGGTTGTGATCATACACATAAATAAAGGTGAATGATTGGTTAAAGATCTTACCTTTTACCAGTATTCCTCTGGTCTCCCGGAAGATGGAACATTGTTTCTGATAGGGGTAAATGTTTAGAAATTAAGATAGCAACACCTTTAGATTTACTTTCAGGATTGTCATTGGAAGTATATGTGGGAATTGGCTGTTTCCTAAATAAGGAGCAACGTTCAGTTTAGAGTGGGTCTCTTGAATAAATACAATGTATTCCCTTTATAACTTCGGTACAATGTATATTCTATGCCTTCTGATCTGAAATGATTTGGTGGTCCATGTGCATGTTAATCAATAAACTGGAATCTTTTCTATAACATAGCATCAAAGCATCTGAAACTTCATTAATGGATATGTCAATTATCTGGTGTATTTAAATGTAAAATAAATATAGTATAATAATATAATATACAGTATATGAATATAACAATACTATAATACTAGGTTGTTATCATCATAACAGAAAGGCATATATTTAACATGGTACAGTATAAGAAAAAATTAAGAATGACTGAATTAAATATAATGTTCAAGTGATGTATTATCTTCCCATTATTTACCACAATAAAAAATACATTTAATATAAAACAAAGTTCAATGGAATAACTAAATCATAAAAAAGTGGCACTTTATAAAAATATGTAAAATACTGTATATGAATCTAAATGGATGATTTCTTCTACGTTATAAAGTACATAAGAATAAAATGCAATATATATAACTATAATACAGTGTAGAATGATACAATTAGAGGGGTGTCTCACTGCTTTATTACTCTAAAAAGAAGTCTGTCAGTACCTTCATTTAATCGTGTGGTAATAGTTTGATATATCTAAAAGAATATCACAAATGATCATTTCATCCTAAATGAGAAATAAAAAATATCTTTGTTCTGTCGGATTTTAAATCCATAAAATCCTACATTGCAATGCCCAACAATGCCTTTGACTCAAATGACAATTTAGCTTTCTTGGTTAAGAATAATTTGGTTATGTTATGGAAGAATTACAGCTCCAAAGTGAAGAGTGAGTGTATTATGCTTAACGAAAGCCGTCTCAATCTACAAATTGAGGTTTTAGCATGATTAATTTATTTAATTAAGCTTCCAGCAGTAATCTCCTACTGATAAGTAATTAAAACAAAATGCAGAAGGAACTTGTGATGTGGAATTAGAAGTTGTGAAAGAAAATCCTTTTGTAACATATGTTATAAGAGTAGAAGTAAGACAGCACAGCGCTCCAAAAAATGGGTCAATTGATAGAAGTACATTCAGAAAGCACTCAATTACTAAGGAAGACCAGCTGAACTATCAACAGTTTAGCTTCAATAGTGTTTGCTTAATCATCAGAAAGTAATATTTTAAAGATAATATAAACATCAATGATAAAAGACTTATTTTGTGATATTTACAACGGCACAATATGAAAGAAACACTGCAAACAGTGTCAGAAGGGAATAAAAAGGAGAAACCACATTAGGGATGAGTCAATATTAGCATATCTTATGTATATATATATATATATATTGTGCTTTATGAAAATATGTAATATTATAGGAATGATGTTTCATACAATTGTAAAACGATTTCTTTCACCTTTGTTTGTCTCAAGCATCTGAGTGGGCCCAGTGGTGGCTTTCCTAGTGACTTGCTCCTTAAATTTTAACTCCTGATCTTCAGCAAAATTGACGGTAAATCTCAAACATTGCTGTAAACCAGTAGACTTATGTTAGGTTACTTGACCCCCTAAATGATGTTTGAGGCTGCACCTCTCACCACATAGATGGAGAGTGTGTGGCCGTGACATAAGGGCATAATTTCCAATTTCCATTTGGTCCATTTTCCAACTCTGTCTCCTTCATTTTAGTCCAGATATTCCATGTACATTTTCCTCTTTATATTGCTCTTGATGACAAGTCCTGACTGCAGAGTACAGTCTCCCAAACTCGGGACAGTTGAGAGGTATATTTTATATATATATATATATATATATATATATATATATATATATGTATACACACATATATATATATATATATATATTGTGGCAAATATGCCTCTTTGCCAACAGAGCCCAAAAGAATGTAATGTGATCCAGTTTGTAACTCACCTTCTGCTCGTTCCCCCGCCGCCTCGCCTGTCCCGGAAGCCGCACTTCCGGGTTCGGCGGTCAATGCAACTCAGGGTGGGGAGCTTTAATCTCTGCAGCTATTTAAAACCCTCGGTGAGTGTCAGAGCAACTTACCTGTTCTTCTTGGAATCCCTTGTGCCTGCTTCCTCATGAGTTTCTTCTGTGTACCAGTCCCTGCTTGTCTTACCTTCCTGGATCTCCTGTCCCAGTGTACCGACCTGGCTTGCTGACCATTCTGATTGCCTGTGACCCTGACCCGGATTGGCTGATGTTCCCATGCTCTAGTCCAGTTTCTCTGCCGTTCCTGTGTACCGAACCAGCCTGCTGAGCATTCTGATTGCCTGTGACCCTGACCCGGATTGTCTGACGCCTCTTTGCCTCCGCTTGTACCTCTTGTGGCAAATCACCTGTCCTCGCTCTAGCGCCGCGATCCTCTCTTCCTTCCGGGTCGCGGCGGCGCTGTCACATGACAGCCGGGGCGGGGAATTCAAATCTGGAAACTACTAAAGTCCTGCTCTGACGCCTGGACAGCGTCAGAGCAACTTCCTATGTACCCTGACTAGGTGCTTCTCGTGTGTCTCCCGTGCACCAGCTCCTTACAGGCTTTTCAGACATTAACTCCTCGTGTACCAGACCCAGGCTTGCTGACTACATATTATCTCCACTCCAAGTGTACCAGACCCCGGCTTGCTGACTACGTATTATCTCTATTCCAAGTGTACCAGACCCCGGCTTGCTAACTACGTATTATCTCCACTCCAAGTGTACCAGACCCCGGCTTGCTGACTACGTATTATCTACACTCCAAGTGTACAGACCCAGGCTTGCTGACAACGTATTCATCTCCATTCCAAGTGTACCAGACCTCGGCCATCCTGACCCTACCTTCCAGTTCCAGTGTTATCGTGGGCTACCTCCTAATCCTTACCTCTAGAGGCATACCAGTGGACCGCGACCTGCGATCCTCCGCAGCAAAGCCCATCCCGCCTTGCGGCGGTTCTTGGCGAACACCAGGGGGTTCGTTAGACTCCGCACCACCGGCCGGCCAGCGCTAATCTAGAGTAAGGCAAGTACTCCATATTTCATTACTTACATTGCTACATAATTGTTACAGTTTGCTCTGCCCAAAAAATATGGATACTTCAGGAGACCCCTAGGGATTTGCTCCAACACCTATTAGGAAGAGTAGAGAAACAGGAATCCAATCGGGATCAATTACTAAAATTTCTACAGGGACTATCAGCCCGAATGGATACTTTACAAACAACTTTAGCGGCATCCGGGTTGGCATCAGCTCCCGTTCAGGCTCCTCCAGCCGCTCCTTCACCTGCAGGTGCAGCATCATCTTTGCGTATTCCTAACCCGCCTAAGTTTGACGGGGAACCTAAATTATGTAGGGGATTTTTAAACCAATGTGCAATACAATTTGAGCTTCTTCCTGGAAACTTCCCTTCTGAAAAAGCAAAAGTAGCATATATAATATCCCTTTTGTCTGGTCAGGCCCTAGCCTGGGCATCGCCACTTTGGGAGAGAGATGATCCCTTATTACATAATTACTCCAATTTCCTTTCTACCTTCAAGAAGGTTTTTGATGAGCCAGGACGAGTTGCTAACGCAGCTACCAGTATTCTTCGGCTCCGGCAAGGGAGCCTTTCTGTAGGTCAATACGCTGTGCAGTTTAGAACAATGGCTTCAGAGCTCCGATGGAATAACGAAGCTTTAATAGCTGCTTTTTGGCAAGGTCTTACAGACCGAATTAAGGGCGAATTGATTTTCCAAGAACTCCCTACTTCTTTGGATGACTTAATCTCCTTATGCATTAAGATTGATCTTTGCTTCAAGGAGCGATCCTTAGAAAAAGAACAATCCCGGCATGGTCCCTTTCGTCTCGCTCCTAGTTTCCAGACCCCTGTTCAGCCTCTGGAAGAACCCATGCAGCTTGGAAGAACCCGCCTCTCCGCTGAGGAGAGAGAGAGAAGGTTCAGGAACCGGTTGTGTTTGTACTGTGGCAAGGTAAGTCATCTTTTGAGTACCTGTCCTAAGCGTCCGGGAAACGACAGAACCTAACGTTAAATATGGAGGTTTCGTTAGGCTATTCTGTTCAAATCCTCTCTTCTTTCCACAACAAAGATTGTCTTATTATTCCCTGTGAAGTAGTAGCAGGGTCCAAGGTCCACCCTGTTTCTGCATTATTGGATTCCGGGGCAGCAAGCAATTTTATTTCTTCAACGGCCATCTCTCAATTAGGCATTCCTACCCAGTCCTTAGAGAGGCCCATCTCCCTAACCGCCATTGACGGAGGTACTATTTCTGGAGGACATATTCTATTCAGGACCATACCTTTAACTGTTGGAGCACTTCATGTTGAGACCATTTCGTTTTTAGTAATTCCTAAGGCTATTAACTCCTTGATCCTTGGCCTGCCATGGCTTCGTCATCACTCTCCTGGAATAGACTGGCATACCGGTGAGATTCTTTCCTGGAGTCCGGTCTGTCACAGCAATTGTTTGACTAAGGTAACCCCTGTTTTTTCCAAGATCAGTGCTCAACTGGGCATCCCCCAACTATTGCCAAGTCATTACCAAAGTTTTTCAGATGTCTTCTGTGAACAAGAAGCTACTAAACTTCCACCTCATAGGACTTGGGACTGTGCTATTAATCTTCAACCTGGTAAACCTATTCCCCGCAGATGCATTTTTCCCTTGTCTGTTCCCGAAACCAATGCAGTATCTGAATACATTCAAGAAAATCTGAAGAGAGGATTCATACGGAAATCATCATCTCCAGCAGTGGCAGGTCTTTTCTTTGTAAAGAAGAAGGATGGGGGCCTTCGCCCTTGTATTGATTACCGTGCCATCAATTCTATCACAGTGAAAAACAGATATCCACTGCCTTTGATTTCTGAGCTCTTTGATCAAATAAAGGGGGCCTCTATTTTTTCTAAGTTGGACCTAAGAGGTGCTTACAACCTAATTAGAATAAAGGAAGGGGATGAATGGAAAACAGCTTTTAATACACGGGATGGACACTTTGAATACATGGTAATACCCTTTGGGCTGTGTAATGCTCCTGCTGTTTTTCAAAACTTTATGAATGAGATTTTCCAAGATTTACTCTACCAATTTGTAGTTATCTACCTAGATGACATCCTTATATTTTCCCCAGATCTCGCATCTCATGGCAGACATGTAAGAGAAGTATTGAGCAGGCTTCAGAGATATCAATTATTTTGCAAACTCGAAAAAATGTGTGTTTGAACAAGAAAATCTTCCATTCCTAGGATATATTATATCCAAGACTGGCCTTCAAATGGACCCATCTAAGCTTAAAGCCATCCTGGATTAGCCACAACCATCAGGTCTTAAAGCTACTCAGCGATTTCTAGGGTTCTCTAATTATTATCAACAGTTTATTAAGGGTTATTCTTAATTAGTAGCTCCCATTACAGCCCTCACTTGTAAATCTGCCAATCCTAAAATCTGGACTTCTGAAGCAGTGCAAGCCTTTAAGGACCTCAAGACCTTATTTTCCACAGCTCCCATTCTTTTTCAACCAGACTGTCAACGGCCCTTTTTTGTAGAGGTGGACGCATCCTCCGTAGGGGTCGGAGCGGTACTATCCCAGAAAGATTCAGGGGGCAAATATCATCCTTGTGGATTCTTTTCTCGCCGGTTCCTGCCTGCAGAGAAGAATTATGGAATCGGTGATAAGGAGCTCTTGGCAATCAAATTGGCTCTCTCTGAGTGGAGACATTTACTGGAGGGCGCTCAGTTTCCGGTAACAGTATACACCGATCATAAGAATTTACTTTATCTACGGTCTGCACATTGTCTAAACCCCCGTCAAGCCAGATGGGCTCTCTTCTTTTCGCGCTTCAATATCAATATTACTTTCCGCCCAGGCTTAAAAAATGTTAAAGCGGATGCCCTTTCTCGCTCATTTCGATGCTACCGATACCGAAGCTTCAGAGAGAGACAAACCAATCTTGGATACCAACTGTATATTGGCCTTGTCCCCATTGACCGAGAGGAGTTGTCCTCCAGGGAGAACCTTTGTAACCCCACCCCTCCATGTTAAATTGCTACATTGGGCTCACTCTTCCCTTTTTTCTTGACATGCGGGCATACGGAAGACCTGGGAATTAGTCTCCCGAAAATATTGGTGGCCTACCATACGCAGGGATGTTAAGTCTTTTGTCTATGCCTGTTGAGATGTGCCCAGCATAAGGTTCCCAGACAGAGACCAACCGGTCCACTCATGCCTTTACCTGTTCCCGATATTCCATGGTCTCAAATTTCAATGGATTTTATTACGGACCTGCCAAGTTCTAAGGGACATACCGTCATCTGGGTCGTCACTGACCGGTTTTCTAAGGTAGCACATTTTGTTCCCCTGAAGAAACTCCCTTCGTCTCCTGTGTTAGCGGATCTTTTTATTAAAGAGATATTTCGACTTCATGGCTGTCCTGCACACATAGTATCTGATCGTGGGTCACAATTTGTATCTAGATTCTGGAGAGCCTTTTGCCAAAAATTAGGAACCAAACTGGATCTTTCATCTGCATATCATCCCCAGACTGATGGGTTGACTGAGAGGACTAATCAAGAATAGGAGAAGTTTCTAAGGTTTTACATCTCTGCCAATCAAGATAATTTGGTTGACCTCCTTCCTTGGGCAGAGTTCGCTCACAACTACCATTTTCATGAAGCAGCCTCCAATTCCCCCTTCTTTATCTTGTATGGTTGTCATCCCAGGCTACCAGCCTTCTCTTCTCTTCCTCACTCAGAGGTACCAGCGGTGGACTCTCTCTTTCGCAGGTTTTCTGACATCTGGGATCTAGTGAAAACCAGCCTGAGGAGATCCGCGATCCACGCTAAGAAGGCGTATGACAAGAAGAAGAGGGTAGCTCCTCAATTCATCCCAGGAGACAAAGTGTGGTTATCCACCCGTAACATCCATTTGAAGGTTCCTAGCAAAAAATTGGCTCCTAGATTCATCGGCCCTTTTGAAATATCCAAGGTTATCAATCCGGTGGCTTTTAAGTTAAAGCTTCCTTCGTCATTACGTATCCCTAGTGTCTTCCATGTGTCTCTCCTTAAACCTGTAATTAACAATCAATTCTCTACTGAGGAGAGGCCTCCACCTCCTGTGGTCATTCAAGAACAGTCTGAGTTTGAAGTCAAACAAATTCTGGATTCCCGTCGGTCAAGAGGAGTTCTGAAATTTCTAGTGGACTGGAAAGGGTACGGCCCCGAAGAATGTTCATGGGTTCCTGCTGCTGATGTGCATGCTCCACGACTTCTATGGGCCTTTCATAAGAAATTCCCCACCAAGCCGGTATAGGTGTCTGGAGTCCACCTTTTTTGGAGGGGGGTACTGTTACAACTCACCTGTCCTCGCTCCAGCGCCGCGATCCTCTCTTCCTTCCGGGTCACGGTGGCGCTGTCACATGACAGCCGGGGCGGGGAATTCAAATCTGGAAAACTACTAAAGTCCTGCTCTGACGCCTGGACAGCGTCAGAGCAACTTCCTATGTACCCTGACTAGGTGCTTCTCGTGTGTCTCCCGTGCACCAGCTCCTTACAGGCTTTTCAGACATTAACTCCTCGTGTACCAGACCCAGGCTTGCTGACTACATATTATCTCCATTCCAAGTGTACCAGACCCCGGCTTGCTGACTACGTATTATCTCCACTCCAAGTGTACCAGACCCCGGCTTGCTGACTACGTATTATCTCCATTCCAAGTGTACCAGACCCCGGCTTGCTAACTACGTATTATCTCCACTCCAAGTGTACAGACCCAGGCTTGCTGACAACGTATTCATCTTCATTCCAAGTGTACCAGACCTCGGCCATCCTGACCCTACCTTCCAGTTCCAGTGTTATCGTGGGCTACCTCCTAATCCTTACCTCTAGAGGCAGACCAGTGGACCGCGACCTGCGATCCTCCGCAGCAAAGCCCATCCCGCCTTGCGGCGGTTCTTGGCGAACACCAGGGGGTTCGTTAGACTCCGCACCACCGGCCGGCCAGCGCTAATCTAGAGTAAGGCAAGTACTCCATATTTCATTACTTACATTGCTACATAATTGTTACACCTGTGTCGCCAGTCTGTGTACCGAACCCGGATTTCTTCACGCTGCTCCATCCGCTATACTACATCTTGAGGCAAGCCTGAGGACCGCGACCTGCGAGTCTCGGCAGCTAAGTCCATCCCGCCATGCAGAGGTTCATGGCGAACACCGGGGAATTCGTTAGATACTGCACCTCAGGTAAGCCAGCGCTAATCAAGATTAGTACCGAATCCAGCTTATCCATTACAGTGTCCCAGTTGCATGACAGGTTGTGGAAGATCACCTATTTGGTACAACAACATATGCATGAGGCACAGGTGAGACAAAAAAGAAACTACTATAAGTCAGCTGTAGTTAGGGCTTTCCAACCAGATGACAAAGTTCTGGTCCTGGTACCCACACAAAAGAGTAAGCTCTGCATCCATTGGCAGGGGCCATATGAGGTGATTGAGGTTGTGGGGCCTGTTAATTATAAAGTCAGGCAGGAAGGCAGGAGGAAACCTATTCAGACATATCATGACAACTTGCTGAAACCTTGGCATGCTAGGGAGGAGCCACAAACCGCGTTGGTAAAAGCAGTTGTGCAGGAAAACAAAGTTCCCATGAGGGACAATCTGTCCCCAGGATGGAGATGACAGACTGAGGAAATGGTTCAGAGGAACCTTGATGTGTTTCCTGAGGTGCCAGGCCGTACCATGCTCATAGAACACGACATAGTTACACATCCAGGGGTGGTCGTGAGAGTAAAACCATACCGCATTCCTGAAGCTAGACGTTTAGCTGTGAAACAGTAGATTAGGAAAATGTTGGACCTTGATGTCATTGAGGAATCCAGTAGCAACTGGAATAGCCCCATTGTGTTAGTGGCCAAGCCAAATGGGAGTATTCATTTTTGTAACAACTTTAGGAAGTTAAACAAAGTCTTCCATTTTGACACATATCCGATGCCCCGCATTGATGAATTAGTGGAAACCTTAGCCAATAGTCAGTACCTCACAACATTAGATCTAACCAAAGGCTACTGGCAAATTCCCCTAACACCATCTGCAAACACTAAGACAGCGTTTTCAACCCCAAATGGGTTGTTCCAGTATAAAGTTCTGCCTTTCGGGCTACATTGGGCTCCCGCCACCTTCCAAAGAGCCATGAATCGTCTCCTAAAACCACACCAGGAGTATGAATCTGCATGCCTAGATGACATAGTCATCCACTCCCAAGACTGGTAGACTCATCTACCCAAAGTGGAGGCAGTATTAGCCTCACTCAGGGAGGCGGGTCTAACTGCCAATCCAGAGAAATGCGTGTTGGCCATGCGTGAGGCCAAATACTTGGGGTATGTTGTGGGACAGGGTTAGGTCAAACCCCAAGTTGATAAAATAAAGTCTATCAGAGATTGGCCCAAGCCTGTGAGGAAGACCCAGCTGAGAACCTTTCTGGGCCTAGTGGGCTACTATCACCGGTTTATGGATAATTTTGCCAGTAGTGCTGCTCCACTTACAGAACTCCTAAAAAAATCTTATCTAGACAAGTTGGTCTGGTCGGAAGCAGCGGAGGCGGCCTGGTAGGATATTCGGGTGGCTCTGTGTTTGGCACCAATACTCCAAGCGCCGGATTTCAACAGGAGATTGTATCTCCAAATGGATGCCTCTGGAGTAAGTTTGGGTGCCGTGCTGTCGCAGAGATTTGATGGGACAGAGATACCTATCCTCTATCTAAGCCGCAAACTTCTGCCAAGGGAGCAGAAATACTCCATCAAATGGGCTACCGAGGCTCTCAGGTACTACCTCCTGGGCAGGGAATTCACCTTGGTCCCTGACCATGCACCATTGAAGTGGATGCACAGGAGCAAGGAGGTGAATGCCTGGGTAACTAGGTGGTTCCTGGCACTGCAGCTCTACCACTTCACAGTGGAGCATAGGCCAGGGATTCTGCACACAAATGCAGATGCCCTTTCCCGCCGGTATGCTCTCTCCACAGTGTCAGCGTCACCAAGGTTTGCGACGCCAAGGGAAGGGGTATGTGGAAAATATGCCTCTTTGCCACAGTTCCCCTATAAGGGATCTGATGAAAACACAGCCAGGCTGCAGACAGGATTAAAGGTTCCCTGGGATCCTCTTTTAGCACACACACACACACACATGTGTTCCACATGGGTGTGATTGGTTTGCTTTGATTTGTTTGTAGTGCTTGGGGTGGAAGATAAAGACACTGTCTGTATGTGTGGGTGGGACCACCGATGCCGGTAAGTGGCCGGCTTGCAGATAGGGAAGTAATGTCTAGCCAGATGTAGCTGGTGGGGATTTTTGTGTACTGTTCCTGTTATGATTGCTGAAACAGCGTTGGAACTGTTTTAACATCCTGACAACTGCCAATAAACAGTTAAATGGTTTAGCATACCTGTGTCGGATTCCTGTGAATGTGGATGCCTGTGAATATATATATATATATATATATATATATATATATATATATATATATATATATATATATTACAGTTTGCCTTTACAAGCCATCGCCGGTTTAAATTTTACCTGCAAAGTCGTCGATTTCCGGCGATTTGAAAAAGTCGAAGCATCATACATTTACCCCCAAGTGTTTGCTGCACTTTTATTAAAAATGAAGCAAAAAAATGAAGCATGCTTATTAGTGTCTTGTGGAATGTTATTTGGTATTTCAAAGCTAGAAATCTTAAGAAATTACTTAATTTGTTCACCATCCCTTTTTTTTTATAATACCAATGCCGATCATACTCTACTGGTTCTCGTCGTTCTTGCTATAGAGTGTCTGCTGTTTGTCTCGGTGTTGGGGTACTCGGCGGTATTGCTGTTGGCACATTTCTTTCTCTGCAAATGTGTTCATTCACATATTGAACTTCAGCCTCACGCATTGAATTTGGAACAGAATAATAATTTTTTGCAGTTGCGGTGTTTTGACTGGTTTCATTTTCAAATGGGTTTGAACCTGAAGTTGTTGATCCTGAAGCACTTGTTGTTGGATCGCTTGGGTGAGGAGCGTTTTCTTGTACTGGTGATTAGAGCGCACCGCTTATAAAAACATTGCAGCGGTCGCCCGGCAAATGGACATTGTGGCGGCAGCCGGTTTTTTCACCAAGGCAGCCTTCGCTCTGCGCTAGGGCACCAGCCGCACCACCCTAGTTGCGGCCCTGTTGCCTCATTTATGCTATTTACCTTTAAAAGCATTGCTAACATAAAAGCTTCACGTAAAAGTTAAACATCAAACACTCCAGTCCAGTCTCCTAATTATAAAGAAACTATTCATTTGTGAAGTTGCGAGTCACTCAACCCGGCAAATCTCATGGACAAGTGATGTTCTCATATCTCTGGATAGATGCATCATACACAGAGAGCAATAAGCTCATGCGCAGCTGCTGATTTAACCAATTAACATGTTTAGGCGCTAGGTTTAAACTTTTAATACTTGGAAAGTGCCAAATTAGCAAATGGATAAATAAAAAAAAGTCAGAAAAACCCCCCAATAAGTTTGAACATTTTAAGGCACCCTGCCAGTTGGAGGCCCAGGGAAATTTCTCCACTAGCCCCCCCTCCTCTGGTAGGGCCTGTATGTATATATATATATATGTATGTATATATATATGTATGTATATATATATATGTATATATATATATATATATATATATATATATATATATATATGCATATATATATATATATATGTATATATATATGTATGTATGTGTATATATATATATATGTATGTGTATATATATATATATATATGTTTATATATATGTATACATGTATATGTATATATATGTATGTATATATGTATATATATATGTATATGTGTATATATATATATATATATATATATGTATATGTGTATATATATTTATATATGTATATATATATATATATATATATATATATATATATATATATATATATATATATATGTATTGTAACAAAAGGAGGCATTTAGCTGGCAATATACAGAGAAAGCAGGGAAGTAGAGTAAAACATTTGTGCAGTAATGCACCTAGAGTGAAGACTTATGTATGAAAAGCAATAGTTTAAATTTGGTTAAACTTACATGATCTGAAATCCTTCCTCTCAGCAAACAGACAGGGCGTGTCTGGTTGTGCAAACAGAGGCAGTGTTGGGTGTTTTCTTTTAAAGAGAAGGTGGGTGTGTCACCTGTCCATCAAGCTAAGGCTGGGGGAGGAGCATCATGTATAAAAGCATGTTTGTTTCATTTGTTCAGAGAGACCAATGCTGGGTGAGCTGGCTGGCCCTGAGAGAGAGCTGGACTATGTATAGCTAGTGTTTAGGGTCTCCATGATTGCTGTACAAGTATACGGTGTCAAACATTTACCATCCTGACAATAAAGCACCATAAAAAGGAAGTTGTTGTTCGCGTGTGCTTCTGCAGTAGCGGGCTCTTGCCACAGTATATAAATTATTAAAGTAATTCTATCGTTTTCAAATAAGCATTGCCCAAGCGATTGTATTGTGTTTCAAACGCACAAAGTGATTTATTTTAGCAGATGTAAATAGTCAACAATTCAATACATTATTATATTATGATACAGTACAGTACAGCCAATACCAAAATATAAATACATACTGCTACTATCGCATGCGCCCGCTGCGCACCCACGGGACCCAGTGGACTGTATATCTGTTAGAATACTGCGGTCAGTGAAGACTGACAACTGGGTGCGCAGCTATGATCATATATACACATGCAGTCTTACAAAGAACAATGCAAATGACGGGGCTTGCTTCTATAGGTCCAGACATCAGATGGGTCCAGGCTAAACAGGTCATAGGCTGATTCAATCTAAGAAATCCAAAGGTGGGGGTCGTCTCTCCAGGGGATGAGCTCCTTTCTTCCCGCCAATGCTCCAGTTACATCTCAGTAAATTAGCAATTCATAGCCAGCATCATACAAAGGTTTATTCCCTAACATCAATAACTAGAGTATGCAATATGCCATCTCTTTTGCGATGAAACCGGACAGCTGCTGATGAATAGGGTTTTAATATGATACTAGGCATGATACCTTTCCTATAACCTGAACCTTGAATATCACTGAAGTGTACATATAATCATTATATATATAGACTAATAATAAACCAAATACTATCTGCTCATAAATTACAGTGTAACGGAACCAATATGAATATGAATTATATAAATAACTAAATGTTGTAATGCGAGTGTGTGCGTGCGTATTTTACCATGCCACGCGTTACGTGACGTACGGATCTGTGTTACGTGGCGTACGGATCGCAATCGCACGGCAAAACAATATTAACCAATATACTTTCGTTCATCCAATTATACGACTTCGACAATATATATATGTATATATATATATATGTATATATTGTGGCAAATGCCCACTACTGCAGAAGCACACGCGAACAACTTCTTCCTTTTATGTAGTTTTATTGTCAGGATTGTAAATGTTTTGACACCGTACAGATTACACAGCATTTCTTGGAGACTCTAAACGCTAGCTAGACATAGCTCAGCTCTCTCAAGATCAGCCAGCTTCCCCAGCGTTGATCTCCCTGAACAAATGGCACAAACAAGCTTTTATACATGTTACTCCTCCCCCAGCCTTAGCTTGATGGACAGGTGACACACCCACCTTCTCTTTAAAAGAAAACACCCATCAGTGGCTCTGTTTGCACAGACACACCCTGTCTGTTTGCTGAGAGGAAATCATGTAAGTTAACAAACTTTAAACTACACATACATTTTTACCTGGTTTAATCTCAACCTAGGTGCATAACTGTGTCAATGTTTTATTCTGTTTGTATACTTTCTCTGCCTCTTGTCAGAAAAATGCCTCCCTTTGTTACAATATATATATATATATATATATATATATATATATATATATATATATGTATGTATATATATATATGTATATATGTATATATATATATGTATATATATATATATGTATGTATATATATATATATATATATATATATATACATACATATATATTATAATATGAGCACATCACTGCAGAGGCTGATATTCCCTCCTTTAACTACCTGCTCTACAAGGTAAGAAGCATCAGTGAGGAGACGGGGATACCTTGCAGAAAACGTTTAAGTAATTAAACACACAAACTTTTCCCCAATGAGGAAAGTGTTTTTTCCTATATCCCCAGGGTGACTTGTGCTCAGTGCTGAGGCGTCATGTCATTCCCAGGTGGTGTCTATGGTTAGCACAAGCCTTGTATACACCTTCCTCAAGGTATTGTACGTTACTTTTCTGTACCACATCTAGATTGTAAGTCATTCAGGGAGGGGACTTTGTGTTCACTAGAAATAGGTGTAGATGGAGGAAAAATTTTTTAAGGAAAAGAAGATAAATATTATCCAAAACCCCAAAAATAAATCTATATTCAGCGCATCACTATTATTGGCTGTTTGGAAGATTCCCAAATGACAACTGTACATAGGTTGAAACAAATCAGAAGACGAAGCTTAGAGAAGAATTGGAAATCAATCCAGCACTACTGATTTCTCAAAGGACAAAACAGAAAAACTATAATACTTAGCATAAGCCAGTGGAGTAGAAGTTCTTCACAACTCCTCATAGGAGAATATGGGAAAGAAAGAAAAAAAGTGCATAATAGTGCAATTTTGTAAGATATATTGGAGCACCAAACAGTATTATAAATGTATCTAATACATTCAGTGTAGTGAAGATCTTTATCTCATTCTCTATTCCACGTGAAGTTCACCACTCTCTTTCTTTTTTCGTGAATACACTTACACAAAAAATACTTGTGTTCAAACGTAATTCAGGTGTCTTTATCAATCACCAACCAGCATATCCTTTCCCTATGGGTGATACACTTACAAGATCAGTTCTTGAAATTATCATATAAGCTGGGCTTTATTAGTGGTGTTCCATATACGATCAATCCACAGGAACAGAAAACGTATTCCCATATTGTCTCATTGGAGACATATAAAAAATATATACAAAGGATTTAGTGCAATAGGTTTTAACAATCCTATGCAATGTACTAAATTCTCTACATATAGAAACAACAATTCAAGAAATAGTAAAAAATTCACAAAATCTGAGGGATTTCAGATACTCGTATCGGAAATAAGAAAAAACTTGCATGTAGACTATAGATGTCATACCCGAGTTGCTATAGCGCGGATCTCCTATAAGTGTGTTATTATCCAGGATGAGTCATCTGTCATCCACAGGTACACCTTCCGACGCGTTTCGACTTCCTTAATGAGTCTTTTTCAAGGTAGTGTACCGAAAAATAAGATGTCCCATTTATAGTTCTTGATACTGGTCACATGACTTTTGCACAAATTAGCACAAATTAATATACATATAAAAACATATATAAAGTTTCCAAAAATTAAAAGATATAAATAAAAACAGGATATTTCACAATTTTCTCCCAAAATACATAGGGGCATATTCAATTGACGGCGGGATCGCCGAAAATCCCGCGCTCAAAATATATTACCGTTATTATGGTAATCCTGCGTGGGAAAACCGTTAATACTGTAATTTACTCGCTGGATTTCAGGAGCTGCGAGCTGAAATCCAGCGAGATATTACCGTATTAACGGTAATATTTTTTGAGCGCGGGATTTTCGGCGATCCCGCCATCAATTGAATATGCCCCATAAAATAATTCAATAATTCAAAATATCCAGGTGATAAATATTACTTCTCCTTATAAACTATTTGACCATCTATTTCATAAATACAGTGTTGTGGTAAAGATTCCAAAATGAGGTTCCCCATTATAAGTATCGTAAAATTTATATTATAGAATACAGTTCTCATCTGGGCTTGTATTCCAAGCCTCATTTTCAATTATTTTATTCTGCGCATGTGTAGAATTTACTAGGCTTCAGTTCCAAGCCTCAATCTCAAATCCGCTTCATTACCAGCGGATCTATTCAACCAATAATAAACATTGTAATCTGGACACTCGTTGCGAATAGCGCAACCATATAATTAATATACCCTAATACATCCAACTTCACAAGGAATGCAAATAGCTGTATGTCTAGTTCATGCTCAAATAGGCAGTCATTCAAACGCATTTCACAGGTGGGGGCTTCCGGATGGGATGTCAGTAAGGAAGCCCCCACCGTAATACACCATCTTTACTTCTTTTATTAGGGAAGCCCCCCCCCCCTTGTTTTACAAAGTATTACCAGAAGAGACAGCACACACTATTATACAGGAGGTGCGATTTCTCCCCTATTTTTGTATTATGAATTGTTTGTCACCTGAAGGCCTGAATAAAGAGTTTGAACTGAAATGTTTTTTAGAATGAGAAAATTGCTATATATTTTGACATCGTTTTCTCTTCTTTATTTTGAGAGATTTGCCGCAAATAAGAAGATAAGAAGAATTAAACAACTCACATACATCTATTAGTGTGGATGATGATCTATAAAAGTGTTATTTTTTTATTCGTATGATATGACTATTGCCCTATTGTTTATTAATGCAAACAAACTATATGTTGGATGAAAGAAAGGTTACAGTCTACAGAGCATTGCTATATCTATAATGACTCTTTCAACTCCCAATAAGTCAATTTTACTTTTTTAAAACAAATGGTATTCATCACATTAGCCAGGCCCAAGTGGAGTGCATTTTCATTAACCCCTTCCTCTTTTGTTTTAGTTGAATACACCAGGAAGCACTTCTGTTTGCTATCTCCTTTCAAACCAATCAGATTCCAGCTATCATTTGTCTAGCTAGAATCTGATTGGTTGCTCTGGGCAACACTTCCACTTTTCCTTTTTAGAAGGTTTGTTAAATCTACCCCATAGAGAGATAGATACATGGCATAAATGAACTCCCTGTCTTCACACTATATATCCAGTATCCAAACTTCAATTGGATAACTACCCAGTCCATTACTCTTTGGGAGGAACCATCTGGTACTTCAGCTGCCATCAGATGTTCTTACATGAACTTTCTAAAATGCTACAAGGGTAATGGTACCAGACAATTGTGCAGGAAGAACCGGATTGACATTAAGTCATCACTGACATCAAGACTACAGGCACACCAAAAATAAGGGGTCTTGAAAAACAAAAAAGAGAGGGAGTTTCTGACTATATTCTGGTAACAGCTGATGTCAGCTCTTTATATACTATTATTAGACATGCATTAAAGGTCCGTATTAGGGAACATATCACCAATATTAAGAAAGGGCTAAATACACATGCTTTATCCCTTCATTTTAAAAATGTTCACGTCTGTAATGTAAACCATTTTAGGAGTTTTTGGACCATCCAGCGTATAGACCTCCATTGGGGAAAGAGAGAAATGGATATTAGACTAGCCAAGGCAGAAATGCATTGGATCTATACTCTCAATATTTTAATCCCAGGGGGCCTAAACTCGGACTTTATACTTTATTGGTATTTGTAAGATTTATTTCTGTGTAATGTTTATGGTACATTGAAATTCATTGTATTTATCTCTTTTTCATGTTGGAACTCATTGCCCTATTTTAGGAAGTGGAGAGAGAAACATCATTGGAAATGTTGGAATATGTCTTCTATGATATTGACAGAGTTCTGTAGAAGCTGTTTAATTCTCCATATCTCTCCGGAATGTTGTGTGTAATTTGCCTGTTATGTGAATTGTATTTATTTTGACATTTACCCTTCTCTACAATGTAAAATACATATAAGGGATATGTATTCATATATAGATTTTTTATGTTAGTTTCACTGCATGTTAGGCAGATTGTTTTATTATATAATTGTTATTAAAGATGGGCTTATTGGGCCCCTATGGCCTGGGATTGATCTATCACCTTTTGACAGGTAGACTGTCAAGCCTCTATATGATTTTACTGGTACGATAGGAGGAGAGTATATCCAAACCTCCATATAGGATTGACCATGTGTATAATATCCATGCCTCGCTTTTGTGTATACAAGCCTCCATATGACATTTCACTTCCTCAATCAGCAAATCGGGTCCACATGTTTCAATTAGGACTATATAAGAGCGACTCGTAAGGATATAGAGGAACTTATTTCAGCCTTGAACAAGACTCCAGGGAGGAGTTGAAACGTTGGAGGCTCATATTCAGTGGGACCCCGGTCGGCTTGGATGTACTCATTGGAAAAGGGACAGTTTTAACATCCATGTGATCCACATCTCCTCAGAGAGTCTGATATCATCCTTTTTCCGGTAGGGGTACCCTCCCTCATTTGAGGGTGTTCAATATCTATTTATTCTTAGATGGATTTTGTTTTTATTGTTCTAAGTTCACATGTTTTTATATATAAAAATGGTATTTCACCATAGAGGGTTTTTTTTTTGTTTTTTTTGCATATTACTAGATGATAAATAGCCCACTAGGGGCGGATTGGTGCACACTAGAGAACCTCTCGAGATGACTCTAGGTATGAATGTAGAACTGAAGGGAAAAAGTAATAATAATAATATAATATAATAAAAATACTCCTCAGCTGCTGCACACCCATGGTGGATCGCTGACAACCACCAATAATAGTCATAAACACAAACAAACAGAAGATATGGGTTGCGCTGCTAAATGAGCACAAAAAGAGAAATAAGGAGAGGCACTGGACAATAATATACAAAAATATTTATATAAATTCAACACCGGAATATGACATAAGCCAAAAAACACTGCACAGTACTAAAACAGTGTGAAAATCACTCTATCGCATATATACCACAAAGATATGGAATCCAGTACTGGAATTAAATGTAAACAACCACGGCTGTAAATTAAATTAGACATTGGAATGCGCAACCAGGAAAAAAAGTGTGGCCATCACTTATTAGATCCGGTCCATAAATATGTGAGCACATCCAGATTGAGACACTGACAGTAAAATCTCAACTTGCTGTAGACAAAAATGAATGAATAATAATATCCACAGATGTAGACTCCTCCTTAGATAGGAGAAAGTACATCACTCAATCACCTGAATCACAGAAGTCCGTGAAGGTATAACTCACACGGCCTGTGCTCCTATTACTACCTTCTGAGATAGCCGGACCAACTCCTTCCTGGACTTCAAAGTAAATGCATAGTACCAGTGACACGATCTCTCAATTCCGACTCAAGCGTGAATCACGCAACGATAGAAAACGAGTCTTGCCAGATGACTTGCAGGTTTAACATACACGACGGCAGTAGAGATCGGAGCGTACCGGGGCCAGTGATAAAAGGTGAGTATCGATATTATTCTCATGACGAACACGAATGGTAAAGGTTCAGGTTATGAGGCAGTCAAACATCCGGATCCAATTCACAGAAACCCCCTCTGACGCATTTCGTGCCTGTGCAAGGCACTTTCTCAAAGCTAATGGGGGTTGGTGAGGATGCTTTAAATCAGGGGTGTCCAACCTTTTAGCTTCACTGGGCCACATTGGAAGGCGACAAGTTGTTTTGGGCCGCACATAAAATACACTAACACTAATGATAGCTGATCATCCAAAAAAAACATAGAAAACATTGCTAATGCTCCTTGTTGTTGCTCAGTGCTTCAATGACATGCTAATGGCTGCTGTCAAACATCAAGTGAAATTGTTACAACATTTTATGAAGGGCTTTAATACAGCAGTCATTAAGACAGGAAGATAAGGTCTGTGATGCTCCAGGACCAGGTGAGTTTATGCACTGGTCAGCGTCCCTTGAAATAATAAAAAAAAAACAAAAAAAACCCCTTAACTTACCTTTTAATCGGCTTGTCCTCTTCTCTTGTTTTTTCCGTTTCACTGCTGCTGATAGTTCGCGCGGGTGACTCCTATGTGCTGTGCTCCGCAATGGATGTCGGACGTGATGATGTCACGCCCGACATTCACTGCGAGTGCCGCACGGAGGAGGAGACCAGGGAGGGACCGCGTGACCACAAGGTAAGTATTTTCTTATCTTTTTCTTTTTTTGCAGGATTTTTTTTTTCATTTACAGCGCTGCCCCCTTGCCACAACCAAAACTCCTGCTGGGCCACATTTACAGGCATGCTGGGCCGCATGCGGGCCGCGGGCCGCGGGTTGGACAACCCTGCTATAAATAATCTTTTAAATAACCACAGTATGATTTTATTATTGAAGGCTTAACATACTGCCGGGGTGTATGTTAAACCTGCAAGTCATCTGGCAAGACTCGTTTTCTATCGTTGCGGGATTCACGCTAGAGTCGGAATTGAGAGATCGTGTCACTGGTACTATGCATTTACTCTGAAGTCCAGGAAGGAGTTGGTTCGGCTATCTCAGAAGGCAGTAATAGGAACACAGGCCGTGTGAGTTATACCTTGACGCACTTCTGTGATTCAGGTGATTGGGTGATGTACTTTGTTCATTCATTATCTATCTAAGGAGGAGTCTACATCTGTGGATATTATTATTCATTCATTTTTGTCTACAGCAAGTTGAGATTTTACTGTCAGTGTCTCAATCTGGATGTGCTCACATATTTATGGACCGGATCTAATAAGTGATGGCCACACTTTTTTTCCTGGTTGCGCATTCCAATGTCTAATTTAATTTACAGCCGCGGTTGTTTACATTTAATTCCAGTACTGGATCCCATATCTTTGTGGTATATATGCGATAGAGTGATTTTTCACACGGTTTTAATACTGTGTAGTGTTTTTTGGCTTATGTTATATTCCGGTGTTGAATTTATATAAATATTTTTGTATATTATTGTCCAGTGCCTCTCCTTATTTCTCAAGAGAACACGTGTATGAATAAGGACTACTTTTTGTGCTCATTTAGCAGCGCAACCCATATCTTCTGTTTGTTTGTGTTTATGAATATTACTGGATGATATATGTTCCATCTCTACATTCTTATAATCTACATTGAGGTCTGAAGATAAGTCTGATGATGTATATATCACGCAAGTTACCAAAAAACATTCTTGTAAGCATAACATTGGAAGGATTCCTCCGAACCTAGGCACATGGTGGATGAATACATTATTTTCCTACACATTTTAATATTGGGGAATACCCTCTATTTTGATTGTGACTTTGTGGTTTTCTCTATAGTTGAGGATATATGGCTTTTACGTAATACACTATATTGTGTTTGTTTTTTACATTACATGTAACATCGTACGTAAATGGAAAGTGTATAAGAACATTACCTCACACATCTCTGTAAATCCATGAGTGCTTTATGTACGTATATTTTATTTGTATAGTTTACATGAGGGTCAGCCCCACATATTAATACACAATAGAAATTAAAATTTGGGTACATAATTTGCTCTCTGTATGTCATTCTTGTTTAATGAATATCAGTTCTGCCCCAAAATTGGTTATCCAGATAGAATATAACACATGTGGATGTTGGTATCTGAAAATTTGTAAATTTGTATTGGATTTATTAAAATACAATTGGGTCTGTGTGACTCTCCAGGAAAGATATGTTACATTTTAGCATTTGATATTATACAAGGAAGATGTAAATTGTGGTTGTAAAACTGTGTCGCAGGCCTCCACAGGAGACCACATCCCTATAGGAGGGGAGAGGTGACAATGTGTCTTTAAACTCTTTTTAACCACTTACAAGTAATTGTCAGACTTTTGGGAACTCAAACATTGATAAACTGTCCATCTTCCAATCCAATTTCCCTTGGCGCAGATTATACAACACGTATATAAGTTTATATTATGAAACATTTTCCTTTTATTTTACATGTTTTGTGGTTATGTCATATTTTATTAAATGTTTTTATAACCTGTAAACATTGTACTTTTTTGTATATTAAAGTTTAAACTTAATAAGTGAATTGCTCTAAATGAATCCATCATACTTTTATGAAGACTGCTTGACCATGTTAACCCTTTGATTGCTGGTGTGTGCCTTCGTAACCTGTGTATAACAGGGAGCATAGTGTGCCAGTGTGGGACAGTATATTGCCCTTATTCAAAAGGTGCTGGCAGAACCTACGTGGATTTGGGTGTGGGTGTCTGACTGCTGTTTGGGGGCAATCCAGAAAATCTATTACCTGTGTGATAAATGAAAGAAAGATTAAGAATTGGAATAGTGTGTAACCCCATAGAGTAAACACTTTAAAGTCACGAGTACGCAAACTGCGGTTTGTGGCAGGTAATGGTTAGAAGCGGTTTCCTGCCAAAATAGCGGTGATATACTGTTTGTTTATTTGATAAGTTATCAGATCTTGGAGCTGGTAGAGGCTAGTCTCCGTGACAGTTGATTACATACATATTTACCCCTTGTCTTAATTTATAGTAGAGCACCTTTTGCTGCAATTACCGCTGCAATTCTACTGGGTAAGTCTCTATCAACTTTGCACATCCTCTAAGATTTATCTATATATTGTACCATTAATTTTATTGCGCTCTATTTTGGCTAGTTTTCCAGTCCAGGAAGCAGAGAAGCATTGCCATAGCATTATGCTACTCTCACCATACCTTACTGCAGGTATAGTTTGGAAATTAGCTAATGCAAGGCAACTCAGACATATATTTGTTGTGAAACCAGTTATAGCTCTTTGATTGTTCATAGGGTCACTCCAATAAATTAATTATGTGACCTCTAGATGTAGCGAATTACACTAGGGTTTATTTAGGTATTTCTGATGAAGTGCGCTTTTAAGCTTGCATCAAATATAGCTTTTAAGCCAAAACATTCAATATTGGTATCATCATATCATACAATCTTCCTCTACTGGTTATGTGGGTCTCCCACATGCTTTTAGCTATCAGACCCTCAAGTGTGCTCTCTTGTAGAATTAGATTGGGGGGGTGTTATCTGTTTAGAGCCAGTACACATTGAAAGTATACTTCTGAAAGTTGACATATTCAGACCTTAATGGGAGCTAGTGTGAAGCAAGCTGTGTGGGTGGTCTAGCCACTTCAGACAAATGAGCCACACATGTGACATGACAATTACTAGATTACTCAATGTGATTAGTTCAGAATACCCCAACTAAATTTGGAACTTTCATTACAATGCAGCCATATACTTTATTGAATCAAATAAACAGAATATGGAATATTTGAATATGCTTTTATTTTGCTTTAGAACCATATTTCGTGTTTGTGTTAACACTGTTCCCCATCATCATCTACTTCTATGCCTCGTTCCTCCTCCTTCACTGCACCCTGCAGATCAGTAATGCTGCCTATATCCACAAAGTTGGGGCTTCCAAATCCCTTGTGCCAGTTCAATGGGTCTTCAAGAGAACCACTGACAGAGAAGATGTACTTCTCCCAGAGGAATCGCACCATCTCAGAGTCTAAGAAAGGGTTGCATTCTTGTACATTTTTTTCAAAGATCCTTCGACGGTACTTAAATTCCAGGATTGTTTTGGTGTAAGTGTTAAGAGTGAGAACTGAGGCAGACATGCATAATGTGAAGGATAGCCAGGCCAGACTGTTGGAGACAAGAAAACAAATAAAATTGTCAGGAATTTAGTTTACTTACACAAATAGTTTTTTGGGTGGAAATTATTTAGAGTGCTGTATTTAATTGAAATTTTTGGAGTTAGAATTACAATTTTAGCACAGCCCTGCAAAAATGAGTAGTATTTTTAGAGACCTAGACTAACTGTTGTTGTAAATGTTTTAAGATATACTAACTATATTAAAAATCCTTGTATCCCCTAAACTTTTGTCTCTCGCTGCTTCTTTCTCTATACCTTTCCTCCTCACTCTCGTATGTACCTCATTAAATCCTGCTCAACCAAACTCTCACCATCCCCCCTACTTCTCTCCACCTTCCCTCCGCTCAGGTACTCTGCTTCTTTTGATTTGTCTTTCTGCCACCCCAGACCACTTCTTTTGATACTTTCTATCCCTTTTACCCACCACTCAGCCACCTACTCTTGCCACAATAAACTTTTTACCCATAATTCCTCCTCTCACTTTGTCATCCCCCTCCTTGGTATTTGTCCTGGCCGCAAGGGACATATCTGCTAATCTTGGACCCCATATTATCCCCATCTTCTGCCCCCACTCTTCTCTTTTGTCCCCGCATGTCCCAAGCTTTCTTACGTATGTCTCTGATTTGACAGAACCAAAATTAGGTGACGGTGTTGGCATCACATTTTACTGCTTCATCTTTCAGGTCACTTTCTGAGCACTCTGTCTCCTTTTCCTTCTAGGTCCACCCTGTCCTTTTCCAATGCACTTTCATGTTGCAGTCATCTATAATACCCCCAGTTCTGTCTTCAGATTCCTTGATAACTTTGGTGTCTGGGTCACTCACATCCTATTCTCTGACTTACCTTCCCCATCATAGGTGATTTCAATATTGCTATTGATAACCACATTGACACCAAATTTCTCTTACTTTGACCTCTCACAGTGATCTTCCTCTCTCACCCACTGCAAAGGTTAATCCGTTGATCTCATCTTCTTGTGTCTCTGTTCTATCTCTGAGTTGTTCAACTGACCCTTCCTGGCCACACACTTCTTTCCTTTAGCCTATCCCCACCTCTTGTACCTCTCCTATCACCCAACTCCTAGTTTTCTCCCTCTAAAATCACATTCTCACCTCAGCCCTAGACAAGGCTGCTGCTGCCACCGCTCACAGCCTCTGGCACTCTAAACCCCAGCAGTGGCACTCATAACAGATTGATTATACGCAAAAGTACTCACATACCACTGAGCATTGCTGGAAGAAATCTTACTGTAACAATGACTTCCTCTACTTTAAATGTATTCCTTCTTCTTACAGCTTTTTCACTAAACAATCTCTCTCTTGTTTGAATCCAGTTATCCAATCCCCATCACCTCTTTGCCTTCTTCAAATCCTTCTCTGCTATTCTCCCTTCCTTCTTTACAGCGTCTGTCTTTACCACCTCTAAAATTGACACTATCCATTAAAAAATCTCATCCTGACATCTGCTTTATGCATAATTTACCTTCTACCCAGCCTTCCATCTGTCCCCCATCCACCTATGTCTTAGGATGAAGTCTGCACTCTTCTGCTGTCATCTTCTCCCCCTCTACCTGCTCCCTTGACCACATCACCTCTCACTTTCCCTGCTATTACCTGCATACAGCTAGCCCACCTCTTTAAGGTATTCCTTATTTTTTGGAATATTACCTTCAGTCTTTAAACACACTCTCACCTATCCTCCCAAAAAAACTTATGTTGACCCATCCTCTCCCTTCAACTACTGACCAATTTATCTAGTCCCATTAGCCTCCAAACTTCTCAAGCAGCCTGACTGTAACAATTTCAGCCTTTTCGCCTCTCACTCCCTCCTTGTCCCTCTGCAATCTAGTTTACATCCCCTTCACTCCACCAAGACTGCCCTCAGTAATGTCACCAGTGATCAAACAGTTTGTCTCCTAAGAGTTATTCACTCAATGCTCATCCTTCTGGATCTATCTGCACACTTTCTACACACTGTTCACACCATTGGCCTTTGTGGCACAGTTCTCTCTTGGTTTGCTTCCTACCTCTCAAACAGGGTTGGGTACGTGTCCCCGACTACCACAACGCTGACAGCGACTTATCCCAGTTGAGAAGAGCAAAGCTGTTAATCATGAAAGAATGTTAAGACTGATGGTTTGAAATCACTAGCTGCCAGAATTGCAAGGAATGAAGAAGCCGGCACACAGAAAGTCACATGAATTTCTGGGACGATTCTATTATTAGGGGTGTTAAGGGAGTAATGCAAAGAGGCAGCAAATGTAGAAAATAGAAGGCTTGTTATAAAATATTGTACATCCGGCGCCTCGCTGCATTACTCTCTTAAGACCCCTAATGATAGTATAGTCTCAGAAAGTCACGTGACTTTCTGTGTGCAGGCTTCTTCATTCCTCACGATTCTGGCATCTAGTGATTTGAAAGCTTCAGTCTTAACATTCTTTCGTTATTGACAGCTTTGCCCTTCTCAAGTCAGGTAAGTTGTTGGTGGTGTGGTAGTCGTGTTAGTGACTACCACCACTCCAACCACTCCTTTTCCGTTTCTACCTCACTAATGAACTTCTTCAGTCTCCAACACCACCTTTAAGCTAATGACACCAAAATCTACCTCTTTTACCTGACCTCTTCCCTTCTCTCCTTTCTCAAGTGTCCAACTACTACTTCCTCATGAATGTCCCAACGCTACTACTTTTAATTTTGTGCAAATGCATTTACTTTCCCCCCACATATTGAGTAAGTACTAACACCTTACACGACTTTCCATTGCATTCTTCTGTTGTGCAATTATTTGAAATTACTTAACATTTCAATCTGTTAACTAGCTTACCAGCCCCATTCACCTCTGCTGCCTTCTTGCAATCTTTGAAGACAGCTGCCTGATAATTACCAAATAATTGGTAATGCTGTTATCCCTTCTAATGGGGATATTTGCAGTGATATTTGCTGTTGAACACATTAAAGAATCCAGTCAGAACTGTTTTAAAAGAACAATGTATTGTGCTTTTATATATCACTATCTTAGCACCTGGTTACTACATACCCAAAAGACCAGCCATAATACCATGTCTGTGGTCTCCAGTCCTTGGGGCCAAGGTTTACAGTAACCTGGAAAACGGTCATGTACATCATATGGGCTACCATGCCAAGTAGTCCTAGTAAATAAAGAATGTGTTTAGTTATCTTCTATAAATATGTACACATTTGTACTTTAGTATTTCTGGGTTTTTTTTTTATTCAACAACGTTTTATTGAGTAGTAGAGGACAAATATAACAGTCCATATGTTTTAAAGTAAAATGAATAACAAAAAAACAACAAAAACTATGGGATGTAACAAAGGTCATATGAATTCTGGTGGTTCAACATGTTTGACAAATCATGTAAGCAAGAAACAGCAGGGTTGGCATTGTGATGGGCATAAGTAGCAATAGAGGGCAATCTAGTCACTTCTTCCATATCTTATTGAATGTATCAGGGCAGCCTCTGCCTGAAACTCAGTTTATTATAGGTTAGTGTGGTACAGTGGCGGATCCAGGGGGGGGTCGCCCCCCCTAGCAGACACTTGCTGCCGACGGCTGCACAGTTTAAAACACAATCAGAGCAGCCGGGCAGCACACTGTCCCTGCCTGTCACGGCTGGACAGACCTGCACATAGTGTGCAGCCGTCGGCAGCCTAAGATGTTAGAAAGGGGTGGGGCCTAAATCGCCCCCCCCCCCTAAATCGCCCCGGGTACAGCATTTTTCTAGATCCGCCCCTGGTGTGGTATTAATAAACTTCATCTATTGTGCAAAATTAGATGGACTTGGGTTGATCCATCTTAAAAATATGGCCTTGCGGACATAGAAAAGCAGCTTGTGGCGCAAGGAAGTGTAAGGGGTAGAGCCCCAATGGGGCGGGGACTGATGTGAGTGAGTTCTCTGTACAGCGCTGCGGAATTAGTGGCGCCATATAAATAAATGATGATGATGATGATGATATAGTGGTATACTCTGGAATTAAGGGGTCTGAGTACCTCATAAGATTAAAAAGAAAGTTTAGTAGTTGGAGCAGTCCAAGTGTATGAAAGCACCTGAGAAATAGTCTTTGTAGTTTGGGAGGGCAAGGATTTTGCAAAGCCGAAATTCAAAGTGTCACTCCTCTTTTTCACTATATTAGAATATATATTCAGCTTATGGATGTAGTTTGGGGTAATATATATATAAGGGATTGGTGGAATACATATAATATTTTAGGAATTACATTTTGAACAAGTTGACCTTTTCAGTAAGCGACCAAGGAAATATGAATCATGTGGCAGCCTTATCAGTTAGCAACCTGAGCAGAGATGCTGTACTATGGGGGAGGAAGTCTTGGGTTTGTGGGAGACCACCAACCCAGCTAAGTAAAAGTGGATACTCATTGCAAAAAAAGAACTGAGGGAGGGTAGCAGTGCTTATCAGGTTCATTATAAAAGATGTTTTACTTAGACCAATTGATGGAAAGGTCTGAGTATTATCCAGTTTTGTGGGTTACTGTAAGGAACCATTAAATACAATACAAAACAAGTAAGAATATGATCATTTCATCAACGTAAAGGCCCACCTTCTCCTACAAAGAGCCTCTACACAATCCCATAATGAGAGGTTTGGTACATATTGTGGCGACTAGGGGTTCAGCAGCAATGGCCTACTAGGGGGTTAGAGAATGAATATCTCTGGTGGGTGCCTCTGGTCTGTCTGCAAGGGGCATATATACAGTCAATGGTGCAGACTCTGGTCAGTGGGCTGGGTAACAGTAAGTGTATCCAGCACTATAAATTATTTCTGAAGCCAAATTTAGTTAGAGAGATCTTAGAGTATGACCACTGCATTGAATTATTATTATTAATTTTTATTTATAGGGCGCCACAATGTATCCGTAGCGCCGTACAAGGACAAACAATGGCACAGTACAAGGTGAAACAGCACAGTACAAGTAACAGTAATCACTATAACTCTGGGGGCTCAGGCACAGCATGAAAGGGAGGGAGGGAGGGGAAAAGTGAGTACAGGCAGGTAACTATGGCCCAAGAGGGTGGGCACGGATGACAGGTTGAGTGAGAGTCACTGAGGGGAGCGGAGAGAAGCGAGAGGAGACAGAGGGCAGAGGGACTGAGAGGAGGTGAGCTGAGTAGCTGGAGAGCGCAGTTAAAAGTGATGGAAACAGAAGGTAGGAGAGCCCTGCTCAAAGGAGCGAACAATCTAAAGGGAGGGGAAGACAGACAGACACATGGATGAGACGGAGAGACTGGGGAAACGGAGTCGGAGTCGAGGAATTGAGACCTGAGACCCTACAACATGTATCCTTATGTGAGCACTGTATGTTCTAATTGATCCTATAGATGTTCAAATATGTTGGGTTGGCAGGTATAAAGCATATATGGCCTGGGTGAATTATGTGAGAAAGAAGTGAATCTAACCCAATTACTAGAACCTTTGCCAGAATTTGATTGACTACTGTGAGAGAAATAGTGCATTATAAGTCACAGACAGAGGGATCCTTTCCTTATCTATCTATCGCCATAAACAGGGGAAAAAAAAGATTAGAAAAGATTGTAACAACCATTTAGTTTAACATAGCAAGTCTAAAACCAAAATTGCAACTTTTATATTTTAAACTTTTTGTCCTGTATCAGGTAAACATAGGGCAGTGTCCAAAACATTTGGGCTCTGTCTTCAGCTGTCTGTAACGGAGTAACAAGATAATATTCTTTTAATTTTTACTTTTTAAAAGATCCACACAATTGGTGACTGAAAATGGTATTTTACCTTCATGCTTCACCTAAATGTAATTATATATATCAATTATTCACAGTTTAGATGGCTTTTCTACTTTAAATTATATTCATTATTACTCTTTAATTTTGTAACTCATTGTTCACTTGTTTTTTTTTACATACCACTATGAAATTGTATAAAATATGTACACTATGTTCTGAAATGAGGAACTGTATGATAATACATTGAAAGCAGACTTTAAAATGTATTGCTATTATACTGTATGTATTGGAAAATACCATAACTGCTGTGTTCCAATAATCACACTAATAGTGTTGAATATAATGTAATTACCTGTTACAAAACAAACACATTAATTACCTACCTGAGAGGACTGTAATAATTGCAGCAAATGCATTGATTTTCAGGCCATCTATGAAGTTACTGGAGGAGAAAAAATCTAAGCACATAAGCAGAAAACCAAGGCTTAGCAGGATAATGTATAGGAACTCTGATATCACTGACAACCAGAGTACACCTGTAACATACAGAAATAGGGATTTCATTATTTTACAGAACTTAGTACTCTGTTAAATCCAGAACTCTCATCCCTTATACTCCTTCCCATATATAATGCCATTTGCAGTGAAATGAGCTTACATACTAATTTTACCCATATTATTTCATACCTGGATTGACTTGAATTAACACAATCAGCTGATAATTTAAATCTTAAAGGAATAGTTAGGTAATTAAGTAGGCAGGATGAGCCTACCACAGAAGGGGTATGGCTTATAGTGACAGCTATGACATTTGTTGTGCAAAACCTCAAGGTTAATTAAATATCAATTCCTCCAAGTCTGAAATTTCCAGATATAATGATGTGTAAACTATGACAGATGTTAATGTGTAACTACTACATGACCCTCTAAAGAAGAAACTGATAAGAATACGTTTTGCAACTTAAACATTTTTCTGCTGCATATTTAACACCGCTATCTGCAGGAGAATACAAATCATATGTATTGAGTATAGCCATAACATTGCTCCTGCCACTAGTTCAGAGTAATTTGCTATAACAGTCCTTTGAAGGCATTAAAAGAAGCTGATTTTGGAAACATTATGCCTTAGTGCTTCAGAGACGCTAATATCAAGCGGTGTGTTGAACAAAAAAATAACAATGACTTGCAGTGCTTCTTATTATCAATTGTCAATAAAAAACAAAAAAACCCTGATATGGCGCCAATATAATATAATTGCTATGTAGCTTAAGATACTGGATTAAATATAAGATCACAGTACCAATGAGAAATAGTAATATTCATATAAGACAGAGGCCAAGCTGCTGCAAAAAAACGATGGCTGCGTCCACCCACAAACTAACAATAAAATAATTGCAAATGCAGCGCTACAGACCTGTCTGTCTAAGAGATTGCATATAGAAATTGGGTAAAACCAAAAATCACGAATGGACTAATATATAAATTTATTACATGGAAATCATAACCACATGTATAAAATACCTATTAATGCTCATTCACAACATTAAGGTAGGAAGACACTAAGGGCTAGATTTACTAAGCAGCGGGTTTGAAAAAGTGGGGCTGTTGCCTATAGCAACCAATCAGATTCTAGCTGTCATTTTGTAGACGGTACAAAATAAATGAAAGCTAGAATCTGATTGGTTGCTATAGGCAACATCCCCACTTTTTCAAACCCGCAGCTTAGTAAATCTAGCCCTAAGTATGAACTCAGTCACTGTGCACTGTGACAAAAAATCAAAATATAAAAAATAAATATAAAAAACGTTGCTCATGAGATGTAAATAAAAACCACAGCGCTACTAAATGGTATAGTTATGACAGCTGTCCAGGTGTAGCCAATATTGCAGTATACACTGTGAAATATAATATTCCAAGAGCTTTTGAAGTGACCTCTCCACAAAAACAATGCTGGTATTAGCGGTGGATAGCAATAAACATTGGAGAAATATCCCACTTTGATAGATGATGATGTCCTGATAACTGTATATAGCTCTATCTGAGCATAGATAATATGAAGTCAGAGCTCCAAATGCCATCGTATTTTATGTTCCAAAAGTTCTACTCCATACCCCCAATGCTGAACAGTCCAAACGTGAGTAAATAAAGGTATTTGTACTCACTATCTCTGTCCGAAATGTAGTGAGCCGCTCCACTCCCACCTTCAGTAGTAGCTCCGGCGGAGATCTCTCTCTTAGATCGTATTGGATAAACAATGATAATGGAATTGCAAATCCTACCTGGAGCGGGTCTGTGACTCACAAACACCTTAGGTATATTGGTCCAACTAAAGCAAAAACTTGAATATGTGCGGGCGATTAGCCGATTTTCCAAACCTAGCGTATTCGTGGTTCCCAGCCGAGTAATGTCGGACACCGCACACAGTTTCTGATGATCGATTCCAGCTGTACACCGGGGTTAGGAGGAAGAAGGTAACAGGCACTCTCTTGATAAGACCAATTGGGATAGGAAATATATCTCCATGTGCAAATACACAAAATCGACAATATTAGCCTGCAACTAAAAACAAAAACGATGATAAGCAAAAATAGGAAAGTTGGCTCAGTATCCCTAACGCGTTTCATTACGAAATGTAACTTCCTCAGAGGGAATATCTAGCGAATATTTGCTTTAGTTGGACCAATATACCTAAGGTGTTTGTGAGTCACAGACCCGCTCCAGGTAGGATTTGCAATTCCATTATCATTGTTCATCCAATACGATCTAAGAGAGAGATCTCCGCCGGAGCTACTTCTGAAGGTGGGAGTGGAGCGGCTCAATACATTTCGGACAGAGATAGTGAGTACAAATACCTTTATTTACTCACGTTTGGACTGTTCAGCATTGGGGGTATGGAGTAGAACTTTTGGAACATAAAATACAATGGCATTTGGAGCTCTGACTTCATATTATCTATGCTCAGATAGAGCTATATACAGCTATCAGGACATCATCATCTATCAAAGTGGGATATTTCTCCAGTGTTTATTGCTATCCACCGCTAATACCAGCATTGTTTTTGTGGGGAGGTCACCTCAAAAGCTCTTGGAAGTGTATACTGCAATATTGGCTACACCAGGACAGCTATCATAACTATACCATTTAGTAGCACTGTGGTTTTTATTTACATCTCATGAGCAACGTTTTTTATATTTATTTTTTATATTTTGTTTTTTTGTCACAGTGCACGGTGACTGAGTTCATACTTAGTGTCTTCCTACCTTAATGTCGTGAATGAGCATTAATAGGTATTTTATACATGTGGTTATGATTTACATGTAATAAATTAATATATTAGTCCATTCGTGATTTTTGGTTTTACCCAATTTCTATATGCAATCTCTTAGAGAGACAGGTCTGTAGCGCTGCATTTGCAATTATTATCAATTGTGATATATGATGACAGTAGACTTGACCCTAATATTATTCAAGTTAAATATGCATCTGATCTGTAAACAAGTTTATATTTTGACTTAAACATAACATTACTAACACATGATCAAAGTTTTTTTTTATAGGAACTATCAGTTTATATGCCATTAATATATATATATATCAGGGGAAGCCTGGGCTGGGGGTCTGGGTAGCATATGCCCCCTGCACCATTCCTAAAGTGGACTGTGGTGGCTGGCATTAGCAGTGCTAGGCATGTCCCCTCAGTAACTAGGTTATTCAGGTCACTCATTCTCTGCTGGTGGCACACACTGGGTTGGATAATCCCCCCTGGGCTAAAATTTTCCAGCCAACCAATAACATCTATAAACATGCCATGGTTACATAGTTACAAATTCCAGAAGCTTGCACTGGGTACCTTTTTCAGAATCCGGGGATAATTCAATAAAGCTGCGACATGCCTCTTCTAAAACGAAATACATAAAAAATTAAATGCATACAAGTCGGTTTACTTCTGTTATATGGGTATTATTATTTCTAGTGTGCAATTTACTAGACTAAATTTTTTTTCTAGCACTGTTGATAGCATTTTTTATTAATTTGCTCCTCTCTTGTTTTGGAATCATGGTTACAACTTACTTAGTGATATTTGTATTGATTACCTTACACAATATTAAGTAATGTTATAGACATGAGAATATTTTCATTTCTTCTAAGTTATTTTATAGTCAAAATTTGAAGGTGCTGTATTTAACACTTCATTAGTCAATTACTATTGTATGCTCTGGTTCTAATAGAACTACAAACTGAATTTGCAAGAACAGGTATATTGTGCAGGGATACAGCAAGTTAGACATTCTCATTTCAGCTATTCACAGTGAAATTCTCATTAGATCAAGTTTTTAATTATTTAAGATATTTAATAATTTAAGTTACAAACTGCAGAGCTTAGAGGGAACAGTAAGAGTCTGGTTATAGGTTAAAATCCTCATTTTGTCACAACTGGCATTAATAATGTGTATTTGACATCAACAGGAATCAACGCTTTCTTCTTATTCAGGCGCTAGCTGGCAGAATATTGATGGTGTTGAGTGACTGCACATGGCACAGTCTTACAGACTGCACTAATCTTTCTCCTTCCAAAACATAACATTTTGCTCACTCCTTTGCTTACCCCCTTGGTGTTTTTCACAGGAGAGCCAGAAGCCAGTGTGAAAGTACTTGAAGGAATACTTGTCGTCCCCGGTCTCCCAATTATAGTGAACCACATTCTGATCCATTGTTCCATTGACGTCAGTTAAGTCAGTGTTTGTGGTGGTGCTGTTTAAAGTTAGCACCTGGCAGTTT
Source organism: Mixophyes fleayi (assembly GCF_038048845.1). Taxonomy (NCBI): domain Eukaryota; kingdom Metazoa; phylum Chordata; class Amphibia; order Anura; family Limnodynastidae; genus Mixophyes; species Mixophyes fleayi. The sequence goes on from NC_134412.1 coordinate 40,567,481, forward strand.
TTGCTTTTTACCGCTGAAAGACAGGGTGGCTTCACCACTTTGTGTGTCCCCTCACACCAATAACTTGTAAAGAAAGCTGCCACAGAGAAACTCAGAGCCATTAGATTCAGTACCACAGAAAGTAATGATCTGTTCCTTCTGCTTAATTTCATAATGAATGCAGTATTCAAATTGTAATGTATATCCAGAATATTTCAGAATTGATTTGCTCCCACTGATTTATCATATTTTATCACATTGATTTTTAATTTTATGGATTTGTATTGTTTTTATAATCCATCGTCTATTCACTGTTTGACGTGGTCATTTTCCCTGTTTGTGTTTACATCAATAGTCTGCTGGTAAGATTGTGCTCATGTATATTTTTCACAATGAACATTTTAGATTGGTTTAAAATTGTATACATATGTTGCTGATTGTATATCTCAAGAAAAAAATTAATGCGTGAAATTTGAAGAACATAAGAGTTTTAGAATTTTAACTCAATGTTAAATGTAAAACAAACATAGCAGTCCAAACTCAGCCCCATGGACATTTTGGACAAGGTTACAAATGGATGGCTGCTTTTTGATAGCTGTCTTTCATTTGATTGCCGTCAGTGTAGATTTTCTGAAACAGATACACATATGATACATCAGTGTCAGTATTAAAGTGGAAATACACCCTATTTATAACTAGGGTTCAATTTCTCTTTTTTTATTATTATTATTATTATTATTAATAATATCCATTAAATCTTAGATAGGTAACAACTTTATTATATTATAGATTGAATGTTATTACACTTATCCTTTATTTATATGCTGATATACTACCCAGCACTTTATTTGAGGGAATCATAATACAAACAAATTATGTACAATGACAAGAAACAGAAGATATCACCCTACCCAAATGAGATTACAACTTAAAAAGTGCCGGGAACAATTGATAAGGTACCAGAATAAATGATTCAGCTGATTGTGGGGGGTCTGTGTGTGGCTACTGCAAGGAAAGAGCATTATCAGACACCAAAATTCAAGCAGCCAATGGTGATTGCCAATTTTGTGCTGTAGCAGGTAGTGTGGAATGGTTGGAATGAGGGCACACAGTGGAAGGTGGAGATATGAAAGATTAATTAATTTGTTATTGTAGAAATATGAAGACATTTAGCTGCTGGCAACTGCTCAGGTTCTAGAAAGGAGAAAGCGTTTATTCTGCATTAGAACTCCTCTGGTTATCCTCTAGATCAAAGTAGCTGTGAGTCCACTATCGGAGCACTTTCTACCATGCTCAATTTAACTCCCTTTTTTATTCCCTGTAGGGGACATATCTTTCAGACAATCGTACATGGATGTTCCACAAAAGAGATGTGTGAACCTGCCAGCCAAGTGGCGGATCTTGGGAACATGGTTGTTCACGCTGAAAGCACAAGTGCCAACAGTGGTGTTTATGTCCATCAAAGTCTGTTTCCGCTGATTATTTCTATCTGTCTATTTTGTATACTTGTGTGCTGAAGCCGAAAAATGTCAACTTCTGAAACCTTCATATAGTACTTTTAGCTTTTGCATTGCTTTCAATGTACATACGGTGCATGTATGTAGAAGATGTGATTATAACACTGAGTTTTGTTCTATTGCTAAGCAAACTTTTCCTAAATCGAAATGTGTACACGTTGCATTGGTTTGAACAATATCAATAGGTTTGTTAATCAAGAAATGGGGTATTCTTGTGACTAATTGCCAGAGTAGCATCAAAGAGTGATTATTGAATGTATGGATATAACAAGTATTAAATTGTCTGCTAATGCTAGGTGATTTTGTTAAGCTTACATGCCCCGGCTAATTTAAGGAAACAAAATGCATCATGTCAAGTGTGTTTTATGAAGTGTAATATTGAAATGCCATGCAATACATTCTTCTGTCACCAGATTGAACTGTTACAGAATAGTACTACAGTATATGCGTGGGGATAAAATTAGCAGCAAAGTGTATCTGCAACGTCCGTGAGATACTTGCGGCAGAAATGACTCCGAAATCTCCGCTCATATTTCCTCGCATCCCATAGAGGTGCGCCACATCACCGGCAATTGAATTCCCCCTTACATATCAGATGAATAAAAAGTGAGTAAGTAATTATTGTATTGACATTATTAGGGGGACTGAATGGAGGTAAATATTAGTAATGCAGAAAAAATGCATGTGGTTGAACAGCAGAGAACTGAAATTGATTGACCACTTTTGGAGGTACTTACCACTGAATACCAGGAACACCCCACAAGACCTGCTGTTTTGGAGATGCTCTGACTCAATCGTCTAGCCATCACAATTTGGCCCTTGTCAAAGCCACTCAGATCCTTACGCTTGACCATTTTTCCTGCTTCCAACACATCAACTTCAAGAACTGACTGTTCACTTGCTGCCTAATATATCCCACCCCTTGACAGGTGCCATTGTAATGAGATAATCAATATTATGCACTTCACTTGTCAGTGGCTTTATTCTTGTGGCTGATCGGTGTATAAATGAATAATATTAAATAAATCTTCCTCAGTAGAACACCTACCTCTTGCTCAGTAAACCCTTATTCTTTGGCAGAAAGCTAGGTGCACTTTGGCAAATTGAAGCGTACAGCACCTCCAAAAAGGATTTGGCACTGTTCCTTGGCCGTTTTGTGCTTTGTAAGCGAGGCCCTGTTACTTACAGAAACACAGATCCCCAGGTCTATCTATTGCATCTTTAGCACTAGGGTACACAAAGGGACTAATATAGTGTGGGCAACAAAACCAGACACTGTCACAAATATATATACATAATTACCAAGCTTTCTATTGGCAAAATTAACAAATGTTTTGAAAAAACCTGAACCGTAGTTTATTGAACTGAGTCGTTTGAACGATATGAACTATAAAAGATCCTACAAAATATAAACATGTACAAACTGCTTTGCTCATCTCTAACAACAACAACAACCTTCCATCAGCTTAAAATTGTAATTACTTCAATACCAAACTTTGGAGTATTTTTTACCATCTGCTTGTTTTCCTTCCCCTTTTCTGTCAGAATTGAGTAATCTTATCCAGACACCGCCTTTAAAAATTCAATTAGAACACAGAGTGAAAAGTATAAAATGTCTCAAATATTTCTATCCTGGAGCGTGTAAACATGACACACTCCATTCTGCTGTTCACCTGCATCCTATCAACTCTCACAGCTACTGGTAAGTAATTAACGACATGGTACTTAGGACTCATTTTACTATATTATTACTACTCTTTATTGATATAGTGCATACACATACTATATATTATGCAGTACTGTACAATCAGACTATCAGGGGCAAACGCAGGATTTGTAGAGGGGGGTTTCCACACCATGCTGCCAGTGGCCTTGACCAGCGTGACGGGGCGTGGCTATAATATTAGACAGTGCTTGGCTGCTCTCCAACTCTTCCTATCCCTATAATATACATGGGCAATGCTGCATGCACTACTGTTAGGTGCACGCAGCTCTCCCTTTTCAGGAGAAGCGGGGGCAGGGTCCAGCCCTCTCAATTATACAGTGCCCCAGGCTTGGAGGGGGGTTTCCAGGCACTAGCAAACCCCCCTTCCCCTCTGTTTGCCTATGACTATGTTTATTCACATCAGTCTCCCTGGTGGTGTTTAAAATCTATTTTCTCTACTACAAACCCACTAGAGTTTTTTTTATTTTTCAAGGGAAGATATACATGCAGTGCCAGGCCCAGCACCACCTCGAAAGAGTGGAACCTGGGAAGCTAAAATGCCTATTTTTGCAGTTCCATGCAATCAGGAATCGTTCATTATGCTATATGTACATAAGGGCTTTGTGCATATGTCATATTTATAGAGTAATCAAACTTATTAATTAGACTGTAAAAAAAACAAAGCAGTTGACTAGGTGACATGTGTTACAATATGAACAGAGAACTAGGAAACACAAGTGTATTCTGTTCAATACTTAATATTATTGTTTTGAGAGGTCGATTAGAAAGTATTAGTATACACTGGAGTATATTGAAAATGGATCCCATTCTGCATAATATCATTCAAGGTAGACCGAATATCATTTTTTAGAAAGACAAAAAGATTTGAAAGACCAAGTATATTGCAATCGATCCTGAAAGGAACAAAGGAAGTGTGGGGAGGGAAATATATTGGTTGCTTTAAATGTGGACATTGTAATGTCTGTAAATTAATGGATCCATTCTCAAAAAAACTTTACAAACATTGTCAATTCCAATAAATTTTAATCAAAGATTTGATCACTTGCGGCTTGAAGTACATAGGCAAGACAAAGCATGTTCTAAAATTGAGAACACAGGAATACGTGGGAAAAATTAAAAATGAAAGATTGAGAGTCACTCTCTAAACATTTTTTGAGTAAACAAAACACCGATCAGAAACACCTTAAATTTAAAGCAATAGAACATGAAACAACAGGAGAAAGAGGTGGGGACCTACAGAAAAAGTTGTCCCAAAGAGAGATGTTTTAGATCTTGCAGCTCAATGTTTTATCCCCAAATGGTTTAAAGGATGGATATGAGATTGCCCCTTTTTTAAACAGATTTGTTTTAAATTGTACATTTAAAAATATATATATTTATTGGATATTTTATGGTCTTATATTAAATTTTATAGTTTGCTTTTTTAATTAATTGCTAAGTGGCTATTTGTTGTAGATATATATTATTATTATTTTTTGACATTTTTATTTATAAAGTTATTAGTGGTTCCTTTTTGGAAATTCAGTTCTTAGGGAAGGGTTTCTTTCAGGTTTAGCTACTGCTTACCATTTCATTAGTCCATGAGCCCCTGTACAATAAGATGTCTAGCTCATACTTGCCAACTCTCCCGGAAAGTCCGGGAGACTCCCGAAATTCGGGTCAGTCTCCCGGACGAGCTGGTATTTCTCCCGGATCCTGGATATCACCAAGAATCGCATCATTTGACGCGATTCTCTGTGAATCACGTCATTTTGAAGGGCAGGAGAGGGTGGGGCGAGGTCAATCGCGTCATTTTGGCCCTGCCCTTTGGCCCTGCCCCCCGCAATGTAAATTCCATTTTCGCGCGGGGGGGGGGACGGGACGGGACGTGACAAAATGATGCAATTGGACCCACCCCGTCCCTTCCCACCCTCCAGTCGCGCCCCCTCTCCCGGAAACTTGTTTCCGGGAGTTGCCAAGTATGGTCTAGCTCCAAATTAAAAACAGTTTCTAGAACTTAGATTTAGGAGAGAAGGAACCATCAAAACCTTCCCAATATGAAATAGAGTAAAGGATAGCAAAGGTCAAGTCTTGCCCTTAACTCAAAGGGAAGGATTGAAACTGCCTGCTTTGTGCTTAGTATTATTAAAAGAATAGTTAGTGCTTCATCTGCAATGTCAGGAGTTTATGGATATTTGCAGATGTAAAGGAGTGATAATTTCATGTTACTAAATTAGAATTTTCTGCATTTGTATATGATATTAATGTATATTTCATGGAATATATTTTTGTTTGACTTGCAGGTTATTCCATATCCTGCATACATTGCATGAAGTCAAATGACACTTATTGTTCAGGACCTGCACTGTCACCCTCCAAGTGATGTCTGCATTTCAGGCCACACAGTATACTCCTTATATGGTATGATTACAAATTATTATTATTATTATTATTATTAAGGATAGCACAGATACTCTGAATGTAATTCAGCAGGTTATAAAAATGGTTTATGTTTTATTTCACAATTAAAGACATAATACTTCAGATTTTAGGCTTTGAAAGCTTTTAGAATGAGGACTATTATATCAATGTGAAGCCTAAGTTCAGCACAATATCCTGCACAGATGGTTGCATAAAACTATATCTAGAATATACACTTTATGGACAAAAGTATTTGAAATTATTGAATTTAGGTCTTTCAATCTGGTGGTAATCGTTAATACGATTACCACTATTCCGACAACCACTTCACCTACAAAACCCCCCCAATAGTTTTAAAAAGTGATTTTAATATTTATAGACTTACCTTTAAAGCGACTCTGCAGATCGCTTTAAAGGTAAGTCTATAAATATTAACATCACTTTTTAAAAATTTCGGATTCTTTTTGTAGGTGAAGTGGGTGTCGGATTTTTCGAAACCGAAAAACCGTACCCAACCCTTTCTATCAGACCCGTTGCCAGAGGTGTATAAAATCAAGCACCTAGCCATGCAGTGTCCATTTGCAAACATTTGTGATACAAAATGGGTCATTCTGAAGAGCTCATTGACTTCAAGTGTGGTACTGTGATAGGATGCTACATTTGCAATAATACGATTCATGAAAGTTCATCCCTGCTGAATATTCCACGGTCAACTGTAAGTGATATTATTAAAAATGGAAGCATTTGGGAACAGCAGCAACTCAGCCACACAGTGGAAGACCATGTAAAATCACAGAGCAGGGTCAACGACTGCTAAGGCAAATGGTGCGTAAAACTCGCCAACACACTGCTGATTCCATAGCTGAAGAGTTCCAAACTTCCACTGGCATTAATGTAAGCACAAAAACTGTTACGGGAGCTTAATGAAATATTTTTCTATGGCCAAACAGCTGCATGCATGCCTCACATCACCAAGACCAATGGCAAGTGTCTGATGGAGTGATGTAAAGCACACAGACACTGGATTGTGGAATGATGAATCACGCTTCTCTGTTTGGCAGTCAGATGGACGAGTCTGGGTTTATCGGATGTTGGGAGAAAATTACCTGCCTGACTGCATTATGCCAACTATGATGTTTGGTGGAGGAAGGATAATGGTATGGGGCTGTTTTTCAGGGTTTGGGCTAGGCCCCTCATCTCCAATGAAGTATTAAGATTAAGCATCTTAATGCTTCACCATACCAAGTCATTTTGGACAATGCCATGCTTCCAACTTTGTAGCAACAGTTTGGGGAAGGCCCTTTTCTATTCCAACATGACTGTGCCCCAGTGCGCAAAGCAAGGACTACAAAGACATGGTTTGATAAGTTTGATGTGGAAGAGCTTGACTGGCCTGCACAGAGCCCTGACCTCAACCACTTTGAACACCTTTGGGATGAACTGGAACAGAGATTACGAGCCAGGTCTTCTTGTCCAACATCAGTGCCTGACCTCATAAATGCTCTACAGAATGAATGGGCACAAATTCCCACAGCAACACTCCAACATGTTGTGTAAAGCCTTCAAAGAAGAGTGGAAGCTGTTATCGCTGCAAAAGGGGGGCCAACTCCATATTAAAGTATATGTATTTGATTACAATATCATTACAGTCCCTGTTGGTGTAATGGTCAAGCATCCGAATACTTTTGTCCATATAGTTTATATTCTGTGCTATGAACAATAAAGCAAAGAAAATTGTTAAGGCTACAGTCACGATAACTTATCAAGCAAACGATGTGTGGAGAGAAAATCTCTGTGTCCATATTTAAGTCCCATTCTGATTTTTCCTCACTTTAACTTAAAACTGTTGTCTTCATTCAGTATCTGCATATATTGCTGTTGTTAGCTATAAAATGAAGCTCAGATAAATAAACTTATTTTAAAGGCATCAACTCTATATATGGAATTATGAACTCCCATTGTAATGATATCATCATCATCTATTTATATAGTGCCACTAATTCCGCAGCGCTGTACAGAGAACTCACTCACATCAGTCCCTGCCCCATTGGGGATTATAGTCTAAAATCCCTAACATACACACACACACACACAAACAGACTAGGGTCAATTTGATAGTAGCCATAATTAGGTATATGGAATGTGGGAGGAAACCGGAGCACCCGGAGGAAACCCGCACAAAAACCGGGAAAATATACAAAACTCCACACAGATAAGGCCATGGTTGGGAATTAAACCCATAACCCCAGTGCTGTGAGGCAGATGAGCTAACTTCTAAGTTAATCATATAGATATTATATATACTGTATCTGTGTATATTTATTTAGTTAGATAAATATAGATATACAAGTATGAAGCTGTGGGCCTCAGGTATCTGTAGTGACTTCTAATATCCAGAGTAATTTACAATAGGGGGTGCATTATTCTTTATAATAAACAAGATTTTCTAATAAAAACCGAAGTGATGACATCAGAACTCACTGATTATACAGATATTATTAATAATATATATATATATATATATATATATATATATATATATATATATATATAACATTACTAGTTTATTATATATAAAGATCGGCATTTATATATAGATTTCTGATATTGGGAAAAAACGGAAATAGAGAGGACAGAAAAGGATGTAGTTTTGGTAGTCATGGAGAGGAAAGATTTTTATCCATAGGAAATTGTACAGTAATAATAGTTTTTTGTTAGATTTAGTTTTCAAATACACAGGGAGTCATCTTCTGTAACACTGTTACAAGCGATAAGGCAAGTCTTGCAGTAAAATTATATACATCTCATGAATATGTTTATTTTTTCAAAAGAATAATAGCAGTAGAATATATGCATTACTTGTATCAATAAAACACATTTAAATATTATTCTTTAAGTAATAAATTGTATTGTGCATAGGCTGTATTTTACCTAAAATAAATATTGACATAAAGTTGATGTGATTTTCGTATTGTGTTTTATTCTACATTTATTCTGTTATATGCAGGTGGACTGGTTGAAGGTAATACAATTATTAGAACTTGTGGAGTACAACGTACATGTTCTAGATATGGAAGCATAAGTTTGCCTAATGCCAAGTCCAAGAGCAGCATCAGCTGCTGTTCCACTGATGAATGTACTCCCTCCCTGCCTGTCTGTAAGTGACCATTTTCTGTTGAATGAATTGGAAACTTAAGATGACTGACACCTGCATGAAAAAGTATAACTAATATGGGTTAGTATAAGATTAATTATACAGAAGTGGTTTTGGTGCAAAATTCCTTTTAACTATCTGGTTATATTCACTATAAAAAAGCTTATTTTTCTCCTGTTATCAACTTAAAGGGTTATCCCACGTAGTGTCATTGACATATATTCCTATGTTAGACTATGTGGGTGAGCTAGTTTTGCCGATGCAGATGTTTTTTTCTCTGTACAGTGTGGAGAAAGAGTTGGCAGCATTAGGTTTTCATCTGCTTTGCATGTTGCTTGTTTCTCAGATCTGCTATGAAGTTCAGGTGTGTCTTCATCTAATTGCTGATTGAAAGGCTGTACTTTTTAAGGTCTCACCTGTCCTGCACTAATTGCCAGTGATAGTAGTACATGCTAGCTTCCTGTTTCCTGTATCTTTAACCTGTGTACTTTGGACATTGCATCAAACAGTTCCCAACTCTGCATTCAGCTGTCTCCTTGTTCCTGATATCTGGATTTTCTTAATATAGCTCTACACAGTATCCTGGGGCATGGACTGCTATAATTATCATTGCTCAGTTTGCAGGGCATTCACAGTATTATATTTCTCCCTTTCAACAAAGACTGTTATATTCCTGCATTGCCACAGAGACAGTATTATATTCTTGCATTGCCACAGAGACGGTTAGGTTCCCGGATTACCTCCAAGTCTGTGTTTGTATCTTCTTTTGATTACTGCAATATCCAGTGTGCTTGAGCTCAGAACTTCATTATATCATAGTAATTCTTGTGAATTCCTAACAAACAGTATTTGAGTAATATCTACAGACTGAAATATGCTATTGGGCAGACTAATTTCTACAAAGTGAAGGTCATGTCAATGCACACAGTACTGTGGGAGATATACATAAGGCGTGCCGAGAATTTTGTGGGAATTTCAGGAAGGTGGGAGAAATTGTGAAGATTTTTTTTTCTCTTTAGTGAACTCGTGGTCACATATTTTAACCAACAGCATAAATCACTAATGGAATATGACATATTCTCACCCATAAGGTTTCAATGTCTCACAAACTATTCATACTTGCTGTTCACAGAAAGCCTATGTGTTTAGGAACCAATCTCTTCCTATATGGGATCCAGTTTTTAACCCCCAGTCTATTGAACTTCTTAAATATTATTAACTATGTTTAATTACATTAATCCACTGACTGACAACAATTTGGTTTTTATACTCATGGCCGCCTATGCAAGGAACAATCTTCACTGTATATATTAGAGTGCATTCATAGTTTAAACTAAAGTAGAAGCATAAATCAGCACAGTGTATTTAATTATAATGCTCAGACACTAGACACTTTAGCAAGACCAAAGCTGTCTTCTCTTCATCTGTGTTAATTGCAACACGTAGGAAATAGCGACTGTGTTTGGATCATCAGTGCAGCTAAGGGATCAATGAGCTCTAACTAGAACTACATTTACACTCTAAACTCTGTCAAAGTACAGGGAAAGTACATTGTACAAGTACATTGTCTAAGCACCTACCCCAAAATATTATTTTTTTTAACTTTACTAAACTGATATTTCTGTTAGATATATTTTAAAAAAAAACCAACAGTATTTTAAGTTGTTCCCTTTGGTTTCCTTATTTTGTTAATATTTTAGGGTCACCGGATAACAACAATAAGAATGGTGTTAGCTGCAAGTCCTGCATTGAAACTATAGATGAACCATGTCAATCTAATGCATTTATGGAATGTCTTGGAAATGAGATAAAGTGCATCTCTCTTGGTAACTTTACAAAAGGTAAATTCTGTGCATCATCTCTCTAGTGCTGACCGGTTTGCATGATGGGGTTGTGGCCACATACAGGAGGGGTTGTGACAACAGGTAAAGCAGTGATATATGTACATATAATATGTAAGTGAACAGATTGTTACACAATAAACAACATGGATAATAAAATATATTACAAATTACATAAAATATGCTTATAAATACAGATAAGAAATGTAAAAAACATATATTTGCAAATTGAAAAAAAAAAATGTAATGACTGCAGGAAAAAGAGTGGCAATATATTTAAAAAATCAAGTAACTATAAAATGTAAAGCTAAAATATCTATGCTATGAGTATGTTTAGCAATTAATTACTAGTTATGTGAATAGTAGTAGGAAGACAGATAATGGTACCTATATAGATAAATAATATGGGATAAAAAATACAAGTCAATGTCAATAAATACATAAGATAGAGTTAAAAAAAAATAGTGTGCATACTTTTTGCAGTACTTTTTAAATATAGAATCCAAATTGCCATTGGTAGTGGCTTAGTCAATAAGAGTGAATATAATTTATTTATTACCTTGGGCACATAACAATATTGCTATGTTCCATCTGTTGGTGCTTTAGTTCTTGTAACCAGTGATGTTTTTAATATATTCGACACTGTGAGGCAGGGTAGGACACTTTCACATCTGGGCCCAGTGTGCACACGTTGGGGTATTAGGTGGGAAAATGGATGCATGCAACTGTGGAGTCTGTCATGTATGTTTAGGGTTTTTATGTTTTGTAGTTTTAACATTGGAGCACTACAGGAAACACAGTGGGACCTGGGTGTCAGGGCATGCTGGCACTTGTGGTTCCCCAAGTACCAGCATGCCCTGACAGCCATGTATATGCTGGTGCTTGTAGTACTACAAGCACCAGAATGCCCAGATTGTTCATGGCAGCCCAGACTTGCTGGGACCTGTAGGTCACCAATGTAAAATAGTTTTTAATTCATTTTCTTTCTTTTTTTACACATTTATAATCCCACACCCATCACCAAGGGATGTGGAAAGAGCCCTAGTGCTGTCTGCACTAGGGTACCCCTATGGAGAGGGCACCATTTTTTTTGCGGACCCCGACTCCCCAGGAATACCAGCCCCATGCTGACCAGCTTACCAGCCTGGGGCTGGTTGGCATTATGGTAAGCGGACCCCCTGCTCCGGGTTCACTTGCTATGGTGTCACCAGCCCTGGCAGGCTAAGCCTGGGGCTGATTGGAGAAAAATAGGTGGGATCCCACACTATTTGTCAGCAATCACACTGTCAGGAATTTTCATGTAGGTCAAATTTCCACCGTCGGAATTTTGACTACCACCAGTGCCACCATATTAGTCAGTGATATACAGAAAATATTGAATCATTCACATTAGCCACTGCCCCAATGAAACTTATAGTCTTAATTCTTTACCACACAACCACATACAAAAAGGTCATTCTTTTTTGGTCAGCAGCCAATTAACCAACCAGTATGTTTTTTGCACTGTGGGAGGAAACCAGAGCACCCGGAGGAAACCCATGCAAACACTGGGAAAACATACAAATTCCACACAGATAGTGGTGTGGTCACAATCAAGCCCATGGCACCGTGAGGAATCAATGTTAACCACTGTGCCACATGTTGCCCAACATTTTTTATTGGCTTAGAAATTGGATATGTGGGTAATATGTGGGCAGGTTGATGTGTATCTATGAGAAGCTAGATATATAGAGGCAAATGTATCGATCACAGATTGAAAGCAATTTGCCATCAGTATTTAGAATGACAATTTTATTAAAGGCAAAACATGCCAGATTTTTACATTTACCCCATAGTATTCATAATGCAATAATATTAGAAACATAAATAATGCTAATACAATAAATACAAATACATAATAACAAATATAGAAATAAAAATTAAATTAAAAAGGAATCTGATTAATAATATGAAACTAAAATAGTTGATTTTACTGCTGTGTATTGTTTTGAAGTGTTCTACTATATTTTGTTTAAATGTTCATTTATATGCAGGGCCGGATTAACCCTAGGGATAACTGGGCTACAGCCCAGGGGCCTCGGGCATCCAGGGGGCCCTTGAAAGTGCTCAATAGCATTATTGATCTCCAATAACAATAAACAAATACAAAAATGTCCCCTTCCCTAAACCCAACCAGTGGCAGTAGTGTCTATTTATATTCATTCTGATGCTGGAGGTGTAATTAATTTGGATGTAGATGGCCTGATTCAGAGTGGAACAAAAGCGTAAGGATAGCTTTTAATTGAAAAAGTTGCATGTTAAGTGGATACGTATGTCTGCCAGATTCAGAGTTAACAATGCTTTCTGGTCTCAATGAGTAGCAGATGCGTCCGTTTGACAACAGACACAACCCTTAGACACCTTCATTTAACTTGCATACATGTACAAAAAACATTTATTTATAAAGTAAGCATGCGATTGCTATGAAGCATCATTTCAACTTGAATAACCAAGCTAATGCAGCAGATACAACTTCCCGACATGCATACAAATTATTTTACTGCATCTACAACATGCTCTACAATTCCTAATCGATTGCCGGACAGCTACTAAAGTCTCAATATTCATCTGCATATATTTTGCAAACCTCTAATAGCAAGCAGTCCCAGGGCCATCTTAACAACATTATGGGCCCCCGGGCAAAGCAGTGCACCGGGGCCCCTAGATATAGATATAGATATATAGATGTATACAGATACAGATATAGCTATAGATATATAGAGATAGATAGATGTACTTGCTCAGTGACCCTTGAAGGTTTTTTTTGCAGGTTTTTTTCTTTTGCATGATTATTCTCATTAAGAGCCGTGCCTATGGGGCCCCCTTGCCCATGGGGCCCCCGGGCAGCTGCCCATCGTGCCCAATGGAAAAGATGGCCCTGAGCAGTCCGCTAGTTTGAGGGTTTATCATCAACATTAGAACACCTTTCCCTCCCCTGTCACACCTCTTCAGGTGTATGGAGTCATAGGTGCCAAAAAGTTTGAATAGTTGCAGTTACATAGTTCACTTTGTGAACATGCGCAGTTTGAAAAAACGCAAAGATGCTCTACACAAACAGGCATACGTCTCTCTGAATTAGACCCATGGTACGTAAATACTGCCTCAACTTCATAGGATCCCTGTGCAGCTGGGTCAAAGAACCTTTGTCTATTACACCGAGGCAGCACATTGTTACACACATTACACCAGTTATTTCAGAGTAAAAAACTTTTGTAGATTTTATTCACGTTGTACTCCTCTACTTACCTCTGCAGAATCAGCAAATATATCAACAGCATCTGTATATGGCTGCGCCACAAAAGAGATGTGTGATAATCCTCAAGTGCAGTGGACAGATGAAGATGGCACCTTTAAAACATATATTACCTGCACAGATGGAAGTACTAGTCACCATTATAATTTGTTGTTGCTACTTATTTCAATTAGTCCCCTCTTAAAGTTCTTATGATAAAGTCAATATACTTGTCAAAAGGAACATGTAACATGCTGATTAAACAAAGGAACTGTTTTGACTGAAGAATGTAATATTTAAATGTTATCAATTAGTCACCAACCATATTATTGAAGAAATGCAATACTTTGTACAATATGCAGATGGTGTTGAGTTAGATTGGTACTAGAATGTTTTGTTTGCCAAAAAAGGTTACATTGGATCACATTTAAGAAGTGTATTTGATGCGCTTTCTGTTTCCACCCGTGTTTGTCCACTATCTGATCTCTGAATTTGTCTCCACAAACTAATAGTGATCATAGATGTGCTTAGAGGAGCATTGTGCAAAAGTGTTGATACCTCCTATTACTTTAGAATCACATTTTCATAATTTACAGGTTTTTTTCTAAAATACTTTAGTCTCATTCATAGTTTAAATGAAATGGCTGCCGCGGCTCGCTTCTGGCTGCCTCTGGCGTCCTGGCCGTCACCATGACGACCAGGATGTCACTTCTGCCCACACGTCCCAGCTGTCACCAAGGCAACAGCCGGGACGCTTCTCTCCTTCACCGATGCGGCCGGGCTAAACTAACAGCTGGGCGCGTGCGCACTGGAGAAGTTAATTAACAGCATATTGGGCTGATTAGTACATATGTGTTCCCCTATTGTGATTGGCCCATCTGTGTATAAAAGGCAGGGAGAGCTTAGCCTCCTTGCCGGTTATAGTTCTCAGGTCCTGTTTAGTATCCTGCTCCTGTGTCTTGTACCTGTTCTCTGGATTGGATTGCTTGTGTATGACCCTTGGCTTTGTTTACTGGACTTTGATTCCTTGCCTGTAGCCCTGACTTCTGCTTTGTCTCTGGACCTTCCTTGTTTGCTGCCAGCCCTGACATCTTGCCTGGTCCTGACGACGGTACCTGCTTCGGACCTCAGACCTCGGCCTGTTTTCTGACCACGCTTTGTTTACTATCACCCGTTGCTCTGCGCTGCAGTACATTTATAAACTTGTACTACTCTGAGTAAAAGACCTGGGGGCATTCGAGTACTTACTTAGTAATTACTTACCTAATTACTGATTTACTTCACAATAACAATAAGTGATATATGTAAAAATTCTCTGTATCATAATAGGCATCATTACATTTTTTTACATAAAATTAATATTTTGCAACAACTAGAAACTAGATTCAAAAAGATATTGAACTACAAATAAAATTGCTGTGCTTTAATTGTTAGATTTTACAGCAGTTCCTTCTAGAGAGATATTGACTTGAACATTTTTGGATGTCACTTAAGGTGCACAAACCTGAAATTAGTCATCTGAAGAGACTCTATAGTCTCAGCTCTCACCACTTCCAAATAGTCAATATTCTGATTTTAATTAGGGAAGTCTGGAATGAAGTTTCTTAACTTAACGTTTCACTTCCTTCTTCTTTCTCAATTGCTGAGTAATAAGAAGGAAAAGTTAGCGTAAAGTGATATTTGGCAATTCGTGATCCTTATTGGGTGTGGAAGAGCACAGATCACACAGATTAGTTTAGTGAGTGCAGAGATCACTTTTCAAATATAGAGATTCCCCTTACTACTAATTAAAAATAGAGAACCAAGTGGTCAGAGGGCCAGGTGGTCAAAGGGCCAAGTGATCAGAAGGGCAAGTGGTCAGAGGGCTGAGAGAGAAAGGTGATTATTAGAAATTAGAGAACTCAGCACTGTTCTATTATTCTTACAAATGGGGGTCAGTACAGCAATGATGTTTTGGTTTCATTATAAGGCTGTCAGACAGTCTATAAAAAATAATGAGTTTACTTACAACCCCAATACCCTGTTTCTTGTAGATACTTCTGCTATTTTCCATTCTGGACAAATTTTGATCCAGCAAAGTAATGTGGTGATAAAATCTTCACCTACCAGTAAATTTATATACGTTTGTCAGTAAAATAATACGTTCAAGGGTTGGCAACCCTGATGTCGCGTGCATGGATGTGTATGGTATTTTAACAAGATCCTCACAATTTTGTACTGATACATGCATGTCTAGTTTTCCTTTACATGCAGTGCTAATGAGTCCCTTTAATTTTTTTGTCAAAAAAAGGGCCTCACCCCCCCCCGCCCTCCAAAAAAAGATATTAGAGTATTATTATTTTTAACGTCATCTCACACTACTACCACTTGGTCCCATAGTAGCAAACATTTTAATAATAATTTCCATGGGCATTTTGCTGCTGGACTGTTTTTTAGCGGAGCATGCCAAGGCGCGTCTAATTAGTGTACTGCAAAGTCCATTGTGGCATATTAGTTGAATTTGGTTATAATACATTTAAATATCCCTCTTCAATAAAAAATATAGATCTCAGAGAATAAGACTGTGTGGTGAGAACATTTTTTAAAATGTAGCAAAATAAAGAGGTGCATGGACGAATCTTCAACATGGACATTTTGTTGCGTCTCCAACCCTAGATTAACACTTTATTAAATAAAGATTAAAAAATACTTTTGGGGATTCGTTACCGTCCAATGGGAAGTAAAATTTATTTTATTGTCTCGTTTCCAATGGAAAAAAAAGAAAAGGAAACAAAACCCTGTATGAAACAATGCATCTGCCCACAAATACTGCCCACCACTAAATGATGAATGCAGGGAGTACCTTAGACTCGCCCTTCACTACCAACCAATCACAAGTACCAAAGAAAACTAAGGATTCCTTATTATAATTACAACAAAATAACAATATACATTTCCTTGTCCTGCCTTGTCCATATCCTTATTGACCACTGTATCTTCTAAGCTGGGCACTCAGAAAATGAATTAAAAACACTAATAAGATCTTCAACCTTATAGTCTACATTGAAAATGAGTGTTTAGGTTATTTATGTTTGGTCGTCATGTCCTGTCAGACCATTAATTTAAAGGTTGTATCTTGGTAATTTTTCAAAGACTAGACATACTGTATATCTTCTTTCTTCATTAGCACCGCGTAATGGTAGTGGTGCATAAAGATTATCATTATTAATTAGTAAAGCTCTAAATGATTTATGTCTATTGGCATTTCATCAATAAGACTATTGGTTGATGTATATAAGATATGTATATGTCATTAGGATGGGTAATTATCATAATTATTTGGAGCTATAATTAATTCTATATTCTTTATTATTTTTATATTAGTACTGTGGGGCTGGTGGTGAGTTTGGTGCACAGGCTTTTAAAAAAAAAAAAGCTAAAATGTAAAAATAGCATTTACTCAATTGGACCCATCTCAACATCTGTACAGCTTTACAGTAGTAGCAAATACACCAGGTTATGTCAAACGTACAACAGATACATGTCATAACCAAAATAATCATTTTTTATCATTTGCTTTCATAGCAAAAGACACATTGGCTATTGGGTTTGATTTAAATAAATAAAACCTCTAAAATACAGCAGGTATAATCTACCAAATAAAAGTAGCCAGAATTTCATGTTAAAATACGCCCACATATTCATATAATACAGGCACAAGCAGTGGAAGAAAGCACTGTCAGCTTCAGAAGTCAATCTGCTGTCATCCTATCAGAAGCAGCTAGCTACTGCTGGCAATCATCATGATCAGTGAGTGCAGAGTGTCAACCTTTTACTTGTGTCAACATTCTGACTGTTGACTTTATGGTGTTGACATTCTGAATATTTACATGTTCATTGTCGATATTGCATACCCAATCCAACTGGAGTGTAAATTTAAATTGCAGTATTCTGGATGAACTACATGTCTGTTGAATACTAGGTTCCTTGAGCATAGGAAAAATACATATAGCAAATTCATAGTGTCAGATGGATTGTTTAATGTATACTGTATTAATAATTTATTGGAAACAAAAGGTTTTTGTAATGCTTAAGGAAATTGTGCAGAGTTTAATTAGCACTGCGGTTTTATTGGTGCAGAGTGAATTAAATACTTCCTTTTAAATAAATTGTTTACATCTGGAGAAACCACAAAATAAGTGGAGAAACACACTTCAGAAGACAGTTTTGTCCCTGAACTTTATACCTTGCCTGTAGGAGTTAATCTCCTTACCTGATTAGTACCAGCACATGTCTCACAGCTTCATGTACCTGCCTCAATCTGTGTTCTGTGCAGTTCATAGTTTATACCTGGCTGCTGCTTGTCTCTTGTTTATCCCTGTTCCAGTTTTGCTTTGATGCTGTCTGATCTCCTGTTGTGGCCCTCTGCCTGATTACCAGACCTGCTTGTTTGCCTTTTGCCCTGACCTCTGCCTGATTACTGGAGTATGCTTGTTTGCTTGTGACCCTGACCTCTGCCTGGCTACTGGACTCAGCTAGTCTGTCTGCTTCCCTGGACTGCCTAGTGCCTCTGGCAATCTGGAATCCTGATCCCTGCCTCCTTGGTCTGGAGCCTCGTGCCTGGCAATTGGGTAACTCAATATACTTGTTCCTGCATTTAAACTGTATTTGTCATTGCTTGGAACCTGTTGCTTCTGTTGACTATTACTGCCATTCATCACACCTGTTCATATTTGTATATTGGAGTATTCCTGTCTATTCTGCTACCTGAAATCTGTATATTCTACAAACTTAATCCTTCTTCACATATATTGCCTAAATAAAGACACTTGGTTCTTATACTTGAGTTACCTCTTCCTGAATTCACTAATAATCATAACATAGCTATGTATATATCTATATATATAGATAGATATTTTTTTTTCTATATCATTTTTTTTGGTCAATTAAGTTGAAAGGCCATTTGGATACTTTTTGATACAACATAACCTTGACTAATTGAATGATTCATATGTGTTTTTACAAGTATTATAAGTGTTTATTTTGATGAAGAATTTTAGTAATATGTAAGCTAATTCTTTTTATACTTACTTAAAAGGTTATTGCCACACTAGAATTAATGCATTAAGACTGCTGCTGTGTGTTTTTCATATACTGGCTGGTTAATTTCTTTACATAGAATCATCAGTCATGTATATCATTGCAAAATACAGGTGCTACCAGCCAAAAATGACATACAGCAAGAATAAAGAAGAAACAAAGTTGTCAACAATAGGTGCACTACAGTCTTGTGAAATTAATTTCCTATTAGCATCTACCCCTAATAAATAAACCTTAACTTTTATTATCACATACTAATATTGGTTTATTAATAAAAAACAGTGAAATATATATATAAAAAAAAGTGAATTGGGAAATGTGATTTAAAATAGTTGTGCAAAATTCCCTATATTCCTGTTATAACAGTTCCCTTCATATGGTAAGCCAAAAATGTATTACAATATTGTCCATCTGGTAATCTGCAATCACCCGTTTAAATGGTCTAGTCCCTTTAATTATTGAGGTTCTAGTAACTGGTAGTGGCATATAGTAGTAGTCAATAATATTTTAAATTTAAGAGAGGTTCAGACATTAATGATTATATGGTTCCCTCTATTAAAATAGGATCGGGGAGTGAATTGATGTCTATCAATAATTGCTAAAACTCGGGATTGGGCAGATTACTCTGCAAAGTATAAATTGAATCGCTGGTGGAATCTAAATATTCCAATACGTGTTCTATTAAGGAAAATGCACAGCTTAATGCCAACGTACGTTACTTTAACTTTCACTTTCTAATAATATCACTTTCAGTTGACTGTGGAATATCCAGCAGGGATGAAATTTCATGAACCATCTTATTGCAAAGGTGGCATCCTATCACAGTACCACGCTTGAAGTCAATAGACTCTTCAGAATGACCCATTTTGTTTAACAAATGTTTGCAAATGGAGATTGCATGGCTAGGTGCTTGATTTTATACACCTCTGGCCAGGGCCGGACTGGGACTAAAAATCAGCCCTGGCATTTAAAGTACACAGGCCCACTTCAGGTCTAGCAGGAAATAAACCGTGTGCCGCAGCGGGGGCACCGAAAAGGGCATGACCACATTGTGTTGTGGGTGTGGCTAACATGGGGCATTGATACATACATTATAATAAAACATTACATTTATCATGCCCTCCCAGCCACATCACGCCATCTCCCCAGGCACATTATGACACCCCCAGCCCACTGTACTTATTTTATGCTTCTGGTGCTGCTGACATCCAACAGGGTGGGAACTTCCTGTAGAGTAGGCAGGGAAGCTCTTAGTCTCACGAGATTACCAAATCTTGTGAGACCTAGAGCTCCTCGGCTTGCTCTGAAAATGTCCATATTCATCAAATACTTTTAGAAATGTCTCTAAAGAATTGCCTGCATCAGCAAGAAACAACATATCATCAGCATATAATGCAAAAACATTTCTTAGTTCCCCTTTTTCTAAGCCACTTATCTCCAAATTACTTCTTATCATACATGCTAGAGGTTCTATAGCAGGCCTGGCCAACCTGTGGCTCTCCAGGTGTTGTGAAACTACAGGTCCCACCATACCTTGCCAGCTAATGACTATATTGGAAGTCAAATAATTGGATGGAGTCGTTTCAATTAATAACTAACAATTTAATTTTTACTTTATGTGAAAATATGTGAATAGCATGCTATGGCATGGAAGGACGTATTTAGCAATAACACGTGCAAACACTTCTGCATACACATACACTCACACATTCACTTGTAAATAGCTCACCTTAATAAAGTTCCAACACACAGTCATTTATAATCGAATGTAATAAATTTAATAGTTTAATATAATATTGTTAAAACCACTTTGTTGATATATAAGGTTTGGGATTTAGGAAATATATCATGTTTAGTGTCATTCTAATACACTTTTTCCCATCAGACATCCGCTACTATCGGCTAAGCGGTTGCATCTTGTGTATGCAAGTTATGGATGATAGAGGAATAGTGATCAGAATGATATTGTGTGTGTAATGTTAATAGATCAGTTTAAACTAGCTTTTCAGCGGGAAGACACGTATACAGCTGTTGGAGAGTTGACCCCCACCCTTGGAGGGCATTGTTTGAATCGACCTATGACCTGCATTATACTGGATTGTCCTGAATCCTAAACCTATGGAAACACACTAATACATCACTACTGTTTTTTTTATGTATCAAAAGCTGTATATAAGCCAGGCTCTGGATCCACTATACAGTCTACTTGACCACAGACTTCAGGATTGAATGACTGTATGTTGGATCCAGGGCGCTTGTGTATGTATCTGCTGTACTTATTCTATTGAATTGTTATATATCGCATCTTGCTATTAAATCACTTTGTGCGTTGGAACCACACCAAATCGCAGCAGACAAATTTTTTTGATAGCAACTAAACGTACATAACACTAGCTATCTGATGGGAAAACATGTTGGGACTCGTAGTTTTACAACACCTGAAAAGCCACTGTTTGGCTAGGCCTGCTCTATAGCTAAAGCAAATAGAGAAGGGGACAATGGGCAGCCCTGACACATGCCTCTTTCCAACACATTCACACATATCCTTACAGTCGGAGCAGAATATAACAATTTTAGTCAACTGATAATATTCTGACCCAATACAAAACACTGTAGTACCTCCCACATATATCTCCACTGCACAGAATCAAAGGCTTTGTCTGGATCCAAAGATCTCACCACTGCCCCTTCATCTTTTTCAGGAAATAGTTGTAGATGCCTAAAGAGTTGTCTTATATTTAAGGTAATAGTTTTCCTGGCATGAAGCATGACTGATCTGGATGGATTATGTTTATTTTAACTTTGTTGAGCTGCTGAGCCAGAATTTTAGCAAATATTTTTACATCCACTGAAATTAATAATGTTGGTTGATGCTACTATGGGATAACTAAGGTGGGCCAGCTTTATAGTCAAATTAAATACCTCAAGGATGAAGTACAAGTATGGAAATAAATTACTGTTAAGTGTGGTTGGTGGAGTTAACTTAGTTATATTGGTGTTCAACAAACCATTTTATATGCGCTTCAGCATTCAACATATTTTTTTCCAGGTCACATTTTTTGTAAAATATATCAGTATATGTGATCTTTGTTATGGGTGGAAAAAAGAGCCAAAATAAAATGAAATACTTTATATAGAGCTACACTGTCTGGGGACATCCTGTTACCCAATCTAGTCCCTTTACATACTGGGAGGAAAAAAAGGGAATTTGGAGACCCATGTACCAACTCGCTTTGCACTGCCTAAGCTGCCCACCCTCCAGTGTGTACTCGGAAAGAGTTTTCAGCACAGCCGGGAACATTGTCAGCGATCGGCGTAGGAGGCTACTTGCTCAAAATGTGGAAAAGATGATGTTCATAAAAATAAACTTCAAGTTCCACGAGGAAGGCCTTTCCCGCCTATTACATCAAAATACTGAGACTTCTATAATGGTGGATTCCAGCAGTGATGAATTAATAATGTGTGAGGATGATGTACACACTGATGAGGGTAAGGATGAGGCTGACGATGATTACAACAACATCTTGCCACAGTAGAGTTTATTAACAGCACTGTTACCTTAGGTGTCTTAAGCCCATTGTTACCTTGTTTTGTGGGCGCCGAAACAAACCAAGCACTTCAGCCACAAGGAGTGACACTTTTGTGGCTAAAGTGCTTGGTTTGTTAAAGTGTGCCTGTCCTTTTTAAGATCCAACAGATCCAACCTTGCACAACTTTTCTTTTCTGCCACTGCTGTGTGTCAATGTGTCCTAGATGTGCTAGGAACTGCCGTGTGTTTGAATCATTGCTCTGTCACTTAGCATCCAGCCAGGTCGCTGCAGTATTTGTCCAAAAGTTTATGAAAATAATATTGTGACCTGTGAGGTGGTCAAAATTGACTGCAAATGACTTGAAATTAGTGTTATTGAGGTTCATAATAATGTATGAACAAAAAAAAGAGCAAAATTATGTGATTTTAGCATATTTTAGCAATTTTTCAAAAAAATACAGATCCAAAACCAAAACACACGAGGGTGGTTTTGCCAAAACCAAAATGAAACCCAAAACACAAAGCTAATCCAGATCCAAAACCGAAACCAAAACCACTTCACGGGGGTCAGTGAGCATCTCTACTTTATACCCTTAAATTGTGGCCAAGACGCCAATCAAATTGGAGGAGAGGGGGGAGCCAGTTGGGGACGGGGCCAAACAGGGTAAGCCAAATCAGAATGAAGGAGGGGAGTGACTATGCTAAGTGCCCCCCCCCCCCCCCCACTAAAAATAAGGTCTAGGTCCACCCCTGGAGCGGGGTGCCAGTATATGTGTTTTACTCTCTCTTAAACTTTCATCATGAATATTAGTACCGGCCCAGTAAATTATCCATACATGTAGAAAGTAAATAAGGAAGAATCTATACAGCTGTAGCACACAGTAGATGCAACATGCTTTTAGTTATGTTATCTTTTCAGATGTAATATGATAATGTGCATTAGTGTGTAAGTGTGTTTTGTACTGTACAACATTCATCATATATATTTTTGTGAATAGGGGTCTCTCCACAGCAAGAAAAATCTAACCCAATATCATTAATTGAAAAATTTAGACCCTCCATATCCAAAGTCCCTTGATATGAAGAAGTAGGGATTCCTGGCCAAAGTACTATTATTCTGAAAAGAGGTGATTTATTAAACTTCTGAAATAACTTTGAAACTCTTTTGATGTGGATAATGTTGTATTTTGGGAGCAGTGTTTTATATGTATTTTACTAATGTAAAAGTCCCTAATACTATAAGCCTAGCCATTGTATCTTTGTAATGTAGAAAAACATCAAATCGGCAAATCTTTATTTTTTTGCTTTTAATAACTGCAATCTTCTGATTATGGACTTAATTAGCAGTACATTTAAAGGTCTAGAAAGAAATTGAAAAAAGTGGCAGATAAATCCAGAGTTGATAGGAATTGTATGACAGAAAAGATAAGAAAATCTTTGTGACAGAGGACTTGTTAAATGAACTTGCTAAATGATGTGATTAATAAGCCTGTGGTCTTTTCTTCATTATGACATGTGGAACTGAGTGATGTCATGATGTGACATCATAATGGTAACTGCCTCTAGAGCTTTAAGAGTCCACCCTCTGTCACACACAACCAAGACACTGACACAGCACCAGCATACATCACAGGCTCTCATGCACATGCTCATTACATCCTCTACACCTCGCCACTCTCTGACATATGCTTCAGAATCCTGTAGCCATCTTGACGTAAGAGACCTGTATTAGGTAAGTATATCATCAAAAAAACCTATACATCTGTAAAAGGGTAGCTATTTTGGTGCTACTTACCGTGCTAATATGCTAATTGAGTGTGCGTAAGAAAAAGACGTGCGTGAGAGAGCAGCGTGAACGTGAGTTAAAGGCGTACACGTCAAAGAAGGACGTGCACATGAGAGAAGGGCATGCAAGTGACACAGGAGGTTAGGAAGACAATAAGATGGATTAAGAAGCCACATGGAGGAGAAGACAAAGACAAGATGGGGGGCATGCCGCAAGGAAGAGAGTGCAAAGATAATGATAAAGTTCCAAAACGGAGGACATGCTGCATGGAAGAGAAGGCAAAGATAAAGACACCATGGCTAAGTTATAGAGATTAGCAGGGTTTGGCTAAGTGTATATTGCAGACATAGTATATTGTACATTATAGAAAGGTTAATGCACAAAATAATATAAATTATTGCAGTCTTAGACAGTTTAGATAATGGAGAGTGTGTCATTTAATAAAGAGTACAGTGAAATTACAGTATTATAGTTTGCAGGAGGTAGTGTTATACAGTAGAAAGTATAATACAGGATAAAGTGGTGATTACAGTATAAATATAGTACAGTCTTAGGCACAGTATAGATATGTTATATTATGGGATAGTATAATTCCACTATATAGTACAGTGTTTGAAATAGGAGTATATAGATTGCAAGGTATAATGAATAAATGTTATATTGCAGGATAGAAAGTATATAGTACAGTGTTATATAGATTGTAGAATAGTATGAATAGATTGCATGATATAAGTTACAGTATATATTTTATTGTTATATGGAATGTATGATACTATGAATAGATGTTATTTTGCAGGATATAAATTACAGTTTATAGTACAGTGTTATATAAATTGTGGGATAGTATGAATAGATTGCATGAAATAATTACAGTATATAGTACAGTGTAATATGGAATATATGATTGTATGAATAGATGTTATATTGCAGGATATAAATTACAGTATATAGTACAGTGTTATATAGATTGTTTGATAGTTTGATTAGATTGCATGAAATAAGTTACAGTATATAGTGCAGTGTTGTATAGATTGTAGTGTAGTATGACCAGATTACATTATGTAAGTTACAGTATATTATACAGTGTTATATAGATTGTAGGATAGTATAAACAGATTGCATGATATACGTTACAGTCTATAGTACAGTGTAATATAGATTGTAGGAAAATATGAATAACTTGCATGATATAAGTTACAGTATATAGTACAGTGTTATATAGAATGTATGATAGTATAAACAGATTGCATGATATAGGTTACAGTTTATTGTACAGTGTTATATAGATTGTATGATAGTATGAATAGATTGCATGATATGCTACAGAATTTAGTACATTATTATATAGATTTTAGGATAATATAAATAAATGTTATATTGTAGAATATAAGTTACAGTATATAGTACAGTGTTATACAGATTGTAGGATAGTATGAACAGAGTGCATGATATACGTTACAGATTATAGTACAGTGTTATATAGATGGTAGGATAGTTTGAATAGATTGCATAATATAAGTTACAGTATATAGTACAGTCTTATATAGATTGTAAGATACAATGAATAGATTGCATGAAATAAGTTACAGTATAAAGTACAGTGTTATATAGAGTGTACTATAGTATGAACAGATTGCATGATATCAGTTATAGCATAAAGTACAATGTTATACAGATTGTAGAATAGTGTGAATAGAGGTTTTATTGCACCATATATATTACAGTATATACTACAGTTTTATATACATTGCAGGATAGTGTGAATAGATTGCATAATATAAGTTACAGTATATAGTACAGTGTTATATAGATTGTAGGATAGTATGAATAGATTGCATAATATAAGTTACAGTACATAGTACAGTGTTATATAGATTGTATGATAGTATGAATAAATGTTATATTGTAGAATATCATTTACAGTATATAGTACAGTGTTATATGGAATATATGATTGTACGAATAAATGTTATATCGCAGGATATAAATTACAGTATATAGTACAGTGTTATATAGATTGTATGATAGTATGAATAGATTGCATAATATATGTTACAGTATGTAGTGCAGTCTTATATAGATTGTACTATAGTATGAATAGATTGCATGATATAAGTTACAGTATATAGTACAGTGTTGTAAAGTTTGTAGGATTGTATGAATAGTATGCATGATATAAGTTACAGATTATAGTACAGTCTTATATAGGTTGTAGGATAGTATGAATAAATATTATATACATTACAGTATCTATTGTTATATTGATTGTAGTATGGTATGAATAGAATATATATTTCAGGATAGTGTAGACAAAATGCAGATAGTATATGTCAGAATCAGGATAATGTATATAGTAGAGTTACAGTACATAATCTAGATTGCATTCCAGTATAGTTACAGTATATAGCAGGCTGGTATAGGTACAGTATGTAGATTGCAGATTAGTATTAGTGTTATATTTTATGGATATGAGTTAATTACAGTATAGATATATTGCAGGATAGTACAGATAGAATGTGTAGTACAGTATAGTTTATGGATAGGAGTAAGTTACAATATAGATAGTTCAGTGTTATAAATGAAGTTTAAAGATAGGTGTAAACTACAGTTTAGAATACCGTGTTATAGTTTATAGAGGTGGTGGAGGTGTAATTGCAGGGTAGTATAGATAGGATATGTTTAGTAAATATACAGTACATTAATAGCTTTAGAAGATGCAGAGTGCACAGGGTAGCATGACCAGGAGCAATGTATGTTTTTTATAGTGCAATGTAGGGGATCCAAAAATGTGTTTTCGCTGCCCGGTCTCGGAGGCTTTTTAAAGATTACAAAGCCCACACTTTCCTGACAGGAAGCCGGTTCATATCCTGTACTGTGCATGAGCCTATCAGCACAAGCGCAGTCCACGTCTGAGGATGCTGCGGCAGTTGCTGGCCATGGAATTCGTTACTCCGCTCGGTGGATGTGCAGTGTGTGTCTAAAGACACACCAGACATTAATGGGAATCCCTCAGCGATTTCCAACGGCCATTCACGCATTATCAGGAAGTGTGGTCAGGAGCGATCGCTCCTTTACAACCTCATATGGATGTGCCTGCAGACTTGGAGCTTGATTACCCTAAATTTTGACCCTGAGCTTGTTCGGGTATTCTAAGAGTTGCGGTTCTAGCAGAGGATGCCACTTCTATTGCAATTGAAAAATGGTGCAAATTGCGCACCTTTGCGAGGATTACAAATTGGGTAGTGGGAGAACATCGGGACATCCCTCTCACCAATTAGCTCAGCCAATCCTACTTTAATGAGCAGCATCATAAATAGTATACCTTCATATGTTCACCTTCACATATATATATTTTGACTAAAGTTTAGTAATTTGTCTCTACATAGACCCTTAATGCCCAGAGGGAAGGGCAGTCCTTGCAGCCATGGTTCCCCAGAGGTTTCCTCCACAGGGGGTTTTTCCTCTCCTGAGTGCTGAAGGATGACTCCTCGTGAGTCCAGGGGGTAAATGTATTAATGTCCGGATTCTTCAACTCCAGCGAGTTCGGCGTCTTCGGCGCTTAAATTTAAAGCGGCGCTGCCTTGTAAAGAGAAACTTCCCTTTACAAGGCAGCGCCGCTTTAAATTTAAGCGCCGAAGACGCCGAACTCGCCGGAGTTGAAGAATCCGGACATTAATACATTTACCCCCAGGGGCATCCACTATCTTGGTTCTCTTATTGAACACATTTGTAAGATTAATACTAATTTTCCTATTGTATTATGCAGAATAACACATATATGTTTTAATTTGAAATAAAACCTTAATGAATATATTTTAGATTATATGTTGCACTGTTTTTCCTTTTGTTTTATTAATAAATGCTCCTGAAATGGGAAATGGGAAAAGGGGTATATTTACTAAAGTGCTGCAAAGATGAACCTAGCTTTTAACTTAAAGGGGTATATTTACTAAACTGCAGGTTTGAAAAAGTTGAGATGTTGCTTATAACAGCCAATCAGATTCTAGCTGTCATTTTGTAGACTGTACTAAATAAATGATAACTAGAATCTGATTGGTTGCTATAGGCAACATCTCCACCTTTTCAAACCCGCAGTTTAGTAAATATAACCCTAAGTGTACACATGTGATTTTAATCCATCCATGCTATATCCAGTTTTCTGTCTTCTGGAAGATAGATGCCACCACACGGGTTCATGGATCTCTATGGGAAAAAGCAGAACATTTTCTTCTTCAAATAACATGGGATGGATGTGGACGGTGACAACAAGACATGTCCTTTATTCATATCTAAAGTAGTCCTGTGGTTTGTAAACAAAAAACCCTTGTGCAACAGTCTTACCCTAGCAAAATGGGCACTAGCTATGAGGTGGGATCATGATGAACTGATGTCCATTTTATAACTGCTTAACTGTAAATTGAATTTGACATTTGAATTCTAATTTTGCATTCGCAGCTCACAGTTAAGAGACATTAAAAAAAGACATTTTCTGCATTTTACATGACCTCATCTGATAGATTTTCACTGGTTTTATTGGAACAGTGAACATAGGGAAAGTTTAAAATTGTATACTATTTAAATGTAACTATTTAAGCTCAAACAAGCTGGAACCTGTTCTTTTTTTCTCATATTTAGCTACAATTTTTTAGTCCATCTTATGTTCGAGAGTTTTTGATGAACTTTCAAACAACATCAACTTTGGAACAATTTCAAGCATTTCTGAAAACCAAGAAGACACTTTATGCAATGTTACGTCTCCTGTGTTACAATTCATCAGCACAATAAAGTTGGGTAAAAAAAAAGACGTCTAACAGACCGCAAACGACTACAGGTATTTTACTAAGATTCCTATTGTTATAACAGTCGCTAAAAAGATAAACCGCAAAAATAACCTGCCATTAGGTGTATTAAACACAAAATAGTAACTTATTATTTGTAGGGATGAGCGCACTCGGATTTATGAAATCCGAGCCCACCCGAACGTTGCGGATCCGAGTCGGATCCGAGACAGATCCGGGTATTGGCGCCAAATTCAAAAGTGAAACTGAGGCTCTGACTCATAATCCCGTTGTCGGATCTCGCGATACTCGGATCCTATAAATTCCCCGCTAGTCGCCGCCATCTTCACTCGGGCATTGATCAGGGTAGAGGGAGGGTGTGTTAGGTGGTCCTCTGTGCTGTTTAGTTCTGTGCTGTGCTGTGCTGTGCTGTGCTGTGCTGTGCTGTGCTGTGCTGTGCTGTGCTGTGTTCTGCAGTATCAGTCCAGTGGTGCTGTGTGCTGTGCTCTGTCCTTCTGAGGTCAGTGGTGCTGCTGGGTCCTGTGCTGTGTCCTGTTCAGTCCAGTGGTGCTGTGTCCTGTGCTCTGTGCTTCTAAGGGCATAGTTATTTCCCCAATATTCCCCTGTGTTTAAAAAAATAAAAAAAAGTTTTTTTAAAAAATACCAAAAACTACTTTAATATTTTTTAATTACCACAAAATTTGCACAACCAATCCTGCAGTATAAGCCCATTGGTACTGCAATATTACCAAGTTCACACATTCAGCAGTAAAAGTCCAGTGGTACTGCAATATTACAAAGTTTACACATTCTGCAGTATCAGTCCAGTGGTGCTGTGTCCTGTGCTCTGTCCTGCTGAGTTCCGTAGTGCTGCTGGGTCCTGTGCCGTGTCCTGTTCAGTCCAGTGGTGCTGTGTCCTGTGCTCTGTGCTTCTAAGGGCATAGTTATTTCCCCATTATTCCCAAGTTTTTAAAAAATAAAAAAAAAGTAAAAAAAAATAAAAAATTTAAAAAAAAAAAAAATATATAATAATTATAACCAAATTTGCAAAACCAATCCAGCATTATAAGTCCATTGGTACTGCAATATTACCAAGTTCACACATTCTGCAGTATCAGTCCAGTGGTGCTGTGTCCTGTGCTCTGTCCTGCTGAGTTCCGTAGTGCTGCTGGGTCCTGTGCCGTGTCCTGTTCAGTCCAGTGGTGCTGTGTCCTGTGCTCTGTGCTTTTAAGGGCATAGTTATTTCCCCACTATTCCCAAGTTTTTTAAAAATAAAAAAAAAGTAAAAAAAAATAAAAAATTTAAAAAAAAAAAAAAATATAATAATTATAACCAAATTTGCAAAACCAATCCAGCATTATAAGTCCATTGGTACTGCAATATTACCAAGTTCACACATTCTGCAGTATCAGTCCAGTGGTGCTGTGTCCTGTGCTCTGTCCTGCTGAGTTCCGTAGTGCTGCTGGGTCCTGTGCCGTGTCCTGTTCAGTCCAGTGGTGCTGTGTCCTGTGCTCTGTGCTTCTAAGGGCATAGTTATTTCCCCACTATTCCCAAGTTTTTTAAAAATAAAAAAAAAGTAAAAAAAAATAAAAAATTAAAAAAAATAAAAATATATAATAATTATAACCAAATTTGCAAAACCAATCCAGCAGTATAAGTCCATTGGTACTGCAATATTACCAAGTTCACACATTCTGCAGTATCTTGTGCTACATATAATGGAGACCAAAAATTTGGAGGATAAAGTAGGGAAAGATCAAGACCCACTTCCTCCTAATGCTGAAGCTGCTGCCACTAGTCATGACATAGACGATGAAATGCCATCAACGTCGTCTTCCAAGCCCGATGCCCAATCTCGTAGTACCGGGCATGTAAAATCCAAAAAGCCCAAGTTAAGAAAAAGTAGCAAAAAGAGAAACTTAAAATCATCTGAGGAGAAACGTAAAGTTGCCAATATGCCATTTACGACACGGAGTGGCAAGGAACGGCTTAGGCCCTGGCCCGTGTTCATGACTAGTGGTTCAGCTTCACCCACGGATCTTAGCCCTCCTCCTCCTCCCCCCCCTACAAAAAATTGAAGAGAGTTATGCTGTCAGCAACAAAACAGCAAACAACTCTGCCTTCTGAAGAGAAATTATCACAAATCCCCAAGGCGAGTCCAAGGGTGTTGGTGGTTGTCAAGCCTGACCTTCCCATCACTGTACGGGAAGAGGTGGCTCGGGAGGAGGCTATTGATGATGTAGCTGGCGCTGTGGAGGAACTTGATGATGAGGATGGTGATGTGGTTATTGTAAATGAGGCACCAGGGGGGGAAACAGCTGATGTCCATGGGATGAAAAAGCCCATCGTCATGCCTGGTCAGAAGACCAAAAAATGCACCTCTTCGGTCTGGAGTTATTTTTATCCAAATCCAGACAACCAATGTATGGCAATATGTAGCTTATGTAAAGCTCAAATAAGCAGGGGTAAGGATCTTGCCCACCTAGGAACATCCTCCCTTATACGTCACCTGAATAACCTTCATAGTTCAGTGGTTAGTTCAGGAACTGGGGCTAGGACCCTCATCGGTACAGGGATACCTAAATCCCGTGGTCCAGTTGGATACACACCAGCAACACCCTCCTCGTCAACTTCCTCCACAATCTCCATCAGATTCAGTCCTGCAGCCCAAGTCAGCAGCCAGACTGAGTCCTCCTCAATACGGGATTCATCCGAGGAATCCTGCAGCGGTACGCCTACTACTGCCACTGCTGCTGTTGCTGCTGTTAGTCGGTCATCTTCCCAGAGGGGAAGTCGTAAGACCGCTAAGTCTTTCACAAAACAATTGACCGTCCAACAGTCGTTTGCCATGACCACCAAATACGATAGTAGTCACCCTATTGCAAAGCGTATAACTGCGGCTGTAACTGCAATGTTGGTGTTAGACGTGCGCCCGGTGTCCGCCATCAGTGGAGTGGGATTTAGAGGGTTGATGGAGGTATTGTGTCCCCGGTACCAAATCCCCTCGAGATTCCACTTCACTAGGCAGGCGATACCAAAAATGTACAGAGAAGTACGATCAAGTGTCCTCAGTGCTCTTAAAAATGCGGTTGTACCCACTGTCCACTTAACCACGGACATGTGGACAAGTGGTTCTGGGCAAACGAAGGACTATATGACTGTGACAGCCCACTGGGTAGATGCATCCCCTTCCGCAGCAACAGCAACAGCTGCATCAGTAGCAGCATCTACAAAATGGCTGCTCATGCAAAGGCAGGCAACATTGTGCATTACAGGCTTTAATAAGAGGCACAACGCTGACAACATATTAGAGAAAATGAGGGAAATTATCTCCCAGTGGCTTACCCCACTTAGACTCTCATGGGGATTTGTGGTGTCAGACAATGCCAGTAACATTGTGCGGGCATTAAATATGGGCAATTTCCAGCACGTCCCATGTTTTGCCCACACCATTAATTTGGTGGTGCAGCATTACCTCAAGAGTGACAGGGGTGTGCAGGAGATGCTTGCGGTGGCCCGCAAAATTGCTGGACACTTTCGGCATTCAGCCAGTGCCTACCGCAGACTAGAGGCACATCAAAAAAGCTTGAACCTGCCCTGCCATCACCTCAAACAAGAGGTTGTGACGCGCTGGAACTCCACCCTCTATATGCTGCAGAGGATGGAGGAGCAGCAAAAGGCCATTCAGGCCTACACAGCCACCTACGGCATAGGCAAAGGAGTGGGGATGCGCCTCAGTCAAGCGCAGTGGAGACTGATTTCCGTGTTGTGCAAGGTTCTGCAGCCATTTGAACTTGCCACACGAGAAGTCAGTTCCGACACTGCCAGCTTGAGTCAGGTCATTCCCCTGATCAGGCTGTTGCAGAAGCAGCTGGAGAAAGTGAGGGAGGAGCTGGTAAGCCATTGCGATTACACCAAGCATGTAGCTCTTGTGGATGTAGCCCTTCGTACGCTTTGCCAGGATCCGAGGGTGGTCACTCTTTTAAAGTCAGAGGAATACATTCTGGCCACCGTGCTCGATCCTCGGTTTAAAGCGTATGTTGTGTCTCTGTTTCCGGCGGACACAAGTCTACAGCGGTGCAAAGACCTGCTGGTCAGGAGATTGTCCTCTGAAGAGGACCGTGACATGCCAACAGCTCCACCCTCATTTTCTTCCACATCTATGGCTGCGAGGAAAAAGCTCAGTTTTCCCAAAAGAGGCACTGGCGGGGATGCTGATAACATCTGGTCCGGACTGAAGGACCTGCCAACCATTGCAGACATGTCTACTGTCGCTGCATTGGATGCTGTCACAATAGAAAAAATTGTGGATGATTACTTTGCTGACACCATCCAAGTAGACATGTCAGACAGTCCATATTGTTACTGGCAGGAAAAAAAGGCAGTTTGGAAGCCCCTGTACAAACTGGCTCTATTTTACCTGAGTTGTCCCCCCTCCAGTGTGTACTCGGAAAGAGTTTTTAGTGCAGCGGGGAACCTGGTCAGTGAGCGGCGAAGGAGGTTGCTTCCTCACAACGTTGAAAAAATGATGTTTATAAAAATGAATAATCAATTCCTCAATGAAGTACAGCACTGCCCTCCAGATACTACAGAGGGACCTGTGGTTGTGGAGTCCAGCGGGGACGAATTGATAATGTGTGATGAGGAGGAAGTACACACTGTAGGGGGAGAGGAATCAGAGGTTGAGGATGAGGACGACATCTTGCCTCAGTAGAGCCTGTTTAGTCTGTACAGGGAGAGATGAATAGCTTTTTTGGTGTGGGGGCCCAAACAAACCAATCATTTCAGCCAAAGTTGTTTGGTAGGCCCTGTCGCTGAAATGATTGGTTTGTTAAAGTGTGCATGTCCTATTTCAACAACATAAGGGTGGGTGTGAGGGCCCAAGGACAATTCCATCTTGGAAATTTTTTTTTTGCATTATATGACCAAGCAACAGTCGTTTGCCATGTTCAAAAAGTAAAACCAAATGTAAAAAAATTCAAGAAATTAAACCAAAAGTAAAATGCCGTGTCATAATTTAAAACAAGAGGTATTGACGTGCTCTAAAACTACTGTATTGTTGTTTATATTTTATAAACACTACACTTGAAAGCTTGAGTCTTTCAATAGAAAAGTTACTGTCCATTGCACGAATATTTGCAACAGGGACAATTTTAGGGTTAAGAAAGTCAACTAATAATAACACTTCGACGCTGTGTGTCTTTATAAACACTACACTTGGAAGTTGGAGGAGGTATTGTGGCCCCGGCACCAAATTTACTACCGGGGACACTCCACTGTGCAGTCCATATTTAGGTGTATCAGATATTAAACAACGGTGACAGTTGATGCCCAATTTTTTAATTATATTGTGGCCTCATTATGTAACCCCCTGTCACTGTGTGTAGTGTGGGGTGCAAAGGGTACACAGTGCACCTCCTTCTCAAGCCCTGGCTAGCTGATGGGCATGGGTGTAAATGATCAGGGGGTCCCTGCACATGCAGGTGTTTCTTTGTAGTTAGTGGGACACAGGTAATGTCACTTTGGTGCAGTGTAATAGAAGTCACAATAATTTGGGCGCCAGACCATCTCTATAACAAACTGAACTTTTATTTACACTCTTCCTCCAGCACGATAATCATAATGGTTGCAGAATATATACATCTCCTTACTCTCTCCAGCACAGTTATTAATGAGAAATACGAATATGGTTGGAAATATCTTATCACTCCTCCTGCACAGTTCTTAATGTTATCCAGATGTTAAATAACATAATTTACATGTCTCTTGTACTCCATACTCACTGCAGATCACCCTTTCTGCAGGGGCACATGCATGGATGCTAATAGGCAGGCAGCCTCTCCTCCATGCAGCTCTGACACACTCTGTGTACCTCTCAACTGCAGCTCATCCCTCCTCTGCGGGGATAATGTCTCCTGTGCTCTGACACGTCACTCTGTGTACTCTCAGCCTCAGGATCTGACACTACAACTACCATGCCTCTTGTAGCAGCCCTCACTCCAGGGCCTCTTCCATGTGCAGTGTCCCCCTCTCTCTTGGGTTCACTATAGTGGCATGGAGTTCTCCCCCTCATCCAGGGCACACATTCCTTGCCCTGGCTCAGTCACCACGCTCAGACTTCCAGGCAATGCTGGGGGAGCCTGGGAGCTTCCACCCCAGGTCCCCAGCTACAACTCTCCTCTCCTGTGTCTTCTCTCTCTTTCTGACACTTTAAAGATCGTGCCTTTAAATGAAAAAGTCAGTCTTCATTGCACGACTATGTGCAACAGGGACATTTTTTTGGGTTTACAAAGTCAAACAATAACACTTCGACCCTGTCTGTCTGGGGTCTCTCAATGACGAATTGTCTGTACCATGTTTGGAGGAGGTATTGTGGCCCCGGTATCAAATTGGGTACCAGGGCCACCCCACTATGCAGTCCAGATACTTGTTTGGTGGAATTCAGACACGTGGAGGGTTTTTTAATTATATTGTGGCCTCGGTACCAAATTGTGTACCGGGGCCACCCCACTACGCAGTCAAGATACTTGTTTGGTGGAATTCAGACCAGTTGAGGGTTTTATTATTATATTGTGTGGACCACTCTATCTATACCACACTACAACTCTATACCACTCTATTTCCTACTTTAATTCTATTTCATACTTTAATTCTATTTCCTACTTTAATTCTATTACTAATTAATTACCATAAAGAGGAACAAAATAAACCAATTTTACCAAAAGTATAATATGACTTAGACTTACAAACACTACACTTTAAAGATCGTGCCTTTAAATGAAAAAGTCAGTCTTCATTGCACGACTATGTGCAACAGGGACATTTTTTTGGGTTTACAAAGTCAAACAATAACACTTCGACCCTGTCTGTCTGGGGTCTCTCAATGACGAATTGTCTGTACCATGTTTGGAGGAGGTATTGTGGCCCCGGTATCAAATTGGGTACCGGGGCCACCCTACTATGCAGTCCAGATACTTGTTTGGTGGAATTCAGACACGTGGAGGGTTTTTTAATTATATTGTGGCCTCGGTACCAAATTGTGTACCGGGGCCACCACACTACGCAGTCAAGATAGATAGATGCGTATTGCGTATCATAGATAAAGTACATTCAGTGGTGTGGGGCAAATTGAAAAATATTCAAAATGCACTGACATTATCAAAAACAAGAGGTTGTCACACGCTAAAACTCCAACATGTATATGATGGAGAGGATGGAGGAGCAGCCGTATGTGTAGTGTAATGCAGATCTGTTGAAGGTTTTTTATATATTTTATTGTGGTGCCCAGTGCCCACTCCTCTACGCAGTCCAGGTACAATTATTGGTGCGAATCATAAAAGTTCAGGGTTTTTAAGATATTGTGGTGACCCACTCCTCTACGCAGTCCAGGTACAATTATTGGTGCGAATCATAAAAGTTCAGGGTTTTTAATATATTGTGGTGACCCACTCCTCTACGCAGTCCAGGTCCAATTATTGGTGCGAATCATAAAAGTTCAGGGTTTTTAATATATTGTGGTGACCCACTCCTCTACGCAGTCCAGGTACATTTATTGGTGCGATTCATAAAAGTTCAGGGTTTTTAATATATATTGTGGTGACCCACTCCTCTACGCAGTCCAGGTACAATTATTGGTGCGAATCATAAAAGTTCAGGGTTTTTAAGATATTGTGGTGACCCACTCCTCTACGCAGTCCAGGTACAATTATTGGTGCGAATCATACAAGTTCAGGGTTTTTAATATATTGTGGTGACCCACTCCTCTACGCAGTCCAGGTACATTTATTGGTGCGATTCATAAAAGTTCAGGGTTTTTAATATATATTGTGGTGACCCACTCCTCTACGCAGTCCAGGTACATTTATTGGTGCGATTCATAAAAGTTCAGGGTTTTTAATATATATTGTGGTGACCCACTCCTCTACGCAGTCCAGGTACAATTATTGGTGCGAATCATAAAAGTTCAGGGTTTTTAATATATTGTGGTGACCCACTCCTCTACGCAGTCCAGAAAGATACCTTGTTGCAACGTTTTGGACTAATAACTATATTGTGAGGTGTTCAGAATACACTGTAAATTAGTGGAAATGCTTGTTATTGAATGTTATTGAGGTTAATAATAGCCTAGGAGTGAAAATAAGCCCAAAAACTTGATTTTTAAACTTTTTATGTTTTTTTCAAAAAAAATCTGAATCCAATACCTTAAATCCGAACCGAGACCTTTCGTCAAGTGTTTTGCGAGACAAATCCGAACCTCAAAAATAACGAAAATCCGGATCCAAAACACAAAACACGAGACCTCAAAAGTCGCCGGTGCACATCCCTAATTATTTGTAACATTCTCCATATAAAGATATTAGGAAAGGGAACTTTTTTTTTTTTTTAAACGATTACCTGCAAAAAAATAAACAGTCAGATAAACTGCCACAAGCTACCAAAAACTACCTAGATGTCACACAAGCCGATGAAGACATATTTAGTTGTTAAGTTGTGAAGAAGGCTCTCAGCTTCTGAAGAACTCTCAGCTGAGGTATAAAGATCATGGCTCTGCTATTGTTAAACTCAGAATTGTTGAAGATGCCGTTTTTTAATGACAATGAATTCAAAAGTTCCAGTGGAGTCTTGTGTAGTAAATGTTTTGTGGTACAGTATAGAGTATACTGTCTTAAGTTCACAAAAATTGTTATATCTAATTGTACTAACACATTCAGCTATTCAAAAAACAACAAAGGGTTTGTTTAAATAGGTGTTTTAGCCCTATGTCAGGCCCATGTTCTCCATGGAATGTCCCTGGAGGCTTACAGTAAATGATACAAGCACCAGCTATGCAGACACCATTATAGTCTTTTCCATTTTTCATGGTGGTTCGTTGCTCCAGGAACTCTACGTTTATGCTATCATTTTCACTGAACATTTCCAACTGTGTAAATGTCTGTCGCACTGTAGTCCATCTGATACCATCCTTAATCTGTCATAAATACACTGATCAGCCACAACATTAAAACCACTTGCCTAATATTGTGTAGGTCCCCTTTCTGCCATCAAAACAGCTCTGACCCATTGAGGCATGGACCCTACAAGACCTTTGAAGGTGTCCTGTGGTATCTGGCACCAACATGTTAGCAGCAGATCCTTTAAGTCCTATATGTTGCAAGACATTTGCAGTAGAGGCCTGGCAGAGCATCGCCAGGGATGAAACCCAGCGTCTGGTGAGGTCTATGCGTTCCAGACTTCAGGCTGTAATTGACTGCGAAGGATTTGCAACAAAGTATTAAAAAGTGAAAGTTTGATGTAGGATTGTTTAGTTTGTCCCATTACTTTTGGTCCCTTAAAAATTGGGAGGCACATATAGAAACCGTTGTAATTCCTACACCGTTTACCTGATTTGGATGTAAATACCCTCAAATTAAAGCTGAAAGTCTGCAGTTAAAGCACATCTAGTTTGTTTAATTTCAAATCCATTGTGGTGGTGTATAGAGCCCAAAATATGAGCATTGTATCAATCCCAATATTTATGGACTTGACTGTATATATATATATATATATATATATATATATATATATATATATATATCCATACATATACAGTCCATTACCCAAAGCTTTGAGAGTGACACAAATATTATTTTTCACAAAGTCTGCCACCTCAGTGTTTATGATGACGATTTGCATATCCTCTAGAATGTCACGAAATGGAAAGGAAAGACCTGAATTGAGAGGTTGAAATGCATTGGAACAATAGGGCTATTTGACCTGGAACTTCTTTGGATCCCATCTCTACCATCTGAAAGGCCAGAGAAGTGGTGACTGCACACACATCACGCCATTTCCCATTTCTATCCGGTAGCAAAC
The DNA here is from genome assembly GCF_038048845.1 of Mixophyes fleayi. Taxonomy (NCBI): domain Eukaryota; kingdom Metazoa; phylum Chordata; class Amphibia; order Anura; family Limnodynastidae; genus Mixophyes; species Mixophyes fleayi. The sequence continues at coordinate 40,606,393 of NC_134412.1, forward strand.
CTCAGAATCTGATGTTCCAGTGTTTTATTTATTTTTTTATTCCTTCATTTATTTTATGCGCTGTAGATGTGCAATAAATATACACTAGATCCGTTTTATTTTTCCTCTTTTATATCAACACTGAGGGAATATATACTCATGGAGAAAATTAATGAAAATAAAGAAAACTGATACCAGATTACATCACTCTTGTAAGTGTTCTCACTTAAGGATCCGGTTGGTGACGAATTAAATTATACATCACATGAAATGCATCTGAGCACTTAAGGCGCTTATTTATATATCATCTGGTGAGTGGAATCACATGAGGAGAGATTCGACAGTGAAATTTTTTTTACAAAATAATCCATCTATGGATTGAATCACATTTAAGAAGAATTTTTTAATTTTATTGATATCTTGTATATTATATTCTTTGTCTTGACAATATCACACTATGTTGTAATTTTTTTCTTTATGGTATACTCTCATTCCACGTCATACGGAGACAAAGATCAGAATACTATGATACAAGGATCTACCCTCCACTTGAATATATGTATTTTCAATTTATCACTTATTGGTTAAAAGTGGTATTTGTTTTGTCTATGTGACTACATCCAGCAGCGTTGAGTACTTCTATAGTTTCCTTTGATATGAAAAGGAACATGTAACAGGCCGATTAAACAATGGAACTGTCTTGACTGAAAAATTTAATATTTAAATGATATCAATGAGTCAGTAACCATATTATTGAAGAAATGCAATACTTTGTGCAATGTACAAAAAAAGGCTACATATGATCACATTTAAGATGTGTATTTAATGTGCAGAGCAAAATGCTTTCTGTTTCCACCCATCTTTGTCCACTATCTACTATCCACTGCTAACCCTAACCTAACCCTAAGTGACTGGTGGGGAATTTGACTGGGGCGGTACACCAATCAAACCATAATGCAGGTGTCCTAAGGCGAGCTCAGGGAGGACAGAAACCTCCAGTGGAGCAGAAAGTCTCACTTCCGGCTGCCTCTGGCGTCATCATGGTGATGACCGGGATGTCACTTCCACCCACACGTCCCGGCTGTTGCCTTGCTCTTCTCTCATTTCACCGACGCGGCCCTGCTAAACTGACAGCTGGGCATGTACGCACTGGAGAAGTTAATTAACAGACTTATGGGCTGATTTGCGCATATGTGTTCCCCCATTGTGATTGGCCCATCTGTGTATAAAAGCCAGGGAGGGCTTAGCCTTCCTGCCGGTTATAGTTCTCAGTTCCTGTTTACTATCCTGCTCCTGTACCTTGTACCTGTTCTCTGGATTGGATTGCTTGTGTATGACCCTTGGCTTTGGTTACTGGACTTTGATTCCTTGCCTGTTGCCCTGACCTCTGCTTCGTCTCTGGACCTTCCTTGTTTGCTGCCAGCCCTGACATCTTGCCTGTTACTGACCATGGTACCTGCTTCGGACCTTAGACCTCTGCCTGTTTTTTGACCATGCTTTGCTTACTATCAACCGCTACTCTGTGCTGCGGTACATTCATAAACTTGTACTACTCTTAGTATAAGACCAGGGGGTATCTGAGTACCTGTGAGCATAACGAACTTTACGGGAAAGGCAACTGCTATAGGTGAAGACCTCTCATCTTGTTCTACAAGTTCATGATAGTAACCACTAGCAGTAACACTGTACAAGACATTATGAATGATGAACCAAATACAAGCAGTTTCCTTGTATGTAACATTTTAAAATGTGTTTTACATGCATGTTAACACATGTAAATGCATATAAACAGGTCTGGCACTACAATCCATTTTTTTAAGTGCTTCCATATCCGCTGGCATTTTTAGAATTATTAATCCCAATAAAAGATGCAAGGCAGATTTGTGCCTTCCGGCAGTCCCAATTTTCATGGGAACACCCTAATTTCCTGTTGGTAAAGTGGTATTGGCCTTGGTTACAGAGTTGTGGGTTGTGGATGAGGTTAGGTGTATAGAAGGCATTGCCTGGGCATGACTGTGACATGGTCACTGTGTTCCAATTTTTAAGACAGGAAAGTTGTGGGTAGTAAACATGACAGCAAGTCATTTTAGTGCATAGCTGTGTAGTGCCAGCCAACAATCACCATCAATTAGAAGGTGCCTAAAGAATCCTACAGCCCGACTCACTCCAGTCTCTTTGACCCAACTCATTGTTCTCTTTTACTTAACTAGCATCCAACTACTATGCTGCATGGATTATTTCAAATACACAGTAGATAAATGTATTTACAGCTTATTCTTTCACAATTATCTGGCATAGAACCATGAGCTTCCTTCAGAGTGGTGCACTGATTTTTTCTAATTTTTATTTTTTTTGTTCTGCTTTACTTAATTACTGATTTAATTCACAATAACAATAAGTGATCTATGTAAAAATTCTCTGTGTCATAATAACTATCATTACAATTGTCAAAGTTGTATAATTGGATGAACGAAAGTATATTGGTTAATATTGTTTTATTGGCCGATTGCACTCAGTATGCCATGCTACACATGGCATACGGCGATCGCACGGTAAAATATGCACGTACACACTCGCATTACAACATTTAGTTATTTATGTAATTCATATTTATATTGGTTCTGTTACACAGTAATTTATGAGCAGATAGTATTTAGTTTATTATTAGTTTATATATTATGATTATATGTACACTTCAGTGTTATTTAAGGTTCAGGTTATAGGAAATGTGTCATGTCTGATATCAGATTAACCCCTTTTACATCAGCAGCTGTCCGGTGCATTCGGTGAAGAGATCGCACATTGCATACTCTAGTTCAGGCCTGTCCAACCTGCGGCCCTCCAGGTGTTGTGAAACTACAAGCCCCAGCATGCTTTGCTGGTAGACAACCAGTTGATATCTGGAAAGGCATGCTGGGTCTTGTAGTTTCACAACATCTGGATGGCCGCAGGTTGGACAGGCCTGCTCTAGTTATTGATGTTAGGGAATAAACCTTTAATATGATGCAGACTATAAAATGCTAATAGACTAGTTGTAACTGGTTTCTGTAGATAGGAGAATCATCTGGAATGTTGACCTCAGCCTTTGAAGGGGTTGTTTGAACTAGCCTATGACCTGTTTACCCTGGACCCACCCGAAGTCTGGACCTATAGAAGCAAGCCACGTCATCTGCATTGTTCAATCTGTAACACTGAATGTATATATAATCATAGCTGCGCTCCCAGTCTTCAGTCTACTCTGACCACAGTATTCAAGGGTGAACTACTGTTCACTGGTACCGTGGGAGCGCAGTGCGAGCGCATGCGAACGCAGCGGTATGTATGTATCTTTTGGTATTGGCTGTACTGTATCATAATATAATAATGTATTGAACTGTTAACTTTTTACATCTGCTAAAATAAATCACTTTGTGCGTTGGAAACACAATACAATCGCTTGGGCAATGCTTATTTGAAAACGATAGAATTACTTTAATACAATGTTTTACATGAAATTAATATTTTTCAACAACTAGAAACTAGATTTAAAAAGATATTGACCTACAAATAAAATTGTTGTGCTTTAATTGTTAGATTTTTAAGCAGTTCCTTCTAGAGAGATATTGACTTGAACATTCTTGGAGGTCTCCTTACAGGTGTACAAACCTAAAATTAGTAATCTGAAGAGACTCTATGGTCTCAGCTCTCACCACTTCCAAATAGTCAATATTCTGATTTTAATTAGAGAAGTCTGGAATGAAGTTTCTTAACTTAAGGTTTCACTTCCTTCTTCTTTCTCAATTGCTGAGTAATAAGAAGGAAAAGTTAGCGTAAAGTGATATTTTGCAATTTGTGATCTTTAATGGCTGTGGAAGAGCACAGATCACACAGATTAGTTTAGTGAGTGCAGAGACCAGTTTTCAAATATAGAGATTCCCTTTACTACTAATTATAAATAGAGAATCAAATGGTCAGAGGGCCAGGAGGTCAAAGGGCCAAGTGGTCAGAAGGACAAATGGTCAGAGGGCTGAGAGAGAAAGGTGATTATTAGAAATTAGAGAACTCAGCACTGTTCTATTATTCTTACAAATGGGGGTCAGTATAGCAATGATGTTTGGGTTCATTATAAGGATGTCAGACAGTCTGTGAAAAATAATGAGTTTACTTACAACCCCAATACCCTGTTTCTTGTAGATACTTCTGCTACTTTCCGTTCTGGACAAATTTTGATCCAGCAAAGTAATGTGGTGATAAAATCTTCACCTACTAGTAAATGTATATACGTTTGTCAGTGAAATAATACGTTCAAGGGTTGGCAACCCTGATGTCATGTGCATGGACGTGTATGGTATTTTAACAAGATCCTCACATTTTTGTACTTATACATGTATGTCTTGTTTTCCTTTCCGGGCAGTGCTGATTAGTCCCTTTGAATTTGGGCCTCACCCCCCCTCCCAAAAAAATATATAAGTGTATTGTTTTTTCAATGTCATCTTACACTACTACCACCTGGTCCCATAGTTGCAAACATTTTAATGATAATTTCCATAGGCATTTTGCTGCTGGGCTGGTGTCAGCGGATCATGCCAAGGCGCATCTAATTAGTGTACTGCAAAGTCCATTGTGGCATATTAGTTGAATTTGGTTATAATACATTTAAATATCCCTCTTCAATAAAAAATATAGATCTCAGAGAATAAGACTGTGTGGTGAGAACATTTTTTAAAATGTAGCAAAATAAAGAGGTGCATGGATGAATCTTCGGCATGGACATTTTGTCGCGTCTCCATCCCTAGATTAAAACTTTATTAAATATAGATTAAAAAATATTTTTCAGGATTCGTTACCGTCCAATGGGAAGTAAAATTTATTTTATTGTCTTGTTTCCAATGGAAAAAATAGAAAAGGAAACAGTGCATCTGCCCACAAAAACTGCCCACCACTAAATGATGAATGCAGGGAGTACCTGAGACTCACCCTTCACCACCAACCAATCACAAGTACCAGAGAAAACTAAGGATTCCTTATTATAATTACAACAAAATAACAATATACATTTCCTTGTCCTGCCTTATCCATATGCTTATTGACCACTGTATCTTCTAAGCTGGGCACTCAGAAAATGAATTAAAAACACTAGTAAGATAATCAACCTTATAGTCTACATTGAAAATGAGTGTTTAGGTTATTTATGTTTGGTCGTCATGTCCCGTTGTATCTTGGTAATTTTTCAAAGACTAGACATACTGTATATCTCTTTTCTTCATTAGCACCGCGTAATGGTAGTGGTGCGTAAAGATTATTATTATTAATTAGTAAAGCTCTAAATGATTCATGTCTATTGGCATTTCATCAATAAGACTATTGGTTGATGTATATAAGATATGTATATGTCATTAGGATGGGTAATTATCATAATTATTTGGAGCTATAATTAATCCTGTATTCTTTATTTTTTTATATTGGTACTGTGGGGCTGATGGTGAGTTTGATGCATAGGCTTTAAAAAAAAAAAAAAAGCTAAACTGTAAAAATAGCATTTACGCAATTGGACCCATCTCAACATCTGTACAGCTTTACAGTAGTAGCAAATACACCAGGTTTATGTCAAACGTACAACAGATACATGTCATAAGCACAAGAATAATTTTTTAGCATTTGTTTTGATAGCAAAAGACACATTGGCTATTGGGTTTGATTTAAGTAAATAACACCTCTATAAAACAGCAGGTGTAATCTACCAAATAAAAGTAGCCAGAATTTCATGTTAAAATACACACACAAATTCATATAATACAGGCACAAGCAGTGGAAGAAAGCGCTGTCAGCTTCAGAAGTCAATCTGCTGTCATCCTATCAGAAGCAGCTACTGCTGGCAATCATCATGATCAGTGAGTGCATTTGCCACTGACAAACTTATCTGCGTTTCTATGCATCTCTGCCTCAGTCACAAGTGTAAGATGCAGCCAAATCTGCATATGGAGAATCTGCATCTGGGGAAGTATATACTTGTGGGGAGGGGGCGTACACACAGAACCAATTTGTGTTTACACTAAACAAACAGATGCATGTCCAAGTTAGGATGAGCCAATATGTGTATCTTTATTTGTTGTCATTTTTTCCTTTTACAATTGCTGAAATCATAACCTAAATGAACCACAAACTTGTCAACACAATAATGAGCTTTATTCATGTAACTTATGCTGTTTTGAAAGTATCTACTATATAAATACCTAGTGGCGTGTGTGGAAAATAAAAAACCAAGCTGCAGCGCCACCTGCTGGGCAGAGTTATACACTGACCTATATATTTCTTGAAGGAGAAGTGACAGTTGGGAGTGGTTGGTGGTTGCCGGGGGTGACAGTGGGGAGTTCTTAACACCTTAAGTAGCTTGATTTGACTAGAATGCATGAGTATCATGCACGGGTTAACTGACCTACTAAATTCATAATGTGTGTGGAAAAAAAACCTCAAAAAGGGCTGAAATTTGGTATACTGACATTATTGACGAGTTGAGGGGTCAAACTCATTTTCGTGAGGTAATTTTACCTCATGAACACACATGTGTACAGTGGCGGATCCAGGGGGGTGCGATCGGGGCAATCAATGCATGACAAGAACCTTTTTAACACCTTAAGTAGCTTGATTTGACTAGAATGCATGAGTATCATGCACGGGTTAACTTGTTGAAAAATATATTATGAATCAACTTTTAGTCATTGAGTGCGTATTGTAGTTACATTTCCTCTTTTTTGTTCTAGTGTGGTTTACATGAAATTAAATGTTGAGAGACTGGTATACAGCACAGTATCGTACCTTAGACACCCTAATGCAAAATGTGTTCCCTCTCTCTTGTGTAAATCTAATATATTTACAAATTAAAATATTTGTCTTTTAAACTCCACACAACTCAATAGACATGTCTGATTAGACTGACTTTGATGGACTTCTCAAAGTTCTTATCTTTATATCAACCTATTCGTATTATTATAAAATTCATGCTTCCACAATTAAAGCAAGAAAAGAAAACGTTTTTCAGGATTAGAGTGAGGTCATCACTGGTTCCACTATTGTTAGCAAGCTAAGAACAAGCTGATAACCAATTAGGCTTATTTAGACTCAAGTGACTGCAGATCACTGTGTGCGTGTTCCAATAGAATTATAAATTCTGATCAACAATACATTTGGATTGATCAGATGTTGATGAGGACAGATGTAAAAGGCAGTGGAATCACTATGCATGTGATCATTGACCAGTCACAGTGATTGTTCCGTATAGACCTGTCAAATTAAAAAGGATCCTGCTGCTCAGTGATTGGGTCGAATGACTTGATTTTCCCTAATAAGGCCACATTTACCACATAGCTGGATGCAACCCTCAATTCCCATGAATAGTGTTCTCCCACTCCCCAGCAAATGATTTAAAAAATATGATTTAAAAATAAAAATAAGCTTTTTTATTATAATTGCAATATATAATATATATAGCCCAGTTAGTAGAGTGAGCACAAACTGTAAAGTTATAGCTGCATACAAAATCAATATAAATATAAGACCACCTTTGAGCAATGACATTAAGATGGGGAGTAATTGATATCTTTCTTAACAAGTTACAATAAAAGTCAAAATGCCATTTCACAATGTCAACATTTTAACTCTGTTGACCTAATAAACATGTTGACATTCAGACTGTCGACCTTTTACTTGTGTCAACATTCTGATTGTCGACTTTATGGTGTTGACATTCTGAATGTTTACATGTTCATTGTCGATATTGCATACCCAATCCAACTGGAGTGTACATTTAAATTGCAGTATACTGGATGAACTACATGTCTGTTGAATACTAGGTTCCTTGAGCATAGGAGAAATACATATAGCAAATTCATAGTGTCAGATGGATTGTTTAATGTATGTCTTAATAATTTATTGGAAACAAAAGGTTTTTGTTATGCTTACGGAAATTGTGCAGAGTTTAATTAGCACTGCGGTTTGATTGGTGCAGAGTAAATTAAATACTTCCTTTAAAATAAATTGTTTACCTCTGGAGAAACCACAAAATAAGTGGAGAAACACACTTCAGAAGACAGTTTTGTCCCTGACCTTTATACCTTGCCTGTAGGAGTTAATCTCCTTACCTGATTAGTACCAGTACCTGTCTCACAGCTTCATGTACCTGCCTCAATCTGTGTTCTGTGCAGTTCATTGTTTATACCTGGCTGCTGCTTGTCTCTTGTTTATCCCTGTTCCAGTTTTGCTTTGCTGCTGTCTAATCTCCTGTTGTGGCACTCTGCCTGATTACCGGACCCTGCATGTTTGCCTTTTGCCCTGACCTCTGCCTGGCTACTGGATTCTGCTTGAACTCTTGATACCCTGACCTCCACCAGGTCACTGGACTCAGCTAGTCTGTCTGCTTCCCTGGACTGTCTCGTGCCTCTGGCAATCTGGAATCCTGATCCCTGCCTCCTTAGTGTGGAGCCTCGTGCCTCCCTGGCAATTGGGTAACTCAATATACTGGTTTGTGCATGTAAACTGTATTTGCCACCTGTTCATATTTGTGTATTGGAGTATACCTGTTTATTCTGCTACCTGAAATCTGCATATTCCACAAACTCAATCCTGCTTCACATATTTTGCCTAAATAAAGACACTTGGCTCTTATACTTCTGTTGCCTCTTCCTGATTTCACTAGTAATAATATATATATATATAGATATTTTGTTTCTATCCATCCTTTTTTTTGGTCAATTAAGTTGAGAGGCCTTTTGGATACTTTTTGATACAACATAACCTTGACGTATTGAATGATTCATATGTGTTTTTACAAGTATTATAAGGGGCATATTCAATTGTCAGCGGAAACGGCTAAAATCTTGTGCTCCACGGACTATTACCGTTATTACGGTAATAGTGCGCGGAAAAACCGTTATTACGGTAATTTTCTTGCTGGATCACAGCTCCCTGAGCCACGAGCTGAAATCCAGCTAACTACTACCGTAAACTACTACCGTAATAACGGTAGTAGTTTTAGCGCCGCGGAAACCTGCGACAATTGAATATGCCCCTAAGTGTTTATTTTGATGAAGTATTTTAGTAATATGTAAGCTGATTCTTTGTATACTTACTTAAAAGGTTATTGTCGCACAAGAATTAATGCATTAGGACTGCTGCTGTGTGTTTTTCATATATTGACTGGTTAATTTCTTTACATAGAATCATCAGTCATGTATATTATTGCAAAATACAGGTGCTACCAGCCAAAAATGACATACAGTAAGAATAAAGAAGAAACAAAGTTCTCAACAATAGGTGCACTACAGTCTTGTGAAATTAATTTCCGATTAGCATCTACCCCTATTAATAGATAAACCTTAACTTTTATTACATACTGAGATTGTTTTATTAATAAAAAATGGTGAAATATATATATATATATATATATATATATATATATATATATAAAGGAGGTGAATTGAAAAATGTGATTTAAAATAGTTGTGCAGATTTCCCTATAATCCTGTTATAACAGTTCCACAATTAAACCATTCATATGGTAAGCCAAAAATTTATTACAAAATTGTCCATCTGGTAATCTGCAATCACCCGTTTAAATCGTTGAGTCCCTTTAATTATTGAGGTTCTAGTAACTGGTAGTGGCATATAGTAGTAGTCAATAATATTTTAAATTTAAGAGGGGTTCAGACATTAATGATTATATACTTCCCTGTATTAAAATAGGATCGGGGAGTGAATTAATGTCTATCAATAATTGCTAATACTCTGGATTTGGCATATTACTCTGTAAAGTATAAATTGAAACGCTGGTGGAATCTAAATATTCCAATACGTGTTCTATTAGGGTGGAAAAATGCACAGCTTAATGCCAACGCACGTTTCACTGCAAAATGTTTTCTCAAGACAAACCAGTTCATTACCTGAGTGATTTTTAAACTCTCAACAGCCAATGAAAGAATTAGGTGTTGGTTACATAATTGAACATTGTCAGTATTGTGATTAACTCCATTCCGTCCGTATGAAATGATTAAGTTATCTTTCTGTGAAGTATCATTATTTCTAATGGGATACATTTATCTACCAAGGATTGTTACATTTCTGCTACAAGTGGTACCAGTTATTTGTTACACTGCATCTTTGTAGTGAGTTCAATTGAACTCCGTATTAATTCACATAGGTTTGAATTTAAATATGAGAGCCTTTGAATAGAAATATTAAGGAGTTTTCCAATACCTTAGTTTATAACTCCTTACTATTGCTACATTATACAGTCATGACCAAAAGTTTTGAGATTGACACAAGTATTATTTTTCACAAAGTCTGCTGCCTCAGTTTTTTATGATGGCAATTTGCATATACTCCAGAATGTCATGAAGAGTGATCAGATGAATTGAAATTAATTTCAAAGTCCCTCTTTGCCATGACAATGAACATTATCCCAAAAACAACATTTCCACTGCATTTCAGCCCTGCCACAAAAGGACCAGCTGACATCAAATCAGTGATTCTCTTGTTAACACAGATGAGGACAAGGACAATGACAAGGCTGGAGATCACTCTGTCATGCTGATTAAGTTAGAATAACAGACTGGAAGCTATAAAACAAGGGTGGTGCTTGAAATTATTGTTATTCCTCTGTTAACCATGATTATCTGCAATGAAACATGTGCAGTCATTATTGCTTTGCACAAAAGGGCTTCGCAGGCAAGGATATTGGTGCTAGTAATATTGCACCTAAATCAACTATTTATCGGATCATCAAGAACTTCAAGGAGAGAGGTTCAATAGTTGTGAAGAAGGCTTCAGGGTGCCCAAGAACTTCCAGCAAGTGCCAGGACGTCTCCTAAAGTTGATTCAGCTGCGGGCACCACCAATGCAGAGCTTGCTCAGGAATAACAGCAGGCAGGTGTGAGTGCATCTGCAACACAGTGAAGCAAAGACTTTTGGAGGATAGACTGGTGTCAAGATGGCCAGCAAAGAAGCCACTTCTCTCCAGGAAAAACATCAGGGACAGACTGATATTCTGCAAAAGGTACAGGAATTGGACTGCTGATGACTGGGGTAAAGTAATTTTCTCTGATGAATCCCCTATCAGATTGTTTGGAGCATCTGGAAAAAACACTTGTCCGGAGAAGGAAAGGTGAGCGCTACCATCAGTCCTTTGTCATGCCAACAGTAAAGCATCCTGAGACCATTCATGTGTGGGGTTGCTTCTCAATCAAGGGAGTGGGCTCACTCACAATTTTGAATAATAACACAGCCATTAATAAAGAATGGTACCAAAACATCCTCCAAAAGTAACTTCTCCAAGCCATCCAAGAACAGTTTGGTGATGAACAATGCCTATTTCTAGCATGACGGAGCACCTTGCCATAAGCAAAAGTGATAACTAAGTGGCTTGGGGATCAAAACATCAACATTTTGGGTCCATTACCAGGAAACTCCCCAGACTTTAATCCTATTGAGAACTTGTGGTCTCAAAAGGCAGGTGGGCAAACAAAAAAATCACAAATTCTGACAAACTCCAAGCATTGATTAGGCAAATATGGCTGGTCATCAGTCAGTATGTGGCCCAGAAGTTGATTTACAGCATGCCAGGGCGAATTGCAGAGGTCTTCAAAAAGAAGGGTCAACACTGCAAATATTGACTCTTTGCATAAACTTAATGTAATTGTCAATAAAAGCCTTTGACACTTATTAAATGCTTGTAATTGTACTTCAGTATACCATAGCAACATCTGACAAAAAGGTCTAAAAACACTGAAGCAGCAAACTTTGTGAAAACCAATACTTGTGTCATTCTCAAAACTTTTTGCCATGACAGTATATCATCTAACATTGACCACTTCCGCCATACAAAGGACAGTATCTCAAATCTATGTGTATTGTTCACAGGATTAATTGTCTTCCAGAGCCAATTAGCTATATGGTTAGTGTAACTATGATATCTACTTCGCTGTAACTATTCCCATATTATCCGATGCTGTATCATTTCTAATGTCTGAATAAAGATATAAAATGTATCGGCGAGACACATTCGAAAGGTCACCTTCAAGAAGGGAATCCACGTTCTCCAGACATTCATAGATGTTCATTGTAAAGCAAATAGCGTGGGAAAAGAATGGAACAGAAGTAAGTCCTGTTTATATATGAAAATTCTCAGCTCGTTCCAACATACATTTCTTATCTAATTGTATATTTCCTATTCTGCATCTTTTTTTTATTGTCTTTGTTGATCTTTGTATTTAATAGCTTTATATTGTGAGTTATAATGTATTTAATAATAAGGAAAACACGGGATATGGACATAGATTGTATTCACTTATAAATGTATTTATGTATATTACCATCATTGGTATTTTAATGTCATAGATTGATTTTCTACAATCTTTAGTGTGAAAAAAGAAAAAAATCAGAAGAATGTGAAGTTAGTGTAATGTTGTTTTTTTTTTTATATTTCGCTGTTTTTTTATTAATAAAACAATCTTAGTATGTGATAATAGAAGTTAAGTTTAATTCATTAATAGGGGTAGATACTAATTTCACAAGATTGCAGTGCACCTATTGCTGCCAACTTTGTTTCTTCTTTATTCTTGCTGTATGTCATTTTTGGCAGGTAGCATCTGTATTTTGCTATAATATAAATGATTGATGATTCTATGTAAAGAAATTAACCAATCAGTATATGAAAAACACACAGCAGCAGTTTTAATTCATTAGTAGCTGGACACAGACAGAGCCAAGACACTTGTCCCCCATGTTCTACCTTTTCTATGTATTTGAACTTAATAAGAGTGAGAGCTACTAAACTGCTAAACATATTTTGAAACCATTTAAAATTATTTTTTTAAACTGTACTGTTTAGTTAATAGCTTTGCTCTCCTTCTCTTGATATTGTAATGTGCCACACTCACAAAACAAGTTATCTCAGATTTATTAAGTGTTAAGATTTCATCTGTGTGATAACTGTACCAGTGTTTACACAGGTTTTTAAATTTAGGGCATGATATACTACAAACGTCAGTTTTATTCCATGATAAGCAATTTGCGTTTGCTTCCAATGGCTAATCAGCTGAGATTAGTGAGGGGCAAAGTGAAATAGCTGGATGGGTCGCATGCATGGCCCTCCAGCCTTTAAAGGGGCTGCACATAGGAAGATCACAGTGTACTCCCTCCTCCACCAAGTATACCACTTGACCTCCCTGCACTGTGCAGAGTAGATCACATGACACAGAAGTTATCTGCCGTGTTCTGATAAGATCGGGAGCAGCCAGGTGGAGGGCTACAGATGAAGGCTTGACAGGCCAGTGGAGGCCCTGTGGTCCATCTGCTACCCACCGGTGGGTTAGACGACGGTGTAAATCCTGACTGGTCTTGACTAAATACCTGTTATGCTACAGTAGAACTTGCTACTTTACTAAATCATTACCTGAGCTTTTCCACCTTTTTCACATTAACATTACATTTTTAGTATCACACACTTCCATAAAAAAAAAATCAATAAAAATATTGTAGATTGTATATCAAAGAGTGTTGAAAATATTCACTGATTGGGATTACTAATCTCCCTAACTTTTTCACCGCCTGTTGGGTTTAATTTGCTACCATGCACTTCAGCAATGAAAATATAATCTGACATTAAAATGTGACACATTATAAATATATCCGGGGCCGCCTAGTCTGTGTGCGCAGCTTCAAAAAGGATTGTGACTGTGCGGCCCAATAGTAAGTTATTGGTCTATGCCAGTGGTCAGGGAACAGGGGTAAATTACCCGAAATGGGGTAAAAATGAAATTCCTGGGGGTAATGCTGCTGATTCACATGCTGTCAGTTGGATTGTAGACCCCTTTAAATGTGAAATTGCTGTTGTGCCAGAAGAGCCTCAAGGGTTGGCAGAGGCACTTCTTGAGCTTCGATGCAATAATGAAGCACGTATTGCATTTGAAATCAAAGCAGATCTGTCATATTGTTGGATATCAACAGCTGCAAAGGCACATGAGGAGGCCGTCAAAAAGTTGCTGCCTTTTGCAACAACCTACCTTTGCGAACAAGGATTTTCCACTCTAACGAACATAAACAAGCAGAGAAATCAATTGGACGCTGAAGACTGTATCCAAATTTCTCTGACATCATATTGCCCCAATATGGATGCTCTCGTATCAAAAATGAAGCAACATCATTTCTACAAAACCTGAAGTTTTAAAGTTGAAGCTTTCAAAGAAATTTTGAATAGATTCAATACAATTTTGAATTCCAATAATTAATAATATATGATTTCCTTCCTTTCAAATTAAGGGGGTAACGTCGGCGTATCTAAATATATTGGGGGTAAAAGGTAAAAAAGTTCCCTGACCCCTGGTCTATGCAATCTCTTTCCCTTTTCCAAAAATCCTGTTTAGATGAGGCCATGGATAGGAGATCTGGGTGCTTTATACCCATACCCCTTCAGCACCTCTGAGTATACTACCAAACTAAACAAATACCATTTTATACCTAACCCAGTGACCAACATCTCAAATAGAAAACTAATCATCTATCTACAATCTGAGTAAACATAATTATTTAGCAAAATTTTCATTGTATAATTTGTTACTATGATTTATACGTGTAAAATTTCCATGTGACTGACAGTGTAATTAACCCTAGAAAGCAAAATAAAAAGCATTGACCAATAGTAAAAACAGTCTAAGGGGAGTATTCAAGTGTCAGCGAGTTTTGTTTTTTTAGCGTGTTAAGTCATTTTAACGCTGTTTTTTCATCATTTTTGAGCGGGTTAACTTTACCGTCAATTCAATTCCATTTTTAACACTACGTTTTTTTTCATGAAACGGTCCTCTCACGCTCCAGTAGTAGAAGGTCTATTGAAAGTATAGGGTGTTCGAGAGGCAGCCGCATTAAAAGCTATTCAATTGTTTTTTAACGCGGCGGGTAAAACGGGCAAATATGCTGTTTTATATCGCACCTCCTTGGGTTGTGTTAAAAATAAAAAAACCTTTGAAAAGTATTTGAAATCATGTAAAAATTTGGAAAAAAAGTTAAACTTATGTTTATCACTAATGCCTAACTTGTGTAAGTTGATTTTCTTGTGAACAAATAATGAAATAAAAAAAAATCCAAAAAAAAATCACTAATTATTATATTTATGTATGTTTTTGGTACAAATATGAATGTAGTAATGTGTTTTGACATGGTATAGGTGATTGTATGTTAAAAAATAGTTAAATTACAAAATATGCTAAAGAAAGTACTGTAATGTAGATATTATCAATGTGTGATGCAATGTAATGTATGGAAATGTAGGCAAAATCTTTTTTTTTGTGTTATACATGACCACGTTAAAACTCCCCTTCACTCCCCTAAAATCTCGCGGGGGCAGCGCTCCCTCTTTTTCAATTGAATTGCACAAGTTTTCCTGCTGCGCTAACTCAAAACAGTCGCTATTGCTGGCAAAAACCCGCAGGAGATTTTTTTTTTTTAACACAGCGGGGAAAAATAAAATCTCGCTAACAGTTGAATACCCCCCTAAATGCATATACAAAAACCATTACTCCACCAAGTAAATAAATCATGGGTGTGTTTGTACATAGTACATAAATATTTTTATTTTATCATGTGGTTTTATGAGTAAACTATATCATTTCAATAAATTATATAACGCTAGAAACTTAGCTTATAAACCTTAGTTTCTGACATTTAAAACTTAGTTAAGTTCCTCATAACACACTTTCAGGTCATCAGTAGAATTAAATGGATGACTGACCAGCTGACCAGTTATCATGCTTTTGCTAGCGGTGCAGAACCTTTACACTATTACAGCCAACATGCCCTCTCCAACAAAGCATCATGTGGGAAACCCCAATATCACCCTAGTAAGGAAAATACTAAGATTTAAATACAGATTTTATAAAGAATCAGCAGGAAAGCATTATGTGTGTTTTGGAGTTGTTTTTGGGTTTTTTTCTTTGCTATTTGCAAATTTGGATGCTTCACGTCACTTAATCTAAAAAGTATTCTAACGGGCTAATTTTAAATTAAAGATGATCATCCATTTCTTCAGATGAATCCCGCCACCTTCAACTGGCAGAGCCAGTCCCATTTCTAGGACCCCATCAGCTCTTGAGAAGCTCATCTATTCTCGGGATGGTAACTGTAGTTTCTCAAGGCTACCCCAGAGATGTTTGGATGAATATACCACTTAGGGCAATATGATGATAAGGCTGACATGATGAGTCACAATGGAGGATTGTTTGTAAATTAAAAGTTATGGTTGGACATTTCCATTAACTTTGAGATGGTGAATTTATTTTCTGAAAGCACTACATGCTGCTGCATAAATTGAAAATTCTAGTATCTGCTTGAACTTTAACACCGTTTTATTCTATTATAACTCTAGCATTCTTATAGCATACAGAGGAATGCAATGATGTTCTAAATGGTTCACAACACTTTCCAAAAACAAATATTTGTACTTAACCTACAATATAAAAAACAATCCTTTCTTCACTGTAAGAAGCCAAATACGTATGTATTTATTGCATGTGTGTCTTGCAAAACAGAGTTGTTCAGCTATATCAGGATTACAAATGACACTAAATACAAATAAATGTTTTATAGTACTACGCTTTCAAACCTAATAGGATCTGGTCAGCGCCTTCCCCCCCAATGCAAATCATGTATATTTAAAAATGCATTTTCAGACACGTTAATATTATAGACATCTGACAGTCACTATGTTACCTTTATTTATGGATCTGGGCAAATAAGACATTACAACTGATGAATTCCTGTTGCCAGTACATTCAAAATGCAAACTGCAAACTGTGAAAAGTGCAGAATTGTAAATAGGATCCAAATTGAAACAACTGATATAGTTATGATAAAATGTGGTTAAAGACTTTTTTTACTTTAACATAATAGAGTAAACAGATACACTTCTGTCAGCCACTAACAATTATGCAAAATGAGGACAAGTGAATGTCAGAATGTTCAGTTGATAGAAGTACTTGCCAGTTCTGCAACCTCTAGTCACTAGGTTCCCAAACTGTGCGCCGCGGCTCCCAGGGGTGCCGCGGCGTTGTCACAGGGGTGCCGTGGACAGGAAGAAGAAGAGGAAGGAAAAAGAAAAAAAACCCCAAAAAACTACTTACCAATCGGGCGGCGCCCGGGACCCAGCATCCTCCTCCTTCCTCGCTTCTCACTGAATGCTGGGCGTGACAGTGAGAAGCGAGGAAGGAGGAGGATGCTGGGTCCCGGGCGCCGCCGGATTGGTAAGTAGTTTTTTGTGGGTTTTTTTTTCTTTCTGTCCATGGCGGGGGCACAACGAGGAGCAGAGGCTGAGGGGGCAGAGCAGGCAGAGGCTGAGCGGGCAGAGGCTGAGGGGGCAGAGTGGGCAGAGGCTGAGGGGGCAGAGCGGGCAGAGAATGAGGGGGCAGAGCGGGCAGGGGCAGAGGCTGAGGGGGCAGAGCAGGCAGAGGCTGAGGGGGCAGAGTGGGCAGAGGCTGAGGGGGCAGAGCAGGCAGAGGCTGAGGGGGCAGAGCGGGCAGAGTCTGAGGGGGTAGAGCGGGCAGAGGCTGAGGGGGCAGAGCGGGCAGAGGCAGAGTGGGCAGAGGCTGAGGGGGCAGAGTGGGCAGAGGCTGAGGGGACAGAGCGGGCAGAGGCTGAGGGGGCAGAGCGAGCAGAGGCAGAGGCTGAGGGGACAGAGGGGGCAGAGCGGGCAGAGGCTGAGGGGCAGAGCAGGTAGAGGCTGAGGGGGCAGAGCGTGGGGCACAGTGTGTGTGGATGCAGGGGGCACAGTGTGTGTGAATGCAGGGGGCACTGAGTGTGTGGATGAGTGTGTGGATGCAGGGGGCACAGAGTGTGTGGATGTAGGGGGCACAGTGTGTGTGGATGCAGGGGGCACACAGTGTGTGGGTGCAGGGGGCACAGTGTGTGTGGATGAGTGTGTGGATGCAGGGGACACAGAGTGTGTGGATGCAGTGGGCACAGTGTGTGTGGATGCAGGGGGCACAGAGTGTGTGGATGCAGGGAGCACAGTGTGTGTGGATGCAGGGTGCACAGAGTGTGTGGATGCAGGGGACACAGTGTGTGTGGATGCAGGGGGCACAGAGTGTGTGGATGCAGGGGGCACAGTGTGTGTGGATGCAGGGGGCACAGAGTGTGTGGATGCAGGGGGCACAGAGTGTGTGGATGCAGGGGGCACTGGGTGTGTGGATGCAGGGGGCACTGAGTGTGTGGATGTAGGGGGCACAGAGTGTGTGGATGCAGGGGGCACTGGGTGTGTGGATGCAGGGGGCACTGGGTGTGTGGATGCAGGGGGCACTGGGTGTGTGGATGCAGGGGGCACTGGGTGTGTGGATGTAGGGGACACAGAGTGTGTGGATGTAGGGGACACAGAGTGTGTGGATGCAGGGGGCACAGAGTGTGTGGATGCAGGGGGCACAGAGTGTGTTAGTTGTAAATTATTCTTTGACAAAAATATAATTGGACAAAATATACATAAATAAATTATTTTCCCTTGGATTTATGTGTATTATTTTTGTATACAAACTAAATAAGTATTTCTGTTCTGACCTAAATACTTAGTATGTCTTTTTGACTACTTATAAAACGGGACTGCTCGGTAATTATTTTGGAGGGGTGCCTTGAAAAAATTATGGAGACTCTAAGGGTGCAGCGAACTGCAAAAGTTTGGGAACCACTGCTCTAGTGTATTAATAAAATTACAATTTTCTTTGTGAAATATAAGAAATAAAAACATATTTACAACATTAGAATGTTTAAATATATTTTTTATAAGGAACATTACACTGAGCTAATAAAACAAAAATAGAATAATTTTGAATAAAAGAAATGGTATTTATGCTAGTTAAAGGTTCATTCATCCATTTCGATATTCTACCCAAAATTCAGTTTTTGTGTGTCCCTGATGGTTTCTGCATGCTCTGGTCTCCTATAAAATTAACAAGTCAACAGGAGCAATGACGTCCCAAATGTATGCTGCACTTTCTGGTGTCTTTTCATATGGGCAGCATATTGACTATCTGGTTGGACCTCAGGTAGGAAAACTTTTAGGATTTTCTGTTTTGGGGGAAATATTATTTAAGCTTATTCTAAAGGTACTTACATGTTGATGACTCATTGAGAGTATGTTCAGCAAAATCCACATAGACTAATTCATGCCAGTCGTAATTTAATGAAAGCAATAGATAAAATGAAAGAAAAGTATGAGAGTCAAAAACTATATAAGTAAAGATGAGTAGTGAGGATGGTACTTGATCTACAACACCAGCCAGGCTTTTTATTATGATGAGAGAATGGGTAAAGCTGATTAAAATGCCTTAATTATCTGTTTGGATAACCAATCATCAGTTTCATGAGAGATTAACAGGATTTTAAAAATATTAACAGCCTATCGGATTATCAACAGTCTTATCCAAATCAAGAAGCAGACTTCATTACAGATGTAGTTAATGCAACCTGCTTGCTGTCTGTAAAGAAGTGAAAGCTTAGATCTCTCTATTTTATTGCATGCATATACTAACCGAGGGTGAGAGGATGAGAAAAAAACAAACTTCCACAGACTACTTTACTTACATTTTGGAATTGAACGATTTGTGGAGAACATAATTTGCCCATCAATATCATCTTACACAACAGGGAAGTGGATTTTGAGGCAACAAGGAACGTACACAGCAGGTGAAATAAGTTATGAACACATCAACATTTTTCTCAGTAAATATATATTTAATGTGGTTATTGTATTGAAATTTACACCAAATGTGAGCAACAACCCTTGCAATCCACACATGCAAATAAATCAAACCATAGTTGTCCATAATTTAAGCTCTGTGTAATAATGTGAAATGACACAGGGAAAAAGTATTGAACACATGAAGAAAGGGAGGTGCAAAAAGGCATGGAAAGCCAAGACACCAGCTGAAATCTATCAGTATATGCATGCAATAAAATAGAGAGAAGGGGATCGAATATAGTGAATTACTGTTTAACACATCATGATAAAACAATAAAAACAATGTGTGTGTGTGTGTGTGTGTGTGTGTGTGTGTGTGTGTGTGTGTGTGTATATATATTTCACATCTATGATTTTTAGCTCATTTTGAAATGATCTTAAGTTGAAACTAAATTTTTGAGATATCCTTTAGTCATTTTCTGCTACACTCTGGTAGAACATTAGAAAGTATTAATGTTATTTCTAACCTTTTCTAAACTGTCTCATTGTGAGCTGGAGATTCTACCTGACATTTATCAAAGTTTGAAAAGTAGTCAAAACTCTGTCATATTCACTACTGTGGTACTTGTAAAGCAGCCAATACTACTGTTAATGTTGTAACTCTTTGAAAGGAATCCCTTAGTGTAGCAGAGAAGATTCTTTTCAACAAAAAAGGATAAGTAAAAATGAATAGTAATATTTGCAAATCAATCAAATTCTGCAATTTTTCAGCACCATACAAATATTATAAAAAAAAAAATATAGCACCCTTCCTTCAAAAACTACACAGCACAAAGATAATTGCTGTTTAACCCACATTAACTTTGAAATTAACTAATCCCTAGTGACAAAATGAAAATAAGCACTTCCACTGAAGTTATTTGTGGAATGTTATTAACATGGCTCAAAGGGAAATAGTATGAAAACAGATTTATAGAAGTACATGTAATGCTCTATATACAGAAGTGTATAAAACATTGTCAAAGGGTTTGGCAAATGATCTTCCCATAAGCAAATAACAACCTCGATTTGGTATATGGCCTTGCCAAATGCTTTTCAGCACCATCTAATGACTAGGTACAGTGTTGGGTGCACAATTTTAAGGCAATAAATTCATGCTAAGTTTTAGTTTAAGTGCAAAAAAAACCAACCTAGTATCTTGAATACTAAGACACTTTGGAGGGGCTCCAAATTCTATGCAGTATTTTAATTATTACTTCCAGACAAAACTGTCCATGTACGGGAGATTTATGTTTACAGAGTAACTATATAAAGTTTTATTTTTCTATATATCTTTTTACAAAGAGTTCCATCAATCAAGCTTATGCTAGGAGAAGTTGTGCGACAAAGTGATGCTTTATTAGATATGAAATACTGATTGGCGCACAAAGAACAGATAATATGATGAGTATGATGAAACGCAATCTAGTGTATGTGGATGTCTAGGTGATTTGCCTACTTCAAAAATGTTTGATGTACTTTCATACATATAAAAATATCAATACATAAAATATATTTTGATTTGCCTGTTTATCCCAATTTTGCATATTATTCACCACGACCTTGAAGAAACAGGGATAAATGACATCTACCAGAGGAGTCTTATACTGCGTGCTCATAATTTGTAAGGCAGCTCAGATTGATAGAATACTGCAGCAAGCAACATAGGCAGGCCAGCAACCCACTCACGCTCTCTTCTTCCAATATTGACTAGCACAGCATTTGTTGCTGTCTGCACCAGCAGTTGAATAATTATATAATAATAATTTCAGACCTCACGCACAAGTCAGGCTACTGTACTCTGTGGCTAATACAGATGCTGTATATGTATGAGGGAGTACAACATTGATTTGATGTTTCAAAGATCTAAAAGCTATAGACAAAATGTTATAATTGGATACCCACAAATGATTACAGTTCACTGTATTCAAAAACACTTTCAATTTGAAAATGTTAACGAAAGATGGAGGCAAGACATAAAACAATGTCACTTATCCAATGTTGTTAATGCCCTTGATGTCACAACCAAGTGCTACTCTGCCACTTTGATGATCAAAGGACGCCATCCCCACCTCCTGCCTAGTCATTTATGAAGCTGCAGGGTTGGGGGCATCAAGTAGGGTGCCCCAGGGCTTGACCTGGGCCAGGATAAAGGGGATGTCCACCTTTATATAACTTTGTAAAATTATGCACCTTCACCAAGTTTATGAACCTGTAATATATTTAAAGAAAATTAAGGGAACTGGAATGAAAGACAATGTAATCATGTAATCATTATGAATGTGCTCAGAGAAGAATGATATGTGTCTTTACCTCTGCGTAACCCAGCAATGTGATTGTTGGACTCCTACGAATGAAGTAGTATGTCCATAGTATGGACATAGTATGGACTTTCACCATCTCATTGCCTTACAGTTTATTTAAATTTATTGTTCTTGGGCATTTGTTTAACTATGTTATACCACTTTCACACTGCCGCCCTGGCAATATCCCAGTTTTATGAACCGGGATATTGCCGGGTGACAGTGCAGGACACCCCGGCAAATACCTGAGTAGACCGTGTTCACGCTGAACACAGGTCTGCCTGGGTCTCCCTGGCAACATCACTAGAGGAGCTTTGATTGGCTCCTCTTGTGATGTTTTTTGCTTTTGTTTTTTAACTTTACAATAGCTTTCAGTGAGACCTGGGTTTTTCAACTCTGGTCTCCACGTTCACACTGGAGACTACTTGGATCGGACCCGGAAATAACCCTCCAAAAGAACCGGCTCTAATTCCCGGGTCATCTGACCCAGGAATTAGACCTGGACCCGTTCATACTGAGCCTCGACCCGGGTTTTTAAGGCAGTGTGAACAGGGTGAACAGTGTGATTGTATGCCATGCATATTTATGTTAATAGGAACGTGGCAAAATAAGCCAGACAAGGTATTCTTAAATGACATCAGGTGGAATGTAAATCAGGGATAAGTGAGGACAAAATGGTTTACGCATGTATAATTCAAATCTCTCCTTTTTAGTCAACCAGGTAATTGTATACCTGGTAACTAGTATACCTGGTTTAGACTCCTAGGCATCTTCTCCACAGGGAGCCAACAGTTCCAAATCACCATGGGGAGTACCCTTAATCTTATGCTTTAACACCAACCCACCTATCATAACCCGGCTACTGCTCCTAGTCCCCCACCATTAGCTCCACTACCATGGGAATATTGAAGGGGATATTGCCTGTATTCATGGAATGGTGACCAGGAACTCTGCTTCAGTCACGTGTGTATGCTGTACCTGCATAGGATCTGTCACTCACCGGACTGTGAGTGCTACTTCTAAGGTAGCTAGGAACCGTGTCCGTCCATTATAATGAGGTACTGCGCATGTGCAGTCCCTTCTAACCTTCAGTTCTGTTCCTTTAACTTAATTGGCTGATCAGGCAACACTCCCTATATTAAGCACCTGTGGTCAATACCACGTTGCCTGATCTTGGAGTCTCATTCCTCATGAGTCTCTGAAGGTGTTCCAGTGCCTCCTCGTGTGTTCAGCTTATGCTGATTCCTGTTTGCCGTTTGTGGTTTCCAGACCACTTCTACTCCGTGTGTTCCTAGTGACTTCAGCAGCTGATTCCTATCCGCTGCCTCCGTATATCTACAGTTACAGATTACTGCAAACTCTCCTGTGTTTCATCGTGACTCCAGCAGCTGATTCCTATCCGTTGTCTCCGTATATCTACAGTTACAGATTACTGCAAACTCTCCTGTGTTTCATCGTGACTCCA
Organism: Mixophyes fleayi; assembly: GCF_038048845.1. Lineage (NCBI taxonomy): Eukaryota > Metazoa > Chordata > Amphibia > Anura > Limnodynastidae > Mixophyes > Mixophyes fleayi. The sequence goes on from NC_134412.1 coordinate 40,629,863, forward strand.
GCATCTGATTCCTATCCACTGCCTCCGTGTGTCTAACAAGTTACAGATCTCTCCAACTCTCCTGTGTTACATCGCTACTGTTCCAGCTGATTCCTGTTAGCTACTTCAGCGTGTCTACAGAGTCCTGCTCGTCTCAGCGCTCCAGTCTGCATTCTACCTGCCGTCAGCTGACCCGCTGCCTACTGCTTCTACAGTGTGTCCATTTGTGTCAACTTGCCTGTTAGCATCGAGTCTACGCTCCTCGGCTTCCAGCTCTGCTACATCGCTTCAGCTCTCCCGTGGTCTCCTGCTGTTCAATTCAATATACTACTGCTTCCTGAGTATTTTGTTGTCCTTGCTGGCCTACCTACAGTGCGCTGCACCTACCTGCCGCTTCCACTCTGCAAGGACTTCTCATCTCGTCAGTTCCCTGCCGCTCAGATATCCCTGCAGCTATCTCTAACAGCCTGCTCATCTGAACCACGGTATGCATACTTCTCATTGACTGTGCTGGTGTATTGCATATCCATCTGGACTGAGTTGTTCTCCTCCTGAGTTTCCATCCTCTGAGACTATTGCTATTATTGACTGTGTTTCCTTTTGCTGGACTATTCTAGTGACTGTTTATCTGTGCAGTGCTGTTCATTCATTATTATTATTGTGTGCAGTTCAACGTGGGATCGAGTTCAGTGTACCCGTGTAGACTCTGCATTGCATTTATCTCCTCGTGTCCTTCCTCACATATATATTCAGTGGTACAACTTGCTAGAGGCAGACCACTGATTCCTGTTTCCCTGTGTCACCAGTTGCATATATCCTCTCACATAAGCAGTGGTACAACTTGCTACACGCAGACCACTGACTTCCCCGTTACCTTCACCTGGATTCCATTCCTTCACTACAGACAGCGGTACAACTTGCTATACGCAGACCGCTGACTTCCACCTCCTTATTACTCCTGGACATTCTTTCTCACTATAGCAGTGGTACAACTTGCCGTGCGCAGACCACTGACTACCCTCACGTGTCCTTGTCCATCCAGATCCTCGTGTTCAGTTACCTATTGTTTACCAGTGCTGCTAGTCATAGACTTTCTGAGCATTCTCTAACCATCTGCTGTTTCCAGTTCCATTATCACCCTGCCACCAGAGTATCATATACCAACTCTACTGCTCTGATAAGACCATCAGCAGGTGATACTGGGTAAAGACTCCTAGTGCCCGTGACAGGATCGTATCTGTCTGGTGACTGTATATCCGCATGTCTATATTACCATCTGTGGAATAAACTGCGTTTTAGTTGAAACAAACTGCCTAGGTGAATTCCAAGAATCCTCTAGGATGTGCGGTCCTCACAATTTCTGACAAATCTATACTACAGAAGAAATCAGAAGTTGGGGATGGAAAAATACAGATGAAAAAGGTATTTCTAGCCCATTAGAATTAATAACTAGTGGTAACTAAGAAAATAATTTGTTTATCTCAGTCAAAATATATTTAAATGAGCAATTTATGAAAATGTGCAATTGTGAATGCAAAAAATAGACTATATAGTAATAACATGTTAGTTTATATGGAGTTTATAAAATGACACCATTTTTTTTACAATTATTTAATTTCAAATCCTACTTATATTATGAATAATATATTATAAGGAAAGTTCTCTCTGTATGAAGAAACATGCTGTGAGAGAGCGTTGAGAAACATGACGTGATATAGTGATGACTCACTGCTGCCTTTGGAAGAAGTAGCTATGAATTTATAAAATGCTGATTTTGTTTTTCATGCCAGTAAAACTTGTTCTACCAATTTTATTTAAACAAAGAAACAGAAATATACTTAATGTATAAGTTAAAAAGTATTATGCATCCATTGCTGATATTTGTACGGAAGAAATAAGTGTTTTATTTACAATTTGTTAGAAATTTTGCTCTTCATTTAAACAAATTTAAGTTTTATTTGCATAACATTTTTTTTCTTTTCTGGAATTACCTGCATACACCATTTGTGATTGTAGTGAAAATGGAGAAATTACAGTTATAAGGATTAACCAATAACATAACTGTGGTGAATAAAGCATTATTATAAGGGACTGCATTGTAAATACTGTATATCAAATGAATTCATTCAGTAAGCTAGTGTGCAATGCAAATGACTTCAAAGCAAAACTGCTCTCGTTAAGGACCTAACTCAATGTGGCCCTGCAGACTCAAGAACTACAAGATAACATTGTCACCTTTAGGGGGAACGAAACACCTTCAAAGACCTCATGGGGTAAGCTGTCCTGGTATGGGAGTGGTTTTTGGCACCTAAGAAGACCTTAAGGAACCAACCTAGCAGGTGGTTCTACACAAAGGGACATGGGCTCTGTGATTATGGCTTACTATATTTTATATACGCAAATAAAATTTAATTTCCAAAATACCACTTGCAATCAATATAATTAGTGATTAACCACATATTCATAAATAGCATGATGAAAGGCAACCCATGTGTCGATTAAAGCTGGCTGTCACGCAGGGAATGAGAGGAAATGAGTATCAGTTCAACTAATACACTTGACCTATCTCTTGGTATCTGTAGATTGGTAAATTTGTATTGGATTTATTAAGGATAAAATTGGGACTGCATGACACTCCCCAGAAAAGATATGTTACATTTTAGCATTGGGGATTAAACAGGCAAGATGTAAATTGTGGTTGTAAAACTATCTCACTGGCCTCCCTTGGAGACCAACCCGTGTAAGAGACGACAGGTGAAAAAGTGTGTTTAAAAGATGAGACCACTTACAAGATATTGCCAGACTTTTGAGAAATCAATCTACATTGATAAGCTGCCCATCATCCAAGCCAATTTCCCTTTGCGCAGATTATATAACAGATATGTAAGTTTATAGTCTGAATATTTGTTTATTTGTTTTGTGATATGTTATGTAATCTTTTATCAATTATTTTTATAACCTGTAAGCATTGTACTTTTTTCGTATATTAAATCTAAAATGAAATAAGTACTATCCTTAATGAGCTATACTAAATCACCACCTGTTTAGAATAGGTTGATTGCTTGGGGAAGTGTTAACTCTTTTAGCTATCAGAGCACAGAGTGCGTGCAGTTGGGTAATTAAATCATAGGTTTTCTATGGTCTTTATATGTAGATGGTGGCAGAGGAGAGGTGTGGAATTGGGTGCCTGTGTTGGGGAAGGGACCAGTTAGATCTGTAACCTTAGAGATGGTTGAGTGCAAGATTGAGTTGCTGGAATCCTGTATGTTCCCTTACAGTAAACTTCCAAGTCATGAGTGCGCAGAGTGCGGTTTGTGACAGGTAAAGGTGGTCAGGAGTGGTCTTCTTACAAATTAGAGGTGATATATGGTTTGACTGTTTGATTATTTGATAAATTGCCAGATCAGGGAGCTGGAAGATGCAGGTCTTCCTGACAGTGAATAATTTAAGGTGCATACTATGAAATTAGGAAAACATATACATTATAGTGTGTGGATTGGTAAATTTCATCTTAAAGTGACCAATAACAATGCTGGTAAGTCTCAATGGGTTTATCTTAAAATGGTACTGCCATCTAGTGTTGTTAATAAAGATGCACTGATTGTCATTGCCATATACTGTATCTTAATATTGAAGTTCTGCGGATATGTATGCTAGATCAAGGCATAGGCGCCAGTTCTGTGAGTGCACTGGGTGAGCACCTCCAATATTTGTGCTGCTGCTAGATAATCTGTTTAGTTCATTTTACTTTGCCTGGTCTCCAGACAAGCAACCAACTAGCACATGAGTGGAAAACTTTTCGGTGTTAGAATAAGTGTGCAGGTGACCATCTGCCAGCCCCTGTCTCTCTTCTCTAATACTAAATGATTTCTTAGTTTTAGACATGGGACACAGAAATGTTTTATGGCAGACGCCTCGCACAGATGGTTTGGTTTGACTCCAGGATAGCCTGTCAGTGTTACAGGGCAGGACACCTGGAGACCTGCAGAGTAAGCGCTGCGGAAGAAGAAGGAAATGGATCTTCAGACCGTCTGGACATACTGTAAGTCAGATGCACATATGAGGGAGGGGGGGGTTCCAGCTGCCCAGAGATCCATGTTCGAATCACATTATCAGCTGGCTTCAAGGATCCTTCCAGTTAGTGCCTGCATAAAATAAACTATAAGAAATTGTCCACCATGTAAGAATCATTTTCATGAGTATCTGCCTATGTTGACATTGGCCTCAACAAAATGGCCACTGTCACGGACTGTTCATTTTTTGATCTAGTGTTTTACTGATGTATAAAAAAAGTGTGTTTCTTGATGTGAAAGACTGTGTGAATAATTATAGCCCAAATTTTATCATTTTTTAAAATTTGTAGTGAGGGCAGATTAATATCTTTTAAGTAGAGTAGTATTGATTTGGTAATACGCTCCGTTTTATGTAAAGGAATTTAATGTAAATGTGGTGGGTTTACATTAATGTACAGTTTTCTATATTTTTTTGATTTAACCCGGCGCCATTGAGGTTGGGTCATAATGACCTGGGGCATTTTAAATTACGTATATCTTTTTACTCAGTTATGCACTGTTGCCAAACCCCTCAGTTGCTGGAGTTAAGAACCCTACCCGTTCTCCGCTACCACTCAGTCAGCAGGCATCAGCACAGAGAACTAGACAGGTGCAAACTCCAAAAAAGTTATTATGACCCAACCTCTATATTGGTGTAACTATTTTGTGCCATTTTAGTTTGTGATGTTTTATTTATTCTTTTGAGTAGATGTTGCAGACGAGCTTTGTTCGACATATGATGTGAGCCACAATTTGAGAAAATGGCCCCTATTTTTTATGCCATGCTAAATATGACTGGAATTAATGTGATCACAATATATCAGTGTAATAATAATAGTGTGTCGCAAAAACTATGCAAATTCATGAAAATCTTGGGTCTTGCACTCCTAAATGAACACTTGAGCATCCGCAAAGATGCATTTCGTTTACCAAGAGAAATGCGCAAGAACATAAAGATTTCACTGAAGAATCTTCAGAGGAGCCACCAGCAAAAACACCAGGGGGTAAGTGTATCAAGGTCCGATTTTGCAAATCCAGCGATTTTCTCGGGAGAGTTGAAACTCGCAGATGTATGAAGCTGAGGTTTCATGTAAAATCGCCAGAGTTGTGCTTCTGTCAAAATCGCTATTTGCAAAATCGATAGAGATCAAACTCCCGACTGTTTGCCACTGCAGCTATACAAGTCTCAAATGCATGAAGCTGCGATTAAGCAAACTCAGGAGAGTTTGCTTTTAAAAATGCTAGATACAACACGCTGCATTCTAGCAGCGTGTTGTATAAACACATCACTGTTACACTACCTGTCAAACCACAAAACAGTAAAAAATAGATCAAAGTTAAAAAAAAAAAGCGTGGGGTCCCCCCATCTATTTAGTCTTAACCCTAGTGCTGCCAGCCTACTGCTGGTTCCGTGAAAATTGGGGAAAAATTTTGCGTGTGGTCCCCCCTATTTTCATGGAACCAGCACTAGGCAAACCAGCCGGGGTTGGAGGCACTATAGCAGGGGGACACGCGGCAGGGGTCCCCCTGCCATAATGACTGGATTCCCTAGGGAGTGGGGTCCGCCGAAAAAAACGAGCGGGCCCCCCTCTCTAGGGACACCCAGCCCAAGGGCTCTTCCTACACTCCTGGGCAGTGGGCTAGGGTAATAACGGCGATGTATGTGATAAAAAAACAAACAGATGCCATTTTGTTTTGTGGAACTACAAGTCCCAGCCAGCCAGGTTGCCCCAAATAGTGTGGGCATGCTGCTACTTGTATAACTACAAGCACCAGCATACCCACGGCAGCCAGGGCATGTTGGCACTTGGAGAACCACAAGTGCCAACAAGCTCTGACACCCAGGTCTGGCTGGGACCTGTAGTTCCACAATCCAAAATGTTTACAAATCCACAACACCCTGGTTAAAACCACTAACATTTATTAAAAATAATAAACCCACAATAAATACAGTAAACACCCTCATTTACACCACATATTTTTATTAAAAATAATAAATCCCCTATATAATCACCAATGAAGTTTTCATCTGTTGTCAGCAGCTTTTAATCTCAAAATGACTGTCACCAAAGTCCAAAATAAATTTGTATCCAAAGTCCTTGCTTGACCATGTCCAAAATAAATTTGAAATTCCAAAAGTCCTTGCTTGTAATGTCTTCTGTTCTTCTGCCCAGGGGGGGGCTATTGTTGCTTGCAGTCTGCAGGCACTATAGCAGGTAGACACGCAGCAGGGGACCCCTGCCATAATGACAAACCAACCCCAGGTTGTTCAGCCTGCTGTTATGGGAATTTCTATATAGTAGTAGTATGTGTCTGTTTCTATTTCATTCAGCATTGTGTGTTGCTCAATAGAGGAGCAAAGTGTTTTCATTTCTTATGGTTTTTATGTTGCCAAGTCTGTTCTTGTGGAATTATTATGGAGTCATTGTGACAGAAGATAAAAATATTGTTTCCATGGCCTTTTGAAATATCATAGTTCTACAAGCACCAGCAACAGGCTCCAGTATGCCCAGACTGTTAATGGCAACCCAGGCTGGCTGGGGATTGTAGTTCCACAAAGTAAAATCGGGTTTTACACTTTCTCTTTCTTTCCTTTTACTTTATTACCCTATACACACCGCTCCAGGGTTGTAGTTAGACACCTAGTGCTTTCAGCATTGAGCTTTAATGCTACCCACCCTAGTGCAGATTTCAATAAAATTGGAGGAACCGCATGCATTTCTTTCCCCTGATTTCGCCGAAACTGGCACTAGCCTGACAGCACTAGAGTTAATAAGGTTATGAGCATTAGAAGGGGGGAACTGCACGTTTTTTTTTAATCCATTTTTAACACAGTAAAGTTTCGGTGGGTCGGCCAGATGTAATGCTGGCCGATCCGACTGCTCACCAGGCACTGACAGGTACATATGTACCTGCAGCGTCTGTGTCCTACAGCAGCCCTGTGCCCAAATTCAACAGGCCACAGATTTGATATTCGGGCGCACACAATGCCGAAATACGGGCGTGAAATTCTGAGTGTGGGTTGCGCTTAGAATGAATCAGACCCCACATCTCTAATTTCACACAACAAGGGTTAGGGGCTGTTAGGAAATTTAGACTGTAAGCTCCAATGGGGCAGGGCCTGATGTGAGGGAGTTCTCTGTACAGCGCTGGGGAATTAATGGCACTGTGTAAATAGCTGATGATGATGTTAGGGGCCAGTTATGCGTCTCCCTCTCATGCAAGGTGGGGCTGGAGGGTAGCCACTTTAGAGACATATCTGTCACTTGGTTTCACTTCTGCATGGAAGTGGCGTCACAGTGTGTGGCCACCAAACCAAACTTGTTATTTACAGTAAAACAATTATCCTACAAAAATCTGTTGCAGTATCAACCATTAGTTACCCACCCATCTACAAAATCCTGTGTTTATCCTTGTAAGTTTATGTGTACATGTGGCATTAAGTAGAAAGTAAGATGGTGGGGGTCCACCATATTACGCAGCACTGGGGTGACAGGTAATATTTTGATACTTTGTGAGGTGTTAAAACTGTGGAGCACACCCATAGCACTTCTGCCCTAATATGCTATCAGAAACCTTGTCACAAGTATTAGGAGTTATTTCACTATTATTATATTATTAAGTTATAGTGCCCAGCATAGTGATTTTCATTAGGAAAATTAACTTTTAAGTGGCTTTACCCTTTAATATGAGTTCAGTGTACAGAAAAAATGTAGAGCTATCAATGAGGAATCCTTGGAAAAAATCATTTGTGCAGCATGACTTTAGGGGATAATTACATTTAAGGAACATGAGATTGTCTTCATAAAGTCTAACAAGTGTTAACAAGTCCTAATATAAATATGACTTTCATAAAAAAAAAGCAATATGATAGTTTCCTAATCTGCAGCATTTCTATTTAATTGTCTATTTCTTGCACAGAAAAAAAATGTACCTATCCTAATGTAATAGTCTAATAGCTGTAGAACTTACATTATTAATATGGAATACTCATGGAGGTTTCTGTAATGAATGGAAGTGAGCACCTTGCCTCAGGCGGCAGAATATCAGGGACAGATGGGAAGGAAAGTGAGAATATTATTAGATCATTTGTATAGAAAAAACGGGATTTATACTTATGATAAATCTTTTTCTCTGAGTCCATCTGGGGGACACTCCTTAACCATGGGGTTGAGTTGGGGGGAGGAGTCTGGCACCCAAAGAGTTAACTTTTTTCAGCTGACAGCATATCACCCCCGCCAATTCCCCCCATACCTCAGTTTGATTACCAAAGCCCTTAGGATGATAGGCCAATCAACCAAGACACACCACTCAACAGAGGGGGGAGTGGAGATAAAAGAAAACAACGAAAAGATGGGGGGGGACCGCAGTGTCCCCCAGATGGACTCAGAGAAAAAGATTTATCGTAAGTATAAATCGCGTTTTCTCTTACATCCATCTGGGGGACACTCCTTAACCATGGGGACTTACTAAAGCAATCCCTCTGGAGGGTGGGACAGCTCTGATCTCCTTGCACGTAGAACACTACGGCCAAAGGAGGTGTCCCCAGACGCAAATATATTAAATTGGTAGAATTTTGTAAAAGTATGGACCGAGGACCAGGTGGCTGCCCTGCACAGCTGGTCCACCGTGGCTCCATTACGAGCCGCCCAATATGCCCCAACCGACCGGGTAGAATGGACAACAATACGCTTCGGCACAGGGAGATTAATACGGACATAAGCCTCCCTGATAGTCAGGGTAAGCCATCTGGCCATAGTCTGCTTAGATGCTGGCCATCCCCGCTTGGAAAAGTCAAATAATACAAATAGAGAATCTGTCTTTCGTATCTTTGCAGATCTCTTAACATATATACGTAATGCCCTCACTACATCCAAATATTTATTTGATTTTGTTCCAGGAGTCTGAGGCTCCTCTCTGAACACTGGAACAACTATATCCTGATTAATATGGAAACCTGAGACCACCTTAGGGAGAAAAGACGGAACAGTCCTTTCTCTTTAAAACTGCTCTATTCTCATGAAAAACCAGATAAGGTTCTTTGCAGGATAAAGCTCCCAGCTCCGAGACCCTTCTGGCCGAGGTGATAGCAAGCAGGAAGACTGTCTTCCATGTCAAGAACCGCCACTCTGCTGAGAGTAGAGGTTCAAAGGGAGGCTCCTGCAACATGCTAAGGACCAGATTAAGATCCCAAGGCTCCGCAGGATGCACGTAGGGCGGCTGGATGTGAAGCACTCCCTGTAGAAAAGTCTTAACATCCGGAAGCTCCGCCAGCCGTCTGTGGAAATACACTGACAAAGCAGATACCTGAACTTTTAAGGTTCCAAGTTTAAGCCCCACCTCTAAACCACACTGTAAGAAGGCGAGAAATCTAGCCAGACCAAAGGTTTTAGAATTGTAAGACTTCTTCTTACTAGGGATGAGCGCACTCGGATTTCTGAAATCCGAGCCCACCCGAACGTTGCGGATCCGAGTCGGATCCGAGACAGATCCGGGTATTGGCGCCAAATTCAAAAGTGAAACTGAGGCTCTGACTCATAATCCCGTTGTCGGATCTCGCGATACTCGGATCCTATAAATTCCCCGCTAGTCGCCGCCATCTTCACTCGGGCATTGATCAGGGTAGAGGGAGGGTGTGTTAGGTGGTCCTCTGTGCTGTTTAGTTCTGTGCTGTTTAGTTCTGTGCTGTTTAGTGCTGTGCTGTGCTGTTTAGTGCTGTGCTGTGCTGTGCTGTGCTGTGTTCTGCAGTATCAGTCCAGTGGTGCTGTGTGCTGTGCTCTGTCCTTCTGAGGTCAGTGGTGCTGCTGGGTCCTGTGCTGTGTCCTGTTCAGTCCAGTGGTGCTGTGTCCTGTGCTCTGTGCTTCTAAGGGCATAGTTATTTCCCCAATATTCCCCTGTGTTTAAAAAAATAAAAAAAAGTTTTTTTAAAAAATACCAAAAACTACTTTAATATTTTTTAATTACCACAAAATTTTCACAACCAATCCTGCAGTATAAGCCCATTGGTACTGCAATATTACCAAGTTCACACATTCAGCAGTAAAAGTCCAGTGGTACTGCAATATTACAAAGTTTACACATTCTGCAGTATCAGTCCAGTGGTGCTGTGTCCTGTGCTCTGTCCTGCTGAGTTCCGTAGTGCTGCTGGGTCCTGTGCCGTGTCCTGTTCAGTCCAGTGGTGCTGTGTCCTGTGCTCTGTGCTTCTAAGGGCATAGTTATTTCCCCATTATTCCCAAGTTTTTAAAAAATAAAAAAAAAGTAAAAAAAAATAAAAAATTTAAAAAAAAAAAAAATATATAATAATTATAACCAAATTTGCAAAACCAATCCAGCATTATAAGTCCATTGGTACTGCAATATTACCAAGTTCACACATTCTGCAGTATCAGTCCAGTGGTGCTGTGTCCTGTGCTCTGTCCTGCTGAGTTCCGTAGTGCTGCTGGGTCCTGTGCCGTGTCCTGTTCAGTCCAGTGGTGCTGTGTCCTGTGCTCTGTGCTTCTAAGGGCATAGTTATTTCCCCACTATTCCCAAGTTTTTTAAAAATAAGAAAAAAGTAAAAAAAAATAAAAAATTTAAAAAAAAAATAAAAAATAATAATTATAACCAAATTTGCAAAACCAATCCAGCAGTATAAGTCCATTGGTACTGCAATATTACCAAGTTCACACATTCTGCAGTATCTTGTGCTACATATAATGGAGACCAAAAATTTGGAGGATAAAGTAGGGAAAGATCAAGACCCACTTCCTCCTAATGCTGAAGCTGCTGCCACTAGTCATGACATAGACGATGAAATGCCATCAACGTCGTCTTCCAAGCCCGATGCCCAATCTCGTAGTACCGGGCATGTAAAATCCAAAAAGCCCAAGTTAAGAAAAAGTAGCAAAAAGAGAAACTTAAAATCATCTGAGGAGAAACGTAAAGTTGCCAATATGCCATTTACGACACGGAGTGGCAAGGAACGGCTTAGGCCCTGGCCCGTGTTCATGACTAGTGGTTCAGCTTCACCCACGGATCTTAGCCCTCCTCCTCCTTCCCCCCCCCTACAAAAAATTGAAGAGAGTTATGCTGTCAGCAACAAAACAGCAAACAACTCTGCCTTCTAAAGAGAAATTATCACAAATCCCCAAGGCGAGTCCAAGGGTGTTGGTGGTTGTCAAGCCTGACCTTCCCATCACTGTACGGGAAGAGGTGGCTCGGGAGGAGGCTATTGATGATGTAGCTGGCGCTGTGGAGGAACTTGATGATGAGGATGGTGATGTGGTTATTGTAAATGAGGCACCAGGGGGGGAAACAGCTGATGTCCATGGGATGAAAAAGCCCATCGTCATGCCTGGTCAGAAGACCAAAAAATGCACCTCTTCGGTCTGGAGTTATTTTTATCCAAATCCAGACAACCAATGTATGGCAATATGTAGCTTATGTAAAGCTCAAATAAGCAGGGGTAAGGATCTTGCCCACCTAGGAACATCCTCCCTTATACGTCACCTGAATAACCTTCATAGTTCAGTGGTTAGTTCAGGAACTGGGGCTAGGACCCTCATCGGTACAGGGACACCTAAATCCCGTGGTCCAGTTGGATACACACCAGCAACACCCTCCTCGTCAACTTCCTCCACAATCTCCATCAGATTCAGTCCTGCAGCCCAAGTCAGCAGCCAGACTGAGTCCTCCTCAATACGGGATTCATCCGAGGAATCCTGCAGCGGTACGCCTACTACTGCCACTGCTGCTGTTGCTGCTGTTAGTCGGTCATCTTCCCAGAGGGGAAGTCGTAAGACCGCTAAGTCTTTCACAAAACAATTGACCGTCCAACAGTCGTTTGCCATGACCACCAAATACGATAGTAGTCACCCTATTGCAAAGCGTATAACTGCGGCTGTAACTGCAATGTTGGTGTTAGACGTGCGCCCGGTGTCCGCCATCAGTGGAATGGGATTTAGAGGGTTGATGGAGGTATTGTGTCCCCGGTACCAAATCCCCTCGAGATTCCACTTCACTAGGCAGGCGATACCAAAAATGTACAGAGAAGTACGATCAAGTGTCCTCAGTGCTCTTAAAAATGCGGTTGTACCCACTGTCCACTTAACCACGGACATGTGGACAAGTGGTTCTGGGCAAACGAAGGACTATATGACTGTGACAGCCCACTGGGTAGATGCATCCCCTTCCGCAGCAACAGCAACAGCTGCATCAGTAGCAGCATCTACAAAATGGCTGCTCATGCAAAGGCAGGCAACATTGTGCATTACAGGCTTTAATAAGAGGCACAACGCTGACAACATATTAGAGAAAATGAGGGAAATTATCTCCCAGTGGCTTACCCCACTTAGACTCTCATGGGGATTTGTGGTGTCAGACAATGCCAGTAACATTGTGCGGGCATTAAATATGGGCAATTTCCAGCACGTCCCATGTTTTGCCCACACCATTAATTTGGTGGTGCAGCATTACCTCAAGAGTGACAGGGGTGTGCAGGAGATGCTTGCGGTGGCCCGCAAAATTGCTGGACACTTTCGGCATTCAGCCAGTGCCTACCGCAGACTAGAGGCACATCAAAAAAGCTTGAACCTGCCCTGCCATCACCTCAAACAAGAGGTTGTGACGCGCTGGAACTCCACCCTCTATATGCTGCAGAGGATGGAGGAGCAGCAAAAGGCCATTCAGGCCTACACAGCCACCTACGACATAGGCAAAGGAGTGGGGATGCGCCTGAGTCAAGCGCAGTGGAGACTGATTTCCGTGTTGTGCAAGGTTCTGCAGCCATTTGAACTTGCCACACGAGAAGTCAGTTCCGACACTGCCAGCTTGAGTCAGGTCATTCCCCTGATCAGGCTGTTGCAGAAGCAGCTGGAGAAAGTGAGGGAGGAGCTGGTAAGCCATTGCGATTACAGCAAGCATGTAGCTCTTGTGGATGTAGCCCTTCGTACGCTTTGCCAGGATCCGAGGGTGGTCACTCTTTTAAAGTCAGAGGAATACATTCTGGCCACCGTGCTCGATCCTCGGTTTAAAGCGTATGTTGTGTCTCTGTTTCCGGCGGACACAAGTCTACAGCGGTGCAAAGACCTGCTGGTCAGGAGATTGTCCTCTGAAGAGGACCGTGACATGCCAACAGCTCCACCCTCATTTTCTTCCACATCTATGGCTGCGAGGAAAAAGCTCAGTTTTCCCAAAAGAGGCACTGGCGGGGATGCTGATAACATCTGGTCCGGACTGAAGGACCTGCCAACCATTGCAGACATGTCTACTCTCGCTGCATTGGATGCTGTGACAATAGAAAAAATTGTGGATGATTACTTTGCTGACACCATCCAAGTAGACATGTCAGACAGTCCATATTGTTACTGGCAGGAAAAAAAGGCAGTTTGGAAGCCCCTGTACAAACTGGCTCTATTTTACCTGAGTTGTCCCCCCTCCAGTGTGTACTCGGAAAGAGTTTTTAGTGCAGCGGGGAACCTGGTCAGTGAGCGGCGAAGGAGGTTGCTTCCTCACAACGTTGAAAAAATGATGTTTATAAAAATGAATAATCAATTCCTCAATGAAGTACAGCACTGCCCTCCAGATACTACAGAGGGACCTGTGGTTGTGGAGTCCAGCGGGGACGAATTGATAATGTGTGATGAGGAGGAAGTAGACACTGTAGGGGGAGAGGAATCAGAGGTTGAGGATGAGGACGACATCTTGCCTCAGTAGAGCCTGTTTAGTCTGTACAGGGAGAGATGAATAGCTTTTTTGGTGTGGGGGCCCAAACAAACCAATCATTTCAGTCAAAGTTGTTTGGTAGGCCCTGTCGCTGAAATGATTGGTTTGTTAAAGTGTGCATGTCCTATTTCAACAACATACCTCTCAACTGCAGCTCATCCCTCCTCTGCGGGGATAATGTCTCCTGTGCTCTGACACGTCACTCTGTGTACTCTCAGCCTCAGGATCTGACACTACAGCTACCATGCCTCTTGTAGCAGCCCTCACTCCAGGGCCTCTTCCATGTGCAGTGTCCCCCTCTCTCTTGGGTTCACTATAGTGGCATGGAGTTCTCCCCCTCATCCAGGGCACACATTCCTTGCCCTGGCTCAGTCACCACGCTCAGACTTCCAGGCAATGCTGGGGGAGCCTGGGAGCTTCCACCCCAGGTCCCCAGCTACAACTCTCCTCTCCTGTGTCTTCTCTCTCTTTCTGACACTTTAAAGATCGTGCCTTTAAATGAAAAAGTCAGTCTTCATTGCACGACTATGTGCAAGTGCAACAGGGACATTTTTTTGGGTTTACAAAGTCAAACAATAACACTTCGACCCTGTCTGTCTGGGGTCTCTCAATGACGAATTGTCTGTAGCATGTTTGGAGGAGGTATTGTGGCCCCGGTATCAAATTGGGTACCGGGGCCACCCCACTATGCAGTCCAGATACTTGTTTGGTGGAATTCCGACACGTGGAGGGTTTTTTAATTATATTGTGGCCTCGGTACCAAATTGTGTACCGGGGCCACCACACTACGCAGTCAAGATACTTGTTTGGTGGAATTCAGACCAGTTGAGGGTTTTATTATTATATTGTGTGGACCACTCTATCTATACCACACTACAACTCTATACCACTCTATTTCCTACTTTAATTCTATTTAATTCTATTTCCTACTTTAATTCTATTACTAATTAATTACCATAAAGAGGAACAAAATAAACCAATTTTACCAAAAGTATAATATGACTTAGACTTACAAACACTACACTTTAAAGATCGTGCCTTTAAATGAAAAAGTCAGTCTTCATTGCACGACTATGTGCAACAGGGACATTTTTTTGGGTTTACAAAGTCAAACAATAACACTTCGACCCTGTCTGTCTGGGGTCTCTCAATGACGAATTGTCTGTACCATGTTTGGAGGAGGTATTGTGGCCCCGGTATCAAATTGGGTACCGGGGCCACCCCACTATGCAGTCCAGATACTTGTTTGGTGGAATTCAGACACGTGGAGGGTTTTTTAATTATATTGTGGCCTCGGTACCAAATTGTGTACCGGGGCCACCACACTACGCAGTCAAGATAGATAGATGCGTATTGCGTATCATAGATAAAGTACATTCAGTGGTGTGGGGCAAATTGAAAAATATTCCAAATGCACTGACATTATCAAAAACAAGAGGTTGTCACACGCTAAAACTCCAACATGTATATGATGGAGAGGATGGAGGAGCAGCCGTATGTGTAGTGTAATGCAGATCTGTTGAAGGTTTTTTATATATTTTATTGTGGTGCCCAGTGCCCACTCCTCTACGCAGTCCAGATACATTTATTGGTGCGAATCATAAAAGTTCAGGGTTTTTAATATATATTGTGGTGACCCACTCCTCTACGCAGTCCAGGTACATTTATTGGTGCGATTCATAAAAGTTCAGGGTTTTTAAGATATCTTGTGGTGACCCACTCCTATACGCAGTCCAGGTACATTTATTGGTGCGATTCATAAAAGTTCAGGGTTTTTAATAGATATTGTGGTGACCCACTCCTCTACGCAGTCCAGGTACATTTATTGGTGCGAATCATAAAAGTTCAGGGTTTTTAATATATCTTGTGGTGACCCACTCCTCTACGCAGTCCAGGTACATTTATTGGTGCGAATCATAAAAGTTCAGGGTTTTTAATATATTGTGGTGACCCACTCCTCTACGCAGTCCAGGTACAATTATTGGTGCGAATCATAAAAGTTCAGGGTTTTTAATATATTGTGGTGACCCACTCCTCTACGCAGTCCAGGTACAATTATTGGTGCGAATCATAAAAGTTCAGGGTTTTTAATATATTGTGGTGACCCACTCCTCTACGCAGTCCAGGTACAATTATTGGTGCGAATCATAAAAGTTCAGGGTTTTTAATATATTGTGGTGACCCACTCCTCTACGCAGTCCAGGTACAATTATTGGTGCGAATCATAAAAGTTCAGGGTTTTTAAGATATTGTGGTGACCCACTCCTCTACGCAGTCCAGGTACAATTATTGGTGCGAATCATAAAAGTTCAGGGTTTTTAAGATATTGTGGTGACCCACTCCTCTACGCAGTCCAGGTACAATTATTGGTGCGAATCATAAAAGTTCAGGGTTTTTAAGATATTGTGGTGACCCACTCCTCTACGCAGTCCAGGTACAATTATTGGTGCGAATCATAAAAGTTCAGGGTTTTTAAGATATTGTGGTGACCCACTCCTCTACGCAGTCCAGGTACAATTATTGGTGCGAATCATAAAAGTTCAGGGTTTTTAATATATTGTGGTGACCCACTCCTCTACGCAGTCCAGGTACAATTATTGGTGCGAATCATAAAAGTTCAGGGTTTTTAATATATTGTGGTGACCCACTCCTCTACGCAGTCCAGGTACAATTATTGGTGCGAATCATAAAAGTTCAGGGTTTTTAAGATATTGTGGTGACCCACTCCTCTACGCAGTCCAGGTACAATTATTGGTGCGAATCATAAAAGTTCAGGGTTTTTAAGATATTGTGGTGACCCACTCCTCTACGCAGTCCAGGTACAATTATTGGTGCGAATCATAAAAGTTCAGGGTTTTTAAGATATTGTGGTGACCCACTCCTCTACGCAGTCCAGGTACAATTATTGGTGCGAATCATAAAAGTTCAGGGTTTTTAAGATATTGTGGTGACCCACTCCTCTACGCAGTCCAGGTACAATTATTGGTGCGAATCATAAAAGTTCAGGGTTTTTAAGATATTGTGGTGACCCACTCCTCTACGCAGTCCAGGTACAATTATTGGTGCGAATCATAAAAGTTCAGGGTTTTTAAGATATTGTGGTGACCCACTCCTCTACGCAGTCCAGGTACATTTATTGGTGCGAATCATAAAAGTTCAGGGTTTTTAAGATATTGTGGTGACCCACTCCTCTACGCAGTCCAGGTACATTTATTGGTGCGATTCATAAAAGTTCAGGGTTTTTAATGTATATTGTGGTGACCCACTCCTCTACGCAGTCCAGAAAGATACCTTGTTGCAACGTTTTGGACTAATAACTATATTGTGAGGTGTTCACAATACACTGTAAATTAGTGGAAATGCTTGTTATTGAATGTTATTGAGGTTAATAATAGCCTAGGAGTGAAAATAAGCCCAAAAACTTGATTTTTAAACTTTTTATGTTTTTTTCAAAAAAAATCCGAATCCAATACCTTAAATCCGAACCGAGACCTTTCGTCAAGTGTTTTGCGAGACAAATCCGAACCTCAAAAATAACGAAAATCCGGATCCAAAACAGAAAACACGAGACCTCAAAAGTCGCCGGTGCACATCCCTACTTCTTACACCACTTTATATATATATATATGCCAGATACGGTGGTAAATTCTGGCTGAAACTGGCTTCCTGGCATTCAGGAGAGTGCCTATTACACCCCCTGAGAAACCTCTCGCTCTCCACAGACTAGATTCTAAGGCTCTGCCATTAAATTCAGCTGGTTCAGCCTCTGACGCAAGAACTGTCCCAGGGTCAGCAGATCTCTTCACAGCCTTACTGGCAGTACCAGAAAGACTGGACGATCCTCCGGACTGACTCTCTACGGGACCCTGTGGGGCAGGTTTTACCTGTAGCCCCAAGGCCTTGCTAGGACGTCCACTACCAGTGGATCCCTTGTTCTTGCGCAGAACTCTGGGACCTTCCTGCCTTTTGTCCGAATGGGTGTGACTAAAACCTTTTCCCTTACTGGAGATTCTAAGCCTGTATAGCTTCATTTAAACAAAGCAAATCGACAGCCCTGAGCTCTTTCTGATTTGACAGAAGCCAGCGAGGTAACCAAAAGTTGAGGTGAGCTGGCCCCATGAATTCTATCACGATATCCTGGACCTACTCGTCTACCGAGGACCTTGTCTACTGCTGGGCAAACCCAAGCAGCCGTCCTCTCACCCCACCCTCTGTAACCAGAGGCGGGTGGTAGTCATGCTGCTGGTCTATCTGGCAGCTTGGCGGAAAAGCTCTCCGCGCCGCAGGGGCAAAGGATGACCTTCCCCTACGGGACTGTCTCCTGGATTCCACAGCCCCTGGATTGGTAGTCTGGCCTCTGCCAGACCCGCACCCGTAAGGAGGCTGTCTGAAAGAACTAAACCTAGGCCTAGCCCTAGTTCTTGGAGTATTTACAGGCAAGGACGTCTTCTTGCCCCCTGAAGCCTGTAAAATCCAAGAGTCTAATTCTGGACCAAATAGCATCCCACCCGTATACGGGATGGATTCTAATGATCTTTTAGACTCTGAATCCGCATTCCAAGTCCTTAACCATAACGCCCTTCTAGCTACTACAACTGTAGCTGAAATAGACGAAGCTATGGAGGCCAAATTATGGGCCGCTTCATATACATAGCCTGCTGCCTCCCTTAGCTGCATGGCCAGAGGCAGTAAATCTGAATCCTTCAAGGCAGACTCTAACTGCCCTGCCCAGACTTCCATGGCCCTAGCTACCCAGGTAGAGGACAATGCTGGCCTGAGGCTAGTACCAGCGGCCAAGAAGATCGACTTCAGCAGGGATTCTAATTTTTTGTCAGTCGCGTCCTGTAAGGCCGCTGACCCGGGTACAGGTAGTGTAGTCTGACGAACCAATCTCGTCACAGGTGCATCCACCTTCGCCACCTGTTCCCAACAGGTCATATCCTCCTCCTGAAGGGGATACAACACGCCAAACTTCCTTGGCATAGAGAACCTCTTATCTGGATATTTCCAAGAGGCCTCTACAATATCCCTCAACTCAGCTGAGGGAGGGAACCTGACCACCTGCTTAGAAGCTTTCTTAAAGAGAGAGTGGTCCAAGGACTTTGTCTCCTCTACTTCAACAAACCCCAGGGTCTGACGAACTGCTCTTACCAGATCGTCCATACCCTGGTGCCTAGAGTTTCCTTCTGACTCTATAATGGACACATCTGAATCGTCCAACAATTCCCCCTCCTCCTCTGAGGAACTCTCAGAGTCTGACACTGACCACAGCGCTTTAGCTGGTCTACGTCTTTTAACACTACGCTTGTGTCTGGGGTTCTCCAGTAGATGGGCAAGCCGGTCCAGGCCTTTAGCCACCGCTGACCAACCCACCTCTCCTATCTGGGAAACCCCTGGGAGGGTTGGGGAGGGAATTAAACCGACCCCTGGGGAAATGACTCATCTGTCATTCCTACTGTTATACCCTGAGAAGCCATAGATGTAGATGGGATTTCAACTGGTTTAGATAAGACTTACAAGGGTATTAACTCCCTGTGTTAAGGCAGCCGCCCACTCAGGAGGATCTACCGTTATGGTGGAGGTGTCTATAGGCTGTTTCACAGGAACCACAGTGCAGGCCGCACAGAGCCCCCCCTGATCCAGCCGTTCACTTGTTAATTTAACATTACATTTTGAACATTATGTTTGGTACGTGTTGTTTTGCTTTTATCTGCCATCACAAGATAAGAAAAGCTGAATCACGTTTCAAAATTCACAAACACTTCTCCTAATTATCAGAAAATACAGATTAGGTTATTTAACATATCATAGTATTTCTGATTTAAATAAGACAGGCTTGGAGAACTTTATAGTTTTCTTACAAACAACAGTTCTCTCAACACATCATTGTCTTATAATATACATGTCTACACATACACACACATACACACAGAAGAAAATAAAAGTGATACTCAGCGGGGAAGATATGTGTCAACAGTGCACTTCTCTTCAATGACTGCTACAACTGTCCTCCTTTTGAACCTTGGCGCCAAAAGGGATCTTCCACTCGCTCACTCAACGGGGGGGGGGGGGGGGAAGCGGTGTTCCTCAAACACATTCCCTTTCCACTGGCTCTGCTTCTGTGTTATTTACTTTAACAGCGTTTTGCCCTTTCTGCTTAGGGGAAAACCTGTTAGAATGTGTTCCCCGCTAGCGCTATCATTAGCGCGCCATCCTCAAGAATTCACTGCCATCCCATGGGAGGAGGAACTTGGTATACTCCAGCTGGCTTCCGGGGAACCTCAGCAGTAAAGGCGCTTTCTGCCTAATGGCAGCGCCCGTCCTGCATCAGCGGGGAGAGTCTCTTGCCGACTGCTTCCCACTGTGAGAAGCGTTTCACCTGCTCTGTCAGCGGGGCCGCCCCCCCCTGACAGGCGCTTCTCCCACGAGTCAGCTCCGTTGTACACTGAGCCTCTCGCTGCTATCAAAAGAAAAAAACTTGCAAAAGAAAAGGATAAAACCTATTACCAGTTAACCCTGTTCACTGTCTCTCTTGGAGCTCTTCAGGTGCGACCTTCTTCCAAGGGCACCCAATTCAAACTGAGGTATGTGGGGAATTGGCGGGGGTGATATGCTGTCAGCTGAAAAAAGTTAACTCTTTGGGTGCCAGACTCCTCCCCCCGACTCAACCCCATGGTTAAGGAGTGTCCCCCAGATGGATGTAAGAGAAAATGCATTTTACCTTTAGCTGGTATAGATTCTATAAAGTCAGGCATTGAAAAAGATACTTAAATCTAAAAGTAAAATGATATAAAATAATTTTTAAAAATAAGATAAAATTGGGCTTGTTCAAGCTGACGTCTAAGGGTAATTAACAGTGTAGCAGTACAAACAAAAAAGTAAAAAAATCTAAAAGATAGACAGCGATAAATAAACCAACTGTAGTGATAATGAATCAAATATACTGAATATAGATTTAAACATTAGAAAAAAATTGGCTTGAAACATCTAAAATGAAAGCATATGTATTTCTTCCCTTATAAATACATTGTATTATATTTTCATTTGTTTCTACTTGAAGTTCAGACCTAAAATAAAAAGTTTTGCATAAGAGCTAAAAATCATATTAGTTTTTTAATATATCATTATCAAATTGCAC
This sequence comes from Mixophyes fleayi, assembly GCF_038048845.1. Classification (NCBI taxonomy): domain Eukaryota; kingdom Metazoa; phylum Chordata; class Amphibia; order Anura; family Limnodynastidae; genus Mixophyes; species Mixophyes fleayi. The sequence continues at coordinate 40,650,734 of NC_134412.1, forward strand.
GGCATCAATATTACTCCAGGATCTTTCCAGATCAATCAAATTACGCTGCAACAAATGTTTCTTCAGCTATATAAAAAACACTTTCAGTCTGTGTTTTTAGGAACAACTAGTTCCAATTGTAGGTTAGTGCCTTTAAGACTACACATCCATAGTTACCAACTCTATCGGAATCCTCTGTGATAACTTTAATGGCAAATCCTGCTAGTCCACATCCAATGTGCAAAAGAGGAAGGACTCTCACAGGTGGCCACATATTGCCAATATTTTCTGAAACACCTGCTGGATAAGTCCTTAGGAGTAAAAGCCACTGTAAATCGCTGGACTGTTCTACATATGTTCTTGGCACAGCTCTGGGAGACATATGCCACCACTTTTCCCGTCAATGCATTTTTTTTGTCTGAAATGAACTTTCTAAATGCAAAGTTGCCCCTAACTGGTTGCTTTTATGAAAGTGGTACACTCCCTCTGCCTTCTCCCACATGTCAGTGAGTCAGTCAGTGGCTAGTCTACACAATTTCTGCAATAGGAAGTGCACAGTGAGTCATACCTCTCAACATTTAGAATCACAAAATCGGCATAAAATAAGCCCCACCCCAATACGGCCCATCTCTGCACACAAATGCTCAAATTTGTGTACATCCTACATGCTTTTGGTTAAGTCCCAACCCTTTTGGGGCTCGCAAATTGGGATGACCCGCCAAAATTGGGACAGTTGGGAGGTAGTGGACTAAGGAACTTGTAAACTCCTCATACATTGAATGAAAGGGTGGTCAAATAGAATGGCCATCATGCATTCACTGCTTTACTCCACTGTAAAGTGCACAACTAGAGAAAGAGCAGGGGACTCAAATGCTCCCAGTGAAGCAGCAGCACACTAAACTAAACATACTGTATAAAGTAGTACATATTTTATGTTTAAGAAATGATAAATCGTGGCTGCTTTGCACAGCAAACACATTTTTATCCTACTTCCTTCTCAAAAAAACACAGTCTCCAAATGCACTTTATCTTTTTGGAGTGGGAAGGTCCAGCACAAGGGACAGAAAGTATGTCAAGTATTACAAGGCTTAAATCTTCAATCCTAGACATCCTAGTGACATCCTAGTGTATTATAACAACACGTGAGGCTCCCAATTCAAATCTAAAAAATGAAAGCACTTTCCGGACTATGTAAGTAAGTCTTGTGGCTTATACGCCAGCTTTCTAAGCTGCTCTAATCCTGGTTCTGCTAACACCAGGGATGAGAAGGGTGACATTATTTAGCCTCTCCCCTCCACCAGCACGAAACACAATTAGCATTCACAGCACAACAAATAAAGCACAGGCATTTCCCTGCTCAGTACCACTGACCAATGTCAAATATATTTCAGATCTCATCCACAATTTTTCCTTTTACAATTTGACATAGCACTGGAATATTACATCAGAAACTGCACATTTCAGGTACTGACAGACTGCACAGTTTTCACTCCTTTTCCAGTTAAATTCTGTACGAGTTTGTAAAGCCATCACCTTGGGAAGCAAAACCTGGTACAGCAGCAGGTTCCATCCTGGAGGTGATAATGTATTTATTTGAATTATGGCAACATTGTAGAAAATGTTTCATTAAAAGTAAATGCAAATGTTTATGTGGTGCTATTTACCATAGCGATACCTGCTTGTAGAAGCACAGTAACTATGCTCACAGTAGATTTATACATGCTAGAGGGATCATTGTCTCCGTCTGATGTATCCATTATGTAGAAAGACTGCTGTGAATATAAAAAAAGAACTTATCCTATAGATCATTAGATCAGATTTGACGTGTTGTTGTTGTGTTCACCTTCCTGTAAATTCAGCACAGAATAGCCCACCACAAAGACTAGCTGTATGAGTATTTACCCTGAGTATGTACATGGTAGGTATCACATCTATTTATATTACCAGGTATTCTGAATCGTGCCGAATGCCCCAAATAATCTGCAGGAGACAAAGCTCATCATTTAGTGTTAGGAGCAAATCTAGTTAAAGAGTGTTGACAGAGGCGGAACAATTCATTCCTGAGCCCCATAGCAAAACTTGGGTGAAGGCCCATCGACACCACTGTAGCCTCCCGGATCCCCAGTACCTACTCTAAAAATCTTTTCTGAGCATGCGTGGTCTAGTGTAAGCACCAACTGTGCATGCGCCTTTTAAAAAAGGTCTCCAAAGGGTTCTTTTTACAGCAGAGTGGGGGGGTCTCATACAGAATTGCACCCTGTATGCAGTGACGGAACTACCTTGGGTGCAGGGGCCTGGGAGTTGGGGGGACTCAGCATTACCAGGTTTCCAATGCTTAATCTAACCACACATTTTAGATTTGCCCCCTTGGTTGCATGGTTGCAAAAAGATCCCTTCCTACCAGGGGCGGATTGGCCATGTAACGTACTGGTAAAAATCCCGGGAGGCCGACAGCCTCAGGAGGCCGATTAGTGTCTTTTTAGGGGTTTATTAAAAAAAAATAAAAAAATTATGTGTAGCGCCCCCCCAAACCGAACGGAGGAAGAGGGGGAAAGGCAGTGTGGTACTAGGTAGCTGGCCCCTCCTCTGGGACCAGCCACCTACCTTAATGTGGCCGAGGAAAATGGTCTCTCCCCTCTCCCCCCTCTGTGGCTGCTGCAGTCTCCTACACAGGTCACATGGGACGTGTCACATGACAGCTGCCGTCCCATGTGTGCAGTGAGGGGGAGTCTTCAGAAGGAGCTAGGTAAGTGTATATGTCTGCTAAAGTGTATGTGTGTGTGTCTCTCTCTGCTATAAAGTGTGTGTGTGTGTGTCTCTCTGCTAAAGTGTATGTGTCTCTCTGCTATAAAGTGTGTGTGTCTCTCTCTCTGCTATAAAGTGTATGTGTGTGAGGGGGGCTGTAAAGAGTATGTAGGAGAGGAGAGGGGCTGCTAAAGGGTGTTTAGGATTGGAGTGGGGGCTGCTACAGGGTATGTAGGAGAGGAGGGGGCTACTAAAGGATGTATAGGATAGGAGTGGAGGCTGCTACAGGGTATGTAGGAGAGGAGGGGGGCTACTAAAGGATGTATAGGATAGAAGTGGAGGCTGCTACAGGTTATGTAGGAGAGGAGGGGGGCTACTAAAGGATATATAGGATAGGAGTGGAGGCTGCTACAGGGTATGTAGGATAGGAGGGGGGCTACTAAAGGGTATGTAGGATAGGAGTGGGGGCTGCTAAAGGTTGGATTGGGAGGGTCTTAATATATTGTGTGATAAGAGGGAAGGGAGGGGGCTGCCTTAATAGTTCATGGGTGGGAGATAGGGTATTAATTTAATGGTGGAGTTTATGTTGGGGCTAATTATTTAATGGGTGCTAATATTTGTGGGGTGATGGTGGGGCAATTTAATTTATTGGTGGGATAATTTCATTTAATGCTGGGCCTATTAAATTAATATGGAGTGAAGGGACCTTTAATTTAATGCTGGGATGGTTTGGGGCTATTAATTGAATGTGGGGCTGAGTTTGGGAAGGAGAGCTATTTATCATTTAAATGTGAATATTAATTATGTAATGCCATGATGTTTTTGGAAAATGGTTATATTAAATGTAAATGCTATTAATTTATTGCTGGGGCTGTTTGGAGGGAGGGAAATAGGCCTAATTATTAAATGTGTGTGCTATTGATTAAATGCCAGGGATGGTTGGAGTTTTCTAAATTTCATGTACCCATTTTTTTTTCCATGTAGGGCCGCCAACATTCCAGGATCCAGACAAGCAGCAACTGATCCAACAGCCACATGTGGTGACAGTGACAAGAACAGGTAGGAGAGAGGAGGACAGTCTGCCAACTGCCCTGAATCTGGTGAGACAGTCCAGAATGTCGGTGACCGTCTCGCTTAGGATTTGGTCCTACTGAAAGGACAGTTGGGAGGTATGCCCCGCTTCACACTGTACTACTTGTGAAGGCAGAGCTGTGTGTACCTAACAGTAGTGCACACAGTTTTGCCTGTTTATTTGTCATATATGATAACCCTCCTGTCTTAAGTACCCCGGGCCCCCCGGAGCCTTATTCCAGCTCTAGCGATACTTTAGTGGTTCTCGCCTTGATTCCATTGCCTCCTTCTACCTTGCATTGGTCCCATTCTCAGATCACTTTGCTGAACATATGGCCAGCCCCCATTGCACTGACAATATAATTAATCCTGCCTCCTTTAAACTTACTATATCACCAGCAAACCCTTGGAATAGCTCTCCCCTTCACTTATGCCATTGTCTGCCAACCCTCCCTGCACTGTTATTAAATCAAACCACCACCAATCACTGAGCACATTAAGGGCTCATACATAATTGTTACCAAAGAAGTGTTTTCTTGCAGATGCTTGAAGTATTTTACTTTTCTGGTGATCGCACTTGATAGCCGTTTATTATAAGTATTATTTTTGATGCATTGTTTGAAACACACAGTACACATTTTTAAATATTAAAGAGAGATTTGACTGGTAGTTACAGCTCATGATGTCAGGGAAAGATGCAACAGTGCGGTGAGGTGCTCATATGCTGCAGACTGATCAAATAGGATTCTGCCAACATGTTTCGTAATAGTTAAACTTATTAAACAAAGTCAGATATGTTTCTATGAAGGGAATTTCAGAAGGATGTGTTAGTAGGCAACTAAAAGAAGTTTGAGCACAGAGGTATAAATCAGTCTCAGATAATGTAAAAGATTTCATGTATTTTTATAGCACAGGACTGGCAGCTTTTTCCCTGCTTTGCTTTAGAAATGACCTACTGTGTCTTAAGTCATCACATCTAGGTTTTCCTAAATGTTACTACAACCGAATTCCAGTCGTTTTAAATCCCGCCTACTTTTGTGTTGGCCCCACCCACAGTTGATTTGGACCCGCCCACATGAGGCCACTTCAAGAATTTTTTCCAGGGCCACTTTAAGTTCCCAATCCGCCCCTGCTTCCCACCAAAAACTTTAATGTGTTGATCTATAAGCATGTACAATTCAGGAACTCAGCTACTTTAGTACAGTGCACACTACTTATCTCACATGGAGTTTTATTATTTTGTTATGTTCACTGCCACTTTCCAGTTCTTATTACTTTAAATAAAACTAATGCATATTTAATAATATTATATATATATATATATATATATATATATAGATATATATATATATATATATATATATATAGATATATATATATATATATATATATATCTTTGATTTGTCATATGGGACGTGCCAACACTGTCAGAGAGAAAAAATTTATTCTGAGATACTTACAATTATATTTAACCTTGTTTTTAACCAGTAAGTTATTACACGTATTTATGATCTTTTTATATTGCTATGGTCATGGCCACAAATTTCCACTTAATGTAAAAAGAAAGAGTTTATTACCTTGAACAAATATGAGAATGCTGTATGTGCAATATTAGGTGGGCAAATCATTATATTTCATTGTGATCCAAAGAATATTGCTGTATTGTATTATACACTGTCATTCTATGTATTACATCTGCAGTTACACTTCCAGAATGCTAACACCATCATTTCATTTGTTGAAGGGTATGAGAACATTTACTGCTATATGAAAGATTTTGGATTATAACTGATACCTGATGTATATGAGCAACAGGAATAGTCCAACAAAGCAACAGGCTAGCTGAAATCACTACCTCATCACAGAGCAGCTGGAAAAGCATTTCACTTGCAGGTAGCCTTGTTGACTGAATACACAAGGCCTTTTCTTCCATTATCCACCTAGGGGCAGTATAACTTTTGAGCCTATCACAAAGTGCAATAAAGCAATCTTAAAAATCACATGCCTTTATAAACATACCTGTTACACTTAAAATAAAAGGCATACTAACCTTGTATCGCAAGACCTCGTGACTGTATGAGCTCAGCATAACATCCATAGTGTCTTTGTTTTCATTGAAGTCTATTTTGTGATTTTAAGATTACCCCAATACCAAAGAAGGAGAGAATCTGGCCATTTTTTATTCAGTTACCACTCAGATGCTGGTGCACTGCAGAACAGTATGATGAATTGTTGGCTACATAGGATGTGAATATCCTTTTATGGGGAAAGGATACCACCACATGGCAACTTTTGGAAATACAATTTATTTATTTTTCTAAAGGCTGTTAAAAAAACTACTTGCAAATGTGCAAGATATGAATTGAGTAATAAAAATGATTATTCTGTTACCACTCACTGCAGTTTGTTACCACTAACTGCATCACAGTGGCGTAGTAGAAAGACTTACTGCCACACAGCATGAGAGCCATGGGTTAAATTCTGACCAGGGTACTATGGGCCTGATTCATCTTTGGGCGGAAGAACCGTTGTGTGCCGTATTTTGTGTGAAATTGCCCTACACATGCTTAGGAACGGACTTTATACAAGTGAATGCATTTCAAGTTCAAATGCAAATAACACTTCTGACTGCCTACGATTTGAAGGGTAAAACAGTAGGAGGAAGGGGCTTCTGCACGTAGGCAATGTACATTCATTCAATTCAAGCTCTAGGTCAGGCGCGGGCTGGCGAATCTCAGCCCGGGGGGCGCACAGGCAGCCGCATCACATGACACGTGATGCGGCCGCGTTATTGATGATGCGGCATTGCGTGTTTAGCGATGCGGCCGCAGGTAATTATTAAAGAAAACATGGGGGGGGCGGCCCGAACAGGGGTCAGACGGAGCGGCCCGGGGGACCGATGCCCCCCGCCCCAGCTCTAGGCATATTTTTTAGCCATATCACTTGCACCAGCTAGAGGACAGGTGTAAGTACCGATTGATAGTTATGACTGTTATGACTGGTGCGTATGCTTGCCAGGACATGTGTTTGTAATTAAGAGCAAGTGCATTTTAACTAAATATGTATTTCATCTGAAAAATAAAAAATCACACTTTTTTAAATTTATTTTTCTTATTTGTTATAGTATTAACTATAGATGCTTAGGCTCAGTTCCTCGGAAACCGAACACACCCGAACTTATGGGATCGGAGTACCGAGCCGAGTCAGCTCAGTACCTTCGTGCTTTTTCGGATTCGTAAACGAGGCAAAACGTCATTGTGACGTCATTGGATCTTGGATCTCAGATCTCGCAAGTTCTGGAATCTATAAATACCGCCCTCCACGGCGATCTAGCGCCATTTGAGAGAGGGACACAGAAGGGGTAGCATAGAGTGTAGAGCAGTTGGGCAGGCAAAGTTAGAGAATTGAAAGAGGAGGGTGGTAGCACATACTTGCCTACTTTTGGCAAGTTGTATCTGGGAGAGGGGCATGTCTAGAGGGTGGGAGGGGGCAGGGTGTGGCCAAACGGCATATTTGTCATGGGGACGGGGCCAAAATGACGCGATTCACTGTGAATCGCGTCATTTTTAGCCCCGCAATTGCGGGATGTGGGAGACTTGCCAGCTCTCCCGGGAGTCCATGAGACCGACCCGGATTTCGGGAGTTTCCTGGACATTCCGGGAGAGTTGGCAAGTATGTGGTAGCAGTGTTAAACAAAGTAATCAGTGACAATCAGGAGAGCTTCATAGCTCCAGCGTTAAATCTCATTGCAGAAAAATACAAATAATAGTGCTTACAAGGTTGATGTAATTCTGCAGTCAAATGCTACTGTGTTATATAGGTAACACAAAAAGGAGAGCTGCGTTGCTAATTCATTAGTCATTGCTGAAATACACATACTAGTCCTTGCAGGCTTTTCTTCTGAATTTGCACCAAAAAGTGTACAGTGTTATATACACCCAAAGAAAAGAGCTCCATTGCTAATTGTCATTGCATGTTCAAGTGCATAGTGGTTTTAAGTCAGGGACACAAAAATTAAAATAAAAAAGCTTGTACCTTTTTAAATAAAAAAAAACCTCTAAAAAAGGTGAAAGTTTACTGTAGAAAAACATAAAATTGCCAAGATGCAATTCTACCCAAAATATTACCAGGCATACCCAGGGCCGGATTAACCATAGGGCTAACTGGGCTACAGCCCGGGGCCTCGGGCTTCCAGGGGGCCCTTGAAAGTGCTCAGCAGCAGTATTGAATGGTCGGGTGCGGGGGCGCCCCCAGCCCGATCAGTGCTGCTGAGCACTTTCACTGCAGTACTTCCCCGGCGCGCTGTAGTCTCCTTACTGAGGAGATCTCGTGAGTCTCACTCTCACGAGATCTCCTCAGTAAAGAGTGTACAGCGCGCCAGGGAAGGAGGAGAACGAGGTAAGTGCCGGGGGGGGCGGCTCGGATCACAGGGGGGGGGGGCGCCTCATGGGGGAATGGAGGCCCCCTTAGCCCAGGGGCCTCCATTCCCTTAATCCGGCCCTGGGCTTACCAGAATCAGGTAGCTCCCTTCTCTTAACTAGATTTCAGCGCCTGCAATGTACACTGTCATCATATTCACCCTCATCATTGTGTACATGTTCCCCAAACAATACTAATTCATCACCACTGGAATCCACCATCACATAAGTCTTTGATGTAATTTCCGATAATGGCCTTCCTCATGGAATTTGTAGTTCATTTTATGGCAGAGCTGTCACGATTTTTGGGCAATTCTTTTAGAGCAGAACAAATGTCAAAATGTTGTGCTGACTCATCTGCATCACCACTGGGTGTCTTGGGAAAACTACGTTTTTTCCTAAAACCAGCTGCCAGAGAAACGGAAGGAGGAGATGTCATTACAAGATGTTGATAGCTCTTTGATCCTGGCGAAGCGAATTAAGTACTTAATCTACAATTACAATATAGTTAGCTGATTTGTTTAGCTTAATTTCCTCCTTCAGTTTCTGTAGCTGCTTCTTAAAAAGTATAATTAAGGCAATTACTTGACTCAAGCTAACCGTGTCTGCACTCTCTGCACAGGTGACTACTTCACTGGACTAAAGTACATTCCCCCTCAAATTCTAGACTTCCTGAAGCTGCTGCATTCTCCTACATGCTGTTGCACAATCCCGAAAATGACCCTACATTTTTTGGGACACAGACAGCATCTCCTGCATGTCATTGTAATTTCTTAAAAAGTTCTGTACCACCAAGTTGATTGTGTGAGCAAAACAGGAAATGTGATGGAATTCCACCCGCTGTAATGCTCTAACAATATTGGTGGCGTTGTCAGAAATCACATATCCTCAGGAGAGTCGAAGCAGGATAAGCCATGTTGCAATGACATCCCTTAGTTTTTAAAACAGGTTGTCAGCGGTATTACCTCTGACCTGCGCCTTGTCTCATGTATGATAACCACCTCTCATTCTCACCTTCAAGATTTCTCCCGTGCTGCTTCCCACTTATGGAATTCCCTACCATGCTCAATCCGACTTTCCCACAGCCTTCAAATCTTTAGATGCTCTTTGCAAACACATCTCTTTTTTAGAGGTGACCTTATCCCCGATAACACTATTGACACTAATAATAATATATAATAGCACGGTGGCTAAGTGGTAAGCCTTTCTGCCTCACAGCGCTGGGGTCATGAGTTCAATTCCCAAACATGGCCTTATCTGTGTGGAGTTTGTATGTTCTCCCTGTGTTTGCGTGGATATGCTCTGGTTTCCTCCCACACTTCAAAAACATACTAGTAGGTTAATTGGCTGCTATCAAATTGACCCTAGTCTCTCTCTATGTCTGTCTGTGTGTGTATGTTAGGAAATCTAGACTGTGAGCTCCAATGGTGCAGGGATTGATGTGAATGAGTTCTCTGTCCAGCGCTGCGGAATTAGTCGCGCTATGTAAATAAATGGTGATGATGGATAATATGCCTCTTAGTGAAGCAGATGATACACAGAGTAGGCTGCATCAGAAAAATGTGATGTACTTGGGTACATGCCGCTGCTGTTCCTGGTGAAGTAGAATCTCTGACACAGTGGGCTGTCACAGTCATATAATCTTTAGTTTGCCCAGTTCCACTTGTACCCATATCTGTGGCTAAGTGTACAGTGGGTAGAATGGCATTTTGCAGCCCAATAATTACATTTTTACTAACCTTCTGGTAGAGGTGAGAAATAGCTTTTCTAGTAAAATGGTGTTGTGATGGAATTTGGTAACGGGGGCACAAGACCTCAAGTAATTGTCTAACACAGCTGCATTAATAGTGGATATTGGATGCAGATCTAATACTAGCATAGTCCCCATGGCATCTGTGATCCGCTTTGTGACTGGGTGGCAGCTTTCTTACTTTCTTCCTCTAGCAAAGGATTGTTTAACAGTCAATTGTTGTAAACTACTAGTAGTCTTCTTCTGGTTTGTAAATCCACCCCCAGCAGCAGCAGTGGGACTAACGCTCAATAATTCTTCAGAGGAATCATGGTTAGTGGAGGAGTCATCTAGCCTTAGCAACTTGGATGCAGGACTATCTCCCATCACTTGTAAGGATATTGATGATGAAGGTGTTTGGGGTGCAGATTGCAGGTGCTGGGATCTAGATTAGAGAAGGGAGGTAGCTGATACTGAGCTACTTGTTGTTATTTTTTTAACATAAGTTTCTGATTTTCCCAACAGCTTTCCATGAACTCGATTCAAATGCCGTAACATGGATGAGGATCCTAGATGGTTAAGGTCCCTACCTCTACTGAGTGTGGCTTTACAAACGCTACAAATGGCTAGACAACTGTTGTCAGGATTTGTGTAAAAATAATTGCACACATAAGAGGTGGATTTATGGTCTTATGCCCAGGCATGTAAATGGCCTTTTTCATATCACTGGCAAGAACTGCTGCAATCTTTGTTTGAAAGTGTATGAAAATAATATTGTGACCTGTGAGGTGGTCAAAATTCACTGCAAATTACTTGAAATTAGTGTTATTGAGGTTAATACTAATGTAGGATCAAAAAAAGAACCAAAATTATGTGATTTTAGCATATTTTAGCAATTTTTCCAAAACAATACAGATCCAAAACCGAAACCAAACAACACGAGAGCGGTTTTGCCAAAATCAAAACCAAAACACAAAGCTTATCCAGATCCAAAACCAAAACCACTTCATGGGGGTCAGTGAGCATCTCTAGTATTAACTAGTGTTAATGTATTTAATATTTTTTCATGCCTTCTCATGGGAATTTATATTGCACATATGCATTGTGCTTATTCTGCAATGTGTTCTGTCTGTCTGCAAATGCAAGCACGTTTCTTGAGATTCTCTTATACTTGAATATGGGCGTATGTGTGTGCTATTTCCGTCTGAATTTAAAAAAATGCAAATTGCATTCACTTTGCTTTTCTTGATGAATCAGGCCCTATATCTGTGTGGAGAGTTTGTATTTTCTACACTTGGAATTTCCCACCCTCTTAAACTCACTAGTTTACCCTATGTTCAACCTGTACATAGTTCACAAAAGACAACAACCCTCTTACACTCGGACCAACATTTCTGTGCGTCTGGATCATATAACCCACTAAGCACTTTTACCATTGCATTCTGGCTGGGCCAATATGCAATATGTAGTACATAACCTCATGTGTCAAACTCCCATTGTCCTATAGATTGTAAGCTTGCGAGCAGCACCCTCTTACCTCTCTTTCTGTATGTATTAAGCAGTATTCTGGTATTAATGTGTTTGATCCTAAATATTAAGCGCTATGGAATTTGCTGGCTCTATTTAAATTAATGTTGATGATGGTAAAGTGTTCCATCCTCTCCAAAGGAGTAGCACTTCTGGTATGTAACAGTAGTATGCTAATTTTTCTAAGCTTCTGATGGATGTACTCGTGTTTGCCAACATCTCAACTGACCAGGTTGAAGAGATACTGCCCCACCTGAATGATGCAGTGATCATTTTTGACTGTGAGTAATAATTCATCTGGGGTCATGTCGCTCAAGAGCTTCCAAAAACTACCACTGATGTCAACAGGCTGAGCAAATGGAGACAGGTATTTTCTAGCAAGCAAGCCTTGGCAGGCTACCCAGTGCATGAAGCTTTTGGCAACCAACTCTTTGACTGGAAGTTTGCATGGAATCAGAATGCCACATCTTGTCCTTATCACCTCAGCATTGTGGTAAAAGCTGCCCCTATTCCAAAGACCTGCAAATTGCATTTGTATTTCTTTCAAGAGCTTGGAGAATTTCATGGCCCAAGCTACATCAGTCTTATTGCGAAAAATATGTTGGATAAGCTGGGCTATTTTTGAGAGGAGCTTCTCGCAGTACAGGCAGTACTGCTTTTTGTTATACACCCATTTTTTGGGAAAGTGTTTGGAAAAGTGTTTCGATGGAGACCTCTTCATCTTGTCGGCCTTCTGTGTTCAAAAAAATGCTGACATGCAGTTAAGAATTGTTGTGCATAGAACGTGCCTTCGCTTTGTTCCATTGCCCTGCAATGGAGCATCACCGCTGCTATTGCTTGTGTCTGAACCACTCTCCTCTGAATGGTCAGGGACATACTCATCTCCACTATAGTCAGAGCTACCACTGGGCTGTGTCCAGGCCTGACGCTCCCATTAGGCAAGGTTAGGCACTTGCCTAGGGCGCCGGGCTCTGGAGGGCGCCTGGAGGGCGCCACAGAATAATAAAATACTTTAAAACTGTGCGGCGACCGCTGACCATCTATTGGTGTCGCGCACACACTGTCTCCTCCACCTCAAAAAGTGCCTCACATGGACAATAAATCTACATCTTGTATGCAGTCTTTCTTGAAAATATAAGCATAAGCAAATTATATAAATACTGTTTCGGTTTAGAGCAGAATAGGAATTGTATTCCTTTTGTTAAACCTCAACTACCTGCAAGGAGTTTGCTGGTGGTAATATTTATATATAAGCTATTAATTGGTCATATTTGACAAACTATTAGCCCCATTCACTTTAACATCCACATACTGCAAAGAAATTGTAAAACATAGATAACAAATACAGTATTACAATTGATAAAACTATTTAAGTTTTTTCTCTGTTATCATCAAGATACTTTCAGATGTCTTATTCTTAGCAATGTTCCTTAATAAAGGAACAAGTCATACAAACTGTTCCATCCAGCAAAACAGCTCAAGGATCTTCAAGGCAGCCATGTCCCAGGGATCTTTATGTTCTTAGGTTTATTTGTGTAGACTGGGAGCCAATATCTTCAAATTATTATTTTTATTAAAGATCATCGCAGGTTTATCAAGGAATAAAGATCGTAGGATATGATTTTGTTTTAAGATTAAAAAAAACAACTTTGTAATAATTTGCCGTTATTTGTTGGTTTTGTCTTATTTGTTGATTTTTTTTAAATTAAATTTGGAAAGAAATGATATATCTATTTTCTTATGAGAGACCTTTCTCTTTTTCCTGTTTGATTCATCTATACTTGGAAACAGTAGGTCATGTCTCTCTAAATATTTAACATTGAAAAGTTCAGCTTCATCCGAATTTTTGGGATATACCCTATCAAAGAATTTTGTAGTCATATCCTGCACTTGTCTTCCAAACGTGGCTTGAATAGATAAGTTACATTCCAATCTATCAAATTGACCTTTGATGCTGTTTGCTACCCAAGGTCCATGTGGACCACTAGAAAAATGTAGCTTTACTTTCATCCATATATTGTTACAAATTGAATACTGAAGATGGCGGAATTTATATGTTATAACAGAAAAGGTAGAAGAAGAGAGAAGTGTGTATATATATATATATATATAAAAGCAAAACAATAGATAGTGCACTATTGAGGGTATATGAAGTGCTCATTTCGGATTCTACAAGTGTTATGTGAAGTATTCTACTATCCTTGAGGAGAATTCAGGTTTAATCTGATCCATGAAGACACCAGTTACATCTACAGATAAGCTTAAAAAGTTTTTTATCTGGCACGCATAATATACTTAGTATGGTGTTGGTGTTTCTAGAGTGCTCTGCATCTTCTTTACTACTGATTCACCTGCATTATCTGAGTGTCTACTACCCACTTGGTGACTAAGACTCTGGCTTGTGGTACACCTCTCTGTATTTTTATATACAGTATTATACTATGTGGCACCCCCTCCCACTTGTTTTGTTGTAGATTTTATCCAGTCCATCATCTGGTCGTGTGGGAATTTGGCAGCCGCCTGAACATAGGACATCCATCTGTCTAAAGGGACATTATCTGAACTGTTTTTGCGTCTCCTCAGAGTTACGCGCTGCGCTATCTATTGTTTTTGCCTATATATATATATATATATATATATATATATATATATATATATATATATATATATATACACACACACAAGTTAACCCGTGCATGATACTCATGCATTCTAGTCAAATCAAGCTACTTAAGGTGTTAAAAAGGTTCTTGTCATGCATTTGGGCCATAGCCCAGGCCTCCTCAGGGGAAGAGCGTTACTTCCCGACGCAAGCGCCCTTTTTTAACGTAGTTTTGTCCCCATGTCACCACCTCATCATTTTTCTCCATCACCTCATCCTTCATCTTTATCGCCACATCTATCCAGATGTCTATCCAGACACAGGGATCTCTCTCAGCGGTCCTGAGTATCACACCCCTCTCGCTCTGTCACCCCCGGCAACCACCAACCACTCCCCACTGTCACCCCCGGCAACCACTCCCAACTGTCACTTCTTCTTCAAGAAATATATATATATATTTTAAATCTTTATAAACACTTTTAACAATTAACAAATTAAATTAACAAATTAAAAACATCATAGTATACCAAATTTCAGCCCTTTCTGAGTTTTTTTTCCCACACACACACTAAGAATTTAGTAGGTCAGTGTATAACTCCGCCCAGCAGGTGGCGCTGCAGCTTTTTTTTTTTTCACACACAGACACACGCCACTAGGCTTTTATATAGTAGATATAGATATATATATATATATATATATATATAAAAATACACACACACACATATATATACATATATATAGTTTATAAAGGTTGATATGGTTGAAGAAGCACTATTAATGACAATTTTTAACAAGGGAATTTGCTTAAAGCAGACATGAGGCACCGGTGGACAGTGTCTCTCTGCAAAAGATATATAGGCGAGAATCACCATCCCCCCCTTTGTTAATGATGATGCACATTTCTTAGAAAATTGGAACAACATGCAAGATGAATGCTCTTTTTCTCTTATAAAATTATTAAGTGAAAAAAAAAAATAACAAGAGAAATTGGGGAAATAAAAAAACTTCTTGGTTCCCTTTAAGGATTGTAAAAAGATGGATCTGAAATTTCCTCCATCTGACATTATTTTTAAATAAAGCCAAGTGGGTTACATATATTCATCTGAACATCGTATTGGATTACAACATGGTGGATGTACAGTTTCTTGACCAAGCCACCACCTTAGTCTTAAAAATAGGAGTGTGGACCATCTAAATCCCCTTCCATGACTCAGAAGCATGGAAACAGGGAGTCTCTGTTACTTAACCAGGATTAAGATAGTCAGCACATGGTTTGAGTAGCTATTGTTCTCCCTGGAACTGTGTCAGACTCATAGGCTCCAAAACAGTAGGAGGGAAAAATCACAAGGAGGTGAAAACTATCCGCTAATAGCTCCATCACCTTAGAATTTGGGAACCAATACCATCCTGGATAAACTTAGAATATTCTGTGTTGTTGGTGATTTTTCTGAATCAGGGTTTGGAGTCCTGTCTCCAACCAGATCTAAAGAGTGACCAGATTGCAAACCAGTTACCTGGAAGAAAATGTGCTCCTTAGGGATATTCTTGTGGGTCTGTTCACCTGGTATGCCTATTGGAGTAGGGCAGATCCCTACCATCTTGTTAGAGAGCTTTGGCCAAGCAGCTTGGAACAGCAAGTTGTCAGGAATTGGAGTGTTTTGGATCAAAAGTCTGGCTGGAGAGACTAAAACTTTTGAAGAGATCCATTGGACCTGAGTGCTCTGTTGTCAAGGTAATTGCCACTGGAGCTTGAATACTATAACTTCACCTGAGAACTACTCTCCTCAGTTTGGTTTGCCCAGAACTTATTCCCATTTAAAACTTTATTAGTTGTCTTAAAACTGACTCTGGAATGTTGTGGTGAAATTCGGTGCTATTCTGGGTGTTGTTTTTGGTAAAAAAAAAACTTCTTATTTTGCTATAAGTTACAGTGTGTCTGTTTGTAATAAAGACACTATTTTATAATATCTTTCTCTTTGGTTGTGTGATCTAGAACCCATTGAAACCAGGGTTACCTAAGTGGGCTGCTGCACCAACTGCCTGGCATCCTGACAAAGATCAATCTATTTTTAAGAATGGGGTTGACACATTAATGCTAAGGTGGAGGAATGATTTGCCAGTGATAATATATAATACCACCAAGGAACTATTAGGAATTCTAAAAAGGAATGATTTAATTCATCTCAAGTCCGTTATAGAACTGAAAGGAAAGACTCTTATTTCTCATCTCATGTGATCGGAAACCTGAGATGAAGAATAAAAACATGTACCATGGATTTGAGTATTGGTCATGACATAAAAGTCATTATATAAGGATTAATGATGTTACCATCCAAGATAAGGTAAGGATTTGTGAAAAATGCCCAAATCAAAATCTTAAATTAGTTAAGATCTTCAACTTACATTGCCAAATAAGAATTTATCCAGGTTGCTCTGAGTCCCAAGTTTAGTGCAAAAAGCCGGCTGTGTATAATAAAATAACAATTAAGGTATAGGAGATTTATACGGAGTTAGTTATGTATACATAATTTTTTTGTATATATTACATATCATGTATTGTATATTTTACATATAATTTATTGCATATTTTTATATTTTATAAGATTATTGTGCTTGTCAAAGAGTTTTTATTTTGGATGAAGACAATTTATTAATATGAAAATATTTACATTGTTTTATCTTATTTTAGTATATCATTAATATTTGATGTGGTATTATTATGTCAACTGGATCCTTGCGTGTGAGCTGATGAGAGGGATATGAACAAGAATGAAAAAGTTAATTCAAAGAACAGATGTTTCTAATCAGAGTTGATGAACAAAGACTTGCACGAACTTCTCCAAAGTCTCCATTGAATCCAGGGGAGCCAAAAGGATCAAGATACGCCTATATACCTTCTCAGCCAATTGTAATATGACATTTGTAAATTGTAGTGCAACCTACTTTTGCTGGTACTAAAAGTAATTGTCTGGTCTGTGGAAGACCAGAGTTTTCAGAGACTGAAAATGAGCGTGATATTATCACAGCGCAAGCTTTTCTTTTGTAAATAAACAATGATATAATTTTATTCTTAAAGTTTCTTTTGCTGAAGATATTAAATTATTACTTTAACAAAATTGGACGCACTGCTGCGATTTCTCAAACATGATTCGATTTGGAAAAGGGACATTTGGATTTCTAGTTTTGAAATGTATGGTCGACGATTTTCTCTTTTATAAAGGAAGGTAAGTTATTGCCGATTCTTTTGAAATAGAAAAAGAATGTACACCATAGATTGCAAACTGGTTATTTTGTGTTTTTTCCCAATGAAATTTGTGTTGCAGAAATGAGAACTTTTAGCTTATTATGTTTATTTATAGTAACTGTTTTAGAATTTAAAAGTAGGAGTTTAAAGTGTTAAATTTTTCTGTCTGCTACTTTGCTAAACAGTACATCATATGTATTTCTGTTATTGGAATGTAGGCAATATAAATAATATTTGCCTGAGTTCAGGGGAAGCTGCTTTGTGAACTGCTTATCTGAGTATGAGTGTGTGTTAATGAGTGTTGAGAAGTTAAGAGATAAAATATCTTTTGCTGAAGATATTAAATTATTACTTTAACATGCTATTTGTGGTATTTATGATGAAACAATATAAAACCCATATTGTGATTGCCGCAAAGAGTTTGCTGTTTAGGTTTTCTCAGCTGATTAACATGAAGACACCTATTTAAAGGGGAGGCATTGTGAGCATGAGGAGGATACTATTTAAACAGGTTATGACGTCTCATGAAATCATCTTTGAAGATGTCTTGTTTGGAGCTGAAATGCGTCAGAAAGCAAGTCTGCAAAAGAGGAGCAGAGAGAAAGTGCTAAGGAAAGGATTTGTTTAGGAAGCTGTATCTTTGGAAACTGAGGTGCGATTATGAACACTATCTTCATTCAGTTAGTTTGCCACTTACATATTACAATTAACTGACAGCTACACAGGATTAAAGCACATGTTTGTCTGATGCGGAAGACCTAACAATGAAATGGTGCGCTACTTTGCATAGTATTAATAACCTCCATTTATGAACACCAAAGGAGAATCTTAGTTCCTTAAACACTTTGTACTATTTTCAATGCTGCTCATAATGTTTTCCTAGTTTTTTGGGACTACAAGAGTTCCTAATTGAATTGATGTTTACACTGAGTTTAAAACAGCTTTCTGTTTTCCTTATATATTTACCTTGCACAAATGTTTCTTGCTTTCTAAAAGTTATATGCCAATTAGCTTCTGAATGATTATTTTATTAGATACTATATATTAGCATCAAAATTCTGTGATTGTTTAAGATTAACTACATGTTATAATAAAGAGTAGTTTTTCTTTTTAAACCAACTTGCAATTGCCTTAACACGTTATTCTGCCAATGATTTTTATAAGTATTAATCTTAATTTATTCATATCTATATTGTTTCTTTAATTCTACATTTATTATGTTAGTAATGGGAATATTAGCGCTGTTCAATTTCTTTTAATTATACATCCCATTGTAATGGCTGCCATGGAGGAAAAAAAAGGAAAGAGGCAAATTATCATCATCATCATCATCAATTATTTATATAGCGCCACTAATTCCGCAGCGCTGTACAGAGAACTCACTCACATCAGTCCCTTCCCCATTGGAGCTTACAGTCTAAATTCCCTAACACACACACACACACACAGACACACAAACTAGGGTCAATTTGTTAGCAGCCAATTAACCTACCAGTATGTTTTTGGAGTGTGGGAGGAAACCGGAGCACCTGGAGGAAACCCACGCAAACACGGGGAGAACATACAAACTCCTCACAGATAAGGCCATGGTTGGGAATTGAACTCATGACCCCAGTGCTGTAAGGCAGATGTGCTAACCACTACGCCACCATGCTGCCCAATTATACTTATAGGTACTTTTCCTTGACATACCCCATAGCAGCCATTACAATGGTTGGTCCCTTATTAGAAATAGGATGAAACAGAAAATTAGAAATCACTCCATGGAGTATATTGTTGTGGAGCTCCTGAGTATGTGCACACCACCAAGTGGTGACGTTATCTCGGAGGCAAGGCATAGGCCAGAGAAATCCACGAGCTCTTAGGTTCTCCCTAATCTTATATCCATTTAAAGTGAAAACTTAAATTAACTAGAGTTATCATTAGCTAAACAACACCCTGTATTTCAGTTATGTAGCATTTTTAAATGACCAAGCTTAACTAGCACATGAATTTGTTAAGAACACAAAGACAGAATGTTATTACATGGTATTGAATATGACAAAATAGTCACAATGCTAAAGGTAACAAGAAAAATAATCGTAACAATATGATATAAAGTATTACAATGTAAATATGTTTCTTTAAAATAAAAAGGAAAAATACAGAAACAGAAAAAGAACATACCTAATTTCCTATCTGTTGAGGTAGGACAGAGAAACATGGATGATTTCCCCAATACAGATTGGCCTCCAGGAATGTGACACATTTGTTACAGTTTTGCAGGACATTTTAAGCAAACTTCTTTCTGCTCACAGTTATATGACGCCACTGGGACAAGGCAGTGTAACTCCTTTATGATGTGTATTCAAAAACCATTTCTTAGTCAGAAATAATTTTAACTGCCATATCTTTTCTCTGACACATCAGAGAGACACATTTTCCCAGTGAATAAGCAAGTCATAAGTTCTCACACGATTGTATATGAAATTTATACTTTATTTGTACACTGAAAATTAAAGTTGATCTAGAACATGTCTTACCACAAATATAAGTCTACCATCACATTTTAAATTTACCTCCCCCTCCATTGTAGCATGGTTTTGCCTTACTTACTTTTGCTGAACTTTCCTTAATGAATCAGGCCCATTGGGTCTGATTCATTAAGAAAAGGCAAAGAAATGAGTAAGTCTTCTCCTGGACAAAACCATGTCACAATGCATTATATAAAGAACAATTCAATATCTCCATATAGTGTGGTACAGAAAACTGTGGACAATTCCAAAACAAAGTAAAACTTTTATTTATAAGTGTTTACAATAATTCCTGAAGCTTTCTTTGTGCACTAAATATATTCATTGTTACACATGTCATTTCAATATGTAAATATAACATTATCCAATAGTGCTCTGAGTGTTAGTGTTTTGAGGTTTCAGTCTATTTTGATACTACTACAAGCATATAGTGTACTGTATGCTGCTCAACAGGTAAACTAAGGACTTCTGATGGCAACTAGAATCTTATTTACAAAATAAACTGAGAAGCGTTTGCATAGCAGCAATTAGAAATGGAACGGGACAGTTCATTTGGGAAGATCCAGACCATATATAATCTTGCTTGCAGAAAACCGTATCCAGAATGTGTTCTGGGGTTGGAACAGAACCTACAGTGAAAACAGAGATTATCTTTGTTTAAAACTATATGGAGTAAAAAAATAATGATCAAATCATATACATATATATGTACTGTGAACAATTCTTAAAAAATATTAATAAAAGACGGAAGATTGGACAGGCACTATCATAATATATAAGGTAAGATTGAAAAAGGATCCTCAAACTCCTTTTTAGTATACAATATTGGTGTGTATATTGCAACAATTACAAGTTTGTAAGATAAATCAGAAATATAACGTTAATAATCAGTAGAATTAAAAAAACATTGTCAATTCTTCACTACTTCCTTTGACAGGGTGGAAACCTTATTTAACTTGTTTGTATATAAACAGTAATAAACACTAAAAAGCACTGGGTACTAATAAAGCTTAAGTACTAATTGAAGAACAAAAGTAATATGATTATACAGAAGTCTGTCTGTAATGGCCATTTCCTATGTTGTATCTATTCAAGAGAATGATGCAGAACAGTGACACAGCAGTACATAACACTAGTTGTCACTATTACGCTACATCATACTTGCCAACTCCCCCGAAATTCCTGTGAGACTCCAGAATTTCAGGTAGGTCTAGCAAACTCCCGGGATAGTAGGCAATTCGCCTGCATTCTGGCCACTTCCTAGTCAAATGGCTGAGACAGATTCCTACCACCTGCAGCAAAATTACGTGATCGCGGCATTATGTAGTGGAAACTGGGTCAAAATGACATAACTTGTGGTATTCCATCCCCTTCCACAATTATCATGCCCCCTCTGGGATCATCCGGAGGGGACAATAGAAAAGTTGGCATGTATACTACATTTATCAGCTGCCATTGGAAACAACTGTATTTCTACATTGATTGTGCATATATATATATATATATTGTCAAAGTCGAGTAATTGGATGAAAGAAAGCATTTTGATTAATATTATTTTACTGTGTGATTGCGATCAGTACGCCACATGTCATAACGCAATCACACGATACATAACGCATGCATACACTTACACATTCACTTGTACATAGTTCATTTTTAAAATAGTTCCAACCCACAGTCGTTTATGAACAAATATTATTTAATTTATAGTTTTATATGATAATGCTAAGAAGCACTTAATTGAGATCTAAGGTTCAGGTTACAGGAAACATCATTAGTCCTTAGTGATTCAGTTCAATCGGCTATGAGATCGCACCTTGTGTATGCTAGTTATGGAATATAGGGAATATAGGGAATATAGGGAATATAGGGAAGTGATCAGAATGGTATTGTGTGTATAATGTAAATAGACAGGTTGAAACTAGGTTTCGTCTGGAAGATTAGTATGCATCTGACCCCCACCCTTGGAGAGCTGAACCCCAATCTTAGAGGGTATCGTTGGAACTGACCTATGAACTACACTATACTGGGCTGTCCTGGAACCTGAACCTATGGAAACATGCCAAGTCATCTGTAATGTATTTACTGTAACACCAAATGTATATATATTGCTCTCTGGAATCTGCTTACAGTCTCTTTGACCACAGACTTCGGAATTGAATGACTGTAAGCTGGACCCAGCAGGGCGCAGCGTATGTTATTTAATTGTTATTCTTTTGCTTATAAAGCATAAAACGCTTTGTGAGTTGGAACCACACAAATCGCATAAACAATGATTATTGGTAAACTATAAAATAACATATATATATATATAATCATCATCACCATTTATATAGCGCCACTGATTCCGCAGCGCATTCACATCTGTCCCTGCCCCATTGGAGCTCACAGTTTAAATTCCCTAATATAGACACACACTAACAGACAGACTCATACAGACAGGGAGGGAGACAGACAGGTAGAGACTAGGGTCAATTTTGATAGCAGCCAATTAACCTACTAGTATGGTTTTTTTTTTTTTGTGTGGGAGGAAACCAGAGCACCCGGAGGAAACCCACGCAAACACAGGGAGAACATACAAACTCCACACAGATAAGGCCATGGTCGGGAATTGAACTCAGTTCACCCCAGTGCTGTGAGGCAGAAGTGCTACCACTACGCCACCGTGCTGCCCAAATATTCAACAGTATATATTACATATACATGGTTTACAACATTTAAATATATATATATATATATATATAATATATTTCTGTAAATGCTTTACGTTTCCAGTATTTATTTATTACTATTTATATAGGAGAATATTTAATCATTCACATAAGTCCCTGCCCAACTGGACCTTACAGTCTAAGTTGTCCAACACACACAGACACACACTAAGTGGGGAATTATATACAAAGGACAAATGCTATGTAAAAATGTGGACATCAGTATGAGCTTGTTCTTCATATGTGTATGCCTAAATATGTTTATATAGACACACTCTGGTTTTGCGCTACACTACTGAGTCTGTACTGAGGTATTTTCAGAAATACCTATCCATTAACTGTAAAAAATAAATATATTGAGGCATATGTACAATAAAAAGATGACATCCTACACAAAAATCCAATCACCTCGCAACAGTGGTCAATGTGGGGATGTATATGTTGGTATGCCATACCACCACTTTTCCTACTGCCTTCATTGTTAAATTATCACATTCCATTCACTTATATTCCCATTACAGTTTTCATACTGCCACTTCTAAATTTCCACTTCAATCACTGCCTCCCAATACATGAAGCAAACTGTATATTAGATATACATGGTTTACAACATTTAAATCAGATGTCACAACTGTGGAAAAAATGTTGGATTACCAACTTACTAAATATTTATATTTATGCACGTACATATTTTCGGAGCACTAATATAGACCAATCTGTATACCTATGCTTAGGTTTATGCATATCACGTTATCAATTTAGCGGTGTTATCAGCGGAGCCTTGCAAATTATTTTTTGTAATTTTAATTCACCATACACTTAATTTTAATCCTAGACCTTTGTCTAGTATTTTTTTCACTTGTTTTATATTTCGCTCTCTACCTTGTCCTCTACTTTTATATCTAATATAATAAAAGTTAAGTTTTAATTTCTCATTATCCCGGAGTGCCTCTAAATACACTTACTTTGTCTTTCCTTTGTTTACAACTTACTAAAGCTACAGAACAACAAATAGAAAAAAAACCTGTAATTTGTCCCAGAAAGCCTAATCCCCAAATAAGTCACTAAGGAGAGCAAAGCATAAAAAAGCAGTAACTTTGCACCTGGGCAAAACCATGTTGCATTGGAGGGAGAGGTAAATTTAAAATGTGGGGACAGATTTATAGCTGGGGTAGGGCACATCCTTAAATTTCAGTGTGAAAATAAAGCTATCAAGTATTTGTGTGTTAAATGAAAAAACAGCCAGTATTTAACCTATGTGCAAAATATTCAACTAATTTGCACCTCTTGTATAGTAAAAATTTTTCTTAATAAACTTTTTTTTATTTTTCACTAAGTTTTAACAGCAAGCTACACCATTTAAGGCATTAAAAGCAAAGAAGAAAAATAGATGAAGTGCGTAGAATAGGAAAAAGGGTTAACAGATCCAATGGAATTTTACAAAACAGAAAATGGGGTTATTTGTGATAATGGAAATATGCATTGCAAATGCTGTTTCTTTAGTTACTGTAACATCATGTATATTTTTATGAGCCTGCTTTTATCAGAAACACATTGACTAGTTTGATAAGCAAAGGTTGAAAGTGCACAAAGTATGAGAGAGGCCATTAAGCCGAAGGAGTTTAAAAGCATGTGTTGTGAGCTGAATATGTTACTTACCAACAAGGGGTTAAGCCTGGGACGGAATCAGCCAATTGGAACAAGGTGGGAGTGGTTGTGGAAAGAATATATCCAGCAGCAGAAGAGGGAGAGCTTCCTGTTTCCTGGATCCGGATAGCTGGCAGCATCAGGCTAAGTGGTTCTTTTATATTGCATTTTCTGTCTTGTCTTCTCCTATATTTCCCTCGCTTCCTCCATCTCCTTTACTCTTCTCTCCTCCTTTTGCTTTATCTTCTCCTTCTTCCCCTCTTTTCAGTTCCTTGTTTCTCCCCCCCCCCCTCCGTGCCATGGCATCCACCCGTCCCCGCCGTTCTAGGTCTGTCCCCTCCAGGTTTTCCCCCCCTCTGCCTCCTCCTCCACGTTCCGTGGCCTCCACGGAGGCTCCTTCCTCCGTTTCCCGGGCTTCCGCTCCCCCCCCCCTTCAACCCAGCGTGTATTGCCGGGTCCGTCCGGCGGGTCTGGGCGGGGGGCGGGGCGTGTTTTTAGCCATGCCGCTGCCGCGAGGGGTCCTCGCGGGGCTGGCACCAGGCGACCTAGGAGGTCCAAGGCGCCGGAGCGGCCGGCTAGGCCGCTTGTTACCGGCGCAGGCCCCAGGAAGGCAGGAACAGTTCGCGCTAGGGGCAGGGGATCTCCTTCCCCGGCGCCCGCGGCGCCAGGTCACTTCCGGCCCTGGTTCCCTCAGCCAGCTCCCGCTGCTGAGCTTAGGGTGGGGGGGTCCACAGTTGTTAAAGCAGTGGGGGCAGGGGTTCCAGCTCCCCCTGCCTGTTCCCAGGGGCTCCCATCTCCCTATAGGGGCCTGGGCCCCATTATATTTGACCCCCCTCCTGTTTCCCCATCCATCTCCAGCATTCAGGTTTCCGGGCTTCCCGGGGATCAGCCCCACATAAATATGCAGCAGGATGTTCTCCCCCTTTTGCCAGCATTCCATGGGGCATTAACGGGCGGTACCCCCCTCCCCCTCCCTTTCCCTCGTTCCAGAGACAGCCCCCCTCCCACCTCATCCCCCCTACTATTTTCCTTGGAATCTTCGGTTAGGGCCGGGATATCATCTAACCAGGCCCCCGGGCTGTTGGGGCCAGCCCCGGTCAGTTTTTCTAATACCTGGGGAGCATTTTCACACCAGGCCCCCCCCGCAGTCCCTTCTGTAATTCGGTCTTCCGGCCCTTCAGTTCCAGCTGGCAGCTGGCCTTTTACACCGGCACCATTTTACCAGCCCGAGGCTGCCAATACTAGCACCCAGGGGTTTCTGCCATACCCCCCCAAAGATTTCAGGCCCGTTCTAGATGGTGTAAGTGAGTGGTCGGCCCCCTATCCTTCCTTGTCGGGTCAGTACCTTCACGTGTATCCTAGACCCTCCTTTTATAATTCCGCTGTGTGTTCTAGTAAGGATCCTCAGCTCCCCCCACCAGAGCAGCCACGGGACCGTAGTCAAAGGGTCCCTCCTCCCGCTGGTTTCTACGGTCATCTCTCGAATGCTTCTCCCTTAGTCACCCCGGCAGAGGTCCCACCTCACGTTTCACACAGTTTGTCTCCCCCGCATGCTAACGTGTCTTCTCATCCAGTGACACAGGTGCAGCTGTCCTCCGCAGGGACTCAGGTGGACGAGGGCGGGGCAACGAGTCTTCAGCTGCGGGGAGAAGAGTCGGTGCAGGCAACAACGCAGCAAGGGGCTCGGCAGAGTGGATCGGAAGATGAGGACGTACCGGGGGCTGTTCGGCAGGAGGCACTGGGAACATCCGGTGAGTATGAGGGCTCTACTATATGCAATACACAATACATGTCTGATTCTAGCATTTCAACTACCAGTGCAGAGTCAGCTTCATCTTCCCCTAGGCAGGGTCAGCGCAAGCTAATTAAAATTCTTAACACTCATTTTGGGGGAGCTAAGAGGAAGAGCAGGGACAGGTTAGATACCACCTCTTCCACACCGACAGGAGGACCGCTAGTGAAGTGTGAGAACACAGCATTGTCGATAGGCATTAGACGCAGCATGAGATATAAGATTAAGAGAGGGTATTACGTTGACATATTTGAGCTGACAGCGGACACACAGAAAGAGTTGGCGGCCGCGTGCGCAAGAGGTGGAGTTGGTGAGGATGCGTATAGAAATTTTTCTAACTGGCTAACGGGGTACTGTGTTTTCTCGGCTTGCTATTTGGAAACGAGACCAGATGCAATTATAGACGTTTGGAAATATCTCCATTTAATTAACGAGATGCATAGTTGTGAACGCCCCGGGACCTGGAGGTTGTATGATAAGCTTTTCCGAGAGAAAGTGCACGGCCAACATTATATGCCCCTGGCCTATAAGGATGTAGAAATCTGGATGAGATTGAATAGAGCCCAGATGGGAGGGGTGCACATGGGGTACGGTCCCCCGCAGTCGGCTAGGTTTCAGTACGGGGGGAGACGTGGTGCTCCCCTGTCCTCAAGGAATCGGTGCTTTGCTTTTAACAACTCCTCATGCGGGAGGGGGGAGGCATGCCGTTACAGACACGCCTGCTCCAATTGTAGAGGAAGTCATCCCCTCAAAGACTGCCCTAGGGGCACCGTTGGCGTCGGTAGGGGACGGGGGGGGCAGGGAGTGCTATCTAAGGCGGTTTCTCCCATTATATTCCCTATCCTTTGTAGGTGGCTGGCTCTTTATCCGGATGCGGCCCAGGCCTCTTTCCTTAGAGAGGGTTTTCGCCTCGGTTTCCGCCTCCCCATTGACAGTGGGGTGACGGGTACCGCCGCCAGGAACCTTCGTTCCGCATATTTACATCCTGACATTCTGGCAGAGAAGGTTGGTAAGGAGATAGGCCTGGGACGTATGGTGGGCCCCTTTTCATCCCCCCCCATTCAGGATTTAGTCATTTCCCCGGTCGGGATAGTACCAAAAAAGGCCCCGGGAAAATTTAGATTAATTCAGCATTTGTCTCACCCAGCGGGCAACTCGGTTAATGATGCGATTGACCCTACAATTAGCTCAGTGGTGTACCAGTCTTTCGATGATGCTTTAACTTTAGTTAGGGAGTTTGGCAAGGGAGCGATGATGGCTAAATTGGACATAGAATCCGCTTTTCGCCTCCTCCCTTTGCATCCCGAGTCCTTTAAATTTATGGGTTTTAAAATTCGTAACGAGTACTATGTGGATCTATGCCTGCCAATGGGCTGCTCGGTTTCATGCGCATATTTTGAGGCTTTTAGTTTCTTCCTCCACTGGTGTGTCGGGGCGGGAACTGGACACCGCGGAATAGCTCATTATCTGGATGACTTCCTGTTTATAGGCCCAGCCAATTCCCCTTGTTGTAAAGACATTTTGTTTTCGGCACAAGCGCTATTCCGGGTGATGGGCGTACCAATAGCTGCAGACAAAACAGAGGGCCCAGCCACATGCTTGGCCTTTTTAGGCATAGAAATTGACACAATAGAAGGTTGTTGTCGTTTACCCCCTGATAAAATTGTTAAATTACAGTCACTGATTGAAGAAGTTATGTCGTCCTCGTCCTGCTCCTTACGGAAGGTTCAATCTCTGTTAGGCTCCTTCAATTTTGCTTGTCGGGTGATACCTATGGGCTGAGTGTTTTGTAGAAAATTGCAACTAGCAACGTCGGGTTGCCGTAGTCCCCATTCCCAAGTACGGCTGTCAGAGGAAATTAGGGAGGATTTGGTTGTATGGAAACGGTTTCTGGCATTTTTCAACGGTATACGAGTATGGCCAACACCCCCAGTATCCAGTACATCCTTGGACTTACATACAGACGCATCTGGTTCAAAAGGTTTTGGTGCTTTTTTCCAGGGAGAGTGGTGCGCGGCCCCTTGGCCGCAGTCATGGGAGGATGAGGGGTTGGTCCGGAACTTGATAACTTTGGAGTTGTTTCCCATAATAGTGGCTTTAGAGTTGTGGTCTGATCGGTTGCGCGGTAGGAGTGTGGTATTTTGGTGTGATAACCTGGGTGTGGTCCAGGCTATTAACAAGCAGAGTGCCTCATCACGCCCGGCGATTAACTTGTTACGAGTCTTGGTATTGAGATGCCTAGAGTGTGATATTAGTTTTCGAGCACGGCACGTTCCTGGTGTAGATAACCAGATAGCAGACTCTCTTTCTCGTTTTGACTGGCAACGTTTTAGGTCTCTGGCCCCGCATGCTCGTGTAACGGGCTTACAGTGTCCCCCTTCTGTTTGGCAGATGATACGATAGGTATAAAGTGGCTAGCGGAGGCGTCCTTGGCTCCTGCGACTAGAAGGTGTTATCAAGGGGCATGGGAACGTTGGTTGGGTTACCAGGCGTCTTTCAACAGCAGCATCTCAGGTCAGATTCCCTCTATTACGGGCTTTATGTGGAACCAGTATAACGAGGGGGTGTCTAAAGCGAGAATGGGGTCTCTCTTAGCCGGTATTTCATTCATGGCTAGGCTTAATGGTACACAAGATCCCACAAAATCATTTATTATATCAAAGGCTTTGAAAGGTTGGTCTAGAATGCAGCCGATGAAGAGTGACACTCGCCGGCCTATTGACGGCCAAATTTTAGCTAGGCTGGTCGAGGTTTTGCAGAAGCTAGCTATGGATGATTATGAGGCTTTGCTGTTCGGGTTAGCTTTCTCAGTAGCGTATCACGGTGCTTTCAGAATTAGCGAGCTAGTAGCCAGATCCAAGAATGACGTAGGGGGGGCTTTACTGTCTAGAAACGTGATTTTACAACCTAACGTTATGCGCTGTAAGATAGTTAAGTCAAAAACAGACCAGTTAGGCCGAGGTCATTGGTTGACAATTACAGAACAGCAGGGAGCAGTTATATGCCCAGTCATAATGGCCAATAAATTCGCTAGTCTCCGGCCCACGGGGGAGGGTGTATGGTTAACTCATATGGACAAGACACCGTTAACTAAATTTCAGTTTAACGCCTTGTTGAAATGGGCGATAGGGGAAATAGGTCTAAATCCTGCAGACTATGGTACTCATTCTTTCAGGATAGGGGCTGCCACTGCCGCTGCGGTTGGGGGTGCATCTGTCCCCGAGATTCAAGCACTAGGGAGATGGAGGTCACAGGCATATAAGAAATACATCCGGCCTTATAAGGAGCCTTGAAAGGGCTCTTACTGCACAGTCTTGCATCTCCTCAAGTCTTCATTTTTCTCTATCGCTTTCATCTTATCTTTTTCTCCTCTATCACTTGGTGACTCAGGGCTGTGCTGCTCGCTGTGTTGAACGGGGGCGTGAAGGGATTTTCTCCCCTTGTTTCCTTGGCAAGGCCTGATTAGTGTGTGTGCCTCCCAGGGTTATAAGGGGTTTTTTACCTTCATGTGGGTTACCAACTTTCCTTTTCATTTGTTTAAGAGTTAGAATAAATTAGTTTTGAGAATAAATAAAATTAAATAAAAATAAATAAGTAAATATTTAAAAAGTGGAACAGGTGGCCCTCATATGGGGAATAAAGGTGTAGCTAAGGAAAAGTTTTCTTCCGTGGCAAATACTTCAAGTAAACGGGGGTGGCCCCTCTGGTAAGGAGGGGCTATTTCCAGCAAGAAGGCTGCAGAATTAGAACACGTTTTGTGGTAGTCGTTATGGTTTTTTAGATATGGGTATGATCTGATGAGAATATTTATTTTGTCCTAGGTTCCACGGTGACGACGACACGAATATGGGTCGTGGGGCATTCGTTTGTTTTTTGGGCAGCGAAGCACAGATTAGCGGATAGGCGGTTCGGTTTTAAACACCCAGTTGACATCAGGTGGTTGGGCAAGAGGGGCATGTTATGGGCGGAGTTGATTCCCACATTGTGTAAGGAAATGGAGGAGCACGGTACCCCCGATATAGTTGTGATTCATCTGGGAGGTAATGACGTGGGTAGAGGAAAATCCCTAGATTTAATCATAAACATTCGTGAGGGTCTTGCACAGATACACGCCCGATGGCCTTCAATAAAGTTTTGTTGGTCTAATATTATTCCCCGGTTGTCTTGGAGGTCATCTATTCCCCCGGCCACATTGATAAGGGTGGTTAAAAAGATTAACGGGTACGCTAGGCAGAACGTTAAAAGCATGCAAGGGGTAGTGATAAGTCATCCTGGGTTAACGGTGGACAGGAGACATCTTTTCAGAGCGGATGGGGTGCATTTGTCGGCAGAAGGAATGGTTTTATTTATAGAAAGTATTTTTTCGGAGTTGAGGGGTTTAGTTTTTTCTTTAGGTGGCGGGCCGCGTGGTCCATAAGAACACACGGCTGTGGTGGGAGAGCATGGCAGTCAGATGGTTGTTAAACATACGGTACGTAAGTGTGGGCAATGTAGCCTTGGTTCCCTCGTCGTTATCAGACTCGTTGATGCTCTAGTAAGGAGTATCAGGTTTTGCCTTGAAAGGGTTTGACCAGTTTTGAGTCCAGAGGGTATTGAGTTAATTTATAGTCGATAGTACCGGCCAATAGATAAGGTTTTAAACCAGGTTGGTGGAAAAGAGACGATCTTCCACAATATTGGTTTATGTTGGTTTAGCTGGCTGCCCTGCTCTTCGCCACCTATATAAAAAAGGTCCAAATTGTTGATAGAAATTTTGATAGATTTTGATAGAAATAAAATAATAAAAGAAAATAAAAATAAATAAAATAGTTTATAGAAAATAAAATAAAAATAAAATAAAAATAAAAATAAAAATTAATAACAAAAATAAAAGGACCTTTTTATTTCCAAACTTAAGTCGGTGTCCGTGTCTTTATTTCATGGTTTCTAAGTATGGTGTAAGGTTAACACAAAGGTGGTTTTACATATGGGGGGGGAATCAACACTATGCATTTTAGTATGAGAGAGGCCATTAAGCCGAAGGAGTTTAAAAGCATGTGTTGTGAGCTGAATATGTTACTTACCAACAAGGGGTTAAGCCTGGGACGGAATCAGCCAATTGGAACAAGGTGGGAGTGGTTGTGGAAAGAATATATCCAGCAGCAGAAGAGGGAGAGCTTCCTGTTTCCTGGATCCGGATACCCACCCACCCGCCCTGTATTAAGTATATCAGGTTTACTTCTTGTCACGAGGAACGAAGTTTAGCGGTGGGAGAGCATGGCAGTCAGATGGTTGTTAAACATACGGTACGTAAGTGTGGGCAATGTAGCCTTGGTTCCCTCGTCGTTATCAGACTCGTTGATGCTCTAGTAAGGAGTATCAGGTTTTGCCTTGAAAGGGTTTGACCAGTTTTGAGTCCAGAGGGTATTGAGTTAATTTATAGTCGATAGTACCGGCCAATAGATAAGGTTTTAAACCAGGTTGGTGGAAAAGAGACGATCTTCCACAATATTGGTTTATGTTGGTTTAGCTGGCTGCCCTGCTCTTCGCCACCTATATAAAAAAGGTCCAAATTGTTGATAGAAATTTTGATAGATTTTGATAGAAATAAAATAATAAAAGAAAATAAAAATAAATAAAATAGTTTATAGAAAATAAAATAAAAATAAAATAAAAATAAAAATAAAAATTAATAACAAAAATAAAAGGACCTTTTTATTTCCAAACTTAAGTCGGTGTCTGTGTCTTTATTTCATGGTTTCTAAGTATGGTGTAAGGTTAACACAAAGGTGGTTTTACATATGGGGGGGGGGAATCAACACTATGCATTTTAAGATTGTCTGCTCCAGATATTGTGCAGACCTAGGCAGATTGGGCTGTGACATATGAAAACTGAACCAAGAGTTGTAAAAAGGACACATTCTTAATGCACCCATTTCCGTAAATGAGATGTTGTCTTGTGGGTGGGAATTTAATAGTGAACTGAAATTTCAGACAAAGTGCCTACAAAGCCTCTAAATAGCTACAACATTACAACCAGTTTGTAATATGCACTCTGGGCCTGATTCATGTTTGGACATATGTCCATTTGCTTAGCATATCTTGTGTAAAATAGCTCTGCACATGCTCAGAAACAGACCTTATGGCAATGAATGCAAATGACATTTATGACTGACTACAATTTGAGAGGCGGAACAGGGGAGGGAAGAACGGACTTACATAGCCCATGCAGATGCACCCAATTTAAATCCTGGCTTTGTTGTAAGTACGCTTCTTTTTAGCTGTAAGGTTTGCACCAGTTCCAGGGTGTCACACACCAGGCTCTCAGGTCCTGTCACTTACCTCTCCGCTGTCTTTCCAAGCTGTCCCTGCAGTCCTCAGACTCTGCTGGTTAAAGATCTCTCTGAAAGATGCTGCCGAGTCTGTCTCCACTCCAGAGATCCCTCCAGAATCATTGTATGGGTGCTGCCATCTTGGATTTGATTACATGATTCCTCTCAGCCAATCAGGGGATAGCATTATCCACTCCAGGTTTCCCTCCAAAATCAGTTTCTGTGAGCTGCCATTTTGGATCTAGTCACCTGATCCATCCCAGCAACACAGAGTGCTGTTTTAGTCCAGCTGACTGCAGTCTCCAATCAGGAAACAACAACTAGTGTAAAAGGACTTCCTGGAGCCCTTACCTGTTGCCAGTACAACATTGTATTTCCAAACACCAAACTGGTTCCCAGCAGTCTGCAGTTTTTTCTGTTGTTCCAGCTCAGACAGTGTAGTCTGCATTCCGGTTCCAGTCCAGTTCTGTAATTCAGTTCCTACCTGGTCTTCACTGCTAGTCTATCACCCCCTGTACCAGTCCTTTCATTTACATGCAAAGGAACATAAACAGGCCATCCAGCTTTGTGTACCTAGTCAAGTCACTAGCCTAACTCCAGAGACACAACCCAGTCTGGGTATAGATAGATCCTCAGGTGTGACATAGGGCAGTTGAAACGGACAGGTGATAGTGATGACCAAACACAGCATTGCTTCTTACAATTTAATGGCATGATTGCCAATTCACTTGCACACCTGACACCAATCATCTCATCAAAGAACACTATAGAAGACTATTGCACGGGGACGCCATTCGGCAATTTCATTTCAGACAACCTCCAATTGCGTGCTAGAGGTAGATGAAACTTCCACATGTGTATCTCAGTAGCAACAAACAAAAGAAAGCAAATTTTTACTATTAATCATTTGTATACGTTAGCATTTCCATTACTTTAAAAATATTTTATCGTTTTTTATTAATAATTAGTAGAAGTTAGAATTAGCACACACAAATCTGTGAATTAGCAGCTCCACCATTTTGTGAGTGACAGCAATCTCACTCCATTATAGTGCTGAATCTGCAGCTAACCACAGGATGTAATGGCATACCATGTCTGTATTGCACAAGGAACACGTCCATTAAGGTTTCTGCCTTAATCGTCGTAATTTCATTGCAGTTTGAGTTGAAGAGTTTCAATCATTTTCTTACATTGTGTAGGAACCTTAATTGGACATGTTAAACCGTAAGGTTTTTTGTCTATGGAATTTCATGGCTTTTTGTAAAGTGAAAATATTGATTATAAATTTATGAACTTAGAATTTCACAGCAGTAAAAAATAGTGGAAACTAAATGGGCCAAGTGGCTCTTCTTAATCCCTAATAAACAAGAATGTTTACATTGTTCTACTATATAAGCCTCTACCACCTCTGTTAGATGCCTATCCCACCTGTCTGTACTTTTTTGATAAAGTAATTTTTCCTCAGATTTCCTCTAAACCTAGTACCCTCCATTTCCAGTGCATGTCTTTTTTTCACATATCCCCAACTGCCTACCAGCTTCGTAACCACCTGCACAAGTCACCGCCAATTGCACCAGCTTTTATCTCATGTTACCTCTTGTGTACCAGTGTCTCTCACTTGACATCCCATTCTCACCACTTCTATTTTCACTTGTCACCCCCTTTGCACCAACGAATCTTTCAAATGTCACTCAGGGCCCTCTTAAGACCATCTTGGGCCCCCGGGCACAGCAGTGCACCGGGGCCCCTATATATAAAAAATAAATAAAAAATGATTATATATATATATATGGGCCCGTCGGAGGAAGCAAAAAAAGAAAAAAAAACCTGGAAAAAGAAAAGAAGAAAATACTTACCGATGACGTCACGCCCGACATGCACTGCGAGCGTGACAGAGGAGGAGACCAGGGAGGGAGCCGGATCGCCAGCTGACAGCACGGTAAGTATTTTCTTCTTTTCTTTTTCCAGGTTTTTTTTTTGGGCTTCCTCCGACGGGCCCCCCTGGGCTGCAGGGCCCCCGGGCACCTGCCCATTGTGCCCTATGGGAAAGACAGCACTGATGTCACTCCCTGCACACCAGCTTTTGTCACATGTCACACATATATGTATGTGCAGGCAGGCAGTGATGAGATGAAGTATGTATGTTCTGGCAGCCATTGGTACACATGTATGTTCTGGCAGGATATGGTGCATATGTATGTTCTGGCAGACAGTGGTGGAGTGCAGTATGCATGTTCTGGCTGGTAGTGATGGGATGAAGTATGTATGTACTGGCAGCCATTGATGCAGTATATATGTTCTGGCAGACAGTGGTAGGGTCTGTCTGCTGTGTCAGACAGTGGTGGGGTACAGTATATAATATATACAGGGGTGGGCAAACCTGTCCTCAAGGGCCATATCCAGTTCATGTTTTTAGGATTTCTTTAATCATGTACAGCTGAGTTAATCTATTTGGCTGGGTCAGTAATTATCCCACCTGTTTCTACAGACAGAAATCCTAAAAACATGAACTGGATATGGCCCTTGAGGACAGGTTTGCCCACCCCTGGTATATATGTATGTATATGTTCTTGCAGGCAGCAATGTGGTGCAGTATGTATGTAAGTATGTTTTGGCAGGCAGTGATGGGGTGCAGCATGTACGTATGTTCGTTATGGCAGGCTGTGATAGGGTGCGGTACGTATGTTGTGACAGACAGTGGTGGGGTGCAGTATGCGTATATGTTCTGGCAGTGGCGGCGAGCAGTATGTATGCATGCATGTTCTGGCAGTCAGTGGCGGCGTGCAGTATGTATGCATGTTCTGGCAGTCAGTGGCGGCATGCAGTATGTATGCATGCATGTTCTGGCAGTCAGCAATGTGATGTAGTATCATACTTGCCAACTCCCGGAAACAAGTTTCCGGGATAGGGGGCGTGACTAGAGTGCGGGGCAAGGCCAATCGCGGCATTTTGGCCGCGACCCCATTGCGGGGGCGGGGCCAAAATGACACGATTGGCCTCGCCCCGCCCCCTCCCGCCCTCCAAAATGGCGTGAATCACCGAGAATCACGTCAAATGACGTGATTCTTGGTGAAACCTGGGATGCGGGAGAAATGCCAGCTCGCCCGGGAGCCCGGGAGACTGACCCGAATTTCGGGAGTCTGCCGGACCTTCCGGGAGAGTTAGCAAGTATGTGTAGTATGTACCACATTGTGCTTATGTGCTTCCCACCAGCACATGCAGCACTGTAATCACCTCCCCAGTCCTTAAACTTGAGTCCTTGTGTCACGGCTATGAATAATTATGGATCCCCAGCCTCTACTTAGATGGTGATAGTAGAGGGTGGTGGAGACAGGACACAGTGGAATTGAAGTTCTTAACTTGAGTGCATCACAGGGAACAATAACACAAACGATGGTAGTAGTGTTGCAGCTTGATATATTGATAGAAGATACAACAGCAGTTATAATAAAATACAGTCGTAAACACAGATGTACTTCAGTTGGTAACCAATGGCAACAGCATGCGGAATAGACAATATAACAGTTCAACGCTAGATGGTAATAGAACACTTGGATCCCACACAAAACACACAGCAGATGAAGGTGAACCACTGACACAGCTAGAAGTCTGATGAGAATATTATGTAGACTTGGCTGATGCAAACGTATAATATGATTCACTTTAGCAGGTGGTTTATAGGTATCACAATAGTTCATATAGCGGAACAGAGAACGTTATATGCTGTCCAGGAACTTGGGTATAACTGGTAACATGCAGGAAGGTGTTGCCTAGAAGTAACAGCGTGATAACGAAATCCAAACTGAGCGTAGAACTACAGGTCACAGAAGATCCGGTTAACAGGTAACAAGAGTTCATCACAATTAGACTACAGCTGGCAATGCACACAACTTGAATTGAAGTAGAGGCTCCCGGCTTAGCAGTATATTCATATTAACAGTCCAGCAATAATAATCAGCAGAATAATAGTAGCCGTGCCAGACATAGAAGCACAGATGACAAGAGAACTTGATTGTAGTTCAACATAGCATACCGCAACATAGACAGCCGAGTAGAATAGAACTTGAGCCAATCAACATGAGCGCAGGTGTAGCAGACAACTCACGAATAGTTCTGTGTGCAGATGGACAACAGCACGTAACTTCAGCTTGTAGATGAACCACGAACTGGCATACAGCGAAGCCGATGGAGAGCAATGATGACAGGTAACTTCGGCAGCCGATAGTATCCAGAAAATAGGCAAAAGATCAGATATGCAGCCAGAACCCACGGCAGATCAGGCAATGAGTCCATGATTACGGGAACTTGAAATTGTCCTCTAGGACCAATAGGCTTCAGAAGGAGGTCCCAATCAACATAACGAGAAACACCTATGGACAGGTAGAGACTCTGAAGCGAAAGCAAGCACCAACATAGTTCTTAAAGGGCAAGTCACAACGCCAGCACCTGGCTATGGGACCGGCGTGTGACAGTACCCCCCCTTTTAGAAGTGACCACTGGACACTTAAAGATGACTTTCCGTGGAAACTTAATGTGGAACTTGCGTAATAATGCAGGAGCATCAATATCAGAGGCATTTACCCAGGAACGCTCCTCAGGACCGAAACCCTTCCAATCTACTTAATATTTAATCACTCCTCGAACAATTTTAGAATCCAAAATTTGAGTACTCTCAAAGTCTTCCTGTTGAGAAAGTTCTGGTACTGTTGAAGAAGATGTAGATGAAAAACAATTGATAACTAATGGCTTCAACAGAGAAACATGGAAGGAGTTCAAAATATGAAGTGAGGCTGGCAGTTTTAATTTAAAGGACACTGGGTTGATGACTTTCAAAATTTTATACGGACCGATGAATCGAGGAGCGAACTTCATTGAAGGGACTTTAAGACGAATGTTCCGAGTGGACAACCAAACTTTGTCACCCACTTTCAGAGCAGGTACAGCTCTACGTTTCTTGTCAGCTGCTGATTTATATTGAATAGAAGTCCTCTTAAGCTGAGATATAACTTGGTTTCAAGTAGTCGAAAAATTTTGAATAAGTTCTGTAGCTGCAGGAACATGGGTGGGAGGGAGGACTGAAAACTTCGGCAAACCAGGATGTAAGCCATATACAATAAAGAATGGAGTAGAGGAAGTAGACTCATGAAACAAATTATTATGCGCAAACTCTGCCCATGGCAGAAGATCCATCCAGTTATCCTGGGAAGCAGAAGAGAACATACGAATAAAAGTCTCAAGATCTTGATTCACTATCTCTGTCTGCCCATTAGATTGTGGGTGGTATCCGGATGAGAAGTTGAGCTGAACTCCCAAGGCTTTACATAATGCTCGCCAGAATTTAGAAATAAATTGCACTCCTCTATCAGAAACAATCTTCTGAGGACACCCATGTAATCGAAAAATCTCTTGAATAAAATGTTGTGCCAAAACTGAGGAAGAGGGCAATCCCTTCAACGGTACAAAATGGGCCATCTTTGAAAAGCGATCCACCACGACCCACACTGTGTTGTAACCTCTGCTAAGAGGAAGATCAGTTATAAAATCCATACTGATGTGGGTCCATGGTCTAGAGGGTATGGGAAGAGGCAACAAGGGTCCCATAGGAGCCAAACGAGAAGATTTATGCTGAGCACAAACATCACAGGAAGCCACAAAATCCTTAACATCAATACGAATAGATGGCCACCAATATAAACGATATATTAGCTCATACGTCTTCAAAAATCCTGCATGACCAGAAATTTTAGAGGCATGATACCAGCGTAATAATTTTTTCCGAAGTGTTTTGGGAACAAAAGATTTGCCAGGAGGAGGAGTTTGAGACACAGTAGAGGCCATCAGGCACTTAGGATCCAAGATAACACGATTATTAGGAGGATCAGAATCTGTAGAAGTGTCAAAAGCCCGAGATAGGGCATCCACTCTTTTATTCAAATGTCCAGGTTTAAAGGTGACATGATGATTAAAACGAGAGAAAAAGAGGTACCATCAAGCCTGCCGAGGATTGAGACACTGTGCCGTTTGTAAATATAATAGATTTTTATGATCAGTAAAGATTGTTACGACATGTTTTGCTCCTTCCAATAAATATCGCCATTCAGATAAAGCCAATTTCATCACCAACAATTCTTTATCACCAATAGTATAATTTTGTTCTGCTGGCAAAAACTTCCTAGAGAAAAAAGCACATGGTAGCAGACGATTAACAGATGAACGTTGGGAGAGGACTGCTCCAACTCCAACTGCAGATGCATCTACTTCCAGAAAGAATGGCTGCGAGAGGATTGGCTGTTGAAGGATGGGTGCTGAAGAAAAGGATTTTTTGAGATGGGAAAAGGCCTCTAAAGCCTCCACTGGCCATTTTTTAGGATTAGCCCCTTTCTTAGTAAGGGCTGTAATAGGAGCCATAACACTAGAATAGTTTAAGATAAACTGTCTGTAGTAATTTGCAAA
Organism: Mixophyes fleayi; assembly: GCF_038048845.1. NCBI lineage: Eukaryota > Metazoa > Chordata > Amphibia > Anura > Limnodynastidae > Mixophyes > Mixophyes fleayi. Next base: position 40,689,476 of record NC_134412.1, read on the forward strand.
ACTTACAAAACGTTGAATGGCTTTGAGAGTCACTGGAAGTGGCCAATCCAGAATGGCTTGAACTTTTTCTAGGTCCATCTGCAGACTTGATCCAGAAACAATAAAGCCTAAGAAAGGCATAGAAGTAGCTTCAAATGAACATTTCTCTAATTTACAATAAAGATGGTTCTTGCGGAGCCTACTTAGTACCTCAATAACATGCTTCCGATGAATATCCAGATCTTTAGAAAAAAATAAGAATATCATCTAGATATACAACAACGTAGGAATAAAGAAGATCCCGGAATACTTCATTAATAAAACTTTGAAAAACGGCTGGAGCATTACAAAGTCCAAATGGCATTACCAAATATTCGAAATGGCCATCACGGGTATTGAAAGCGTTTTTCCACTCATCTCCAGACCGAATACAAATTAAATTATAGGCATCTCTCAAGTCTAGCTTCGTAAAGATGTTAGCTCCTTTAATTCGGTCAAATAATTCAGTAATTAGAGGAATAGGATACCGATTTTTGATGGTCACCAAATTAAGGCCACAATAGTCAATACAAGGAAGAAGAGAACCGTCCTTTTTCTTTACAAAGAAGAAGCCGGCCCCAGCCGGAGAGACAGAAGGTCTAATAAATCATCTTTGAAGATTTTCCTTTACGTAAATAGACATAGCTTCAGTCTCTGGTTGGGAGAGAGGATACACCCGACCTCTAGGTGGACTTTTGTTAGGTAGTAATTCTATAGGACAATCCCATGAATGATGAGGAGGAAGAATCTCTGCACGAATTTTATAAAAGACATCAGCAAATGATTGATATTGAGGAGGTAACCTAGAAGATTCTGATGGTACAATAATCTTAGAAGAACGAAGAGGTCTCACCTTGCGTAAACATTCTGAATGACACTGCGGATCCCACGATAGAATCTCAGACATTTTCCAGTCTAGTTGTGGAGAGTGGGATTGAAGCCATGGGAGGCCCAAGATGACTGGTGATGTAGTACATGGCATTATGAAGAAGGAAATACTTTCAAAATGTAGCGCTCCTATTGTTAAGTGCGTATTGTCGCTAACCAATAATGATTGTCGAACCTCGATTTGTGTTTCCAACGCACAAAGATTTATTCGCAATAAGTAGTATAATATGTTCAAGCGAATTGATAATAAATACAGCCGTTACTTATCGCAGGCGCTCTGGATCCAGTGTGCAGTCATTCAATCCTGAAGTCTGGGGACAAGATGTCTGAACACTAGATGTGAAGCTGCTGCTTATATACACACAGAAATACAGTAATACAATGAAGATGGTATAGCTTGCATCTATTGGTCCAGGTCTCAGGAAGGTCCAAGGGGTTGTCAATCATTGGCTAGTTCATCCTAAGAAATCCAAAGGAGGGGGTCACCTCTCCAGGGGGTATGCTCGGCTCTTCCCGCCAAGATTCCTTAGTCTTAAGTAGTTCATAATTCCCTATCATTCATAACTTGTGTATGCACTCTGCGATTCCTCCAGTAGGAAATGTTAAGAGGTTTATTATGATACCACTCATGATATGATTCCTTCAACCTGTTCCGTATATTTCACTAATATGCATGTAACTTTAATATAACACATAAATACTACTATATTTCGACATAACTGACTATGTGTTGCAACTACCATTAATGTGTACTATTTTATAAGTATGAGTGTTTGTGCGAATGTATGGTAAAAGACCAATTACTGTTGCTGCCACGTGTAGTGGATGCGTACGCCCTTTCACGCCGTAGCGTGCCCTTGTACGTCGTAGCGTACCGTACGCATCTTTTCAGACAAAGACAACCAAGTTTGCTCGACTTTAATTGAAATGACTTTATCCAATTTGCTGACGAATCTCTGCACGAATTTTATCAAAGACATCAGCAAATGATTGATATTGAGGAGGTAACCTAGAAGATTCTGATGGTACAATAATCTTAGAAGAACGAAGAGGTCTCACCTTGCGTAAACATTCTGAATGACACTGCGGATCCCACGATAGAATCTCAGACATTTTCCAGTCTAGTTGTGGAGAGTGGGATTGAAGCCATGGGAGGCCCAAGATGACTGGTGATGTAGTACATGGCATTATGAAGAAGGAAATACTTTCAAAATGTAGCACTCCTATATTAAGACAAATCAACTTGGTCCGGGCATGAATTACACCTTTGGGAAGGCGAGAACCATCAATGGCTGTGATGACAACAGGATCCTCCAAAGAAACAAATGGAATGGACCATTGGGTAACTAAATCTTGTGAAATAAAGTTTCCAGCAGCACCAGAGTCAATTAAGGCTTGGGTAGAATGTCTCTTAGAATCATATAATAATAAAACTGGAATAGTGCAGGCAGCAGAAGAGGAGGTTTCCTCAAGCCCCAATCTGACCTCCCCAGAACAGATCAGGTTCTGGCGTTTCCCGGCCTATTACAACAGGTATTCAAGAAGTGGCCAGGGTCACCACAATAGATACATAACTTCTCTCGTCGTCTACGGTCACGTTCCTCTAGGGTCAACCGAGATCTCCCAACTTGCATAGGCTCATCAACTACTGAAGTTTGTGAAACCAGATGAGACACAAGTCCATGAATTAAACGACATCCTACTCCCTTCTCCACTGTTCTTTCTCTAAAGCGTAAGTCCATTTTATTACATAATGAAATAATAGCATCCAAAGTAGTAGGAAGTTCATGAGGTGCTAATGCATCTTTTATGCGGTCAGATAACCCCTGCCAGAAAGCGGCCACTAAGGCCTCATCATTCCAGGAAAGTTCGGAGGATAATATACGAAATTCAATTACATACTGTGCCACCGTATGATTCCCTTGGCGTAGACGAAGTATGGCCATAGAAGCGGAAGTAAGACGACCATGTTCGTCAAAAATCCGATGAAACATCAAAAGAAAGGCTCCATAGTCAGAGAGAAGTGGATCATTCTTCTTCCAGAGCGGAAATACCCAGGCTAAGGCTTGGCCATTCAGCAAAGAACCCACATATGCCACTTTGGACCTATCAGTGGGAAAATTATGTGATTGAAGCTCAAACTGAATCGAACACTGAATGAGGAATCCACAGCACATTTTAGGGTCCCCATCAAATTTGGCCGGAGCAGGCAACCTGAGCATAGATGAAGTCACAAGGGAGGCCTGGTGTCCCAAAATTTGATCCGGAGAAGAAACTGGCACCACTGGTTGATTTGTTTTACAACATATCTAGACGACCAGCAAGTGCTTGAAGACATTGTAATAATTGACGCTGTGTATTATCTTGTTGTTCCACTCAAGCAATTAGATGCTGTAGCATATCCTTTGTGGAAGGCTCCACCGGGGGATCAGATATTTGGCCTGATCTTACTGTCACGGCTATGAATAATTATGGATCCCCAGCCTCTACTTAGATGGTGATAGTAGAGGGTGGTGGAGACAGGACACAGTGGAATTGAAGTTCTTAACTTGAGAGCATCACAGGGAACAATAACACAAACGATGGTAGTAGTGTTGCAACTTGATATATTGATAGAAGATACAACAGCAGTTATAATAAAATACAGTCGTAAACACAGATGTACTTCAGTTGGTAACCAATGGCAACAGCACGCGGAATAGACAATATAACAGTTCAACGCTAGATGGTAATAGAACACTTGGATCCCACACAAAACACACAGCAGATGAAGGTGAACCACTGACACAGCTAGAAGTCCGATGAGAATATTATGTAGACTTGGCTGATGCAAACGTATAATATGATTCACTTTAGCAGGTGGTTTATAGGTATCACAACAGTTCATATAGCGGAACAGAGAACGTTATAGGCTATCCAGGAACTTGGGTATAACTGGTAACATGCAGGAAGGTGTTGCCTAGAAGTAACAGCGTGATAACGAAATCCAAACTGAGCGTAGAACTACAGGTCACAGAAGATCCGGTTAACAGGTAACGAGAGTTCATCACAATTAGACGACAGCTGGCAATGCACACAACTTGAATTGAAGTAGAGGCTCCCGGCTTAGCAGTATATTCATATTAACAGTCCAGCAATAATAATCAGCAGAATAATAGTAGCCATGCCAGACATAGAAGCACAGATGACAAGAGAACTCAATTGTAGTTCAACATAGCATACCGCAACATAGACAGCCGAGTAGAATAGTACTTGAGCCAATCAACATGAGTGCAGGTGTAGCAGACAACTCACGAATAGTTCTGTGTGCAGATGGACAACAACACGTAACTTCAGCTTGTAGATGAACCACGAACTGGCATACAGCAGAGCCAATGGAGAGCAATGATGACAGGTAACTTCGGCAGCCGATAGTATCCAGAAGATAGGCAAAAGATCAGATATGCAGCCAGAACCCACAGCAGTGTGAGTAACACGAAGATCAGGCAATGAGTCCATGATTACGGGAACTTGAAATAGTCCTCTAGGACCAATAGGCTTCAGAAGGAGGTCCCAATCAACATAACGAGAAACACCTATGGACAGGTAGAGACTCTAAAGCGAAAGCAAGCACCAACATAGTTCTTGAAGGGCAAGTCACAACGCCAGCACCTAGCTATGGGACCGGCGTGTGACACCTTGTTGATGCTGGTCACCAGTGAAAGCAGACAAACTTTTACAGAGATTCTGACAGAAAAGTCCTCCAAGACAGGAAGTGATGAAACAGACTGTTAGATCAGCTGTGAGTTAACCCTCCATGGTTTCAGTAGCAGAGTTCTTACACAGCAGTACAGTACAACACTGGGAAGGCGCAGTGTGTGTGAAAATACTACATGCTGCTGACGATCCAATGAGTAAAGCACAGCCCACAGCAGGCAATGAGAAGTGGGTGTGTATAGATTATCTGCAGCTTCCCTCCAGTACATGTCACTTGTAAAGAGGGATATGTCAGATGCTAATGTCCAGATACCTCACATCTACTCCCCGCTGTGATCACCACTGACTGTGATCAGTACAAGTACCAGAAAGCACTTTTGAATAAATTAACTGATGTCACTGAGGGGCGGGAGGTTTATAATGGATTCACTAAAAGCTGTCTCTGACACCTCAGAGAGAGATTAAACTCTCAATTGAGAGCAGTGCCTGGGCTAGAAAATGTGGGAAATTTCTTCAGCTCAGAGATGAAAATCTCTTAGCCAGAGACTCAGCCATGTTTGTGCTCTCAAGTGAAGCCAGTCTGAGTACACCCAGCACACACCTCTAACTGACATACGCAACATTATGAAATCCCCTATCTTTAAAATGGGGCATATTTTACCAAATTGTAAAAAAACCATAACTTCCTCAAAATTTTAAACTCTCAAAGGCACTCCTCAGTCATAATAGCTTTCTTATAAAATAAACCCCAAGTTTTTAAACCTCCTGTACACTGAGTTACGCTCTCCCAAAAAACAACAGAAAACGGTGACAAATCAGGAAGTGGGAAAAAACGTCGAGATTTTGAAGTTTAGATTATTCCTAATTTGCCATTTTTTATTCTTTTTTTCCGGAAATTTGTGATATGGCACCTGTGCACAGTTCTCCATTCGCATGCCAAATTTCAGTATAATAGCTTTAATACATTTTAAAATGTAGACTCTCAAACACCATGCCCCCCCCTCTCACAGATTTATTATGGTGAAATGTCATTTATTAGATGCAACCTTAATATGAGGACACAACTGTGCCCTTCTAATTTATATATATATATATATATATATATATATATATATATATATATATATATATACATACACACACATATATATACATACACACACACATATATATATATATGTATGTATTGTGAAAAACGTGCAAACAGATGGCTCCTCACACAGGTTTCAGCTGAACCACTTTGGCATTGCTCTAGCTGACTCCTTAATTGATTAGACTAGGTGCTCCACCTGGTCTGTGTGTGTGTGTGTGTGTGTGTGTGTGTGTGCAGATTTAACCCTCTCTGCAGATTTGGGCCATGATTTCCTAGGGAATCCACCACTCTTTCCTCTATTAGACGGTGGCAAAGTGTCCCAATTGCCACATACTTCCTCTCTTTAGCTTCGTCCAGCTACACAAAGCGGACTCCGCAGGGAGTGCAAAACTGCCCTCTTTGTCATACACCCGTCCCTTTGGCCTCATCAACCCCAGTGAAGTAGATACTACGGAAGGTGCATTTTTATGGATGTGGGCATCTGCAGTTTTAAGTTTAGTTCCTAGTCTGTGCCCTCTCAGTGGGGTCTCCACATGCCAGGTTTTTAGAATAGCGACATGTTTTACTTGTCATTCTTGACTTTTATTCAACTGGCAGACTTTATCTCTCTTCTTCTTATACAAGAATGGGGCCCTGTAGTCAAGTTTTGGAGAGGTATTTTTACAGTTTGGGCAGGATAATAGCTTTTTACAGCCCTATGTATTCCTGGCCAGTAACAGCATAGTAAAACTCTTTCCCAAGTCTTATCCGCTCTTAAATGACCTCCACAAAGATGTATGTGTGCAGTTGTATTAACAACTGTTCAACTTTCTGTCCCTGAACAACCCCCGCCCTATACAACAAATCCCCTTTAATAAAGAAATACGGTACACATTCTTCCGGCCTGGCAGCTTTCACATAATTGACTTTTACGACAGATCTAATGTAGTTTCTAGGTTTGCATCATTATGTTGATCCCTAGCAAAGTCCTGCAATGAAATGAGTCTTGGAACTGGGAACTAGTTCTCAGCTTTCTCTGCTGACCCCAAAGTCTCCATGACAGTATCACTGGTAAATGATTGGCTGGAGTACCCCTTTTGTTTCCTTGGGTGTGACTTGGGATGTGTAGTGGTCGTGGACCTGTATTCAGCATCCAGAGACGACAGTTCTGTTGTCTCTTTTCCCAGTTCCAGTGAGAGTTGGACAGGTTCCTTTAAGATTGGACTTTCGGCCGGTGTGTCAGTTGCCGATATGTCCAACCGGATCCGGTCACTAAGAACCTCCTGGAACATGGTAAAGTCTCGCCCCAGGATAAGGGAGTAAGGTTGTTTTGGGGCTATAGTAGCCACTACCTCAACCATTTGGCCTTTTAGGGTAATTGGAAGTAGAGTCTGCTTGTACTCCGCAGTAGCTCCATGAATGCACATCACCTTCACTTTAGGTAACCTTGCAGACACCTCTTTTGGAACCAAAGAACAGGAGACTAATGTCAACTCGCTTCCCGAATCCACCAGGGCCGAAACAGCACGCTATTCACCAGGACAGGCACTCGGAATGATGAAGGACTCCCCATGGAGGAAGACACAGCGCAGCAACTAAGAAAGGCTGACCTCTGCCGAGCCATAGTACAGTCCATTGGTTCCTGTTGCTTTGGATATTCAGCACGGAAGTGCCCAGGTTTATTACATTCAAAACAAAGAGGTGGAAAAACTTTTCTCACTGGCTCTGCCAGCCGTGGTGTCCACTTTGGCTTGAGCAATAGTTTTGGATTCTCCTCTGGAGCTTTAGACATGCAAGTTCCTCATAAGACTGTGGATCCGCTTGTAGCACCCATCTCTGTTAGCTCCTTTCCAGCCATCTGTGAGTGAACCGATTTTCCTTGGAAATAACGCCAGTCATGGTAGCGCTGAGCTCTCCCCGCTCCAGTCACACCTATTTGGGCTACGATTTTAGTTTTTACTTCCTGATAGACAGCAGCCTGCTCATCATATAAATCAACATAAGCACGCTGAGCTTCACAGCTCAAATATGGCGCCATCTTCCCCGCTCAGGTTTCAGACGGCCATTTTAGTCTCGTACCGACCTTTTCAAAGAGATATGCCTCCACATCATCTGAGGCAGTCATTTTCTGCAAGACAGGTACCTCAGACACATCATGCACCTGTCTCACTTGTGCTAGCTCTTTACGCAAGAGCTTGGTGTTCTCTATCTGGGCCTCTGTAACCTGTAGCATTTGGGCCTGCTGTGCTTGTTGTATAGCAGCTACAGCTAGTAATGCCCCCTGCTGTTCCTGCTGCCTAGTGGTCACATTCACCAAAGCCCTCAAGAGTTACTCCATATTGCTATTTTGGTGTGAAGGAAAATGAAACTTTACTTCCCTAAGCATAACTTAAACAGACTTGTTTGTGGGAAAGGCTGTATGTCACTTGTAGTTCACAACAAACAACCATCAATACATTTCATATACTTGCTTTGTGGTTAAGGTTTGATTCACCTATAAACTCCACACATTTGAAGCAAAGATTTTGTAATAAACAGTTTTACACATTTGCTTTGTGATTAAGGTTTGTGTCACCTATAAATTCCTCACATTAGCAGCAAAGATTTTGTAGCAAATAGTTTTTGCACATTTGCAAACAAACATTTGAAATAAGCAGGTTTTTTGCAGTACTTGCAACCAAAAAAAACCGAGAGATTGCAACAACATTTGCATGCAGCAAACAATGTAGTCAGGAGGTTCTGCATAACTCACCACCCTGGATTTGTTGGCTTGGGGTACAGCAATGATCTAGCTGTCTTTTGCACATCCCACGATGACACCACTTGTGAAAGGCTTGCAAACAGATGGCTCCTCACATAGATTTCAGCTGAACCTCTTTGACGGTTATTTTACTTGTCAGGATGGAGAAACAGTCTTGGCAGTGCCTTCAGCAAGCAAATGAAACATTCACAGCAATAAACATAATCCAATAGCCCTAAACACTGGCTATCACAGTTAGGTTCCTAACTGGTCACTTGCCACTTTTTGGCACAAGATTTCCACACACAGATCAAATCCAGCTTTTTAGGCTTTCTGTCAGGCATTGCTCTGGCTGACTCCTTAATTGATTAGACCAGGTGCTCCACCTGGTCTCCTGGTGTGTGTGTGTGTGTGTGTGTGTGTGTGTGTGTGTGTGTGTGTGTGTGTGTGTGTGTTTGTGTGTGTGTTTGTGTGTGTGTAGATTTAACCCTCCCTGCACCTTTAGGCTGTGGTTTCCCAGGGGATCCGCGACTCCTTCCTCTATTAGACGGTGGCAAAGTGTCCCAATTGCCTCAATATATATATATATATATATATATATATATATATATATATATATTTCTCATTTTCTTTCAAAGAAGATAATGCTTACCATTGCCGGCCTTGGCTTCTCAATCCGATTTTACAGCCACATACAGAGCAAAAGGTTGCATAAAATTCCGTGCATAGCTCTACCAGATCAGTTATAGAATGAACATTCTGGCTTTTAGTAGCTTGACTGCATTGTCTTGATCAGTCTGGGGGAGCAAAGCCCTTGTGTACAGGACACGTGTGCCTACATTTGTCCTGTGAGCCACTCAGTAAGGTGAATGTTGAAAAGTCTTATTCAGTTGCAAACATGCGATCAGCCAGTTACTCCTAAATGGAGCTGTGGACCCTTACCAAAGCGATGGACCATTTTTTGGGTCCAGCACCCCAATATGTTCGCAATGCAGCTTACAGGGCTGCAAAATGCTACTTACACTGCAGAGTGGGCAGCAGGAGGACTGTTCCGCAACTCCAAAACAGATGGAATGACTTGTGCAGGAGACAGCCTCAGCTCATTGCGGAGATTAGAAGGGAGATTGCTAGCCCTTACTTCATTATTACAAACAAAATATTAAATAAAATTTGTATCTGGACAAAGTAGTTTACCCTGTATAAAACTTAGAGTATTATATATGGTAATGTTGCTTGTAATACCCTTCACACAAGGTACAACATATGCAGGGGCAGGCTGGGCTGGGCGGCTGGGGGGCAGGGGGGCACCTGCCCCCTGAGCCAGTCCCATAGAGGGCTAGCTTGGGGTGAGTCACTGGGCCATCTTCATTTTGTCCTTTAAAATGTTCGTCAAAGACCCGAGTCGAATCTTGCCCTTGGGGATCAAATTTGCCAGCCTTTCCCTGAACATATATTATATAATAGTGATGTGTGATTACATACAATTGAAGATTTATTAAAATGAGTTACATATTTTTTTAAACAGAACGCCGCTATTGGAAGCCCCAGAAGGAGCCCATGAAGGAACCCAAAGAAGAACTCCTGGAATAGACCCAGCAGGTCCAACTGGAGGGCCATGAGTAGGCAAATAGTCCATCCCAGGCCCCTAAAGAAAAATTTAAGTATCTTGATTTAATAGTATATTTTAGTTTGTTTTTGCTGTAGAAAAGTATAAGCCTCACAAATTCATTATTTGTTAATTTCACCTTTATCTAGTCCTAAGTAAATACTGCTATTATACAGCTATATGACTTAATGGGCCTAATAACGGGTTTCCCTTAAGTAAAACAACCTGCAATAATGTTGTGGTGTTTAAATGTAGTATTTTACATCTTATTTTTTTTTGGGAGGGGAGGGGGAATGTTATGTGCAGAACCACCACTCGTCTGCACGTTTTAATCAATATAATTAGAAACAAAATAACATTTCGAAACATATTGTTCTAATAAAAAACATAATTTGCATTTCTTTCTTTAAAATGATTGATTTTGATTTGAATGATTGACTTTACATTAGTTTTTTTGCCTAAAACTTGTACTTTCTAAAAAAAAAAAACATGTCTGTGCCTTCTATTTTTGAAAAGCAAATGTGTAATAAAGGAATCATAGTTGATAGTAAAGGATGTAATACAGCGGTTATTGTAAGCATGGGAAAATGCAGTTTGATGATGTAATGCAGTGAAAGGGTTAATATCATCTAATTGCCAGGAAGCATCATTGTTTTAGGACTAATAAGGGCAATTAAGAAAATGCATGCATGTATGGTCAGATATGAATTCCAAGTAAATACAGATGTAGAGAAAAAAAGTTCAATTGCTCGAAACATGATACCAAATTTTTAAAAAATGCATTTACACTTACATGCAATTTATGTCTTGTAGGTGATTTACTATATATTCACATGAGAACTTATACCTCAGATATGTCTGATATGAATACAGGCATACGTAAAAGTGCAACTTACATGCAAGTTGCTTCCCAATTTCAATTGGGCCTTTTGTGGCAAAATAGGTGCATTTATGCATAATAAATATCTTATTCCATTAACTTTTTCTGCATTGTAAATAAGCCATATTTATTACTGATTATGATTACTTCAGATTGTGATTGAAGTATAGAGTATTAGAGGCTATCATAGACATTGGAAAATTCTGATCAAAGAAAAAGCCATCCCCAGGTGTTAAATTGCTATAAGGTATAAATTAAATAAACATTCAAGCTTTCCACCTTGTTATAAAGCAAAGTAAGTCAAGTCTACAGGCATCTGGAAGCTGTAAAAAGTCATATCCAAAACATTTTTAAAACAAAATAACACCTTTGAACTACAAGGGTTTACACCCTTGTGATATTGAGGTCTCAAGTATGGCAATGTGAAATATAGGAAACAATTGAGTAATGACAAATCACTTTAAAGGGGATATACAGTGGGGGACCACAATAGGGAATTTCGTTCAGTGGGTGCGAGACATAGTTTTTAAGTTTCTGTTCATTGGTTGCAAAACCAAAAATAGATTCAATATAGAAGCAAACGAATGTCAGCTGAAAAAGTCATATTTAGGTAAATTGTTATATCCCTGATAGTCTTTGATATTCTCATTAACTGTCTCAAAAGATGTCTCCTGTATCCCAAAATAAATAGTATTTTTTAGCACTGTACATATTTTATGTCACAGAAAGTGTTTCACATACTAAAGCAGTTTTGGAAAAATACTCACCTTGATAGCAACTGTCTTATCATTACAGGAAAACTAATTTCAAGTCACAAATTTCCAGTAGCAAAAACAGTGACAGTCCTGAGGAAATGGAAACATCTTTATCTGACTTTTAACCGGCCTATGAACCTGAAAACACATATGCTGTAGTTGTTATACCTCCAAAGAAAGGAACTTAAGTCTTTTAGTTTTACCTCTTGAGTTGTTCCAGATGTAGAATTTCAGCTCCATTAGCATCTCTGTCATATTCTCCACCTTGCTGTGCAAATATGCATTTTCAGTCTGCAAGTCTCTGAGAATATCATGTAGTTGAAAACAGAAGCTGTATCTCCATAGTGTGAGGAACAAGCAACACACAAGCCAACACCGCATGTTTAAAAAATGTGCTCAGCTGGGTAAGCTTATCAGTGCTTCTTGTCACTAGTCACACAAGGCTTAATCTGCAATTCCCCACTTAAATTTACCTTCAACAATAAGTTTTGATTTGAAAACCCTTATAGAAAACCTACACACAACTTAATTCCCTTGCAATGAACAACAGAAAGAATAACCAGACAACGCCTTGCCTGACAGAGTTAATAATGTTGATACAGGTTTCAGTGAATTGACAATGCACATTGGCATTGATTTGGACAAATACAAGGACACTAATAATTGGATATAGAGGATGTTAACTCATGAAAGTTTTTCCAGTAGCCAGTTACAGACAGCTCTATGGCTTTTCATTCTAAAAGTCATGAACTGTTCAGTAGACATCCAGCCACTCTCTTCTAATATTGATGTGCAGCTATTTTAGTGCCTGTTGTCATTATCAATTCCTACCACAGTAGTACACACTGTAATTGCCTATATTAATCAGATTTTGTGAGAGGAATGGAAATGTAATTTACTTCTGTCACAAGTGATCGCACTCTGGTTAAAATTAGTTGATTCTAATGGAAAAAAAACTAAGGACAAATGTTTTTACACATATACAGTATATCAACACTAAACTTACTGCATAGTTTAATTACAAGTATTATATTTGCATTTCATTATATGTATTATGAAGCCAATCCATGTTAGTAGGGTGACGAGCTTCTTATTTTTGTCTACGAATTAAGACTAGGGAAAAAAAAAAGTATTCTACACTCAGAAATTTATTCCAAGCTCTAGTTTAGAGCATATTTATTGTGAAGCAAGTGAGGTAGCACAACTTCTGGCAATCCTGTCATTGGACATCCAGTACCTGTGTTTATCTGTTGTTTTCATTTGCTCAAATCTGTATGTTCCATGCCAAGTAAACCACTTTACTTCATTCTACATTACTCTCTGTGGTATTCTTGCTAGTAATCCTGACAATAGGAAAAGAATGGGTTAATTTGGAAATAAATGAATAATTGCATTTAAAGTAGGAGGTAATGTAGGGTAGAATACAAATATTTTACAATAAGTGTGTTCTTGGGAAACAGGGGATGTGGGATATACCTTTGCTTTCAAACTTATGCATCTTTTAAAACCTCTCCTTTCTTCTTCATTGTCTATTCATTATTTACTCCATCCACTCGGCCATCCTATTCCTTGACCACCCCCATTTTTCTTCTATTTCTCCACACCTACTACATAACCTTTTCCTACTTCTACCCACACCACCTCACTGTTTCCCAATAACACACCTATTATGAATTAACTGTATTCTACCATTAATCATCTCCAATTTTATATGCAATCTCTCATTTTATCGTCCCTTTAACCCATTCTTAGTCATAGATTGTTATCTCTCTCCACTCAGCCACCTTCTATATTGATATGAAACTGTAAACTTTTTCCTTCTCTTATCACGCTACAGCACACTTCCCAATACATAAGTTTGCAAAAGGGGGTGGAAATAAGCCACTCCTACCCACTGGTCTGAAGCTGAACCTATTGTCACTTAAGTCCCTCCCCTTTCAGGTCAACCAATCATGACAGTCGGAAGGTATTGAACACCAGCAAGCAATACACCACTTGCAGACAAGAAGTTTGGAGCTGTTTCTATTAACTACTTTCACAGTGCCTGGCTATTAATCCACTCAGCCACCTTCTTTTGTGATAGAAAATCATGCATTTTTCTGTGTTTTATCATGCTACGGCACACTATCCAACACATAAGTTTGCAAAGGGTGTAAATAAGCCACTCCCACCCATTGGGTCAATGGACAATCAGGACAGTCGGAAGGTTTTGAACACCAGCAAGCAACACATCACTTGCAAAAATAAAGCCAATGAAAGGATGTGATCCTGAGCTGCAGTCATGAAATGCTCTCACACTGCCTGGCTATTAGCCCACTTAGTCATCTGCTCATTGATAAAGTCTTAAGTTTTTCTATGTCTTCTTTCATGCTACTGAACATTTCCCAATAGATAAGTTTGCAAAATGGAGTGGAAATAAGACACTCACACCCACTGGTCTGAAGCTGAACCTATGATTACTTAAGCTCCTCCCCTTTTAGGTCAACCAATCAGGACAGTCGAAAGGTTTTGAACTGCAGCAGCAATACACCACTTGCAAAAAAATGCTGTTTGGAAATTGAGCTGCATCCATGAACTACTGTCAAAATGCCTGTCTATTAGCCCACTAAAGCCACCTTCTCGTTTCATATAAAAGAAGGAATTTTTGTATGTCTTTCATTATGCTATGGCACACTTCCCAATACATAAGTTTACTAGACAGGGTGGAAATAAGCCACTTCTACCCATTGGTCTGAAGCATTTAGGGCAACCAATCAGGACAGCCAGAAGGTATTGAACAGCAGAGAGCAATAAACCAGTTGCAAACATTATTCAAATGAGGGTACTCAAGCCTGACCTGCAGTCATGAAACAATCTCACATTGCCTGGCTATTAGCCCACTCAGCCACCAGCTCTCTTCAAGTGAAAACCTGAACTTTATCTATGTCTTCTATCACTCTACTGCACATTTCCCTCCAACTGGTCTGAAGCTGAACATATGGACACTTAAGCTCCTCCCCTTTTAGGTTAGCAATTAGGACAGTCGGAAGGTATTGAACTGCAGCAACAATACACCACTGTGAAGATACCGGGTTTTCTGGCCCAATTGTACCCACTTCACTCTGACTGTCCACCCACGTGTGCCTTCCTAGGCCAGGGAAGCCTACTCAGTACCTTGTAAGGTTCTTATTAATCACTCAGGTAAATGCAGTTAGAAAAGTACAACAGTACATCTATTGTAACAAAAACAATCACTAGAATATTATGTTCACACAGTAAATAAATGCCAGGCAGGTTAACCACATCATCTGTCCCTTACGCCACTAGCTGAAGGAGTTACAGTCACCTGGCTATCCAGACTTGACGACCCATGGATCTTCTGATATATTTCACTGGTAGAGCAATGAGCTTCCAGCAATCAATTCCCAGAATGAACATCTCTTCTTCCCCTGGAGTGGCTCCTTCTATCTAGGGTAAAATTTCCACAGTGCTTTCCCCACCCTGGGAAAAGCTCTGGGTCTCTCCATGACAAACATTGGTGAGTCCTGGAATAGGGGGTCGGAGAGGGGAGTGGAGATGAGCTGTACTTCCACAGAAACTCCCCTGCCAGATTGTAGACCAAACGTCTGGAGTAGTCTTGTGAGAACACTGGATACTAATTAGCCTTCGACCTCACCAGCATCTTGCAACCTGATCCCTACCCATAACCCACCTGGCTTCACTTTAAGGACAATGAATAGCAACCTCACTGCCACATCAGCAATATACAATAAACAATATACATATTTAAAATGAGCTACAATATCCCATTATCCACATGTAATTAGACACTGCAGTTGTACTCTGTTGAGCTGGGGAATAAAAGCAAGGGCAATAAAAAGTACTTGCTATAATCCACATTTTGTGAAAATGAGGGGCAGGCTGGTAAAAGTGTTATCAAATTTGTTTCATCACAACCACTTGCACAAAAGATCTTGATGAGGGTATTTGGACCTGAAATGCAGTCATAAAACACTCTCACATTGCTTAGCTATTACTTCATCAGCCATCTGCTCTATTCATAGAAAACACTGAACTTTTCTATGTCTTCTATCACGGTACGACACACTTCCCATTACATAAGCTTGCAAAATCGGGTGTAAATAAGCCACTCCAACCCATTGGTCTGATGCTGAACCTATGGTAACATAAGCCCCTCCCCTTTTAGGTCAGCCATTCAGGACAGTCGGAATGTATTGAACAGCAGCAAGAAATACACCACTTGCAAAAAAAAGAAGCCAATGATACGATTAAAACCTGAGCTACAGTCATGAAATGCTCTTACACTGTCTGGCTATTATCCCACTTAGCCACCTGCTCTGTTTATACAAAAAGTTAAATGTTTTCTATGTCTTCTATTACGCTATGGCTCATTTCCCAATACATAAGCTTGTAAAATTGGATGGAAATAAGCCACTTCCACCCACTGGCCTGAAGCTGAACCTATGGTCACTTAAGCTCCTCCCCTTTTAGGTCAACAATCAGGACAGTCGAAAGGTATTGAACTGCAGCAGCAATACATTACTTGCAAAAAAGAAGTAAGTGAGGTGGTTTGAACATGAGCAGCTTCCATTACCACGTTTCACATTGACTGTTTATTAGCCCACTCAGCCACCTTCAGGTTTCCATATAAAAGAGAGAAATTTTGTATGTCTTTTATTACGCTAATAATATACATAAGCTTGCAAAATAGTGTGGAAAAAACCTATTCCCACCCATTGGCCTGAAGATGAACCCATGGTCACTTAAGATCCTCCCCTTTTAGGTCAACCAATCAGAACAGTCATGAAGGTAATGAACAGTACCAAGCAATACACTACTTGCACAAAAGATTCAGGGGGGGATTTACCACTAGGCAACCTAGGCACCTGCCTAGGGCCTAGCGGCTCTCAGGGGGCCCAGATGGGGGGACAAGAGAAAGGAAAAAAAAAATTGCAGCCCCTCCCTCTTGGCAGCTGAGGGGCCACTATGTGTATATTATGTATGTGTGAGGGGCCACTGTGTGTATATTATGTATGTATATTATGTGTGTGTGAGGGGCCACTGTGTGTATATTATGTATGTATATTATGTGTGTGTGAGGGGCTGTTTGTGGGAGGGAAATTTTCTAAATGGCAACATTATTAATTTAATGTTTTGGTTGCAGGGAGGCGTACTTATAAAATGTGGGTGCTATATTGATTTAACACTGGGGCTGGTTGGAGTTTACTAAATTTCATGTACCCATTTTTTTTTCCAAATAGGATCTCCAACATTCCAGGATCCAGACAAGCAGCAACTGATCTAAAGACATAACAGCCACAAGTGATGAAAGTGACGAGAACAGGTAGGAGATAGCAGGCGGTCTGCCAACTATCCTGAATCTGGTGGGATTTATATTATGAGGAGGTCTGACTTGTTAAAATGTTGCACTATGGGATTCATGCAGAAGACTGACATATTAACATGATTATTACATTCCAGCACTTTTTCATGTTTCTGTAGGTAGAGGGCTGCAGTAAGTAACTGAAGTGACGGACGTCTATGACGTGGTAGTGATAGGAGACTGCTGTTTTTTCATTACAGGGCTTGCTAACCCTGAACTGCAGTTTCTTGACATGTTAATTATGATTAATACCTAAGTTTAGTTCAAGATAAGGTACAATTTGTGAAAGGTAAGCAGTGGTGGAAGTGGGGTGTATATGGTAGTATGCCATACCGATACTTCTCATACTGCCTTCATTGTAAAATAATAAAATTCCATTCACTTGTTTACATTCCCATTACATTTTTCATACCGCAATTTCTAAATTTCCACTTCGACCACTGACCATTCATCGAATGGAGCATATGATTAGTATAATTCAAAACTCTGCTAGATCCTTTGGGGTCCATGGTCATTATTCTTTAACTGCTGAGACCACAATGTGATGCAGTGTAATGATAAAGGAGAGCACAGTGTAATAAGGAGGACAATAATGAGGGAAGCCACACTACCTTGAACAAGCCCAATCTCATCTGATCTTAGAAGCTAAGCAGGGGCAGGCCTGGTTAGTACTTGGATGGAAATCCACCTGGGAAGGCCAGGTGCTGTAGGCCTATTTTCTCTTGTTCATGCTTCCTACAGTGCTGGTGTTGAGATGTATAAGAGATGTAGGTCAGACTGAAGCCAATGCCTACAGCCACACCACCCTGAACAAGCCCAATCTCGTCTAATCTTGGAAACTAAGCAGGGGCGGGCCTGGTTAGTACTTGAATGGGAGACCACCTGGGAATACCAGGTGCTGTAGGCCTTTTTTCTCCTGTTCATGCTTCCTACAATGCTGGTGTTGAGATGTATAAGAGATGTAGGTCAGACTGAAGCCAATACCTACAGCCACACCACCCTGAACAAGCCCAATCTCGTCTGATCTTGGAAGCTAAGCAGGGGCGGGCCTGTGTAGCACGTGAATGGGAAACCACCTGAAAATACCAGGTGCTATAGGCCTTTTCTCTCTTGTTCATGCTTCCTACAATGCTGGTGTTGAGATGTATAAGAGATGTAGGTCAGACTGAAGCCAATACCTACAGCCACACCACCCTGAACAAGCCCAATCTCGTCTGATCTTGGAAGCTAAGCAGGGGCGGGCCTGGGTAACACGTGAATGGGAAACCACCTGGAAACCACCTGGGAATACCCAGATTGAGCTACTTTTAGCAATTTTAATATTTGGAGTAATAAATTAGCATTTTATGAATTTACTGTGGACACTTATGTTTATGCATACAAATCAATACGCGAGAATACATTTCACCAATAACAGTAAGTGAGCGCCTAACGATATACTGTTGTTCTTACTATAAGAGAGGGATAACCTTTGGTTAGTGCAGCTCCTGCAATCACTGAAAGGAGAGCACAATTCTATTCTATTCTATTGGCTTCAGTCTGACCTACATCTCTTATACATCTCAACACCAGCATTGTAGGAAGCATGAACACAAGAAAAAAGGCCTACAGCACCTGGTATTCCCAGGTGGTCTCCCATCCACTTGGATGGGAGACCACCTGGGAATACCAGGTCTGCCAAGGCTTAGCTTCCAAAATCAGATAAGATTGGGCTTATTCAGGGTGGTGTGACTGTAGGTATTGGTTTCAGTCTGACCTACATCTCTTATACATCTCAACACCAGCATTGTAGGAAGCATGAACAACAGAAAAAAGGCCTACAGTACCGGGAATTCACAGGTGGTCTCCCATCCAAGTACTAACCAGGCCCGTCGCTGCTTAGCTTCCAAGGTCATACGAGATTGGGCTTGTTCAGGGTGGTGTGGCTGTAGGTATTGGGTTCAGTCTGACCAATATCTCTTATACATCTCAACACCAGCATTATAGGAAGCATGAACAAGAGAAAAAAGGCCTACAGCACCAGGTATTCCATCCAAGTACTAACCAGGCCCGCCCCTGATTAGCTTCCAAGATCAGACAAGATTGGGCTTGTTGAGGGTGGTGTGGCTGTAGGTATTGGCTTCAGTCTGACCTATATCTCTTATACATCTCAACATCAGCATTGTAGGAAGCATGAACAAGAGAAAAAAGGCCTACAGCACCTGGTATTCCCATCATGACCATCAAAATCATGACCACCACCACCATTATGGCCATCAACATAATCAGGATCATCATTATGAACATCAACCTCATGGTAATCATCATGATCATCATGACCATCATCTTCTTCATAATCATAACCACCATCATCATCATAACCATCATGACCATCAATATCATAATGACTATCATCATCATGACCATCATGATCATACTCATCAAGATCATTATCTTCATCATCATCATGATCATCATGAACATTGTTATGGTCATCATCATGACCATCATCTTCATTATGAAAATCATAATCATCATGAACATCATCCTCAATATGACATTAATCTTCATGACCATCATCATCATCATGACCATCATGGACATCATCTTCATCATGATCATGACCATTAGCACCATCATGACCATCATCATCTTGACCATCATCATAATGACCATTATCATAATGACCATCATGGCCATCATCATCACAACGATCATCCATATTATGAACATCATCATAACCATCATCAAGACCATCATTCATCTTCATAACAATCATCATCATTGTCATTTCATCATCACCATCATGATCATCATAATTTCCATGATCATTATCATGACCAATATAATCATCATCATGACCATCAATCATTTTTATGACAATCATCATCAATGTCATTTCATCATCACCAACATCATCATTATGACCATCATCATTATCATGATGACCATCATCATGATGACCATCATGACTATCATCATCACCATGACCATTATCAAAATCATTACCATCACTATCATTATGATCATCATTATGATCATCTTCATCAAGACCTTCATGATCATAATCTTCATCATGACCATCATGAACATCATCATCCTGACAATCATCATGATCATGACCATCATAATCATCATGACCATCATCCATCATCATGGCCATCAAGACCTTCATCATCATTACCACCACCATCATCAATATCATGACAATCATCATCTTTATAACCATCATCATTATCATCATGACCACCATCATCATGAACATCATCATCATCATCCTGACCATTATCATTAGCCTGACCATCATTATAATCAACATAACCGTCATCATGACCATCATCATCATGCCATGATCATCTTGACCATTATCATTACCATCATGAACATAATCATCATGACCGTCATCAAGACCATTATGATGACAGTCATATAACCATCATGATCATCATTATCATCATGAAAATCCTCATCCTCACCACCATCATAATCCACATGACCATCATCATGTGCATCATGACTATCATCATCATCACCATGATCATCTTCAATATCATGACCATCATAGTCATCATGACAATCATCAACATCATCATGACCATCATAATCATCATGACAATCATCAACAAGAATATCAGCTTCAATACCATTATCATGAGTCTCCTGACCATCATTATCATTTTGACAATCATCATGACCACCATGACCATCATCATCATCATGACCATCATGACCATCATAATCATCATGACAATCATCAACAAGAATATCAGCTTCAATACCATTATCATGCCTCTCATGACCATAATTATAATAATCATGACCATCATCATCATCATCAGAATGACCATCATGCCCAACATCATCATCACCATGACCATCATCATCATGACCATCATCATAACCATCATCATCATGACCATTATCATCATCATCATCATCATGACTATCATTATCATTACGACCATCATAACTATCATCATGACCATCCTCAAATGACGATCAAAAATATCATGACCAATATAAAAAAAGGGGGATATATAATGGCGCTTCTTCTATACACAGTGTATAAGCTGCCAAGTAAATAGGCAATACAATAAAACATATAGAGAAAGATAGATCTTCCTCTGGACTCAGAGCTAAAGACACAAAATGATAATGTACAAATGTATGTATAAAAATAAATAAAAACAATAAAAATGGATCTGAGCACAATAATAAACTTGAATGAATGTTTAAAAGCTCTCAAAAGACTCCCTTGCAGCGTGTGATACATCTTGTAACCACAGAGCATGGAGGAACGATTCACTGACAGGGAAATAATAGGGTAAGATCTATTTCCCATTGTACCTAACCAAGTGTTTACACTTGCTTACAGCAACGAAAAAGCTTTTAAATATTCATTCAAGTTTATTATTGTGCTCAGATACGTTTTTATTGTTTTTATTTATTTTTATACATACATTTGCACATTATCATTTTGTGTCTTTAGCGCTGAGTCCAAAGGAAGATCTATCTCTCTCTATATGTTTTGTCATGACCAATATCATCATTATCATAATGACCATCATCATAAACATGGCCTTCATGATTATCACCATCATGATCATCCTCATCAAGGCCATCATGATCATCATCTTCATCATCATGACCATCATAAACATCATCATGATGATCATAATCATGACCATCATCATCTTGAAAATCAGCATTCAGCATCATGACCATCATCATTATCATCATGACCATCATCATCAATATAATCAATATGACCATCATGACCATAAGTATCATGACCATCATCATCTTGACAATTATCATGAACATCATCATGACCATCATCCTGACCATCAAGACCTTCATCATCATTACCACCACCATCATCAATATCATGACAATCATTATCTTTATAACCATCATCATTATCATCATGCCCACCATCATGACCATCATCATCCTCCTGACCATTATGATCAGACTGACCATCATCATAATCAACATGAACATAATCATTATGACTGTCATCAGGACCATTATGCTCATCATGACCATTATCATAATCATGACCATCATCATAACCATCGTGATCATCATCATCATTATCATCATGACCATCATCATCCTGACCACCATCATAATCCGCATGACCATGATCATGTGCATCATGACTATCATCAACACCATGAGCATCTTCAATATCATGACCATCATCATCATTATTTTGACAATCATCACCATCATGACCATCATCATGACCTTCATAATCATCATGGCAATCATCAATAAGAATATCAGCTTCAATACCATTATCATGACTCTCATGATATCATCATCATTATCATTTTGACAATCATGACCATCATCATCATGCCATGATCAACTTGACCATCATCATTACCATCATGAACATAATCATTATGACTGTCATCAGGACCATTATGCTCATCATGACCATTATCATAATCATGACCATCATCATAACCATCGTGATCATCATCATCATTATCATCATGACCATCATCATCCTGACCACCATCATAATCCGCATGACCATGATCATGTGCATCATGACTATCATCAACACCATGAGCATCTTCAATATCATGACCATCATCATCATTATTTTGACAATCATCACCATCATGACCATCATCATGACCTTCATAATCATCATGGCAATCATCAATAAGAATATCAGCTTCAATACCATTATCATGACTCTCATGATATCATCATCATTATCATTTTGACAATCATGACCATCATCATTATCATAACCATCATAATCATCATGACCATCATAATCATCATGACAATCATCAACAAGAATATCAGCTTCAATACCATTGACATGGAACTCATGAGCATCATTATAATAATCATGACCATCATCATCATCAGAATGACCATCATGTCCAAACGTCATCATCACCATGACCATCATTGTCCTCATCATTATCATCATGACCATCATGACCATCCTCAAATGACGATCATCAATATCATGACCAATATCATCATTATCATAATGACCATCATCATCATTATGACCATCATGACCATCATGAACTTCATGATTATTACCATTATGATCATCCTCATCAAGGCCATTATGATAATCATCTTCATCATCATTACCATCATAAATATCATCATGATGATCATAATCTTGAAAATCATCATCAGCATCATGAACATCATCATAATCATCATGACCTTCATAATCATCATCATGATCATCATCAATATCATTATCATCATGGCCATCATCATAATTGACCATCATGACCTTCATGATCATAATGATCATCATTTTTATTATCATGATCATCTTCCTCATTATGATCATAATTTTTATCATCATGACCATCATCTTCATGAACATCAACAGCATTATCACAACCTTCATCATTATCAACATGACCATCATGACCTTAATCATTATCATCACCATGACCATCATCAATATCATGATCATTATCATCTTCATAACCATCATCATCATCAGGACCAACATCATTATCATGACCAACATCATCATGACATCATCATAATCATCATTATCATCATCATGACCATCATCATCATCATACTGACCAATATCATCATCCTGACCATCATCATCCACATTACCATGATCATGACTATCATCAGCATCATGACCATCATCAATATCATGATCATCATCATGACCATCATGACCATCATCATCATGACCAGTCATGATCATTATCATCATCATGATCATTATTACCATCACCATTATCATCACAATATATCATCATCATAACCCACATGGCCATCATGATCAATAATATCTGCATCATTACCATGATCATGACCATAATCACTTTATTATGACCATCATGACCTTCATCATAATGACCATCATCCTTATTATCATGACCATCATCATCATTACCATCATAATCATGACCATCATCTGCATCTTGATCATCATCATCATCTTGACCATCATTATGACTATCATGCCCATCCTGACCATCTTATTCAGTAGCATCATTATCATCATGACCACCATCATCATGATCATCCTCATCAAGACCATTATGATCAACTTTATTATCATGACCATCATCATCATGATCATCATAATGACCATCATGACCATCAATCATCATGACCATCATCATCATGACCATCACCATGACCATTATAATCATGACCATCATCATCATTATGACCATCATCATTATCATCATGACCATCATCATGATGACCATCATGACTATCATCACCATGACCATCTTCAATAATATAACAACCATCATCATCAGTATCTTTATGACCATCATCATCATGATCACAATTATGACAATTATGACCATTATCATTACCATCATTATCATCTTGCACATTATCATCATCATGAAAACCATCATCATGATCATCATCAAGACCAATATGACCATCAAGACCGTCATCATTGACTATCATGCCCATCATGTCCATCTTATTCAGCAACATCATTAATACCATGACTATCATAAACATCATCATCATCATGACCATCACGACCATTATAATCATCATCCTGAACTTCAGCATCATCATCCATGTGATGATACCTGGTTTATCTGGCCCAATGCTACCCACTTCATGCTGGCTGGCCACCCACGGGTGCCTTCCTATGCCAGAGAAGTCTACCCAGTACCTTCTAGGATTCGTATGGATCTCTCTCAGCTGCATATATAGACTCTAGTTAGAGAACAACAACTCAAAAGCTAGATCTTGCAGTCTTCATGAATGAAATCCCAGAATGAACACCCTTCCCCCTTGGAGTGACTCCTTATAACTCGGGTCTAATTTCCACAGTCTTTCCCCTCCCTCTGCAAACCCCTGGGTGTATTCTCCTTAACCATTGGCCAGTGCTGGTATAGGGGGGTTGGAGAGGGGAGTGAAGATGAGCTGTCCTTCCACAAAACCTCCCCTGTTAGATGGCCTGTCTGGACTAGCCTGGTGAGAACAATGGACACTATTTAGTTTTTCCACTCCAGCATCTTACAACCTTATCCCTACCCATAATCCCTCTGGCTTTACTTTAAAGACAATGAATAGCAAACTTACTGCAAGTCATCAATATACAATACACAATATACATATGTACACTGAACTACAATGTCCCCTTAGCCACATGTTATTGGAAAATGCAGTTGTAGTCTGGTGAGCTGGGGAACAAAAGCATGGCCTATACAAAGTACTTGATATAAACCACATTATGTGAGAAATGAGAAACCGAATGCTCACAGGGTTATCACACTCATTTTGTCACGATACACATGACCATCATCATCATGACCATCATGGCTATCATCACCATGACCATCATCAATGCCATGATCATCATCATCATGACCATTATCAAGACCAACATGACCATCAATCAGCATCATTCTCCTCATCATAATGACCATCAAGACCAGCATCAGCACAATTACTATCATCAAAATCATGACCATCATCATCATCATAACCATCATCTTCATCATAACCATCATGATCATCATTATCATGACCATCATCATCATCATCATCATCATTATCATCATGACCATCATCATCCTGACCATCATCATCATCATGACCATCAGCATCATCATCCATAAAACCATCACCATGAGCATCATGACCAACATCATCATGACCATCAACATCATCGTGACCATCATCATCATCATCTTGACCATCATTACCATTGTCATTATAATGACCATTATAATCAAGACTTTCAACATTATCACAAGCATTATAATCATCGTCAACATAACCATCATGACCATAATATTCATCATGAACATCATCATCTTGATCATCATCATAAACACCATGACCATTATGATCATCATCATGAGCATCATGCCCATCATCATGACCATCATGATCATCATCATCAATATAATCAATATAACCATCATCATGACCATCAGTATCTTGATCATCATCATCTTCTTGACAATCATCATGATCATCATCTTGACCTCCATCATCATCATCTTGACCTTCATCATGACCATCATCATGCCCATCATTATCATCATGCCCATCATCATCATGACCGTCATCAAGACCATTATGCCCATCCTGACCAGCATCATCATCATGACAATCATGCCCATCATGACCAACTTATTCAGTATTATCATTACTACCATCATGACCATCATAAACATCATCTTCATCATCATCATTGCCATCATCATCATCATCATGACCATCAGCATCATCATCCATAAAACCATCACCATGAGCATCATGACCAACATCATCATGACCATAAACATCATCGTGACCATCATCATCATCATCTTGACCATCATCACCATTGTCATTATAATGACCATTATAATCAACACTATCAACATTATCACAAGCATTATAATCATTGTCAACATAACCATCATGACCATAATAATCATTATGACCATCATCATGAATATCTGCATCATTATTATCATCATGACCATCCTCATCATAATGACCACCATTAACAACACCATCATCAATATCATGACCATCATCATTATCATCATAACCATCATCATCATAACCATCATCATGATCCTCATGACCCTTATGACCATCATCATCATGACCATCATCAACCTTTAGCATCATAATGACCATCATCATGAACATCAACAGCATTATCACGATCATCATAATCAACATTATTGTCATAACCTTCATGACCATCATAATCACCATGACCATTATCATTATAACTATCATCATCATTATGAAAATCAGCCTTATTGCCATCATCATGACCATCATAGTCATTATCATGGCCATCATCATGACCATCATCATCCTGACCATCATCATCCTGACCATCATCATCCACATTACCATCATGACCATCATTACCATTGTCATCATCATGACCACCATCAATATCATGACCATAATCAATATCATGACCATCATCATCATTATCATCATGACCATCATCATCCTGACCATCATCATCCACATTACCATCAACATGACCATCATCATAACCATCATCATCATGATCATCATGGCCATCATCATCATTATGACCATCATCATCCACATTACCATGATCATGACCATCATCATAACCATCAACATCATGATCATCATTATCATCATCATCATGGCCATTATCAGCATCATGACCATCATCAATATCATGATCATCATCACCATCATCATCGTGATCATCATCATGACCATCATGACCTTCATAAACTTCATGATCATCAAAATGATCATCTTCATCATGAACATCATCATCTTGATCATCATCATAAACACCATGACCATTATGATCATCATCATGAGCATCATGCCCATCATCAGGACCATCATGATCATCATCATCATCATCATGACCAACATCATGATCATTATCATCATCAACAATATCATCACAACAATTATATCATCATCATAAACCACATGGCCATCATCATCAAGAATATCTGCATCATTACCATAATCATGACCATAATCACTTTATTATGATCATCATGACCTTCATCATAATGACCATCATGAAAATCAGCATCATTATCACCATAACCATCATTATGATCATCATGACCATCATCATCATTGTCATCATCATCATCATGGCCATCATTATCATGACCATCATCATCATGACCATCATCATCATCATGACCATCATCATCATGACCATCATCATCACAATGACCATCATCAATAATATAACTATCATCATCAGTATCATTATGACCATCATCATCATGATCACAATCATGATCATTATGACCATCATTACCATCATTATCATCTTGACCATCATCATCATGACCATCATCATCATCTTGCCCATTATCATCATCATGAAAACCATCATCATGAACGTCATCAAGACCACTATGACCATCAAGACCATCATCATCGACTATCATGCCCATCATGTCCATCTTATTCAGCAACATCATTAATACCATCATGACTATCATAAACATCATCATCATCATGACCATTATAATCATCATTCTGAACTTCAACATCATCATCCACATGACCATCATCATCATGACCATCATCAATATCAAGACCATCATCATCATGACCATCATCAAGACCAACATGACCATCATCAAGACCAACATGACCATCATGAGCATCATGACCATAATCATCGTGATCATCATCATCATGACCATCATCATCATGACATCATCATCTTGAACATAATGACCATCATTGTCATCATCATGGCAATAAACATCATCATCACAACCATTATAATCATCATCATAACCATCATGACCATCATAATCAATCAGCATCATTATTATCATCCTTACCATTATCATCACCATAATGACCATCAAGACCAGCATCAGCACAATGACTATCATCAATATCATGACCATCATCATCATTACCATCATCATCAAAACCATCATCTTCATCATGATCATCATTATCATGACCATCATCATCATGACCATCAATCATCACCATGGCCTTCATCATAATGGCCATCATCATCATGACTATCATAACCATCATCATCATGATCCTTATCATCATCATGATCATGAACATCATGTCCATCATGATCATCATGACCATGATAATCATGATCAAGACAATCATTATGAACATCATCATCATTATCATCTTGTCCATCATCATGACCATCATCATCATGATCACAATCATGACCAATATGACCATTATCAATATCATAAACATGACCATCATCATTATAATTATCATGACCATCATCTTTACAATCATCATGACCATTATAACCATCGTCATGACCATCATCATTTTTATAATAATCATCATCTTGACCATCATCATCATGACCGTCATCAAGACCATTATGACCATAAAGACCATCATCATCGACTATCATGCCCATCATGTTCATCTTATTTAGCAACATCATTAATACCACCATAACCATCATAAATATCATCATGACCATCATCATCACAACCATTATAATCATCATCCTGAATATCAGCATCATCCACCTGACCATCATCATTATGACCATCATCATGACCCCCATGACCATCATCATGAGCATCATGACCATAATTATTATGACCATCATTATCATCATGATCATTATAATCATGATCATCATCATCTTGACCATCATGACCATCATTACCATTGTCATCATCATGACCATCATCAATATCATGACCATCATCATCAGAATGACCATCATGTCCAAACGTCATCATTACCATGACCATCATTGTCATTATCATGACCATCATCATCATGACCATAATCATAATCATGACCATCATTATCATCATGACCATCCTCAAATGACGATCATCAATATCATGACCAATATCATCATTATCATCATGACCATCATCAATATCATGACCATCATCATCCTGACCATCATCATCCACATTACCATCATGACCATCATTACCATTGTCATCATCATGACCACCATCAATATCATGACCACCATCAATATCATCACCATCATAATCATTATCACCATGACCATCATCATCCTGACCATCATCATGATCATCATTATGATCATCATCATGGCCATCATCATCATTGTGAACATCATCATCATACTGACCAATATTATCATCCTGACCATCATCACCCACATTACCATGATCATGACTATCATCATAACCATCAGCATCATGATCATCATTATCATCATCATCATGGCCATGATCAGCATCATGACCATCATCAATATCATAAACGTCATGATCATGATCATCATTATGACCATCATAAACTTCATGATTATCATCATGATCATCTTCATCATGAACATCATCTTGATCATCATCTTGAGCACCATGACCATCATGATCATCATCATGAGCATCATCATGACCATCGTGATCATCATCATCATGACCAACGTCATGATCATTCTGACCATCAACATCATCATCACAACAATTATATCATCATCATCATCATAAACCACATGGCCATCATCATCAATAATATCTGCATCATTACCATGATCATGACCATAATCACTTTATTATGATCATCATGACCTTCATCATAATGACCATCATGACCATCATCATCATCATCATCATGAAAATCAGCATTATCACCATAACCATCATTATGATCATCATGACCATCAACATGACCGTCATCACCGTGACAATCATGACTATCATCATCATGACCATTATCATTTTTTTCATCATGACATCAGCATCATGACCATCATCATCCTCATTATTATCATTATGACTATCATCATCAACAGCATCATCACAACCATTATTATCATCATAACCATCATAATCATCATCATAAGCATTATCATCATGAATATCATCATTATTACAATCATGACCATGAATACCATCATGACCATCATTATCATCACCATCTTCATCATCATAACCATCTTGACCTTCATCATCATCACCATGACAATTATCAATATCATGACCATCATCATCATCATCATGAACATTATAATCACCATTACCAACATCATCATTATGACCATCATCATTATCATCACCATCAAAATCATGACTATCATCATTATGACCATTATCATCTTTACAATCATCATGACCATCATCATTATTATCATTACCATCATCATCATTACCATCATTATCATGACCATTATGATCAACTTCATCATAATGACCATCATGACCATCATCATCATCATCATCATGACCATCATCATATCATCATGACCATTATAATCATAACCATCATCATTATGACCATCATCATTATGACCATCATCATTATCATCATGACCATCATCATGATGACCATCATGACTATCATCATCACCATGACCATCATCAATAATATAACCATCATCATCAGTATCATTATGACCATCATCATCATCTTGCCCATTATCATCATCATGAAAACCATCATTATGAACGTCATCAAGACCATTATGACAATCAAGACCATCATCATCGACTATTATGCCTATCATGTCCATCTTATTCAGCAACATCATTAATACCATTATGACTATCATAAACATCATCATCATCATGACCATCACAACCATTATAATCATCATCCTGAACTTCAGCATCATCATCCACATGACCATCATCATCATGGCCATCATGACTATCATCAATATCATGACCATCATCATCATGACCAACATGACCATCATCATCTTGATCATCATCATCATAACCATCATCATCATGATCATCATCATCATAACCATCATTATCATGACCATCATCATCTTGAACATCATGACCATCATTACCATTGTCATCATCATGGCCATCAACTTCATTATCACAACCATTATAATGATCATCATAACTATCATGACTATCATAATCAATCAGCATCATTATTATCATCATCATAATGACCATCAAGACCAGCATCAGCACAATGACTATCATCAAAATCATGACCATCATCATCATCATCATCATTACCATCATCATAACCATCATCTTCATCATAACCATCATGATCACCATTATCATGACCATCATCGTCATGACCATCAATCATCACCATGGCCTTCATCATAATGGCCATCATCATCATGACCATCATAACTATAATAACCATCATCATCATGATCATCATCATCACCATGACCATCATGGTCATTATCAGGAGCATCATGACCATTGTCATGACCACCTCCATCATCAAGACCATCATCATGATCATGAACACCATGTCCATCATGATCATCATCATGATCATCATGACCATTATAATAATCAAGACAATCATTATGAACGTCATCATCATTAGGTCCATCATCATGACCATCATCATCATGATCACAATCATGACCAATATGACCATCATTATCAAGATCATAAACATGACCATCATCATTATCACCATCATGACCATCATCTTTACAATCATCATGACCATCATGATAATCGTCATTATCATCATTATCATCATGACCATGATCATCATGACCATCATCATCATTTTTATAATAATCATCATCTTGACTATCATCATCATGACTACCATCATGACCGTCATCAAGACCATTATGACCATAAATACCATCATCATCGACTATCATTCCCATCATGTTCATCTTATTCAGCAACATCATTATTACCACCATGACCTTTATAAATATCATCATGACCATTATAATCATCATCCTGAATATCAGCATCATCCACATGACCATCATCATGACTATCATCATGACCATCATCATTATGACTATCATTATGATCATCATCATGACCACCATCATGAGCATTATGACCATAATTATGACCATCATGATCATTATAATCATGACCATCATCATCTTGACCATCATTACCATTGTCATCATCATGACCACCATCAATATCATGACCATCATCAATATCATGATCATCATCATCAATATCATCATGACCACCATCATCAACATGACCATCATTATCATTATGGCCATCATCATGATCATTGTCATGACCATCATAACCTTCATGATCATCATGATCATCTAGATCATCATGATCATCTTAGTCATAATGATCATCATGATCATCATCATCTTGATCATCATCATGAGCATTATGACCATCATCATTATGCCCATCATCATGATCATCATCATCATAACCAACATCATGATCATTATCATCATCATGATCATCATGACCATCAACATTATCATCACATCAATTCAATAATCATCATCATTACCCACATGACCATCAAAATCATCATGACTATCATCATCATGACCATTGTTATCATGAATATAAACAACAATACCATCATCATGACCATAATGACATTATTATGATCATCTTGACCTTCATCATAGTGACCATCATGACCATCATCATCATAACCATCATGACTATAATCATCATCATGACCATCATCATCATGAATATCTGCATCATTATTACCATGACCATTATTATGATCATCAAGACCATCATCATGGTCCTCAAGACCATCATCATGATCCTCATGACCATCATCATGATCATGACAATCATGACCATCATCATCAACATAACCAACACCATCATAACCATAATCATCATCATGATGACCCTCATGACCATCATCATGACCATCATCATTCTCATTATTATCATCATCATGACCATCATCAATATGAACAGCATTATCACGAGCATTATAATCATCATCACCATGAATATCATCATTATTACCATCATGACCATCATTATCATCATGACCATCATCATAACCATCTTAACCTTCATCATTATCACCATGACCATCATCAATATCATGATCATCCTCATCATCTTCATATTCATTATCATCATGACCATCATCATAACCATCGTGATCATCATCATCATTATCATCATGACCATCATCATCCTGACCACCATCATAATCCGCATGACCATGATCATGTGCATCATGACTATCATCATCACCATGAGCATCTTCAATATCATGACCATCATCATCATTATTTTGACAATCATCACCATCATGACCTTCATAATCATCATGGCAATCATCAACAAGAATATCAGCTTCAATACCATTATCATGACTCATGACATCATCATCATCATTATCATTTTGACAATCATGACCATCATCATTATCATAACCATCATAATCATCATGACCATCATAATCATCATGACAATCATCAACAAGAATATCAGCTTCAATACCATTGACATGACACTCATGACCATCATTATAATAATCATGACCATCATCATCATCAGAATGACCAACATGTCCAAACGTCATCATCACCATGACCATCATTGTCATCATCATGACCATCATCATGACCATCATCATCATGGCCATTATCATCATCATGACCATCATTATCATCATGACTATCATCATGACCATCATGACCATCCTCAAATGACGATCATCAATATCATGACCAATATCATCATTATCATAATGACCATCATCTTCATTATGACCATCATGACCTTCATGACCTTCATGATTATTACCATTATGATCATTCTCATCAAGGCCATCATGACCATCATCATTATCATCATGACCATCATCATCAATATAATCAATATAACCATCATCATGACCATCAGTATCTTGATCATCATCATCTTCTTGACCTTCATCATCATCATCTTGACCTTCATCATGACCATCATCATGCCCATCATTATCATCATGCCCATCATCATCATGACCGTCATCAAGACCATTATGCCCATCATGACCAGCATCATCATCATGACAATCATGCCCATCATGACCAACTTATTCAGTATTATCATTACTACCATCATTTCCATCATAAACATCATCTTCATCATCATCATTGCCATCATCATCATGACCATCAGCATCATCATCCATAAAACCATCACCATGAGCATCATGATCAACATCATCATGACCATCAACATCATCATGACCCTCATCACCATCATCTTGACCATCATTACCATTGTCATTATAATGACCATTATAATCAAGACTATCAACATTATCACAAGCATTATAATCATCGTCAACATAACCATCATGACCATAATAATCATCATGACCATCATCATGAATATCTGCATCATTATTATCATCATGACCATCCTCATCATAATGACCATTACCAACACCATCATCAATATCATGACCATCATCATCATCATAACCATCATCATTATCACCATGACCATCATCAATATCATGACCATCCTCATCATCTTCTTATTCATTATCATCATGACCATCATCATAACCATCGTGATCATCATCATCATCATCCTGACCACCATCATAATCCGCATGACCATGATCATGTGCATCATGACTATCATCATCACCATGAGCATCTTCAATATCATGACTATCATCATCATTATTTTGACAATCATCACCATCATGACCTTCATAATCATCATGGCAATCATCAACAAGAATATCAGCTTCAATACCATTATCATGACTCTCATGACATCATCATCATTATCATTTTGACAATCATGACCATCATCATTATCATAACCATCATGACCATCATAATCATCATGACAATCATCAACAAGAA
Source organism: Mixophyes fleayi (assembly GCF_038048845.1). Taxonomy (NCBI): domain Eukaryota; kingdom Metazoa; phylum Chordata; class Amphibia; order Anura; family Limnodynastidae; genus Mixophyes; species Mixophyes fleayi. Next base: position 40,724,539 of record NC_134412.1, read on the forward strand.
TATCAGCTTCAATACCATTGACATAACACTCATGACCATCATTATAATAATCATGACCATCATCATCATCAGAATGACCAACATGTCCAAACGTCATCATCACAATGACCATCATTGTCATCATCATGACCATCATCATGACCATCATCATGACCATCATCATCATGACCATTATCATCATCATGACCATCATTATCATCATGACTATCATCATGACCATCATGACGATCATCAATATCATTATCATAATGACCATCATCTTCATTATGACCATTATGACCTTAATGACCTTCATGATTATTAGCATTATGATCATCCTCATCAAGGCCATCATGACCATCATCATTATCATCATGACCATCATCATCAATATAATCAATATAACCATCATCATGACCATCAGTATCTTGATCATCATCATCTTCTTGACAATCATCATGATCATCATCTTGACCTTCATCATCATCATCCTGACCTTCATCATGACCATCATCATGCCCATCATTATCATCATGCCCATCATCATCATGACTCATCAAGACCATTATGCCCATCATGACCAGCATCATCATCATGACAATCATGCCCATCATGACCAACTTATTCAGTATTATCATTACTACCATCATGACCATCATAAACATCATCTTCATCATCATTGCCATCATCATCATGACCATCAGCATCATCATCCATAAAACCATCACCATGAGCATCATGACCAACATCATCATGACCATCAACATCATCGTGACCATCATCATCATCATCTTGACCATCATTACCATTGTCATTATAATGACCATTATAATCAAGACTTTCAACATTATCACAAGCATTATAATCATCGTCAACATAACCATCATGACCATAATAATCATCATGACCATCATCATGAATATCTGCATCATTATTATCATCATGACCATCCTCATCATAATGACCACCATTACCAACACCATCATCAATATCATGACCATCATCATCATCATAACCATCATCATGATCCTCATGACCCTTATGACCATCATCATCATGACCATCATCAACCTTTAGCATCATAATGACCATCATCATGAATATCAACAGCATTATCACGATCATCATAATCAACATTATTGTCATAACCTTCATGACCATCATAATCACCATGACCATTATCATTACAACTATCATCATCATTATGAAAATCAGCCTTATCGCCATCATCATGACCATCATAGTCATTATCATGGCCATCATCATCAACATGTTCATCATGACCTTCATCATTATCATCACCATGACTAATAATATCATGAGCATCAACATCATCTTTATAATCATCATCATTATCAGGACCATCATCATAACCATCATCATCTTGATCATCATTAATATCATTATCATCATGGCAATCTTCATCATTATGACCATCATCATCCTGACCATTATCTTCACCCTGACCATCATTATCATCATCCACATGACCATCATCATCATGAACATCATCAATAGCATTACCATTATGAATATCATGACCATCATCACCATTATCATCATGATCATCATCATGACCTTCATGATAATCATCAAGATCATCATGATCATCATTTTTATCATCATGGCCATCATCATCATCATCAACCTTTATCATCATAATGATCATCATCATCATCATGATGAACATCAAAAGCATTATCACGATTGTTATAATCAAAATTATCATCATAATCATCATGACCATCATAATCATCATGATCATCATCAATATCATTATCATCATGGCCATCATCATAACTGACCATCATGACCTTCATGATCATAATGATCATCATTTTTATCATCATGATCATCTTCCTCATTATGATCATCATTTTTATCATCATGACCACCATCTTCATGAACATCAACAGCATTATCACAACCTTCATCATTATCAACATGACCATCATGACCTTAATCATTATCATCACCATGACCATCATCATAACCATCATTATCATCATCATGACCATCATCATCATTATACTGACCAATATCATCATCCTGACCATCATCATCCACATTACCATGATCATGACTATCATCAGCATCATGACCATCATCAATATCATGATCATCATCATGACCATCATGACCTTCATAAACTTCATGATCATCATCATGATCACCTTCATCATGACCATCATCTTGATCATCATCATGAGCACCATGACCATCATGATCATATCATTAATACCATGACTATCATAAACACCATCATCATCATGACCATCACGACCATTATAATCATCATCCTGAACTTCAGCATCATCATCCATGTGAAGATACCTGGTTTATCTGGCCCAATGCTACCAACTTCACGCTGGCTGGCCACCCACGGGTGCCTTCCTATGCCAGAGAAGTCTACCCAGTACCTTCTAGGATTCGTATGGATCTCTCTCAGCTGCATATATAGACTCTAGTTAGAGAACGACAACTCAAAAGCTAGATCTTGCAGTCTTCATGAATGAAATCCCAGAATGAACACCCTTCCCCCTTGGAGTGACTCCTTATATCTCGGATCTAATTTCCACAGTCTTTCCCCTCCCTCTGCAAACCCCTGGGTGTATTCTCCTTAACCATTGGTCAGTGCTGGTCTAGGGGGGGTTGGAGAGGGGAGTGAAGATGAGCTGTCCTTCCACAAAACCTCCCCTGTTAGATGGCCTGTCTGGACTAGCCTGGTGAGAACAATGGACACTACATCTTACAACCTTATCCCTACCCATAATCCCTCTGGCTTCACTTTAAAGACAATGAATAGCAAACTTACTGCAAGTCATCAATATACAATACACAATATACATATGTACACTGAACTACAATGCCCCCTTAGCCACATGTTATTGGAAAATGCAGTTGTAGTCTGGTGAGCTGGGGAACAAAAGCATGGGCTATACAAAGTACTTGATATAATCCACATTATGTGAGAAATGAGAAACCGAATGCTCACAGGGTTATCACACTCATTTTGTCACAATCCACATGACCATCATCATCATGACCATCATGACTATCATCACCATGACCATCATCAATGCCATGATCATCATCATCAAGACCAACATGACTATCATCATCAATCAGCATCATTATCATCATCATAATGACCATCAAGACCAGCATCAGCACAATGCCTATCATCAATATCATGACCATCATTATCATTACCATCATCATAACCATCATCTTCATCATAACCATCATGATCATCATTATCATGACCATCATCATCATTATCATCATCCTGACCATCATCATCCTGACCATTATCATCTACATTCCCATCATGACCATCATTACCATTGTCATCATCATGACCACCATCAATATCATTACCATAATCAATATCATGACCATCATCATCATTATCATCATCATCATCCTGACCATCATCATCCACATTACCATCAACATGACCATCATCATCATTATGACCATCATCATCATACTGACCAATATCATCATCCTGACCATCATCATCCACATTACCATGATCATGACCATGATCATAACCATCAACATCATGATCATCATTATCATGGCCATCATCAGCATCATGACCATCATCAATATCATGATCATCATCACCATCATCATCATGATCATCATCATGACCATCATGACCTTCATAAACTTCATGATCATCAACATGATCATCTTCATCATGAACATCATCATCTTGATCATCATCATGAGCACCATGACCATTATGATCATCATCACGAGCATCATGTCCATCATCATGATCATCATCATCATGACCAACGTCATGATCATGATCATTATGACCATCAACAATATCATCACAACAATTATATCATCATCATAAACCACATGGCCATCATCATCAAAAAAATCTGCATCATTACCATAATCATGACCATAATCACTTTATTATGATCATCATGACCTTCATCATAATGACCATCATGACCATCATCATCATCATGAAAATCATCATCATTATCACCATAACCATCATTATGATCATCATGACCATCATCATCATTGTCATTATCATCATCATGGCCATCATTATCATGACCATCATCATCATGACCATCATAAACATGACCATCATTATCATCATGACCATCATCATGATGACCATCATGACTATCATCATCACAATGACCATCATCAATAATATAACCATCATCATCAGTATCATTATGACCATCATCATTATGATCCCAATCATGACCATTATGACCATCATTATCATCTTGACCATCATCATCATGACCATCATCATCATCTTGCCCATTATCATCGTCATGAAAACAATCATCATAAACATCATCAAGACCATTATGACCATCAAGACCATCATCATTGATTATCATGCCCATCGTGTCCATCTTATTCAGCAACATCATTAATACCATCCTGACTATCATAAAAATCATCATCATCATGGCCATAATTATCATGACCATCATCTTCATGGTCATCATCTTCATGAAAATCAATCATCACCATGGCCTTCACCATAATGGCCATCATCACCATGACCATCATAATCATTATCAGGAGCATCACGATCATTGTCATGACCACCTTCATCATCATGACCGTCATCATCTTGAACATCATGACCATCATTACCATTGTCATCATCATGGCCATCAACATCATCATCACAACCATTATAATGATCATCATAACTATCATGACCATCATTATCAATCTGCATCATTATTATCATCATTACCATTATCATCATCATAATGACCATCAAGACCAGCATCAGCACAATGACTATCATCAAAATCATGACCATCATCATCATCATCATTACCATCATCATAACCATCATCTTCATCATAACCATCATGATCATCATTATCATGACCATCATCGTCATGACCATCAATCATCACCATGGCCTTCATCATAATGGCCATCATCATCATGACCATCATAACTATAATAACCATCATCATCATGATCATTATCAGGAGCATCATGACCATTGTCATGACCACCTTCATCATCAAGACCATCATCATGATCATGAACACCATGTCCATCATGATCATCATCATGATCATCATGACCATTATAAAATTATCAAGACAATCATAATGAACGTCATCATCATTATCATTAGGTCCATCATCATGACCATCATCATCATGATCACAATCATGACCAATATGACCATCATTATCAATATCATAAACATGACCATCATCATTATCACCATCATGACCATCATCTTTACAATCATCATGACCATCATGATAATCGTCATTATCATCATTATCATCATGACCATGATCATCATGACCATCATCATCATTTTTATAATAATCCTCATCTTGACTATCATCATCATGACTACCATCATGAACGTCATCAAGACCATTATGACCATAAATACCATCATCATCGACTATCATTCCCATCATGTTCATCTTATTCAGCAACATCATTAATACCACCATGACCTTTATAAATATCATCATGACCATTATAATCATCATCCTGAATATCAGCATCATCCACATGACCATCATCATCATGACTATCATCATGACCATCATCATCATGACCATCATCATTATGACCATCATCATGACCACCATGACCATCATCATGAGCATTATGACCATAATTATTATGACCATCATGATCATTATAATCATGACCATCATCATCTTGACCATCATGACCATCATTACCATTGTCATCATCATGACCACCATCAATATCATGACCATCATCAATATCATGACCATCATCATCAATATCATCATGACCACCATCATCAACATGACCATCATTATCATTATGGCCATCATCATGATCATTGTCATGACCATCATGACCTTCATAACCTTCATGATTATCATGATCATCTAGATCAGTGGTGTCCAACCTTTTAGCTTCGCTGGGCCACATTGGAAGACGATGAGTTGGTTTGGGCCGCACATAAAATACACTAACACTAATGATAGCTGATCATCCAAAAAAACATAGAAAACATAGTTAACATATTAAACTTACTTGGAAATGAAGTTAGTAAGAGTTAGGAAACCTGTTGCAGAATCATGATTAAAGCAGTAGTCCCATTACCAGCTGCAATTTAACTTACCTGCATCTGCCCCTTAGTGGGGTTCGGGGAATTAAATGCCAAACTTTTTTTTCCTCTCTTTCTGCACCCATGAATCATTTTTTTTATTGACCAGTTTGAAATGGTCACCGATATAGGTAGCATCAGGAGGACTAATAGAAATCTACAGAGATTTAAAGATAGGGTGGCGGGAAAAATGGCTCATGGAGCAGCCTCCGATGAGGGTAACAGTGGGTGATAATTTCACCCTACTCAGCACTGCACATTTAAAATGGTTTAAAATATTAAAAATACAATCATCTCTTAATATTTATATTAGATACATACAGAGAACACAGCTAGTTCATAATTGCATGGTGCAGAAAGTCCAAATTCAGAGTAACAACAATAAGATACTGGATAATCTTTCACTGCTGCTGATAGTTCACGCGGGTGACTCCTCTGTGCTGCGCTACGCAATGGATGTCGGGTGTGATGATGTCACCCCCGACATACACTGCGAGCACCGCACGGAGGAGGAGACCAGGGAGGGAGCCGGAGCGCCAGCTGACGTGACCGCAAGGTAAGTATTTTTTTATTTTTTTTTGCAGGATAGTTTTTTCATTAACAGCGCTGCCCCCTTGCCACAACCACTGGGCCACATTTGCAGGGAGGCTGGGCCGCATGCGGGCCGCAGGTTGGACAACCCTGATCTAGAGCATCATGATCATCTTAGTCATAATGATCATCATGATCATCATCATCATCTTGATCATCATCATGAGCATTATGACAATCATCATTATGCCCATCATCATGATCATCATCATCATAACCAACATCATGATCATTATCATCATCTTGATCATCATGACCATCAACATTATCATCACATCAATTAAATCATCATCATCATCATTACACACATGACCATCAAAATCATCATGACTATCATCATCATGACCATTGTTATCATAAATATAAGCAATACCATCATCATGACCATAATGACATTATTATGATCATCTTGACCTTCATCATAGTGACCATCATGACCATCATCATCATAACCATCATGACTATAATCATCATCATGACCATCATCATCATGAATATCTGCATCAGTATCACCATGACCATTATTATGATCATCAAGACCATCATCATGATCCTCAAGACCATCATCATGATCCTCATGACCATCATCATGATCATGACAATCATGACCATCATCATCAACATAACCAACACCATCATAACCATAATCATCATCATGATGACCCTCATGACCATCATCATCCTCATTATTATCATCATCATGACCATCATCAATATGAACAGTATTATCATGAGCATTATAATCATCATAACAATCATAATCATCATCACCATGAATATCATCATTATTACCATCATGACCATCATTATCATCATCATCATAACCATCTTAACCTTCATCATTATCACCATGACTATCATCAATATCATGACCATCCTCATCATCTTCATAATCATTATCATCATCATAACCATCGTGATCATCATCATTATCATCATGACCATCATCATCCTGACCACCATCATAATCTGCATGACCATGATCATGTGCATCATGACTATCATCATCACCATGAGCATCTTCAATATCATGACCATCATCATCATTATTTTGACAATCATCACCATCATGACCATCATCATGACCTTCATAATCATCATGGCAATCATCAACAAGAATATCAGCTTCAATACCATTATCATGACTCTCATGACATCATCATCATTTTGACAATCATGACCATCATCATTATCATAACCATCATAATCATCATGACCATCATAATCATCATGACAATCATCAACAAGAATATCAGCTTCAATACCATTGACATGACACTCATGACCATCATTATAATAATCATGACCATCATCATCAGAATGACCATCATGTCCAAACGTCATCATTATCATGACCATCATTGTTATCATCATGACCATCATCACCATTATCATAATTTTTCTGACCATCATCATAATTCATATGACCATCATCATGACCATTATGACTATCATCATTATCACCAAGACCATCTTTAATATTATGACAACCATCATTACCATTATGACAATCATCATCATGACCATCATTATCATCATGACCATCATCATCATAATGTCCATCATGACCATCATCATCATGACCATCTTCATCATCATGACCTTAATCATTATGATTATCAGCATTACCATCATCATGACCATCAATTATTATCATCATGACAATCATCATCATAATGACCATCATCATCATCACCATGACCATCATCATGACCACCATTATCATCATAACTATCATGACCATCACCATCATCATAAGGACCTTCATAACCTTCATGACCATCATGATCATACTCATCAAGACCATCATGATCATAATCTTCATCATATTCATCATGATCATCATCATCATCATCATCATGACCATCATCACCATGACCTTCATGACATCATGACCTTCATGAACATATGATCATACTCATCAAGACTATCATGATAATCATCTTCATCATGGTCATCATATTAATCATAACCATCATCAAGATCATAACCATCATAATTATAATGATCATCATCATGAAAATCATAATCATCATGACCATCATCATGACCATCAATACCATCATGACATCATGATCATCATTATCACCTTTATCACCATCATGAACCTCATCATCATCATGACCATCAACATCATCACAAAACATTTAATCATTATCATAACCATCATAATCATGATGGTAATCATCATGACCATCATCATTATGAATATCAGCATCATTAAAATCATGACTATCATGAACAACATCCTTATTATCATGACCATCAGTCACCATGACTATCATCACCATCATGACCATCATAATCATGACCATCATCATGACCATCATAATCATCATGACCATTATCATCATCATCATGACAATCATCATCATCATCATGATCATCACAACAATCATTGTTATGACCATCATAATCAACACTATGACCATCAACATCATCATTAAGACCATCATCATCATGAACATCATGATCCTCATGGCCATCATCATCATGACCATCTTCTATATCATCATGACCATCATCATTATCATGACAATGACAATCAACATCATGACCATCATCATCATCATTACCATAATAACCATCATCTTCATCACCATCATGACCATCATCATAATGGTCATCATCATGACCATCATAACCATCTTTGTAACCATCATCATGACCATCATCACCAACATCATGATGACCATCATTATCATGAAAATCATAACCATCATCATCACCATTATGACCATTAACATCCTCAACAGGACCATCACTATCATCATGGTCATCATAATGACCATAATCATCAACATCCTGACTGTCATTAACATCATCTTTTTCATCATAATGACCATCATCATGACCATGACAATCAACATTATGACTACCATCATCATCATAACCATAATGACCATCATGACCATCATCACTACCATAATCATCACCATCATGACCATCATCATCATCATTATGAATATAATCATCATGACCATCATCATCACCATCATTATGATCATGACCCTCATGGTCATCATTATGATCATCATGACCATCATAAGTACCATCATGACAATCATGGTGATCATCATCATGACCATTATCAACTTCATTAATATCATCAAGACCAAAACCATTATCTTCTTCATCATGGCCATCATCATCATTGTCATGACCATCATTATCATCGTCATGACCTTCATCATCATCATGACAATCATGACCATCATCATCACCATCATTATGAACATTATGAACCTCATGGTCATTATTATAATAATCATGACAATCAACATCATCTTGACCGTCACGACCATCATATCTTCATCATCATGACCATCATAATCATGACCATGACAATCAACAGCATGACCATCATCACCGTCATGACTACCATAACCATCATGACAAATTATCATCATCATTACTATCATCATCATAATGGTCATCATCATGACCATCATAACCATCTTTATAACCATCATCATGACCATCATCATCACCATCATGATGACCATCATTATCATGAAAATCATAACCATCATCTACACCATTATGACCATCAACATCATCAACAGGACCATCACTATCATCATGAACATCATGGCCCTCATGGTCATCATCATGACCATAATCATCAACATCCTGACTGTCATGAACATCATCTTCTTCATCATAATGACCATCATCATGACCATGACAATCAACATTATGACTACCATCATCATCATCATGACCATAATGACCATCATCATGACCATTATCATCATGACCAACATCATCTTCAAGGCCATCAAGACCATCAATTTCTTTATCATCAGAAACATCATCCTCTTGACCATTATGACCAACATCACCATCATGACCATCCTCATTATGAGCATCATCATTATGACCATCATGATCATCATTACCATTGTCATCACCATCAGAACCATCCTCACCATCTTGACCATCATAAAAATAACCAACATCATCATGACCATAGTCATCATTATCATGACCATCATCATGACCATCATCTTTTATATCATCATGACTATCATCATCATGACCACGATCATCATCACGACCATCATCATTACCATTAGAACCATCAATATCATCATGACCATCATTATCAACATCATGACCATCATCATCATTACCATCATTATCCTGACCATCAACATCATCATTATGACCATCATGACTATCATCTTCTTCATCATCATGACCAATTGTCATCATCATGATAATCATTGTCATCATCAGGACAATCAACATCATAACCGTCATGGTCATAATCATCATGACCATTATTTTCATCATCAACTTGTCTATCATGACCAACATCTTCATCATCATGCCCATAAGTCACCATGACTTTCATCATCACCATCATGACCATCATAACCATCATGACCATCATTATCATCATCATGACTATCATCATTATCATGACCATCATGGACATCATCATCACCATTATGACCATAATCTTCATCATCATGACAATCATCATCATGGCCATCATCATGTCCATTATCAGCATCATGACCATCATCAGCATCATGACTATCATCAGTATTATGACCATCATCAGCATCATAACTATCATCATCATGACCATTATCATCATGAACATCATGACCGTTGTGGCTATCATCATGAACATTATGACAATCTTCATCATCATGACCATCATAATCATCAACATCCTGACTGTCATTAACATCATCTTTTTCATCATAATGACCATCATCATGACCATGACAATCAACATTATGACTACCATCATCATCATAACCATAATGACCATCATGACCATCATCACTACCATAATCATCACCATCATGACCATCATCATCATCATTATGAATATAATCATCATGACCATCATCATCACCATCATTATGATCATGACCCTCATGGTCATCATTATGATCATCATGACCATCATAAGTACCATCATGACAATCATGGTGATCATCATCATGACCATTATCAACTTCATTAATATCATCAAGACCAAAACCATTATCTTCTTCATCATGGCCATCATCATCATTGTCATGACCATCATTATCATCGTCATGACCTTCATCATCATCATGACAATCATGACCATCATCATCACCATCATTATGAACATTATGAACCTCATGGTCATTATTATAATAATCATGACAATCAACATCATCTTGACTGTCACGACCATCATATCTTCATCATCATGACCATCATAATCATGACCATGACAATCAACAGCATGACCATCATCACCGTCATGACTACCATAACCATCATGACAAATTATCATCATCATTACTATCATCATCATAATGGTCATCATCATGACCATCATAACCATCTTTATAACCATCATCATGACCATCATCATCACCATCATGATGACCATCATTATCATGAAAATCATAACCATCATCTACACCATTATGACCATCAACATCATCAACAGGACCATCACTATCATCATGAACATCATGGCCCTCATGGTCATCATCATGACCATAATCATCAACATCCTGACTGTCATGAACATCATCTTCTTCATCATAATGACCATCATCATGACCATGACAATCAACATTATGACTACCATCATCATCATCATGACCATAATGACCATCATCATGACCATTATCATCATGACCAACATCATCTTCAAGGCCATCAAGACCATCAATTTCTTTATCATCAGAAACATCATCCTCTTGACCATTATGACCAACATCACCATCATGACCATCCTCATTATGAGCATCATCATTATGACCATCATGATCATCATTACCATTGTCATCACCATCAGAACCATCCTCACCATCTTGACCATCATAAAAATAACCAACATCATCATGACCATAGTCATCATTATCATGACCACCATCATCATCATGACCATCATCTTTTATATCATCATGACTATCATCATCATGACCACGATCATCATCACGACCATCATCATTACCATTAGAACCATCAATATCATCATGACCATCATTATCAACATCATGACCATCATCATCATTACCATCATTATCCTGACCATCAACATCATCATTATGACCATCATGACTATCATCTTCTTCATCATCATGACCAATTGTCATCATCATGATAATCATTGTCATCATCAGGACAATCAACATCATAACCGTCATGGTCATAATCATCATGACCATTATTTTCATCATCAACTTGTCTATCATGACCAACATCTTCATCATCATGCCCATAAGTCACCATGACTTTCATCATCACCATCATGACCATCATAACCATCATGACCATCATTATCATCATCATGACTATCATCATTATCATGACCATCATGGACATCATCATCACCATTATGACCATAATCTTCATCATCATGACAATCATCATCATGGCCATCATCATGTCCATTATCAGCATCATGACCATCATCAGCATCATGACTATCATCAGTATTATGACCATCATCAGCATCATAACTATCATCATCATGACCATTATCATCATGAACATCATGACCGTTGTGGCTATCATCATGAACATTATGACAATCTTCATCATCATGACCATCATAATCATCAACATAACCATCATCATTATGACCATGATTATCATCATGACCATTATCCTCAACTTCATGATTCTCATCATCCTTATCATATTCATGACCATTATCATCATCAAGACCATCATCAGTACCATGATCATCATCACCACTATCATCATGACAATCATCATTATCATCATAATCATCATCATGACTCTCAACATTACCATCAATATGACCATTTTAACCATCACCATTAGAATTATTACAACCATCATCATGACGTTAATCATCATTACCATCATCACAACTATCATGACCATCATCTTTTTTAACATGACCATTACCATCATTGTCATGTCCATCATTATTGTCATGACCAATATCATCATCATGACCATCATCATCATGACTATAATGACCATCATCATCATCATATTGACCATCATGACCTTCATTATCATCATCACCATGTATTTATATAGTGCCACTGATTCTGCAGCGCTGTACAGAGAACTCACTCACATCAGTCCCTGCCCAATTGGAGCTTACAGTCCAAATCCCCCTAACATACACACACACACAGTGTCACGATACTTACCCCTCCGCGTTCCCCCGCCGCTCCGTCGGACACGGAAGCCGCACTTCCGGGTTCAGCGGTCACGTGACCACTACCTAGCGCGGTCACATGATCGCTACCTAGGGCGGGGAATTCAAATGGGACACTGTATAAAAACATAGCTCTGACACTTGGTGAGTGTCAGAGCAACTTACCAGTTCCTGGCTCCTGATTCCTGTGTCCTCCTTGTTCCTGCTTCCTGTATGTTAGACCTCCAGTGTACCGACCCGGCTTATTCACCCTTCTGGATTCCGTTGTCCTCTGTGTACTGACTTGGCTTGCTGACCTTCCTTATTGCCTGTGCTCCTGACCCGGATTGCCTCATGCTCCTTTCTCTATACGTTTATCTGCCTTCCTGTGTACCGACCCGGCTAGCTGACCACGCATCTGTTCTGGTGACCCGTGTACCGACCCGGTTTGATTGACTCCGAGATTGCCTCCTGATTTTGTCTGCATTGCCTGCCTGTGTACCGACCCGGCCTGTCCGACTATTCTCATCTTGCTCCTACTCCGCTGTACTACATCTTGGGGCAAACCTGAGGACCGCGACCTGCGACTCCTGGCAGCAAATCCCATCCCGCCTTGCGGCGGTTCTTGGTGAATACCGGGGAGATCGTTAGACTCCGCACCTCAGGTAAGCCAGCGTTAATCAAGATTAGTAGTGTATCCAGTAAATCCGTTACACACAGACCGAGAAAGAGACTAAGGCAGTGGTTCCCAAACTTTTGCAGTTCGCGGCACCCTTAGAGTGCTATGCACGTTTTGTCGCTATCCAATAACGATTGTCGAATCTCGATTTGTGTTTCCAACGCACAAATATTTATTCTCAAAAAGTAGCAGAATAATTCAAGCGAAATAATAATATGTACAGCCATTACTTATCGCAGGCGCTCTGGATCCAGTGAACAGTCATTCAGGTCTGAAGTCTGTGGTCAATATGACTGAACACTAGATGAAAAGCTCCTGCTTATATGCAAACAGAAATACAGGAAAACAATGCAGATGGTGTGGCTTGCTTCTATTGGTCCAGGTTTCAGGAAGGTCCAGGGGGTTGCAGACCATAGGCTAGTTCAAACTAAAGAATCCAAAGGTGGGGGTCATCTCTCCAGGGGATGTGCTCCTTTCTTCCCGCCAAGACTCCAGTTACAACTAGTCCATTAGCATTTTGTAGTTAGCATCATATTAAAGGTTTATTCCCTAACATCAGTAACTAGAGTATGTAATGTGCAATCTCTTTGCCGAATGAACTGGACAGCTGCTGATGTAAAGGGGATTAATATGATACCAGACATGACACGTTTCCTTTTACCCGTACCATATGTATTACTAATGTGCTTAATAACTTATAATATTACACATAAACACTACTATATTTCGACATAACTAACTATGTGTTGCCACTATAATTACGTGTACTATTTACAAAGATGCGTATTGGTGCAAATGTGTGTAAATGTGTAAAAACTGCTATTGCCACGAGTTGTGGCTGCGTACGCCCTTCCACGATGTAGCGTGCAATACGAATATTTTCAGACAAAGACAACCAAATCTGCTCGATATTAATTGAAATGACTTTATCCAATTTGCTGAATTCGACAAGAGTCTCCATAATTTTTTCAAGGCACCCCTCCAAATAAATTACTCAGTCCTGTTTTAGAAGTAGTTGGGTCACAAAAATGTAATAAGTATTTAGGTCAGGACAGAAATACTTATTTAGTTGTATGCAAAAATGCCCCCTCTACATCCAGACACACTGCCCCCTCTGCATCCAGTCACTCTGCCCCCTCTCATGCTGCCCCCCCTGCCCCCTCTCACGCTGTCTCCCTCCTCTGCTCTCTGTCACGCTCCCTCTCACTCTGCCCTCTGTCACGCTGTCCCTTCCTCTGCCCTCTGTCACGCTCCATCTCACTCTGCCCTCTGTCACGCTGTCCCCCTCCTCTGGCCTTTTTTACACTGTTCCCCTCCTCTGCCCTCTATTCCCCTCCTCTGCCCTCTGTCACACCGTTCCCCTCCTCTGGCCTCTGTCACGCTGTCCCCTCTTCTCTGCCCTCTGTACCATTCCTCTGCCTGCCTTCTCTGCCCTCTGTGACACTGTCCCCCTCCTCTGGACACTGTCCCCCTCCTCTGCCCTCTGTCACACTGTCCCCCTGCATTGCCACAGGAAAGCCAGAAAAAAAACCAAACAAAACATAAACAAGAAACAAAACAAACATAAACTCACCAATGCACGCTGCATCGGGACCCAGCATTCTCCCTCTCTCACTCAGTTTGTCACTATAGTGACAAGCTGCGTGAGAGAGGAGGATGCTGGGTCCCGGCACCGCGCGGATTGGTGAGTTTATGTTTTGGTTTTTTTCTGTCTTTCCCGCGGCACCCCTGTGACAGCACCGCAGCACCCCTGGGAGCCGCGGCGCACACTTTGGGAACCGCTGGACTAGTGTCAATTTTGATAGTAGCCAATTAACCTACTAGTATGTTTTTGGAGTGTGGGACAAAACCGGAGCATCTGGAGGAAACCCACGCAAACACGGGGAGAACATACAAACTCCACACAGATAAGTCCATAGTCGTGAATTGAACTCGTGACCACAGTGCTGTGAAGCAGAAGTGCTAACCACTTTGCCAGACCATCTTCATTTTAATTATCATGACCATCATCATCATCTTCATGACCATCATGAATATCATTGTCATCATGACCATCATCATCATTACCATCATGACCAATATCATCATCATGATCATAACCATCATCTTCTTCATGATTAATACCATCATCATGACCATTACAATTAACATCATGACCATTATGATCATGACCATCATCATGAACATCAGAACCATCATCATGACCATCATAATCATCATTACCATCATCATGACCATCATCACTATCATAACCAACATCATCCTGACCATCATTATCATCATCATGACCATCATCATCATGAACATCATGACCACCATCACCGTGACCATCAACATGACCATCATCATGACCATTATCATCACCATCTTGACCCCCATCATCTTGATGATCAACATCATGACCATCATCATCATGGCCATCACGACCATCATCATCATGGCCATCATGACCATCATCATAGCCATCATTACCATCATCCACATCATCATCATCATGAACATCATGACCACCATAATCATCAAGAACATCATGACCATCATAATCATCATCATGATCATGACCATCATCATCATCTTGACTATCATCACTATCATGACCAACATCATAATCATCACCATAACGATCATCATTATGACCATGATCATCAACTTCATGACTCATCATCCCCATCAACACCATCATCATCATGACCATCATTATCATCATGACCATCATCGTGATCATGATCTTCATCATCATCATGACCATCATGACAATCAACATCATGACCACCATCATCGTGACCATCAATATGACCATCATCATTACCATCATCTTGATGATCACGATCATCATGACCATCATCATGACCAATATGACCATCATCACCATGATCATCATCAATATCATGACCATCATCAATATCATGACCAGCATCAATATCATGACCATCATTATCATGACCATCATCATATTCATCACCATAACGATCATCATTATGACCATGATCATCATGACCATCATCATCAACTTCATGACTCATCATCCCCATCAACACCATCATCATCATGACCATCATCATGAGTACCATGATCATCATCAACATTATCATCATCATTATCATCATCATAACCATCTTCATCATGACTATCATCATTACCATCAATATGACCATTTTAACAATCACCATTAGTATACTTCCGACCATCATCATGACCATAATCATCATTACCATCATCACTACTATCATGACCATCATCATCATCATGACCATCATGACCAATTATCATCGGGTAGGGTACGGGTTATAGATGACGATAACCCAGACACACAGCACACCTACAGTCAGTGCACCCTTCATGCCTGGGAAGTCGGAAGGAGGTCCTGTCAAGCTTCTGCTGAAATCGTTTTTCAGGTAAGTATGTTAATATACCTGTTATTTTTTCATTCAATCATATTTTTTCTTGTAGGTGTGCTGTATGTCGAGATTATTGTAATTGGGTAACGATTACCACCATTATCATCATCATGACCATTATCATCATCATTACCATCAAGACCATCATAACCATCATCTTCTTCAACATGGCCATTATCATCATTGTCATGACCATCATTGTCATCATGACCATCATCATCATGACTAGAATGACCATCATCATCATATTGACCATCATGACCTTCATTATCATTATAACCATCTTCATTTTAATCTTCATGACCATCATGACCAACATAACCATCATCTTCTTCATTATGGCCATCATCATCATTATCATGGCCATCATCATCATTATCATGGCCATCATCATCATTATCATGACCATCATTATCATCATCATTATGACCATCAACACCATGACCAAGATTATCATCACCATGACCAACATAATCATCATGATCATAATTATCATCTTCATGACCATCATTGTCACATGACCATCATTGTCATCATGACCATCATCATCATGTTGACCATAATGACCATCATTGATACCATCATCATCATCATAATGGCCATCATCATGACTATCAACATAACCAACATCATGACTATAATCATCATCATTATGACCATCATGACCAGTTATTATCTTCTAGACCATCATGACCATCATCAATTTGACCATCATCATCATAAGCATCATTATCATGACCATCATCATTATCTTGACAATCAT
Source organism: Mixophyes fleayi (assembly GCF_038048845.1). NCBI lineage: Eukaryota > Metazoa > Chordata > Amphibia > Anura > Limnodynastidae > Mixophyes > Mixophyes fleayi. The sequence continues at coordinate 40,743,205 of NC_134412.1, forward strand.
CATGAGCATCATGACCATCGTCATTACCATCATCATCATGACCATTATCATCATCATGACCATCAGCATGACTATCATGACCATCATCTTCATCATGACCTTCATAACCATCATGACCATAATCTATATAACCATCATCATCATCATCTTAACCATTATCCACTTGACCATCATCATCATGACCATCTTCAATATTATAACCATCATCATCATTATCATCATTTTGACCATCATCATCATTACCATGATCATCACGATGACCATTACCAACATCATGATCCTCATCATCCTCATTATCATCAAGACCATCACCATCATGATCATCATGACCATCTTCACCATCATGATCATCATCGTCACCATCATGACCATCATCATCATCATAAAGATCATCATTATCATCATGACCATCATCATCATGATCATCTTCAATATTATAACCATCATCCATATCATCATGACCATCATCATTTTGACCATAAACATCATCATCATTACCATGATCATCACAATGACCATCACCAACATCATGATCCTCATCATCCTCATTATCATCATGGCCATCATCATCATTATCATGATCATCATTATCATGACCATCACATTGACCATCATCATCATTATGACCATCAACACCATGACCATCATTGTCACATGACCATCATTGTCATCATGACCATCATCCTTATGACCATCAACTTCTTAATCATCATGACCAACAACATCAAGTTTACCATAATGACCATCATCATGGATACCATCATCACCATCATAATGGCCATCATCATCAACATAACCATCATCATCATGACCATCATCATCATGACTATCAACATAACCAACATCATGACTATAATCATCATCATTATGACCATCATGACCATGATCATCATGACCAGTTATCTTCTAGACCATCATGACCATCATCAATTTGACCATCATCATCATGAACTTCATGACCCTCATGATCATCATGACCATCAGCATGACTATCATGACCATCATCTTCATGACCATCATCATTATCATCATGACCATCATCATCATCTTAACCATCATTATTCACATGACCATCATCATCATGACCATCTTCAATATTATAACCATCATCATCATGACCATCATAATTTTGACCATCAACATCATTAACCTCATGATCCTCATTATCATCAAGACCATCACCATCTTCATCATGATCATCATTACCATCATGACCATCTTCACTATCATGACCATCATCATCATAACCATCATGATCTTCATCAGCCTCAAAATTAAGACTATCATGATCACTTCATCATCATCATAAAGATCATAATTAATTATCATCATCATGACCATAATGTACATCACTATCATTAAGACCATCATTATCATCATGACCATCATCATCATCATGACCATCATTATCATGACTTTCATTATCAGCCCAGTTCTGTGAATTGACAGAGCTTCTCAAACTTAGAGACATCCTCCTGTTGTAGGAAACCATGGCTTGTCTCCTCAATAGGTGTAGCAGGATTAGACAGTGTCCATGCTTTCCACACTTAAAACAGCATAACGATTTTGAGCTAGAGGGATTTCTCTCGTGTCCAGTCGTGGATTTTTTGCACCTTTTCTCTTTGCCTTAACTCAAAATTGCCTTCTTTATTTGTGTCCAACACTTCATACTCAGACAGGCTCCACTCACTGTCTGCTGACCTGTGCATGCTCAAGATCCATAATAGCCCTAGCTGCATAAGGGTTAATCTCTCCAACAATATACTGAGCTCTATTAAAAAGTGGAGAGCCATAGTGGCTTACACCAATTCCCTCACCTGCCTCAACGTCCAAAACGGCAGCCGTAGCTGCCTGTACAAGAGGCATAGGTGGCATAGAAACAGTTTGTTCTGAAAAAGCTGAAACAGGCACTTGCTCATCCACTGCAGTCAGCATTTGATCAGAGTGCTCAGCTGCAGTCCATACTGATGCTACACTAGCAGCCTCCAATATTGCTGCTTAACTCCCAGCACTCACACCAGCTGGTTGATCAGTAACCAGCTGATTTTCTTCAGCTGCAACAATAACAGCCATTTTCTTGCTTTAAACTGTGAATTTTCATTCCTAAGTCCACTTTTTCTTGCTCCATCCTTCCCTGTGCAACAGGGCAATTTTTACAAGCGTGTTCATTTTTACCACAGAAGTCACACTTTTTAGGCCTTGGGCATGTACCAGCTTCATAGCCAGTCTCATAGCAGATTCTACAAAGCTTACCTTTAACACATTGCTTCTTTGTTTGCCCATACTCATAGCAGATTCTGAAGTAAGATGGCTGTCCAGGGTAGTAGAGGAAACACCTAGCCCCTGCAATTGTAAAATTTGTTGGTGGGTGCTTAACCCCTCCAATTCCTTCACAGTCACCTTTCAGCCTGACCCAGAACTTCACTTTTCCATTAAATATGTCTTAATTGTTGTTCTGCTTTACTCCACCTCCCACTTGGGAGAGAACAAGAAGCCTTTAATTAAGTCAGTGAAAGGGTTATATAAGTCCCCAAATGAGAATAAAGGCACAGTCCAAACAGTTTAGGGTCAGAACTATTTGCTTTAAGCTTTTCAATGAAATTCAAACAGGCCCCAAATTCATAAAAGGAAATGTCCTACAAACCCATAGCAGGAAAGTCTTGAATGCATTATATGGATTTCCTCTTCACCCTTGCAATGCTTTCAATAACTATATCCACAATATAGGCTAGCTGCCATTACTCCTTATTTACAGTCCCCCCAATGATCCTCACTGTGTTTTTTACGCCTGCCATGTTGTGCAGATTATTTCTATGCTGAGCACTCCAACACACTCTCAGGGCTAGATTTACTAAGCTGCAGGTTTGAAAAAGTGGGGATGTTGCCTATAGCAACCAATCAGATTCTAGCTGTCATTTTGTAGAATCTGATTGGTTGCTATAGGCAACATCCCCATTTTTTTCAAACCCGCAGCTTAGTAAATCTAGCCCTCAGAGTCAAAAGCCCTCAGCCTATTGCTATGGCCAGCTCTCACCTCCCAATGGCAAAAGACAGGTCTTTAACTATACTAAGTTTTTCAGCAGGTCTGTATTACTCAACCATATTAGGGAGATGTATCTTTTAGTAAAAATCAGCTATCACTTCAAAAGTATATCAATATATTAATAATACTAAGATTTAAACTAGTTCCGGGATAAACTAAATACATTTAGAGCTTCCCAGCAGTCATCTCCTATTGTCTCAATGGCACTGCATATTGTGTCCTCATGCATTTTCATATTTGCATGTCACCATGTTTCCATTGGCTAATTAGTGCACCAATGCAAAATGTAAATAAAAGACACCATTCGTTCACACCGCAAAATTTTATTAAAAAAAATAAAAAAAAAAAACACTCATACTTACCAACTCTGTCCTTCCTTCTTCTGTACGTTTCAGTCTTGTAAGCTTTTAATCCAAATTGAGTTATTGGAAAAAAAAAAAAAAATACCCCCAAAAAATATTCCAAATATTTTTGCAAAAAAATGTTGTCTGGCAGCTTGATCCCCAAAATCCGTCCGGAACATGCATGGCAACAAAAAAACAAAAACCTTGCTATTGAATATAGAAGCAACCCGCCACATAATTAGATTCTAACAGCCGGTAGGTCTATTTATAACCAGTGGCTTGCACCTGACAGCATAGGAAAGTGTCACCGACATTAGTATTTCAACTGCATGGATAGCAGGCAGGTGGCAGAAAGGTAGGCCACTGGCTATTGCTCCTCAATAGGTAGACATGGACCAACTAAACATGTAACCTCTATAAGTCCACATTTTACATATATCTGTATAATAAAATTAAATAATCTTTATGCCCGTGGGGGTTTGGAGTGAGCATTCATATTTGTTCTTTTTGTTAAGACATCTTTAGACATCTATATTATAAGGGCATTTTGCCATGCTAATTTCGAGAGAGGAGGCCTGGTGTTTGAGAGGCTACATATTAAAAAGCATTAGAGATATGAAGTTGCAATTTGTCAGGTCAATGGAGAACTATCTGTGGGTGCTACATGCAGTGAAAAGAGTTACATTTTGTTATAATCTGAGTTGAAAATCATTTATCTTACTTCCTGTTTTGCAAAAAAACAGTTTTTATTATTTTGGGGGGAAAGCGTAACTCAAATGTAATATGGTGTTTTAAGACTAGGGAGCAAATGTATCAAGCTGCGAGTTTCCGGCGGCTTTGAAAAGTGGAGATGTTGCCTATAGCAACCAGATTCTTGTTTTCATCTATTTAGTACACTCTACAAAATGATATCTGGAACAGCCGCGAGACACCATGCGCAATATTGTTTTACTGAAGTAACGCTGATTTCTATTCGCACCCCATAGAGGTGCGAGCAAAAATTTGCGTTACTTTTTACCGTAACACTCTTAGGAACATTGCGCGGACAATTGAATCTTCCCCCATAGAGTCTGATTGGTTGCTACAGGCAACAACTCCACTTTTGACACCCGTTGGAAACTTGCAGCTTGATACATTTACCCCTAGTTGTTTGATTTGTTAGAAAGCTACGCTTTCTGTAGAGGACTTTTGAGGGGTGAGATTTTTGAGAAAGATAGTTTTTTCAACAATTTGTCAACAATATGTCCCATTTTAAAGATAGGGAACTTAGTAGCAATGTGCATATCAAAAACAGGTGTATGCTGGGTGAAGTCAGAGTGGCTTCACAGGAGAGTAAAAATATGACTGACTTCTCTCACTTAAGAGTTTTTCTTTTGACAACTGGAAGATTTAGCCATATTTGACAGCTACAGGATGGTTGATTAGTGTTTTGGGGCTGAGGGGGGGGTACAATACCATTATTAACCATGGCACTACTCACATTTTAATCAGTCTGAGAGGTGCCAGAGGCGTTTGTTATATTATCCATAATTCAATTCCCATCTTCCATCCAGACATCACTTAATTTATTCACTGCACTGAGCGGGGAGCAGGAAATTTAATAGTGCTGTCAACAGTATGTAATGTGCAGTAGCAGTGCATATAGTCCTAATTATGCTGTATTCACTGTCCACACAAGACTCACATAGATAAAAAAAAAAAAATCAGTTATCTGTAAATCTATTCTCTGATGTGTATAAAAGTTTTATGGCACATCTCTTTGTCTGACATTGCTCTACACTGATGACCCTAAATAAAACATTTAACTGCAACTCACGTTTGTGATATCCCTTTCCACTAAGTGAAGTGTTGGAGCGAGACTGCTTATTCTGATGGGTAAACTGTACTCAATGTGGCAGGCAAAACATGCAAACCAACAGCACAGATTTTTCTGCTCTCCTCCGAGGAAAAGCACTTTTAAATAATGAATAACGGGATCCAGTGGGCTCTACATGATGTAATTCCTTATATTCCTTTTACATTAAAGTCAAACAAAACTACGGATCCCCTAGACCCGATCAACCGCTATTCTTGCTGGATTTTCTGGCTGGTACCTGGAGATGCCCCTGCTGAAGTCCTCACCTGAAATATTAAAGGGCTTCTGGAAAGCAGAAAGTGGACTGGATCACATACTTCTTCAACGTTCTTCTTGCACAACCCATTCGTGGACAAGGAAAGGAGCCTATCCCAGCCCCTTGATGTTTAGTTGGGTGACCCTGGAACAATGTACTTACTCCAGGCCATAACCTGTGGCACCCACTCTGGGGATGTACAATGGGGGCAGATAGCGCTTTAGGCAGAGTGGTACTGTAGCCTTTCAATTCTCTCTTCCCGAGTGCGGAAGTCTTTGGAGTAAGTGGAAGGGTAGGAGTTGCCGATAAATGCATGAATGAAGCTGAGGAGAACATCACTCTCCATATATGAACTAGTTTATTTAACATAAACTGAGATATTGCTTTATCTCTATCTAGTAACATTCTTTTGGGCTTGATATGAAAAGGAAAAGGGGAAAAAAAAGTATATGTCTTCATTACACTCCCCTGGTAAATATCCATCTGAGATCTCTGTATCCGTATAAACGCTTATTTATTCATTATTATTTTTCATATACCTCTGGATTTTTTGATCAAAAATATATATACACTCCTGTTTTATTTATTTATATTTAATTTTTTGTTTGTTTTTATTTTAACTTTTATGTATTGTGTTTTAAATACATGCTCTATATCTATTTTTTATATCCCTTGAGTATCCATTTGTATAAATTGTGAGACATGTATTTATATGTGTCCATTTGATACTGCTTAGAACCTTTTGGTAAATATAATGCTTTATATGCCTCTATTTTTGGAATAATAAGCTGCATATTTCTTAATCAATTATTTTGACATGTAAAACACACATATACATTCTCCATGTATTTATGTTTTATAACACTGTGCAAGGTTAGATAATGATATGAACTGTTTGTGCACCGTGGAATTTAGCTGAAGGAATAAACAGGTGTAGACTATTTTAATTAGCTGACAGCTGACTATATAAGATTCTCCCTGGGGTCATTCTGAATCCTATCTCTGATGAAGTTACCTGATTGTAATGAAACACGTAAGAAGCTTTCTAATATTTTCCTGTGACCACCATTATTTTCTAATGAAGTGATTGGTCATGTTTTAGATTTATATTCATATGCTAATAAATTATATTTGTTGAAATTCCACAGTGTTTCACCAGTTCATTATGATACCATTGTAATATTTTTTTGTGCTCCAATATTGCCAAAGATATCGGTGAGGCTGTGTCAATGATAGTAGTAGTGGCTGCAGGAACAACAATTGGATCCTATAGTCTATCTGCTAGTGTACAGCATATAAGTCCAAATGGACAAAGGTAAGTGTGACTGGGATCTTGGTATAATTTGGTGGATGCAGTGCATGAGATATTAACTTATTGGTGGGGTTAGGATGGGCGTTAATTTAATAGCATTTAATTAATTTAATAACATTTATAATTGTGGGGGCTATTTAAAGGTGGGATAGGACTAATAATTTAGTGCTCTGGAGGCTATTATTTGAATTCAGGAGCAGCTAGAATGTTGGTGGGAGAAACGCTTTGCAGGGACCTGTCAGAGCAGAGAATTTGTGGGAAGGATTTCTGTGATTTGTCAAGAGCGGATGTTATGTTAGGTTCTGATAGGAGAGTGGGCACTGGACTGGAGGGAGGAATGCTCTGTACTTTGTTGAGGGACAGACGATCTGCCTGGATCTACTACAGTCAATGTTCGTCACCAAACTATTATTGGATGGTTGAGGCAAGTTGCTCTTGGAGGATGTTTTGGTGCCATTCTTAAGTCATGGCTGTGTTCTGAGGCAAAATTGTGAGTGAGCACACTTCCTTGGTTGAGCAACCCCACACATGAATGGTCTCAGGATGCTTTACTGTTGGCATGACACAGGACTGATGGTAGCGCTCACCTTTTCTTCTCCGGACAAGCTTTTAGCCAGATGCCCCAAACAACCCGACGGGATTTATTCAGAGAAAATGACTTTACCCCAGTCCTCAGCAGTCCAATCCCTGTACTTATTGCAGAATGTCAGTCCCTGATCTTTTACTTGGAGAGAAGTGGCTTCTTTGCTGGCCTTCTTGACACCAGGCCATCCTCCAAAAGTCTTCATCTCACTGTGCATGCAGATACACTCACCTGCCTGTTGCCATTCCTGACCAAGCTCTGCACTGGTGGTGCCCCAATCCTGCAGCTGAATCAACTTTAGGAGATGGTCCTGGCGCTTGCTGGACGTTCTTGGGTGCCTTGAAGCCTTCTTCACAACTATTGAACCGCTCTCCTTGAAGCTCTTGATGATCCGATAAATGGTCGATTTAGGTGCAATCTTACTAGCAGCAATATCCTTGCCAGTGAAACCCTTTTTGTGCAAAACAATGATGACTGCATGTTTTTCCTTGCAGATAAACATGGTTAACAGAGGAAGAACAATAATTTCAAGCACCACCTTTTAAAGCTTCCAGTCTGTTATTCTAACTCAATCAGCATGACAGTGATCTCCAGCCTTGTCCTCGTCAACACTCTCACTTGTAATAACGAGATAATCACTGACCTAATGTGAGCTGGTCCTTTTTTGGCAGGGCCGAAATGCAGTGGAAATGTTGTTTTTGGAATAAAGTTCATTGTTATGGCAAAGAGGGACTTTGAAATGAATTGCAATTCATATAGTCACTTTTCATAACATTCTGGGAAATATGCAAATTGCCATCATAAAAACTGAGGCAGCAGACTTTGTGAAAAATATTTGTCATTCTCAAAATTTTTGCGCATGACTGTAGAAGCCTGTACTATCAAGAGTTAATAATTTCAATGATTTGATGTCACAATTCATAATAGCCACAGTACACCACAAATTAGCATAAAGTGCACTACTACTTACTGCAATTATTATGGCTTGTGAAATACCAAATCATTCAAATGAACTCTGATAGAACAGTACAGTGAAATTAATGTTTTTAATTGAATATTTTAATAAATTAATAATTTTCCTAAACCACACTCTTTTCTTTAAGGAATAACAATGGTAGTGGGAGAAGCCACACTTCCTACTGGATGTAAGTGCTGCCACTAGCTAGAGTCTATATGGACGATAGGGGGAGTTCACACCCTCTAAAGGTCATTAGAATGTTATAATAGGTTCTAAGGCGCATGAAGATGTATAATGGCAGGTATGTTACAGATAAATAAACTTTAATGTGATAGTTATCACTGTGACATCATAAATAAAAATTCTGGCCAGAATATTATTATCCTTCATTTGTTAGGTGCCACAAGAGTTCTGCAGCGCCATACACGCAAAAAATGTAGACTTTACAGGGCGAAACATTACTGAACAATAAACAAAAAATACCAAAACTTCATAAACTCCAGGCAGGCTAATGCAGTGAAGGTGGAGTAGAAGAACAGGTATGGAGACAGAAGGGAAGAGGGCCCTGCTCAAACGAGCTTACATTCTAAGGGATCATCATACAGAGTTAGGACATGCATAAGCATATCAGTATGGGCACACAAATACACGCACGCTGCAACTACAACACTGCTTCATCACCAGCCGACAAACACAGATCAGACTGCACATGCGCAGCCTTGGAAATTAGACGTCTCTAGCGGGACCCACGAGCGAGCCGCACCCCCCGCATTCGGAGAGGGAAGGAGTGCCCAGACTATAGGAAAGGAATGTCACTATTCTACAACATCTTTTCAAAAACGTGAGTTATTGGGAATATTTCCCACAACAACATCTGGACAAGTTTGATTTTAACAGCCTATGTATGGAACTATACATTATTGAACCCTTCTCAATTATCTTCATATGCTTTGCATCATCCACTGGACAGACCTACTTTTGCATAGATATAAATTGCATATCAGCACTTCATTTTTATGTGACTATTTTTTCTTGAGCTGCTTTAATTCACTACTCGCAACCCACATCCTACAGTATTACCAGCATCATAACTCTGTATATTATGGCCAGAATTTTTATTTATGTCAGTGATACCTATCACATTAAAGTTTATCAGTAACATACCTGCCATTATACATATTCATGCGCCCTAGAACCTATTAGAACATATTCTGTCACTCTTTTCTTTGCTACACAGGTTTCAAATTCCTGTTTACGAGAGCTGCTATTTAAATTTGCATTGTCTAGTGTAGTGGATATTATCATCCAGATTTTTTTTTATTGTATATCTAAAGCCCCCTGACTTCTTAATCACTGCACCGTTAGGGGGAAATGTCACACCGGGAGTATCATGGGTAGGCTGTACAAAACCCTTTTTAAATGTGCCTACTCCTCTGGTAAGATAAAATTGGTCTTTTAGTATTCAAAGATCTTAAAGCTGGATACGCTATCACTAGTGGACAATCATTCTTAATGACAGGAGAGGCACTGATTTGTCAGTATGTTAAAATGATGGGAAATACACCCTTTTTGTATCCAATAGATCATGAAGCGCTTTCAAAAATGACTCCCTGAGACTTTTTAAAACCTCATTAATTTATTTATGAATACAGAATACCACTCTCTAGCAATAAAAGAATCACAAGCTTTGCAAAAGTTTCATATTACATCCTTCTCATCACTCACTATTCCCTTAGCATGGAAGAACTAAGATTGTGGGAGACGTTTAAAAAGAGAGTGTGGAAACTTGTGGCACATAGTATGTTAGGCTAGTTATGGTTTTCCGATGTGTTATCTACGATTTTACGAATGACTGAAGGTCTGAGCATGTTTACACACCGACAGTTTATATTCAGATCTGTGCTCTTCATCTGGTCCTCTAATTGTTTAGATAATGACAGCACAATAGTCACTCATTCATTCCCGTCACACTGATTGAAACTGCCTTGTTATAGCTACCCATATGTCCTTACAAATTGCGTTCGGTTCTGTGAGGAAATTTTCAGTCTACGAACAAACTATTCCATCTACAGCTCTCTCTACATTTTCAATGATGGCATTTGCTAAGAAGGCAATGACTCTGAAAACTCTATGGAAATTGTGAGTGCATACACACTACATGATCGGAAGGTGATTGGAACGAGATTATTCGACAGTATGACCAACCAAATGAAACAACAATCGGCACTTTGGAACGATTGTCATTCATCGCATGATTGTATGCACTATATGGTCAAGCGGTCGTTTACCAGGTGATTGGCCCGATAATCGGCTGACAAACCTTTTGTGTGTACCTAGTCTAATTCAACATCAGTGGGATATGTGTATAATCTGGTCTTCAATTTCCCTTCCTCATCCAAAAATTTTAAAACTGCTTTCACGGAATTAAGTGCAAATAGGCGTCTTTAAGTTAATCTGATTAACACAATTCTTCTGTCTTTGTCATGTACTTGACTGTACTTTTGACATGTATGTAAGACCATAAACAAAATAAAAAGCATTAAAGAGGAAAGTTAACAAGAGTTTACCAATTCATAAACATTCAGACTAATTTTAGGTAAATTTTAGTTTAAGTTGTTGGAGAAACTTCACAGTACATGTGTTACACAGATTCTGGTAGTCTTAAGCAATGTCTGCAGAAACCAAAATTAATAAAATGACAAAGTCAACATATTTTACTCAATGCTACTTTGAGTAGGCTATGTCTGTATGAACCAGCAGAGAATAAATTATATTTGTGAATATGCAATTAAATATGTACTCCAGCAATTGTAGTCATGCCCATGGAAATATAAACTGGATCTGACCCATTACAATCCAAGAGTTTGGAAGTGCGCACCCAAAACAAATTTTTGCCCAACATTTCACATTGATCACTGTGAACTGAAAACTGCAAGCCAATCAAACAGGCATCCTAACTGCAAATAACTGCAAGCAGAAACACACCCCTCAAAATGACACTAATGTTTAGAACCTAAACCTGAATCTAAAATTTGGCACTACCAGATATGAAATTAAAAATATTAATATTTACTCAGGTGTTAAAAGTATGTACAAAAAGTGACATGGCAGCAATGAAACCTTCGCATATATAGCAAATATTGAGTTTTGGTGCCAAATTGTCTTCCAGAACTAGGTCAAGAGTAGATTTAGACTACCTACATCCACTAAAAGTAAAAATTGATGCGTCATCTCACATTTGCTTCTATACAAATCAAATTTGTTAGTTACTCACCACTTCCTTACTCACTGTAATAATTCTTCATAGGGGTTTAGCACATTTTAAATAACCCCAACTATATATTTATGAGATATGCTCAGTAAACTGCATGTTAATATACCTCATATGTGTTCTCTGAGGAAGCAAATGTGTGTGTCATATATATGTATATAGATATAAATTTATTTATGAATTTGAGACACACACTTCAAAACAAAATAAAAAAATCAGCATTACATTTCTATTAAGTGTCTGCATCATAACAAGGAAAATAATAGAGAAAAAAAAAAAAGACTCCAACAACTTGTGGAAAACATTCTATATTTACATGCAGTTCAAAATATTGACTAGCTAATCATTTATATAAAGTTAACAGTAAATAAAAAATTCTGTGTGTCAAGAATTGACATGTCCGCTCTGATGATGCTGAGATGACAGACTGCAATCAATATGCTTCGGCTGAACAGGAAATTGCAGCAAGAGTCAAAAGTAGTCTACATTAATAGACTTGGTCCATTAGCTTCTGTCAAGACAGATGGAAGATGAGACTAAGTACAAATTCTTAAACCGCAAAATCTTATGTTTATTTAAACCTAAACTGGAAATTTCTCACAAAATGTTAAGAGGCCTCTCATTCAATTAAAACCCAGAGAGATGCATGGGACATAACAGTCTAGCTATGCACTTGAGGTTCAATATTGACACACTTAAACCAGATTTTGTTTCCAATCCTTTTGTTCAGGTCAGGTTTGTGCATATTTACTCCTCCAGTAGTTAAGTTTCAGGTTTTTCCCAGGGGAAAACCTCAAACACTGCCCCACACCCAAAAGTTATCCTGACTGAAAGGAGAGCCGCAGTACAATAGAGGAGAGAAACTAGACCATGCTTTATCTGCTCAACTCATGAGCATATCAATTACAATGAGCACAGCGGTTTCTCTCCAGCACCAGCTTCCTTTTCTACTCCTAGCACTTCCTACCAGCTTGTAGTGCTGACTGATGAAAGACATAGTGAAAAGATGCTGCAAGGATAAATTAATTAGCATACTAGGCACTTTATAATATTGTTTCTCTCCCAAGTGTATGCAGTGCAAGGTGGAGCATATGATTTTTCTGTGTTTTGTTTTTTCTAAATTAGGTATTTAACATTTGCACTCTATCTCATGCCATTTATAATTTTCAGTTTCTCTTCAGAGTGTGACTTCAAAAAGATATTGAAGAGTTTAAATAAAAAGTGGACAGTACAGGGATGGGTTATGAGCTCTCTCTATACTGGCAGTTAAAAAAAACTCCCGATTGTATAATGGTCAAAAGTGCTTACTCCTTTATAGACAGAATACCTGCTACATATAAAGTGAATGGGGTTAGAGAAAAAGCACACTGACCAGATAAAGGATCCCTAGGGAATCATGTCTTTACATATAGCAGGAGGATGCTGACCACATCACATTTGAAACGGATAGTGTCATTCAGGCAGTGTGTTATCACTCTAAACGTAAGCACCCGACATGGGAGTCAGTATATACCAACATGTTAAATTTTCACTTTGTAGTCTGAATATTTATACTAGATTTACCACCCCATTAAAAGATCTTACTACTGATCTACTATTGCTTATGAAATACAGTTCTAATGCACTACAAAAAAGTTGTACTAGTCCTTGAAACAAATGTACAAAATTATTCTTTACATTAAATTCAGAGGTGATTTGCACCTTACAAGTAAACCAACTTACAGATATATCTTCTTTGTGTTTGTTTGCAGGACAGATCATACTTTTGGTAGAAATTATTTAATATGCAGTTTTTGAAAATAAATGTATTCAAATTGAAATACAAACTTTTTTTTCATTATTTAGTTAAAAAAGTATTTGTCTAACCAAAAGATATGCATTTTGCTTTATAGAGTTCAGTGTTTATAGCATAACTGGAAAATGACAAGGCCGGTATAAGAAACACGAATAGACTAACTACGTTTAGCAACACAATCCCGCAAAGGTCTAAGAATATTGGAGGTTATTTTGAAAAACTTGGTAGTGGGTTTATTCATTGGATATTTGTTCCATTAAAAACACAAAAAAAACAGCCTCCACTTTAGTCTAAACCCAATAGTGAAGTTTGTTTTTATTTTCAACAGGGAAAGTAAAGCATTCCAGGATGTGTCATTATGTGTCAGGTGATTTCTGCTTACAGAGAGGATTGATTGGAGCATTAGGCTGAAAATGCCATACATTCCCATAGCGACACAATACTTCAAAAAAGAAACTGATTTTTCTCTGTCACACAAGAATGCTTTGACTGGCGGAAGTGGTAGGAGGGGGGTAGGAGGGAGGGGGAAAAGACACATTTCATGCAGTTTTTACAAAGCATAAGCAAATGTGCAAATTGAATATTGTTTCCCAGTTGAGTGTATTTAGTCATTGAGTGTTTCTGGATGTGAAAAGGGAACATTCAAAATCACCTGTCTCACTCAGGGCATGGACATGCGATAAGATCCTAGAAGAAGAAGAAAAGAAAAAACGGTGAGCACTTTGCTTCTAAAACATTTCCCCTTCAAATCTACTTTCCAGATTCTATACTTTACTTGCAAAGGCCTATACTTGTCAGGGAACAAGAAACAAACAAAACATCATCTATATAAGTAGACACCAAGCTATTAATTTTGGAATAGTTTGTAAAAATAAACTTGCTTGTTTCCTAAATTCATTTGCCCCTGAAATGAAAACTGCAATTTTATTGAAAAGTGCAATCTCTCACACCCACTCCCAGCCCAAAGCATGTGCAACTGAGGGACACACACAAAGTGTCAGTAACCTTTTCCAAATTATGTAAACATGTATACTGTAATAAATGAGACAGTAACACATGTTTTGCCTCCCATTGATCCCTCAATTCCCTCTGTCCTTTAATGCTGGTCTATTTTCCTCTAAAGCAGTTTGAGTTGAGGCAACACTAGATGTGAAGTCCCATCAACGGCCTTTTACCTAAAACCCTTGCTTGAGCAATTGTGGTCACTGTTAATATAGAGCAAGACATACCATCAAATAGCAAATAAACCAGCAACATACTAAGCAACCCAACGAAAATAATTCATGCAAGCTACAAATTACAGCAATGCAAGTGCTACATAGCCAATTTAAGATAAACACTATGTTGCACATGATCGATCTAAAAATTATGAAACAAAACTCCCACACTGTATATGTGTTGGTTATTTTTAGTTCACTGGGGCTGCTCTTTACCTGCGTACTAGGTACCATTATATACCACATCGAATGGTAGACAGCCTACACTGTGATGACCTATTTTCAACTTCCCGTGTTGAAAATAGGTTTGCGACAGAGATAATTACACACACACACATTAGGATCTGACCCATTACAACATAGGAGCTTTGGAGTGCGCACCCAAAACACATTTTTGCCCAACATTTCAGTGATCACTGTGACCTAAAAACTGCAAGCCAAACAGGCATCCTTACCTACAAATAACTACAAGCAGGAACACCCCCCTCAAATGACACTGATGTTTAGAACCTAAACCTGAATCTAATATTTGGCACTACCAGATATGAATTTAAAAATATTAATATTTACTGAGGGGTTAAAAGTATGTACAAAAAGTGACATGGCAGCAATGAAGCCTTCGCATATATAGCAAATATTGAGTTTTGGTGCCAAATTGTTTTCCAGAACTAGGTCAAGAGTAGATGTAGACTACCTACATCCACTAAAAGTAAAAATGTGTCATCTCACATTTGCTTGTATACAATCAAATTTGTTACTCACTATTTGCTTACTTACTGTAATAATTCATAGGGCTTTAGAACATTTTAAATAATAATCCCAACTATATCTTTATGAGATATGCTCAGTAAACTGCATGTTACTATACCTCATATGTTGTGTTTTCTGAGGAAACAGTTTTGTATAGATTTTCTTCATTCACCTTCAATTCAAGTGGCTCATGAACCTTTTTTATGGAACAAAAATAAAACTATATTACACATTAAAACAGTGTCTGCATTTAATAATTATTTTAATCACTTAATCTTTCCTACATTTAATATTAAATATACAAAAAACTCCAATGTAGAAAGTATCATTTGTTTAGATATTTCAAAAAAGGAATCAACATGATTAACGTGTCAGTCAAGAAATTCCATGCTGTGGTGCTGTAATAAAAGAACTTATCCAAGTACACAAGAAACCTGTATGAAGTGCAAGCACCTGTTTCACAAAGCTAGGTAAATGCCATTTTTATTTTACAATATATATGTGCGATATGAAAAAGTATTGTTTGTATCATCAGTAAGAGGAGTCCTAAAGTGAATCAAATAAGAAAGCAAGGGTGTTCGTAAATGCTTGCATTATATTTTGCCTGATCATTGCAGACTCCAAAAGACTATTAACAACATCCATTCAGGATGCTCATAATTGCCTTTTTAGGAATCCATTTAACAAATTATGCTGTGGTATACCAATTTGGGGAAAAAAAAATACAGAAGACTCTTTATACAATGGGTCAAGCTAAGTACGATTTATAATCGAGACCAGTTTAGCATTTGTGCAATATGTACTATTTTAATATTATGAAGTTATGTAACGTTAGTCAATATATTCAGTTTTAAAAAGTAGTACAAACATTATACGTAACGAAAATAGAGATTACATAAAGTATTTCCTTTAGTCATACTCTTAATGGAAACAGGATTGCGCTGTATTAAAAGTAAATTCTCCAAAGTATCCAAAAGTTAACAGTTTTCTGACCAGTGACAGAGCTTTAAATGTGTAGACAGTGCTTATCCTGCAGTAATTTGTAGAATGCACCAAAGCATGGTACTGGCAGAGTAAGAGAAACAAATTTATGTCCATTCTTAAAATAACTGGTAGTTATTTTCGCACTACACTTCAAAGTCTTGATTAAACCACACAATAAAGTGATGACTTGTTTAAATTTACCTGTGGCTGCGATGTAGGTAAAACAGCTTCCTCATAGTCACAAAATGATTCAATATCATTCTGAAAAAAGGGATCTGCAGCTGATGATTTCATTTTGCTGTCAAGTATAGAGCAAAGGCATTGATGCAAAGAAGGCATATAGCCAACTATTGCCTTGAGTTTTACATGATTCAGAGATACCAGTTCAAATAGGTTTCTTTCAGACTCCTCAGTCCTATTATCCTTTTTAACCCACATTTTTCTGCGTGGATGCCACGTGTCATAATAATATTGAAATATTTCTGCTGGACAAATAGCTCTGAGGTCATTCAAATATCGGTCATAGACCTTAAGTGAGCATGTCTGTGAAAGAATATGGAGGAAGGTTTTAATCTGTGCTGCAACTGTAGTATCCAGGTGAGAGACTCGGCAGTAGATTAAATTTAGAACTATAGGCATACAATATCTTAAATTAGCATGTAGAAAATGAGTTGCCAAGTTAATAGGTTGTTGTACTTCAGGATTGACAGTTACAAGTTTAACCTTGTTCCTTAATGTGGGGTTAATTTCAACAAGCATGCCTGTAAGAAACTCAAATATGCCATCAACACCTTTTCTGGATATACAATAAGCACATGGGGTCCAACCTTCTTCTTCTCCAGTTACTTTGCAAAAGGTGGTATACAAATCAAAACTTTGACTAAATTCTGAAAACACATCAACAAACAGATACTCGGGAAAATTTTGAGCCATGGTTCTCATAGCAGATGTCATTAGAAATATTTTCTTCACATGTAGTTTGCCTTCCACAAATACTAGTTTGACCTTTGCTTCAGGGTCAGAAAAGAAGAGAGATTGTAACTCAGCAAGGACTTGAGTACGATCTTCAAAAGCACCAGAGCGAAAACGAAGGAGTCTTTTTAGGTCACTTGGTTCCAGGAATTTCTTAGATATGTTGTTTGCAACTTGTACTGGTAATCCTACCACAGGTGTTGGCTTGTATTTCTTCTCTGGTGGTGCATCACTGGTATCTTCTAAGACATGGGTATGCTGCAAATTGATTTGGGTGATGATAAGCTTATCTTTCTGGGGACCCAATGTCAGCTCAATGAACGCTGAACAGCCCTTCCTAAATAGATTTTAAAAAAAAAAAAAGACCCTTTAAAAAACATTATAAATAATATTTATATATTTTGGTAAATATATTTCTGATAAAATTCACATTGGGAATACAGTATATGAATGCTTACAAATAATTAAGGCACTGTGTGATCAACATGCGTTAAGAGGCCTGAGAAAAAAGTTACAGGGTAATAAGTAAGATACATTGACATTTGTTAAAACACAGTGAGATCCCCAACTTTCAAAATGTACATTCTAAAGTTTGAAAGAGAAGCTGTTATTTGTAGAGAGTTCTGTGAAAATTGTGTGTGTGAATTAGATATACACACACACATATACATACACAGTCATGGCCAAAAGTTTTGAGAATTACGCAAATATTATTTTTCACAAAGTCTGCTGCCTCAGTTTTTATGCTGGCAATTTGCATATACTCCATAATGTCATGAAGAGCGATCAGATGAATTGCAATTAATTTCAAAGTCCCTCTTTGCCATGACAATAAACTTTATCCCAAAAACATAATTTCTACTGCATTTTAGCCCTGCCACAAAAGAACCAGCCGACATCAGATCAGTGATTCTCTCGTTAACACAGGTAAGAGTGTTGACAAGAAAAAGGCTGGAGATCACTCTGTCATGCTGACTGAGTTATAACAGACTGGCAGCTTTAAAAGGAGGGCGGTGCTTGAAATAATTGTTCTTCCTCTGTTAACCATGGTTACCTGCAAGGAACAATGTGCAGTCATCATTGCGTTGCATAAAAAGGGCTTCACAGGCAAGGATATTGCTGCTAGTAAGATTGCACCTAAATCAACCATTTATCGGATCATCAAGAACTTCAAGGAGAGAGGTTCAATAGTTCTGAAGAAAGCTTTAACATTTATTTATATAGCGCCAGCAAATTCCGTAGCGCTTTACAATTGGGAACAAACATTAATAAAACAATACATACAGACAGAGAGGTAAGAGAACCTCTCGCAAGCTTACAATCTATGGATTCGTTTAGAGCAATAAGGGCAAACTGTTATATTTTTAGACTTCATTTACAAAATGTACAATGCTTACAGGTTATTAAAAACAACTAAGAGGACATGACATATAACAAACAAAACAGTTTAAAATAAAGGAATTAAATTCAGAGTATAAAACTTACAGATAAGTGGTATATTCTGGCCAAGGGAAATGGACGTGAAGATGGTCAGCTTATCAATAATTATTGATTTCCCAAAAGACTGACAATTTCTTCTAACTGGTCTCAGCTTTATAAAGACCTTTACACCTTATCCCACCTCCAAGGGGGTTGTGGTCTGTGACACATTTTGCAATCACCATTTGCATGTTGCCTGATTTACTACCCAATTCTACTATGTGACCTAACTTTTCTGTGGAGTGTCACACAGACCTAATTTTATTTTTTATAGATCCCCTATGAATTTACCCATCTATTGACTCCAACAGGCATAGGGTATTAGTCAAGCTTACATTCATTTCCTCAAATTCTCTGTGGCAGAATCCTTAAATCAACATATGAGCTGCCCTCCATCATGCTATTGAGTAATATGTGGTTGATCACTACTGTTGATTTTAAGTGATATTTTTGAGAACGGAATTATTTTTGTCTATATAAAAATATAGCCAGTCATCACATGGTCTCCTTGTGCCATACACCATGCAGAGTGATTCCTAAGTGTCTATTCAGGTGTCATAACTCCATCCTAGGCCAGGATATAGCTCACCCCATGAGGTCTTTGAAGCTGACACTGCTATTTTCTAACACCAGGATGTGCAGAGCCACAGAATAAACACATAACAGACCCTCTGACATCACATTTTACACTTTAGTAGCTCGAGTTATCACTGGATTAATTTGATATACCATATTTACACTGCAGTTATGATTAGGCCTTATTCCCCACCATTTATGTTATAGATTATAAGTTAATAACTGTAATTCTTCGATGATCACTACAGACCACATGCCAGGGCAAATTGCAGGTCTTCAAAAAGAAGGATCAACACTTTAAATATTGACTCTTTGTATAAATTTAATGTAGTTGTCAATAAAAGTCTTTGCCCCTTTTGGCCATGACTGACATATACATATACACACACACACACGGTGGTCCATAAGTGTGGAAACAAGCTTTAAAAGCAGAAATGATTAAGGAAATTGTGGCAGGGTCCATTTAGATCTTTTAATGGACTCTGGAACCGTGAGCGTTAATACGTGTCGCTGGAGGTGTTAAAGCACCGACACTAAGCGCCACATGAACTGTTATACATAAAAAAATTATTTTAGCAAATAAAAATGTATTTTAAAGTGTGTACTTGCAGCACTGGGAAGGTAGTACCCAGCATCGTAGCATATAAAGGGTTAAAGCTCGGCACCATTGAGTGCAAGAGTGTGTTTTAAATGGAAATATACGTGTAGGTGCTGCAGCACTGGCAATTAACCAGCTTGCCGCGCCGAAAGGTTTAACTCTAGGCGCCGCGAGTGCACAAACGGGAAAAGTGTAAACTAACCGTGTAAAATATGTACATTATGTTTTTCAAAATTAAAGCGAATATTTAACGTAGAGGTGCTAGGCGACAATAGTGTAGCTATGTGCAGTGTGAAACTGTGTAAAGTATATTGCAACTACGCGCTGACAAACTATTATAAATCTAAATGTGTGTTTAAGGTGTATAAATAAATAAATGCACTTGCCTATCCCTGATGGTTCAGCAGGGGCAACCCTGGATCCCTCATCACCCCCACCCCCCAGACAGACAGCTTCAGTGGCTGCCGAAGAGACTTAGAGAGAAGCCTCCTAGATGCAATAAGATCCAGGATATGCACGTATGATCTGGGTTTGGTGGAAAACTTTTTAGGGTATGTGGCAAATATGGCGCCCATCTTGAAGTTGGCTATCTTTGATACCTAAATGAGAAGGTAGTCATGTGACAACCAACAGATGCAGAATTTCATAAGAAAAACAATGGTGTTCTTTGTTTTAATTTAATTTTATTCATTCTCGAGGTTTAACAAAGTTTATAGGATATGTTCGAAGTGCCGTCCACCATGTTGCAGTGTTAAGGCTATTCTGTTTTCCCATTCTGGATGAACCTTGACCAACATGTCTGGCTGAATCTGAGCACAAGCATTGACTATTCGTTGTTGCAGACGATTACAATCTTGTATCTTCACAGCATAAACACGTTCCTTCAGATATCCACACAGAGAGTAATCAAACAGCATAAAATCTGGGGATTTTGGTGGTCAATGGACTGGACCACTACGGCCAATCCACCTTTGGAAAACTGCACATCAAGATAATCCCTGACAAGGAATCCATAATGAGGTGGGGCACCATCTTGCTGGAAGAAATTAGGATATGACCCATCGCCTGATAGCAATGAGGGAAAACTCTCTTCATCTAACAACCATTTGTAAATTGCTGCTGTCAATGTTTCATCATTGAAGAATGGTCCCACGATACGGGTACCTCCCAAACCACACCAACTGTTTTGCAGAGGCTACAATCCTACAGGTATCCATCCAATGAGGGTTTGTCTCTGACCAGTACTTGTGGTTCTGTTTGTTTACCCCACCATTGACAAAGAAATTTGCCTCATCACTAAACACCACCTGGTGTGGAAAATGAGGGTTCCGTTGAAGTTGTCGTGTTACCCAGTCTGCAAACTCCACCTGACGGTCTGAGACATCCTCAGTCAGGTGTTGCAACAGCTGAATCTTGTAGGGACGCCACTTGTGTAGACAATATTCTCAAAATGGCTGTACAACTCCCCATTCACGAAACAGACGATAAGTGCTACGATGTGGGCTCTTTCAAAATGATGCCAGCACAGCAGTTGCTTCATCTGTAGGGTCATCCCTACTGCTAACGCACATGGTGCGTAAAAGTAGCAAACACTTTGCTGATTCCATAGCTGAAGAGTTCCGAACTTCCACTGGCATTAATGTAAGCACAAAAACTGTGCGGCAAGAGCTTAATGGAATGGATTTCCATGACCCAGCAGCTGCATGCAAGCCTCACATCACAAAGACCAATGCTAAGTGTTGGATAGAGTGGTGTAAAGCACACAGACACTGGACTGTGGAGCAGTGGAAATGTGTTCTGTGGAGTGGCGATTCACGCTTCTCTGTTCGGTTGTTAGATGGAGGCCTCATCTTACAACCTACAGTACTTAACAGGATCTGCTACCAACATCTTGGTGCCAAATACCACAGGACACCTTCAGAGGTCTTTAGGATTCCATGCGTCGATGGGTTAGTGCTGTTTTTGGCAGGTGGTTTTAATGTTTTCGCAGATATATAATTATATTATATTACAAAAATATAATCAGCCAATCATGTGACAGCAATGCAATGCATAAAATTATGCAGATATGGTCAGATATTAAATTGTTGTTCAGCCCACACACCAGAAAGAAATGTTACAACAGTGGTGTGTAGAAGAGCATTTCCGAATGCACAGCACATTGAACTGTGAAGTAGATGGACTGTATTCACCACAGCGGGTTCCTTCTTTGTCAACTGAGGCTACAATGGAGCCGACCCACAAATGGAAATATGCAGAAACACCCACATCACATACTCCATTGATGAAATGTTTTATTCACCTACTAGTGACGCATATACACTTACATTTTTCACATTACTGTTTTTTAAAACAGTACATACTATACATTTTTTCCCCCTTTATCCTGTATTTGCATTAAGGAACTTTGCTGCATTTTCTTTTCTAACTGAAGGCTTCTGTGAGCCTTTACAACTGCTCATACTACAAGGCCAACAAAAAAAATATTTTTTGTTAGGACTGGACTATTCTCTACTACACCATCTCCATGGGCGCGCACTCACAGGTGAGCGTGGCCACTGGTCCTCCTTCTCACATGCTGCACACAGGGTACCCACTTCAAATTGTGAGTGAGGCAATTTGGATTGACATCTGGAGAAGGAAAAATCTTCAGACTTGGCCCTGGACATACTCCTTCCTTCCCTGACATAGGAAAAAAATGAGTGAAGAAAAAGAAGACAGAACCAGTTGCACTATCCAAGGGGATGTGGACTGGAAAAGACAAAAGGCCAAACAATATAGGAAAATCCAGCTAAAAAAAACAAACAGCAACCCAAAACCTCACCACTACTGCCCTACAGCCGAGAGGGCAGATGGAGTGGAGAATGCTGCTGCTTTAGGCTGCTCCTAACATTGCTGCTGTGTTCCTACTGTTGGGCTTGCCTAACTGGGAAGCGGTGCTGAAGAGATCTCATCTGCCCACAGGGCCAAGCACCTAATGAAGGGCCCTCCTAAACACACTGTGCCTAGTGAGGGGCTAGTATGATGGTCAATCTCCACCTTCCCTTCCCCACACATACACTTTCACTGGGAATCATGCATCCGCTTCTCCTATGCAGGTCCGGCCACTGAAGGAAGACAGTGACTTGCAAACTGGCTTACCTGAATGTCTCCAGTACCTGACCGGGGCCAGATGGTGCAGTAGGCTCAGTGTTCCCAGCCAATACCTGTGGCAGCAGTGACCAGGCCTCCCTCAGAAGCACATCCTATGTTAGAAGGCTGTTAGCAGAAGTAGGAGCCGGCTGCAGCACCTCTTTGCAGGCACCCCAGCTAAGGAATGCCAGTTTCCAAGTGACAAATGGCAACATAAAATAAAATAAAAAAATTAATTCAGAGAGAGATTGCCATAGAAAACTCACCCAGCTCAGACAGTCACTGAAAAAGACTTTAGTCCTAGAGAGCAGGAGTGAGCTTGACTGAGCATTTGCCGGTAAATTTAAAAGTGCCCAGGCGCCTTTGATTGCACTCTATACCCCCATGATCCAGAATCCCCAATGAAGGGGGAAAAAAAGCAAAACAAAAAAACCCACACACCACATGCACATGAGGTAACAAATCCAGAATAGGTTTCATTGTCCAATATAATATAATGTCTGAACAGCCCAGAAAAGTTTAATCCCAGGGT
This sequence comes from Mixophyes fleayi, assembly GCF_038048845.1. Taxonomy (NCBI): domain Eukaryota; kingdom Metazoa; phylum Chordata; class Amphibia; order Anura; family Limnodynastidae; genus Mixophyes; species Mixophyes fleayi. The sequence goes on from NC_134412.1 coordinate 40,766,862, forward strand.
TAGAATACTCCAATAGAGTAACACATTTATTCTCCGTCTTCTCCCAACACTAACACACTTCTCTCTCAGGACACGCCGTTTTAAATCCGCTTCCGGGACCCCGTGGGAACAGACAACCGCTCATCTGTGGACATTTTCGGTTTAGATTAGAATCCTTACTACCCTCACCTCCCCAGGTGACAAAGCCTAGACATTCCCCCCTACTGGGAAGTCTCTGCTAGGTCTGGAGATTTTAACACAAAAGACTGCATGGAAAAGAACAAAGTTCAGGATAATTACATATATTGACATGCTAATATAATTCACATCACATTAACCCCTTCCATGCTTTCAGTCAGTTTTTACCCAACATACCAATTGAATGTTTCAAACTTTCGCCATCTTGTCATTCATTACTCACCTGACTTCATCTAACAATACAATAAGTCAGACAAACGTTCCACAATAGGCACATTGAAACACATTGCCGGATGTTAGTGCAACATAAAAAGTCCGCTTTCTTCACATTAAATCATTACCAGTACCCAAATACCCTGGATAATTAGACTTGCTTGTTCCCCCCACAATATGGGGATAACCAAATACAAAATTGGCATCCCATATTCTTACACCTGAAAAAGTTCAAATAGCAAAAAATTGGAAACAAGAACCCATTTATCTTTGCTCTCAAAAATTCCATCTGGCACATAGCATGCTTGGAAACAATATACTACAAAACAATCTAATGATGCCATATGCCCCCCCCCCTGGTATTTTAGAGAAAGTCGTACTGGATGCAGCTTAGCAAGAAAACCTTCAACCCCTCGACTGGAAAATATCAGACTATGCTTGAAGCAGCTTCCAGGACCTCCTCATGATCGCAATCTAACAAGACCCTTCCTGATAGGTAAGCTACCTCATTTGATTGCATATTTACAATCATGCCATACCCTGCGATTACATACTTTTATTATAATTTATTGTTTGAATGTACTTTGAAATGTTGCTCAGTTCTGTTTTTGTATGCTTACTCCCACACCCCCTCTCCCTGGTTTTAGATCAGGCAAAAAAAAAAAAAAAAAAAGAAAACCTATAGTAACAGCAAGCAGTATTGTTTCGTTTTGCTTTTTTTTTGTTTGTATGAAAGCATAAATTCCTTCAATAAAAAGTTTACATAAAATATAGATGTAAGAAATAAATAAAAAAATAAAGAGATTGGCATACCAACTGCAAGAAAGCTGTGCCCAGCTGTACTTCAAGGACTCTATCATATTTGGAAGAGAAAGTGTTTCATCCACATCCTCTTCAGTGAGTGACGAAGACAAAGTAAGCAAATATCTTTCTTTAGTCCATCCTTGCAAGTAAATGCAAAAGTCGTCCCAACTGTGAAATTCTTTCCCAATTAACTGTATTTCTAATGAATCTTCACAATCCTGTGGGGGAAATTTAAAAACAAAAAAGAAAATAAAAGCATAAATAAGTCTTTAGCGATGACATGGTGTGTTAAAATAAAGTAGGTTTTCTTTAACAAGCTAAAGCCATACAAACAAATAAAATATTAAAACAGTTTATAATTACTTTCAGCTGTGTAACATTGAAAGATGACAGATATTCTCTCACAGAAGTTGAGAGCACATTTAAAAGTAATCCTACTTCACTTTGATGAGAATGTGCCCTTTGGATATGTTTATACAGATCACAAGACAAATGTCGTAAATAAAACAGTGAAAACGACAAAATGATGAAAAATAAAACACACATATTTAGTAGATTAAAGATTTAACAGAGCATTCCAGATAAGTTTGTGCCTTCCTTATTTATGGAATAAGCTAGTATGGAGGATAGTGTAAAAACGTGTCTTCTGTCCTCCATATTCATCTCGATACAAAGACATAGGGGTATATTTACTAAACCGCGGGTTTTAAAAAGTGGATATGTTGCCTATAGCAACCAGATTTTAGCCATCATTTATTTAGTACATTCTACAAAATGACAGCTAGACTCTCATTAGTTGCTATAGGCAACATCTCCACTTTTTCAAAAATGGTCAACTTCTTGCTTGGGGTGGAGCAGGGTGGATACACCAAGTACCCTTGTTTCATGTGTTTGCAGGGCAAATCACTGGAGTAAAGTAATGTGGCCTTCAAAGGAAACAATGACTGTGGGTGCAAAGATTCATTCTACCCCTGCTACACATCAAATTAGGTCTAATGAAGCAATTCGTAAATGCCTTAGAGAAAGATGGTAATTGTTTCATATACATATGTAGATCTTTCCCACAACTAAGTATGGAGAAAATCAAATCAGGGATATTCAATGGCCCACAAATCCGACAACTTGTTAATGACCCAAATTTCTTACCAAGTATGAATGATGTTGAAGCTTCTGCTTGGTGCAGTTTTGTTTCATTTATGAAAAATTTAATTTCTTGGGCAATAACAAAGCAGAAAATTATGAAGAACTAGTAAGAAATATGCTCACACAGTTCTAAAATTTGGGAATTAATATGAGCAATTCCTGCATAGCCACCTAGACAAATTCCGACACAATCTTGGCGATTTTAGTGAAGAACAAAGGGAGCAGTTTCAATAGGACATCAAGGTGATGTAAGAGCGATACCAAAGGTAGTTGGGACATACACATCATCAACATTTATTTACATAGCGCCAGCAAATTCATTAGTGCTTTACAATATGATGGCGGACTACTGTTGGAACCTCCAGTGTGACAGTACAAAAGAAAATCCTAAAAGTATATGAAAATTGACGATAAAAAATTTTGTAAAATTAATTTGTAAAGGAAATATTCAAACTTATTAGTGGTAATTACTGTAATAAATTTTGGGTGTGCTTCAGAAAAAAATAAAATGTGTTCATTTTGTGCAATTACATATGTATCATTTCCGATCATACCCATGTGATCCCTCTAAATCGTCGGTTTTCTACGAATTTGCGTGACCCCTCATATCTCAAAAACTGTAGCCAATCTGGGAAATCTGATTACATATTTGAAATCAGCACCAAATACTGGTCCAAAAACAACTTTAAATAAGTTGGGCAGCAAAAATGCTGTTGACCAGTGATATAGTTAAAATGATAGAAAACAAAATAGATGAAAGACAGAAAAATGTGTCTAATATGTTACAATTTAAGCAACAGACCTCCTCATAATAACATTTTTGATGTTGTACCTAAAATCGTTATCTTTTAAATGACCCCATTATTATCGCAATTCGTTACAATAGCCTCCTTCTATTCTGTGAGTTGGGCATAATTTGCCATCAATTCCAATGATTAGTAACATCCATCTTAATAAACCCCATAATAGTGCTGGATTAATAGTAACTTGTGTCTACTTTGAGCAGATCCCAAATTTCTTAACACATTAATAACCAAACAGGTAGAACATTACCCTTCACTCTAAGCCATTATTAGAACATTAAAACTTCGTATAGCAATCTAACCTGTTGTTATTAGCCCTAGTGAGATGTTACCATGAATATGCTTCAATGATATTCAGGGTTAATTTTATCAAATGTTATGTCCTTAATCATTTGATCTCCTACCAAGGTATCATTCATTCTAACAATAAACCCTGCAGCACTGACCCACAATCGATTCTACTATCCAGACAACAACCTACCATCAAGATAAATGACAGTTCAAACTGAATGTCTTCTCAATTGATGACCGGTTTCACTCCATGTAAAAGTCATATCTTTATTGCATTCAGCTATCTAGTCCGATGATGATGATGGAGGGGTTATTAAACAAGACCACAATTCCTCCAAGTGCATTTTTCTTCATTCTTAACAGTTCAAATACTGTGTCATAATTCATTATGTGGTCTAAAGACAGTATACAACTCCCTACTGATTTAATGCAATGTCAGAGAAACATCCTATAGTCTATAACATCCCCCTCTCCCTTCATCTATCCGACCCGTCATAGATCTCAGATGTATGCTCTGTCCTGTGTTATATCTACTAATTATAGGTGTAGGAATGTTGTTTGGGAAAAAAGAATCTTTCATCATGAAAATCCCTAACAGCAGTGTGACAGGATGGACCACCTATGCCACTTTGTTGCTGCTGGGAACCAGCTGGGCTTACTTTGCCACAGTTCCCTTTCGTTATCCCAAATGCACCCTCTTGCCACAGTAGGAGGGGCTTACAAATGCTGCCACAACTGGACTCCTTCAATGTTGGACCTTCACTCATCAAAATATCTAATTAGCATGGGGCTCCTCTTCACACAGTCCACAATACACATTTCCAAAGAAAGGTACAAACCCCAAACAAGCCACTTCCCCATATCACAACATAGAAAAGACTTCCATCCACAAAAGGCTTATTGTATCAGATATATACCTTAAGAAATAATGCATCTCCTCTAGAAAGGTTAAACAAGAAACAATTTTCTTCTCCTGGTCTCAGAAATTAAAGATTTCCCTTGCCAAAATATACACAATATCAAAAATAAGTGCATGTGCAATTATAAAAATAAGCGCCCTGCGCTATTTCCTTTAAATAAATATATACCAGAAGTTATTTATCAGTGATCCAGTTACAAGCAGTGTTAGTAAGGATGTCCACTGCTATTCATTATTTCTGTCAGCAGCATTAGTGATATAATCTAACAATTATCTGTATGGTAGACACACACCACACTCTCGCATTGGAATACTTCTAAATCTGGATGTGCCCTTTCCCGAAACTCAAGAGTCAATCTCTAAATACTATACTGAATTTCTTTAGGCAGCCTATTGTATTATTTATAGGATCTCTTCATGAGATCAATTAAGGCTATTCCACAAAAAAAACAACAAAAAAAAAAACTAGTTATTCAGACATATATGAGCGATCATTATTAATACTGGCAACAACACATATAGTGCTGTCCCAGAGTTAATTTCATGTTTAGAGTATAGCGCTTAACTTAGGTGTTATACACTGATTTGTCCTTATGACAGTCATTCATCGTTCTGTAGTTCATGATATCTGTAACATCATATATGATCATCTGAAACCAAGGCTGTTGATGACATGCAACTAAATATCATTTTATTAAGAGGCATATTTTTGAGCAGGTCCCTAGCAGCAGTGCTATAAAACACAGCAGCCCATCCCAACACGCGTTTCGCCTGTGCTTTGTCAAGGAATCAAAGATCTTTTCTTTCTTCTTTTTTGTAAAACTTTTAAATACACACCTACAACCCTTAATCCGGCGGTTCCCAAAGCGTGCGCCGCGGCTCCCAGGAGTGCCGCGGTGCTGTCACTGGGGTGCCGCGGGCCAGCCATTAAAAAAAAAACAAAAAAAAAAAAAACACAAACTTACCAATCCGCGCGGCGCCGGGACCCAGCAGACTCCTCTCCCGCAGCTGTCACGGACGTCGATACTCAGTGACAGCTGCGGGAGAGAGAAGTCTGCTGGGTCCCGGCGCCGCGCGGATTGGTAAGTTTGTGGGGTTTTTTTTATGGCTGGCGTGGGGCAGAGTGAGAGGATCGTAACAGAGAAGGGGGACAGCCTGACAGCGCTGCAGCAGAGGGGGACAGCGGGGCAGCAGAGAGCGACAGGGGGGCAGCAGAGGGGGGCAGCGTGACAGAGGGCAGCAGAGGGGGGCAGCGTGACAGAGGGCAGCAGAGGGGGGCAGCGTGACAGAGGGCAGCAGAGGGGGGCAGCGTGACAGAGGGCAGCAGAGGGGGGCAGCGTGACAGAGGGCAGCAGAGGGGGGCAGCGTGACAGCGGGCAGCAGAGGGGGGCAGCGTGACAGCGGGCAGCAGAGGGGGGCAGCGTGACAGCGGGCAGCAGAGGGGGGCAGCGTGACAGCGGGCAGCAGAGGGGGGCAGCGTGACAGAGGGCAGCAGAGTGCCTGGATGCAGAGGGGGCATTTTTGCATACAGCTAAATAAGTATTTCTGTCCTGACCTAAATACTTATTACAATTTTTTGACCCAACTACTTCTAAAACAGGACTGCTCAGTATTTATTTTGGAGGGGTACCTTGAAAAAATTTGGAGACTCTAAGGGTGCCACGAACTGCAAAAGTTTGGGAACCACTGCCTTAATCAATCTGCTGTCAGACTGGTAGAACAGAAATCTCCCCAAGGTGTAAAAGGATAGAAGACAGACAGCCTGAGACATAAATATCTGCCTTTTGCCACAATAAAATTAAAACATATGTGTGTGTATGTCTCATGATGACATCACTAACATAGCTGAATCTCTATTTTTGCACTAATGATCTATGTAGTAGTGATTAATAACAAAAGTAATACCTTTTTCAGTTCACCAATAGCAACAATCTCTTCACAAGCATTGTCATGACTCTGCTCGATCTTTACACCTGTAGCTTCTAAATCAGATGTATAAGTGTTATGGTCCGTCATGCAAGTATTGCTGGATTCTGATGGTTCTTGACCATGCCCTTGCTCTTCAACGAGTATGGCATGTAGACATTGGCTTAAAGACGATAATGATCCCAGTTGTGCTCTTAATTCTTGATGCTTCAATTTTACATAATTATAAATAGAGTTCTCCACATCGATTGTTCTCCTATCCTTTCCAGACCATAAATTCCAACAAGGATGAAATGTGTCCGAATAGTATTGAAAAATTTCCACTGGACATGCAGCTCTTAATTCATTAAGGTATTGTGTATACAAGTCAGATGTTGAAGCGTCAGCTAGGCTGACCAGCAGCTCTTTAATTTGCGATTGTTCCATCTGGCTCAAGAATGAAATTTTACAATGCATAAATTCAAACAAAAGTGGTAAGCAAAGCTTTATTGTGGCATTGGGAAACAGGACCTGCATATCCAAAGAATTCTGAATGTCTGGGCTCAGGGTCAAGTACTTCACTTGCTTGTCCAAATTAGGGTGAACTTGCAAGACAGAAAGCATAAGAAATCTTAAGGTTTCAGTGGAGTGTTTTCTTGCAAAACAATGTGCACAAACTTTCCAACTAAAAGTCTCATCTTGGCAAAGTATAGAGTACAAATCAAATTCTTGATTAAGACCTGGAAGGAAAGTGACAAACATGTGTTCTGGAAAATTGTGCAAAACATTCTGCATAGCAGTCATCATCAAAAATATATTTTTCACTGTAAACTTATCATCTATGTAAATAAGTTTCAATTTTACACCAGGGTCAGAATTATATAGAGATTCCAGTTCATCCAAAAATTGTGACTCTCTGCCAAATGGGAAGTGTAGACGAAGGAGCTTTGTCAAATCTGTTCTATCCATGAATTTGTCAGACACATCAGGTGACAGCTTGGCTGGAAATTCCACAAATGATGCTGGGTTTCTTGTAAAACGAGATGGAAGGTCAATTTCTGAATCATGACTGTGATTGAGGTCAGCCTTTGTGATTATGAGCCTGTCCATTTGTGGACCCAGTTGCAGCTGAATTGTAGCTGGACAACGCTTCCTGTTGAAAAATAAAAAAGCATTGAAAAAAATTGCCAGTATGCTACAAAAGTTATCATACGGCGTAAAAAAAAGCAAACCAAATAAAGAAAAAAAAAAAAAGAAAAAAAAAGAAATAACAAAAAAAAAAAAAAAAAAAAACAGCGACAGACATGACCCTTAACATTTGTATGAACTTGTAACATACCCGATAGCACAATTAAAAAGGGAATTTATTGCATCTGTGTGTTATTCGGGTAGTTAACCCTTTATATACCTGCTGCTGTCCATTAAATGGCTTTACTTATGAGAAGTCATCTTGTCATTTCAAAATGACTCCTTTGTGTTTCGCCAAAAACACCAAGATTAATTAGTAAGAATCAATTTAATAGACATGTATAAAATTCACATGCCCTGTCGATTCATCCCAAATGTTCCACTCACTGAGAATTATAATTCAATGAGGATTTGCCTGTGATTGCTAATTAGAAATTTAAAATGTACAGCAACATTTTAAACTATGTTTCAGTCTGAAGCCAAAAGATTTTTTTAACAGCAGGTGGAACTTATTTTGATAATATGTTTGACTTCAACTGGTAGCCAATTGACATTTTCTCCCTTGATTAAGTTTTGAACTGTGCCTACGATATCTGAACCAGCTTATAATAAATTACTTATGGCGATACTTGTCAAATATCTAACCATCCTAGAGCTTGCGGAGTATCATGTATCATCTGGCTGGAATAAAAGCAGAATAAAATAATATTCAGGTGGAGTATATCCTAAACTAAATACTCCTGAGCTAGTACACATCTTCTCTAAAAACCTAATGTACATTTCGCGAAGTGCTTCATCTTGGAGGCAACCAGTTCCTCTTCCGGGCAAGCTATTTAAACCATCTACGACTTTGTATATACAGAATCGGACTCATTCACAGGTGGGGGCGCCACCACCCTCTTGTACTTACACCAGGAAGACAGTGTAGTGGATGTCAACACCCTCTCTAATGAGAAGGAAACAGTAATAAAGTCATGTGCCGAAGTCGCTAGACCTCTGACCCAAGTCGGATTCTCCGAGGCCGATGCAACAGGACCCTGGCTTGGCACAACAGGCACCGAATTCATCAGACCCCTGAAGAGCCCAAAGGGCTCTGGGGAGGACCTCCCTATTTGGGAACAGGCTAGCTGAGCAATCTCACCCATAGAGATGAATATAGACCTAGTCCATGCAGACTCCGCCTTCTCAGACCCAGAAACTGCAGGCGCACAAGCTACCAGATCCTCAGATTGGCAGGATGCGCACAAAACATCCTTGCCTGGCTGTCCAGTAGGCAATTTAGCATTGCATCTGGCACAGGTAAACTTCTTCATAGAAGTTATCCCAGCATTAGCTCTCGAGAATCTCTCACTGACATGACAGATGGAAAAAAAAAAAAAAACACACAATACAGCCCTTGAGCCCAAACAATCTGAGGAACTCAGCACTTAGAAAACAAACCCCACAGACCAGGTACCATGAACAGAGATCGGAGAATGGGAGTCCTGTAGCTCCAAGATGACTGCTGTTCTGGTGTCTGCACACGTGGAGTGAGAGGGAAGGGAGGGGGACGAAACACCTCCCCCCAGGCACCAGAACTGGAATGATAGCCACCCCAAAGAACAGCCCCCTCCACCAATCAAGTGCCTAGCAGGGACATACGCTGCAGAATGAAACGCCCTCTCCACCCAGCACCCTAAGGAACCTAATGGCTGCCTCTGTTAGTAGGGGCAGCCATCCCCAGGTACCTCAAAGACTTCCTTAGCACTGTAAGGTTTTCCTCTCCAAGTGTCATTTCTGGAATCAATCTGCATTAAACGTACTATAACAAGTTCTAATTACTGATCAATGTGATCATTATAAAGGATCTAGAGGTATGTCTACCCATATAAAGCATTTATGTCAAACTTCAGGCTTGGGCAACATCCTAGAGTGATCTATTGTTGCCACTTATTTCCAGGTTTACTCCAAGTCAATAATGAAAGAGACATAAGTAAAAATCAAATGTTGAGACCATTTTTTCCTTCTAACAAAATAAATTACACTTGTTGTGTATTATATATAAAGAATAAAAATTCACAAGATTTACCTGTATTGATCACCAAAAGACAAACATTAAAAGTTACCTGGTATAACTGCTGCATCCAAGGTTTACCGTACTGTACTTCAGAGACTGCATCAGGTTGGGACTCATGTCTTCATTGGTGAGGGGCACAGAATTGCGAATTACAAAAATAACCTTTTGTTCTTCGCACCAAAAGTTCAGAAAGGACCAAAAATCATCCCAAGTATAGAACTCCATTTGCTCCAACTCATTTTTCTTATCTTCACATGCCTGCCAAATGCAAAGAACTGATTAAAATGCAATATAAAAAAAAAAAAAAGACATGTAGTGAGGTTTTCAGTTTTTTCAGAGTATGAAGGGTGGTCATATGTTTTTAAAGTAATTTGGAAATAAAGCGCCACTCCCATTTGTGTATAAAGTATTTTCTGACTAGTGCAATTACAGCACTAGTTACTAGATTAACGATAAAGACACCTCACACAAACACTAAGGGGCAGAGTCAATTCAGCGCAAGGTGCCAAAACAGCCTACGGACACTCACCGCCTTGGTGTTTTTACTCAAATCTCTGCTCATTTTCCTTTACATCCCACAGAAATTATACATTTGCACAAGGAAATGATGTCTGAAAATCTAAAATCCTCAAATTCTGCATACACATTTTTCCAAGACATCAAAGGCCCTTAAATGCCAAAACAGAAACAACCCCAAGCATACTCTATCCTAGAATGGACACTGTGATGTGATCATTGCTCCTGAATATAAGCATCCAATCCATTCAAGAAGCATATGTATGACATATTTCTAGTTGCTAGAAAGTCAGGATCAATTTGATTACAGCAGTGCAGACAACTCTCTCCAACCCATGCAGTCAGTGCTGTGGTATCCATTTACAGGCACAGCAAATTGGCTTTACCAAGCAAGAACTTTTAAACAGAATCCGATATAGGACAACGATAAGTCTACAAAATATGAATGTAGAAAATACAAGACCGGGATAATGATCTTTTAATCATACCTGAACAGAAGCACTTGAAGATGAATCAGAGACAGGTTGACAATACACATCAAGTAAAGCATCTGGGACGTTCTTTAATTCATAGGTTTCACGAAGAATGACACGCAGGCACTGATAGAGTGATGGTAAGATTCCCATTTTGGATGAAAGTGTGTAATGTAGAGATGCAACATAGGCATATATGGATTTGTCTGTTCTTAGCCTTTTACTGTCCTTTGTGAACCATACTTTTCTGCTTGGATGCCATGTATCAAAGTAGTACTGGAAAAAGTCTACAGGACATAAAGCTTTCAAGTCACTGAGGTGACGATTGTACACTTTCAGTGAGCGTGCATGAAACAGGGTTTGTAAGACAGTTTTAATTTGGGCCTGGGTAGCAGACTGTAGATGAGCAATTTTCTGTTCCAAAACTTTCACAATTAACAGCATGCAATGCCTAACTGAGGTGTTTGGTAAGAGCATACTTAAGTCTAGAGAATCAGCGATCTCTGGATGTATTACAATAGATTTAATTTGAGCTTTCATTTTCGGAATACTTTGTAGAACAGAAACTATAAGAAACCTTAATGTATCTTGCGTATTTGTTTTCGATATGCAACTAGCACAAATCTTCCAACCAGAGACATCTTCACAGGAAACACTGTACAAGTTTAGGCCAGGACCAATATTACTTAGGAGATCTACATAGAGATGCTCAGGGGATTTTTGTGCCAGTTCCTGCATAGATGAGGACATAATAAATATATTCTTCACCATTACACTGTCTTCTACAAATACCAGTTTTATTTTGGCATTTGGATCATAAACAAAAAAACTATCCAACTCCACCAACACCCGAGTGTGATCTTTGAGAAGATTTGAAGCAATTTTCAATAGTCTTGACAAATCGCTGCGATCCAAGAATTTTCTTGATATGTCGTTTGAGACTTGAGCAATTCCGGCAAGACTTAGAGATCTAACTTTCTTTGCCTCTGGTTTGAGAGCCATATTTGGTAATTCTCACAATTCCAAGCAATTTTTGTTTCTTTCCGTACGTTTTTTCTCCCTAGGTGAATAATTTACACATAAAATTTTACATATAGGTACATAGCCGTTTGAAACATTCACTTTTAGACAACTCAAATATATTTGTACAAGCAAAGTTTAGAAGTTAAATAACTTTCCACCGAAATTGAATATAAAACGTAAAAATATTTTTAACATGTTCTAGTTCAGAGTTCATACACTCTTACATTTCCTAGAAAATTACTTTCATGTTCTCACTGTTTGACTACTAGCCTATAGTTGAAAGGTTAATGCAGATTATGCGCCACGGTCATTATTTGCAGCAGTATTCCAACAGAGAAAGATGGGTGAAATAGAAATATAGTAAAAGCTTTCTTTAAAAATTATATGAATGCTGCCTTTTTTTTCAAAGAATGGCATTTTGAGTGAGAAAAAGAACATGATCTACTTTTGAATCTCTTGCACAGCACTTAAAACAATTATTGCACCATATAAAAAAATAAAGCTAATATTTCCTCAAACAAAATGTATTTTTTTGGTTTGCTTATTATAACTTCAGAAAGGTATTTTGTAGAAGCTCTTGTGAAGCCAGAAGCAGTTTCCTAACACTTGTTAAAATGCAATAATGGTGAAGGACTGCACAGCTCTGTGTGTAATGACATGACTGTGGCAACAAACTTCCATCATTAAATACAACTTTTCAAATATTACAGCAGCACTAAAAAATATCTGTGACATCACCAAGCTGTGCACAGTATGGCTGCAGTAACTGAGAGCAAGTAGTTTCAGACAAGTAAAACAAAATGGAGTAGCAGTAGCAGCTGGGTCTGATGTACTTATAATTTATATGTTTGATACTTAGGGTTACAATAGTTTTTTCCCCCTTTTTAAAAAAATTGCCTGCTTTACATTAAATATTTGCTGTCTAGAAACATGAAAAAATTAGAGGTTATCAGTAAGATGCTCTAATTATTTTACAACTTCTGAATAGCTACACGCTGTGAAGAGAGCAGCGATAAAGTGGAGTTTTACAGCAAGATTGGGGCCATGGCCTGCAGTCTGGCAGCATACATGCCATACTTATTGTACAATTTCACAATATAAATTAGAGATGGGCGGGCTCGGTTCCCTGAGATCCGAATCCATCCGAATTTCGCCTATCCGAGTACCGAGCCGAGCAGGCATGGTACTCTCCCGCCCATTCGGAATCAAGGCAAAACATCATCGTGACGTATTTGTATTTCTGAGCTCGGTTCTCCCGAGATTTGAAAAGCATAAATACCAGCCTTCACAGCAATCCATCGCCATTTGACAGAGGGAGAGAGCAGGGTTAGGTCAGAGGCTGTATTAGCGCAGGGACAGAGCAATAATTGTACACCTTATTCTTTCATTTCGAATCTATTCAATTCTATTATTAAATCAAATTCTATTAGCAATAGTTAGAGCAGCAAGACAGGAGGATAGAGGAGGCTTATTTTTCAATTTTTTTGCACTACAAGTGCTTTGGGGTCTCCCATATTCCCCAGTGTTTTAGACAATTCATCTGGCTGTCAAAAAAGTCATTTGTCAGCAGTATCTATCTAATACAATTTTTGGCACTACAAGTGGTTTGGGCTCATTAAAATGGTAGTGTAGCAGTCCACATATGAGCAGAATCAGCAACCGGGTTCTGTCACCAGTCCTGATGGTAGTGTTCCCAGTACGTCATCTGGTAAAGGCGATGTAAAAGTACATAATCTTTTTAAAATCAGGGAAAAAAACACACACCAAAAAAAATTTACCGTGTTGAAGCGAAAAAGAAGTGTAACTGAGGAAAAGGTAACTGCCAATAAAAAAAAAAAAGAAAATGTCAACATGCCATTCTACACACGCAGTGGCAAAGAAAGAATGAGGCCTTCGCCTTTCTCTATTAGTGGCAGATCAAATAATGTTACTGAGCCTTCTTCTTGTACAGTCACTCGTGACCAAGCAAGACCAAGTAATTTGGAGTCGAAAAGTGGTGCACAACTACTGTTGCGCGTCAAAGCCAAGTTGCAAGAAAACAGTAAGGCATTAGAGGATAATGTATGCTCAGAATCAGAAATGACACCAATCACTGTGGAGAGTCCATCCACCAGTGGTATGTCTAATCGTGAGCATTCTGATAATGTACCCATAAAGAAGGGCCCTTTCGGCATTTCTGCTGATGTGTGCCTTAACAGCCCGAGTGTAGCCGGTGATACACCAAGTGAGGATGACACTTTGGAATTAGAAGAGGATGAGGGGGAGTTTTGGGTAACCGACGAGGGCGCTGATGAGGATGCGGTTGATTGTGTAAGTCCTGCACCAGAGGCAGCAGTGTGGCACCAGTTCTGGCACCAATTTGCACTTTCCAAACACAAGCAGGGAAGACGCAGGTTGAGGACCACAACATTTTGACATCTGGGCTGGTTTGAAGGATTTGACAAAAAAATGTGTGACCTTGCCCATAACTCCAACCAATCCTACTATTAACATACAAAGAATGGTGGAGGGCCTAGCAGGGATAAAACTATTTTTCCTAATTTGCACTAATAAGGTTTGGGTGTAATATACACCCAAAGACGAGTGCTCAATTGCTAAGAGTCATTGATGAAGAGGAAGACAAGCAGGCTTGTCTATATTTGCAGGCAAATTCTACAGCATTATATAGTTAACACCCAAAGAGTAGAGCTCCATTGCTAATTGTATTTGCTGAAATAGAAATAATAGGGCTGACAGTCTTGGTCTAAATCTGCAGTTACATTTTATTGTACCATAGCTTACTCAGAAACAGGAGAGGTGGCAGGGTTATGCTAATCTTCCTCAAACAATACTAATTCATTCCACCATCATAGAAGTCTGCGTAGTATGATGTAATTGCCAAAAATGGCATTCCAAATGGAATTAGTAGTTCATTTTAGGGCAGAGCTGTTATGATTCTTTTACAGCAGAGCAAATATCAAAATGTTGTGCGTAATCATCTGCATCACCACTGGGTGTCTTGGGAAAGCAATTTTTTGTACAACAAGCAGTTGCCAGAGAAACTGAAGGAGAAGATGTCCAAACAAGATGTTGATAGCTCTTGGATCCTGGCGAAGCAAATTAAGTACGTAATCTGCAATTAAAATATAGTTAGCACATTTATTTTGTTTTATTTCACACGTTGAATTTCTGTAGCTACTTGTCAAAATGTATTATTAAGGCAATCACTTGACTCAAGCTAACCGTGTCTGCACTCTCTTCACAAGTGACTACTTTGCTGAAGTAAAGTATATTCCCCTCAAATGCTAGTCTTCTTGCAGCTGCTGCATTCTCCTACATGCTGTTGCAGAAAACAAATTGTCCCTAAATTTTTCCGGACACAAACAGCATCTCCTGCATGTCATTTTTTAAAAGTTCTGTAACATCAAGTTGATTATGTGTGCAAAACAGAAAATGTGATGGAATTCAACCCCGCTGTAATGCTTGAACAAAATTGGGGTCATAATCAGAAATGACATATCCTCAGGAGAGTCCAAGCAGGATTAGCCATTTTTCAATGACATCCCTTAATTTTTGGAACAGATTGTCAGCTGTATGCCTCTTAGTGAAGCTGCTGATACACAGAGTAGCCTACTTCTGAAAAATGTGACGTACTTAGGTACATGCTGCTGCTGTCCCTGCTGGTGAAGGCAAATGACTAAGCCAGTGGGTTGTCATAGTCATATAATCTTTAGTTTGCCCAGTTCCGCTTGCCCACATATCTGTGGTTAAGTGTACAGTGGGTAGAATGGCATTTTGTAGCCCAATTATTACATTTTTATGAACTTTCTGGTAGAGGTGAGGAATAGCTTTTCTAGTAAAATGGTGTAGTGATGGAATTTGGTAATAGGGACAGAAGACCTCAAGTAACATTCTAAAACTAGCTGCATTAATAATGGACATTGGACGCTGGTCTAATACTAGCATAGTCCTTATGGCGTCTGTGATCCGCTTTGCGACTGGGTGACAGATTTCATATTTGCTTCCTCTTGCAAAGGATTGTTTAACTGTAAATGACTGTCTCTGGGGATATTGATGATGAAGGTGTTGGGGGGGGGGGGTAGATTGCAGGTGCTGGAATGTAGATGAGAGAAGGGAGGCAGATGGTGCTGGACTGCTTGTTAAGTTTCTGATTTTCCCAACAGCTTTCCAAGAACTCGCTGAAAAATGACGTAACATGGATGAGAATCCCAGATGGTTAAGTTCCCTACCTCTACTGAGTGTGGCTTTAAAAACGCTACAAATGGCTAGACAACTGTTGTCAGGATTTGTGTAAAAATAATTCCACACTTAAGAGGTGGATTTTTGGTCTTATGCCCAGGCATGACAATGGCCTTTTTGTTATCACTGGCAAGAACTGCAGCAACTTTTCTTTGAAAGTATATGAAAATCATATTGTGACCTAGGAGGTGGCCAAAATTGAATGGAAATTATTGGAAATTAGTGAGGTTAATAATAATAATGTTTTGGTTTTTTTTTAACAAGTTGCAAAACATAACCAAACAAAAAAAAAAAACACACCAAAACACGCAAGGGCGGTTTGGCAAAACCAAAACAACGGGGGTCAGTGAGCATCTCTAATATAAATTCACTAGTCACTTGTGACGATCAAATGACAGTATTTGTTAATTTAAGTTAATCAGAACTTGAGTGATAGTAAACAGTGTGTGTAAATAACTAGTACAGAAAGTAAATTATTTGGAAGAAGCACCCCATTTGTCTCAAGAGGTCAGAGAAGGTGGTATTAAAGAATTTCTAGGTCCTTAGCGATAATGGTAATAATGATATGTGAAGGAGTTAAAAATCTTGGTATTTGCCTTAAAAATACATTCAGCGTAATCACCAGCTCCAGCCTTGATCTATCTCAAAGACCCCGGATGGAGGCATAGGACATGGGATAATGAATGATGGCATTGGGAGTACTAGGACATGGGATCACGAATGATGGCATTGGGAGTACTGGCGCCAATGAAAGTTGATAAGAACCCATAAAAGTGACATGAAGAGAACTAACTAGCTTTGTCAGAAGATTTATATTTACTGAGGAAAATATCAATCATGTGTTTCTGTTCTATAACCAGATCAAACGCTTTTTCATGTATAAATGTATCCCACTAATAAATGAGCACAGCTCAGTTCTATCTTGACATTTGCATGCCTGTGTCTTGATTACTGATCTCCTGGTTAACCAGCATCTTATCTCATTGATATCTGAAGGGACTTGATAAAGGAGAGGTAAAATTACCCTAACAAAAGTATCCTATGCCACTGAGTGTGTTCACATATCTCTGACAACAATTAACAAATGGCAATAAATCAATACTTGTGCAATAAATTTTAAAACAAAAATGTAAAAAAAACAAAAAAAAAAACAATGCTTAAACAATTGTATAAGCATATTTTTTTTTAAAAAAAAAGTATGCTTAAACAATTGTATAAGCATATTTTTTTTTAAAAAAAAAGTATTGCACAAGTATTGATTTACTGTCCATTGTTAATTGTTGTCAGAGATATGTGAACACACTCAGTGACACAGGATACTCTTTATTTCATGCATAAATTATGTTTTAAACTCAAATACACCATTTTGCAGAATGAACGAGTGTAGAGCTCACCTACGTTGGGTTATGTCAGATCTTATTGACTTATACCACTTCAGAGATGCCTTATGGAAGCAATAGAAAGTAGATGCTTCTATTAAAGATCCATGATTACAGGCACATACAGAATACATGGAGTAGGCAAAGACATGTAGCAAAAGACCAATATTATATACAATTTTCATCAAAGCATATTTAGTCCTGCAAAACTTTGGAAGGCCATTAATAATTTATCCAAAACCTGCTAGCACCAATACAAATAATACAGTGCTTTCTGTCAACAACACCATTTCTACTTCTTTATTGGGGCAGCATAACCTTGGCCCAATTTCTTACATTACTGGGCTCATTCCAGAACAAGAACTGCAAAACCAGTAAAAAGTAGCTATAAGTCTCCTAAAAAAAAATAGGAAATTAGAAATATAAGACAGCGTAAAAAGATAAAATGCTTAAAAAAAAAGTTATTTCATTGTTGTATAAACATTGCTTTATATGTTTGAGAGGTTTCAAAATGCATGTGGACTGTTAACATTCAACCCATACTTTTAAGCAGATTTTCATTCAACTAAATACAAGGAAAATGCACTTTTAAGCAAAAACAAAACATGATCAATGTTAAGGATTGCCTAATTGTACCTAACATTATTTCTCTAATGCACATTTAACATGCCTTATATATATAAAAAAAAAAGCAACATAACACTTAAATATAGCATTTAGCTACATCAATAAATAAGCATGACATTCTGTAAGGTGTACCGGTAGAAAGCGGCAAGGGCCAAAAAAGGAAGTATGGAACTTGGCCTCAAAATAGTAATATTATATGACAGACGAACATGTAAACGGCGAGAAAAGACTCAAAACTGGTAAACATTTAACACATAAGGGTTTTTCGGTAAACTCACAAGACCCAGTTGGTGGTAAAGAGGCCGCCCACTTCATAAATCAAAGGTTTAAAGTCACGAGGTTACATATCGCTATCTCTTCCCGGTGCATTTGCAACTTTCCTATTCATTAGCTTCTTCCGGTGAATGACGCTTAAATGCTGCGACACCTGAAATCTCTCACAGACCATACAGAAAAAATTGGTATCCGCCTAGCGGCGAAGCCAGACCAACGGAAAGAAAGAATATGCAGGCGTCATCAGGTGTCGACAAAGTTTTTGTTTGAAAGAGTAAAATAATGTAGGTAAGGTTACATTCTAAAGTGTCTTCATACTCTTGAACATAGGGCTACAGTTGCGGCCATTTTGTTGGAGATTATTCACTTTGCTGTAATATAAATTCTGCAGTACATTTCAACTACAAGAGGTAGATTCTTGTGTTCAGAGGTATTGGGGAAAGCTTACAGAAATTGGAATATTAAAAAAATTAATAATAATAAAGAACCTCCTACATGAACCCCTCTGATCCCAAATTTGACACAATTTACTATTGCAGTAACCAGTGCCGAATTAATTATATATATATATATATATATATATATATATATATATATATATATATATATATATATATATATATATCATACTTGCCAACTCTCCCAGAATGTCCGGGAGACTCCCGCATTTTGAGAGAGTCTCCCGGACTCCCGGGCGAGTGTGGAAAAATCCCGGATCTGCCCACTTGAATTAGGTCACAAACGCCGTGATTCCTGGTGAATCGCAGCGTTTGGCCCCGCCCCCACTGTCAAATGACGCATTTTGCGTCATGACATCATGGGGGCGGGTCCAAAATGACACGGATTTTGGAGGCCCGCCCCCCATGACGCCCACCTCCCCCGCAGGCTCCCGGATACCAACATTGTAAAGTTGGTAAGTATGATATATATATATATATAACATTGTAAAGTTGGTAAGTATGAGATATATATATATATATATATATATATATATATATATATATATATATATATATATAATATCAAATAGACAGGGGCGCTTCCATGGTGCATTAACCAAGTAAAATGTTTATTTCAAACAGTAAAATTTGCAGGTACCAGATGGTAAATATTTTCAGGCATAGATAACACAACAGCTCAGTTCTGATCTCCAGACACTGACAGCTCAATCTGAAGCAGTTCTAAGTCAAAGAGAATCCACAAACACCTCTACGCGTTTCATCCCTAAGGACTTCGTATATCGGCGGTTCCCAAAGTGTGCGCCGCGGCTCCAAGGGGTGCCACGGCGCTGTCACAGGGGTGCTGCTGGCCAGCCATAGAAATAACAAACAACACTAAAACTTACCAATCCGCGTGGCGCCGGGACCCAGCATCCACCTCTCTCACGCAGCGTGTCATCAGTGACAAGCTGCATGTGAGAGAGGTGGATGCTGGGTCCCGGCGCAGAGCGATTTGGTAAGTTTTAGGGGCATATTCAATTGTTTTTTTTCCCGCGCCGCGGAAAAACTATAACCGTTAAGCTGGATTTCAGCTCGCGGACCTAGAGATTTTCAGCGTTTCCACCGAGAATTGAATATGCCCCTTAGTGTTGTTTGTTATTTCTATGGCTGGCGCGCGGCAGAGGGGACAGAGAAGGGGGGACCAGCATGGCACAGGGGACAGAGGAGGGGGAACCAGCGTGACAGAGGGCAGAGGAGGGGGAACCAGCGTGATAGAGGGCAGAGGAGGGGGGACCAGCGTGGCAGAGGGCAGAGGAGGGGGGACCAGCATGACAGAGGAGGAGAGACCAGCGTGGCAGAGGGGACAGAGGAGGGGGGACCAGCGTGGCAGAGGGGACAGAGGAGGGGGGACCAGCATGACAGAGGGCAGAGGGCAGAGGAGGGGGGACCAGCGTGGCAGAGGAGAGGGGACCAGCGTGGCAGAGGGGACAGAGGAGAGGGGGCCAGCGTGACAGAGGAGGGGAGACCAGCGTGGCAGAGGAGGGGGGACCAGCGTGGCAGAGGGGACAGAGGAGGGGGGACCAGCGTGGCACAGAGGAGGGGTACCAACGTGGCAGAGGGGACAGAGGAGGGGGGACCAGCGTGGCAGAGGGCAGAGGAGGGGGGACCAGCGTGACAGGGCAGAGGAGGGGGGACCAGCGTGACAGAGAGCAGAGGAGGGGGGGCAGCCAGGGCCATCTTAACAGTATTATGGGCCCCCGGGCAAAGCAGTGCACCGGGGCCCATATATATATATATATATATATATATATATATATATATATATATATAGATGTATAGAGATAGATAGATGTACTTGCTCAGTGAACCTTGAAGGTTTTTTTTGCAGGTTTTTTCTTTTGCAGGATTATTTATTCTAATTAAGAGCCCTGCCTATGGGGCCCCCTTGCCCGTGGGGCCCCCGGGCACCTGCCCATCGTGCCCAATGGAAAAGATGGCCCTGGGGGCAGCGTGAGAGGGTACAGAGGAGGGGGACAGCGTAAGAGGAGGCAGAGGAGGGGGACAGCGTGAGAGGGGGCAGCGTGAGAGAGGGCAGAGGGACTAGATGCAGAGGGGGCAGAGTGTCTGGATGCAGAGGGGGCAGAGTGTCTGGGGGCAAAGGGGGCAGAGTGTCTGGATGCAGAGGGGGCAGAGTGTCTGGATGCAGAGGGGGCATTTTTGCATACAACTAAATAAGTATTTCTGTCCTGACCTATTACAATTTTTTGACACAACTACTGCTCAGTAATTATATTGGAGGGGTGCCTTGAAAAAATTATGGAGACTCTAAGGCTGCCGCGAACTGCAAAAGTTTAGGAACCACTGATATACATATATATATATATATATATATATATATATATATATATATATATATATATGAAACACAGTTAATTCCAGCACAAACACCACAGTAACAGCATACTTGACAACATTTCATTTTTTTTCCCCGGGAGCTGCTAGTAGGAGGCAGGCGTGTAGGGGGCGGGGCCCCGAAAAATCGCGTCATTTTAGCCCCGCCACCGTTACGTAATGACGCAAATCGCGTCATTCTACAGTGGGGGCAGGGCGAACCGTATTCTGCCCACTTCTGGGCAGATCAGGGAGATTGCCACACTCTCTCGGGAGTCCGGGAGACTCACGCAAAATGCGAGAGTCTCCCGGACGTTCCGGGAGAGTTGGCAAGTATGAGTGACAGTAGAAAAAAGAAACAAAGTAGTTGGACATGCCCAATTTTAACCTAAATAGGCTTGCTTCAGACAAGACAAAAAACAATCAGGGTGGCTTAGTGGCTAGCACTTCTGCCTCAGCACTGGGGTCATGAATTTGATTCCCGACCATGGCCTTATCTGTGTGGAGTTTGTATGTTCTCCCTGTGTTTGCGTGGGTTTCCTCTGGGTGCTCCGGTTTCCTACCATATTTCTAGAAACATAATTTAGACTGTAAGTTCCAATGGGGCAGGGACTGATGTGGGAGTTATCTGCACAGCGCAGCGGAATTAGTGGCGCTATGTAAATAACTGTTTTCAGGAATTTTACATGAAAATAAATGTATTTATTTTCATCTAAATAATGTTAGTACCTACTTTGTATTTAGTAACATATCCTGAGAATTATCGGCCTGATGCTGAGTTGTTCGCAAAATAAGGGTATGTTATGGTAAGAAAAAAAGTGCATGCAAAAGTAGTGTATTTTCACCCATAACTCGATATGTGTCTGGTTCAGCATCGGCAGAATATGCACCAGAGTTATACATATTACATAAGTGCAAAAGTAGCGTATTTACGCCCATAAGCAGTGCTCTCTGTCTCTGCATTACAAGAATATGTGCCATGTTAACAGCAGGTGTATTTACACTTATTAAAACAACTGTCGCTGTAACACTAACGCCTTAATATTTACACAGCCACACAGTTTAAGAAAAACTAATTATCTTCATTTGAACAAAGCCATAAATAATATTTGTAAGGAAACAACCAGATGTAATCAAAATATATTATTTAACTAGGGGGATTTTTTTTATTTTTTTTCATTTTGAAAACAAAATTAAAAGCTCCCATCCATTCATTTGAAATACTGCAGGATGTTGCTCAAGCACACCTGCAGGTTTTTCTCAGCAAATGCCCTCAACATACTGTATGTCCTCTGTCTTTACCTGTGAACTGGTTCTGGCAGTTCCTCCACAACAGAATTTGTGT
The DNA here is from genome assembly GCF_038048845.1 of Mixophyes fleayi. Lineage (NCBI taxonomy): Eukaryota > Metazoa > Chordata > Amphibia > Anura > Limnodynastidae > Mixophyes > Mixophyes fleayi. Next base: position 40,789,067 of record NC_134412.1, read on the forward strand.
ATGATACAAAGAGAACATATTAGTGTCAGAATTAATTTTTATTTTTTTTCAATAATTAAACATTCCATAATTACACACTACATACATCATTTTGCCGATTGGGTTTGGTTGTTTGGTATGTTTTTTTTAGTTCTTTTTTACTTTGATTCTGACTCAATGCAGTTATCAATTATGTAGCAAAGCAACTATTTGGCAGAGGTCTTCTTTTTAGAGAACATGCCAACAAGCACACATATGTGAACTAGTAAAAAATGCTGTCAATCAATTTGTACATGTAATACAGAAGACTTAGTTACACACATTTGCAAATATTATTATTATTATTATTAATAATTATTTATAAGGCGCTACAAGGAATCCGCAGCGCCGTACAGAGACAAACAAAATCACAATACAATGGGAGACAGCACAGTACAGTAAACACAGCAACTCAGTACGCTTAATGCACAGCTAGAGAGGGCGGGGAGGATCCGAAAATGACGGGGCCCAAGAAGGGGGGCGTGGAAGACAGGGAGACCCCCAGGGGGGAGGAGGGAGCGAAAGTGGATGTGGGGTGGAGGACCTTTGAGGAGGAGGGTTAAGTAGCTGGAGAGCAGAGTTAGAAGTGGTGGAAACAGGAGGAGAGATGGCCCTGCTCAGAGGAGCGTACAATCTAAGGGGAGGGGTGGACAGACAGAGAGACGCAGGGGAGAGAGGGAGAGTAGGGGGACAGAGGCAGAAGATAAGGTAGCAAGTTAAGTGGGAGACAGAAAGGCTTTAAGAAAAAGGTGGGTTTTTAGGGCCCGTTTGAAGCTGGATAGATTAGGGGAAATTCTGATGGAGGGAGGGAGCTTGTTCCAGTGGAGGGGGGCAGCGCGGGCGAAGTCTTGGATACGCGCGTGGGAGGAGGTTATAAGGGGGGAAGAGAGGCGACGGTCAGAGGCAGAACGGAGAGGGCGGGATGGAGCATGAATAGAGAGGAGGGTGGAGATGTAGGGCGCAGTGGAGTTGGCGAGGGCCTTGTAGGTGAGTGTGAGGAGCTTAAAGAGGATTCTGAAGGGGAATGGGAGCCAGTGAAGGGTTAGGTAGAGGGGGGAGACAAAAGAGGAGCAGCGAGAGAGGAAAATAAGCCTAGCTGCAGCGTTAAGGACGGATCGAAGGGGATCGAGATGAGAGTGGGGGAGGCCAGTGAGGAGGAGGTTGCAGTAGTCCAGGCGGGAGATGATCAGAGAGTGGATAAGGCATTTGGTGGCATCTTGGGAGAGGAAGGGCCGGATGCGAGCGATGTTGCGCAGCTGGAAGCGGCAGGATTTAGCAAGAGAGAGGATGTGGGGGCCAAAGGAGAGAGAGGAGTCGAGGATGACACCAAGGCAGCGAAGTTGGGGGACAGGGGAGATAGAGGTGTTGTCGACAGTGATGGAGAGGTCAGAAGGGGATGGGGTATGAGAGGGAGGAAAAACTATGAGCTCAGTTTTGGCAAGGTTAAGTTTGAGGAATCGAGAGGACATCCAGGAGGAGATGGCAGAGAGGCAGGCGGACACCTTAGAGAGGAGGGAGGGAGAGAGATCAGGAGAGGAGAGGTATAGTTGAGTGTCGTCAGCGTAAAGGTGGTAGCTGAAGCCGAAGGAGCTGATGAGTTCACCCAGGGAGGAGGTGTATAGAGAGAAGAGTAAGGGTCCCAGAACAGAGCCCTGAGGGACCCCGACTGGAAGGGTGGATGGGGGGGAGAGAGACCCAGAGGTGGTGACAGAGAAGGAACGGTGAGTAAGGTAAGAGGTGAACCAGGACAGGACTGGGCCGGAGAGGCCGAAAGACAAATATATTATAAGCCACCCGTCATTCCACAGCGCTTCTACTGAAAAGGTCTTAACTCTAAACAATGAGAGGACTGGCCATCTGGCACTTCTGGCAAATGCCAGAAGGGCCGATGGTCAGATGGGCCGGCCCGACTCCTCCTGTCTTCTTGGTAGCTGGTTCCTCCCCAGGAACCAGCTACCTCTGCTGCGCGCTCCTGAGCACAGCACAGCATAACGGGGGAGGGATTGTTTGGTTTTTCTGAATGGGTAGGGGGGGTCGCGACCCCTGCAGGCTGGGAGCTGTCAAATGATCTTTTTAAATGTTAGTAACACTGTGCTATAAATTCTGAGTGCAGAGATCTTTCCAGGTGACTTTTATTAGTTATTATTGATTTATAGAGCGCTTACATATCCTGCAGCGCTCCGCAGAAGGAGAGGGGGTGGGAGAGCCAAAGGGGAAGGGGGTGCTGGGAGAGGGGATGAGGGAGCCAAAGGGGAAGGGGGTGCTGGGAGAGGGGGTGGGAGAGCCAAAGGGGAAGGGGGTGCTGGGAGAGGGGGTGAGAGAGCCAAAGGGGAAGGGGGTGCTGGTAGAGGGGGTGAGAGAGCCAAAGGGGAAGGGGGTGCTGGTAGAGGGGGTGAGAGAGCCAAAGGGAAAGGGGGTGCTGGGAGAGGGGGTGGGAGAGCCAAAGGGGAAGGGGGTGCTGGGAGAGGGGGTGAGAGAGCCAAAGGGGAAGGGGGTGCTGGGAGAGGAGGTGAGAGAGCCAAAGGGGATGGGGGTGCTGGGAGAGGGGGGTGAGAGAGCCAAAGGGGAAGGGGGTGCTGGGAGAGGGGTGAGGGAGCCAGGGGGGTAGACAATGCAGGAAGACGTGTGAGAGTGCTAGGGGGGTAGACGGAGCAGGAAGAAGTGTGAGAGTGCCAAGGGGGTAGACGGCGCAGGAAGAAGTGTGAGAGTGCCAGGGGGGTAGACGGCGCAGGAAGAAGTGTGTGAGTGCCAGGGGGGTAGACGGTGCAGGAAGAAGTGTGAGAGTGCAAGGGGGGTAGACGGTGCAGGAAGAAATGTGAGAGTGCCAGGGGGGTAGACGGTGCAGGAAGAAGTGTGAGAGAGCCTGGGGAGAAGGAGGTGCAGGGGGTTAAGTGAGAAGGACAAAGGAGAAGATGATGCAGTGGTATAGGTAAAAGAAAGTGTAAAGGGAGAGACATGTTAAGAATGGGAATGTCAGGGATGCAGCCATCATAAAACACAAGTAGTAATGAAGAATGGGAATGCACAGAGGGGACAAGTGTTAAAAAAAAAATAATAAAAATCAAGCCTTCACTTATATTTTCCATACCCCCACTTCTAAATTTCCGCTTCAACCACTGCCCTCTGTTCCTGCTCCCGACTGGCTATGTGAGCCGACAGCTGCAGACCCCTCATCGCCCAGCGCACCCAGTAGGGGAACAGAACACAGGATGCCATAATCAGGTAAGTTAATATATTTTCTCATGTGCAATGTGTTTTTAACCATCCTTTCTTGAACTGGGGGCACTGTGTATCCAATGACGTTTAAAACACTATGTGTTGCTCATTATTGCGCTATAATATTTCTTGCATATTTATCTGTACAGAGATTTTTAATTAAGAGGAAAAAACACTGCTTGTCATAAATTTTATCTGTGATTGTGTCAATATATCTATTTTTGTTTGCATTGTAAATGGTGTATTAAGCTGCGCCTGGGACTTACACTCTCAGTATCTGATATTCTGCACCAATTTTTATTTGTGAATGAGTTTTTGTCTGTGCACTACTAATGATTTGGGGGCACTACTATGGCATAATGTTATTTGGGGGCACTATTGTGGCATAATATGATTTGGAGGCACTATTGTGGCATAATATGAACTGGGGGCACTACTGTGTGGCATAATATAAACTTCTTCTGCCAAAGGCAAGTCTCTCATTGTTGAAGAAGTTGCTGTATCGGGGCCCAAAATTCCTCTTGTCGGCCCTGCCTGTGAGTCAAGGGGGTAGACGTCTCGAGGTAAATAATCTTAATGTTTCCTATCTAATCAAACTGATGGATCACATCCAATTATCTCTCACCCACCTCCAATATCCCCCTTAATTTATATACTGTGTTATTTAAAATGAATAGAAAAGACGCATATCCAGTTACTGTGGTAAAAAAAATATTTTTCTCTGACATTTTGATGTAGATGGAAATACTTTTAATGCGGCCGTGTGGGTTCAAATGATCATTCAATAGTTATGGTTTTTTTTAGATATTTGTTACAGTTTTATTTCATGTGGAATGATTCATGAAAATTCTGCCATTACTATTTAATTGAGGGAAAAGGGTACCTGTTACCTATATGTGTGTATGTATTCTGTTGTTGCTATTTTGTGGGAGATTTGAAAAAAGCAAAACATTGGTTTCCTACAGTGGCGCCTGAATACTTGGTGGTATTGCTGTAGTATGGGGTGGCGTGGCGGTGGCAATGTTGTAGTTTGTTTGGGGCTTAGTATTGTTAATAAGTAGGAGAGGGTATTGCTGTAATGTGGGGTTGATGCTGGTTGCTGTAATGTGTGCGGTGATGTCAGTTGCTGTAATGTGGGGGGTCATGCTGGATGCTGTAATGTGGGGGTGATGCCAGTTGTTGTAATGTGGGGGGAGATGCCGGTTGCTGTAATGTGGGGGTGATGCCGGTTGCTGTAATGTGGGGGTGTTTGATGTAGTATGAGTGTGTGTGGGGGGTTATTTATTGCTGTAATTTGTGTACTAATAATGTATTTTCATGGTATTTATTAAAGTAATTGGGGTGCTAACAATGTAATGTTGAGGGTCATTAGGAGAAATAAATACCCCCCCCACACACACACACTCATGCAACATCATATTGTACAGCACCAGCAACGCACACTGCACCAGCATCAGTGTGCAACAATATAGTGCATGGAGCCCACAACACGTGGGCCTGTGTGCTTTAAATGCCAGGGCTGATTTTTAGTCCCAGTCCGGCCCTGAGAGTCACTATATTGGGTCACCTAGTCATATGGTTTTATATTGAGAGCTAACTTACCAGGGGATATCCCAAGAGCCACCAAAATTTTACTATAATGACTTGCACCAGCCTGCTCTCTTGGTTGTTGCACATTGAAACATACACTTTTTATTTATTGGGGGAGTTGTAATAAATAACTGCACAGCTTTAAATCACACTTCATCATCATCATCAACATTTATTTATATAGCGCCAGCAGATTCAATTGGGAACAAACAGTAATAAAACAATACTGGGTAATACATACAGACAGAGAGGTAAGAGGGCCCTACTCGAAAGCTTACAATCTATTGGGACAATGTTTTGATACACAAGGGTAAGTGCTTCATTATATTGAATATTTGTCCAGCTAGAATGCAAAGGTTACAAAGTATTTAGTGGGCTGTATGCTTTGTCACATAACTATGTTGGTCAGAGCAGAGCCGGATTTACACCTTATGGGGCCCTAGGCAAGATATCGGTTTGGGCTCCCCCCTTCACACACACAGTGGCCCCTCACACACACGCAGGGCTGCCATCAGAAATTGTGGGGCCCAGTACAAACGAAAGAGTCTGGCCCCCCCCCCCTTCCCAATGTATAGTGCGGGGTATATTACATTGACTCCATATTAAGCCACACCCCCTGATCATATTATCATACACATAGTACCCCCAGATCATATTATGCTACACATAGTACCCCCAGATCATATTATCATAAACATAGTACCCCCAGATCATATTATACACATAGTACCCCCAGATCATATTATGCTACACATAGTACCCCCAGATCATATTATCATACACATAGTACCCCCAGATCATATTATCATACACATAGTACCCCAGATCATATTATGCTACACATAGTACCCCCAGATCATATTATCATAAACATAGTACCCCCAGATCATATCATACAAATAGTACCCCCAGATCATATTAAGCCACACATAGTACCCCAAGATCATATCAAGCCACACATAGTACCCCCAGATCATATCATGCCCCACATAGTACCCCCATATCATATTATGCTACACATAGTACCCCCAGATCATATTATCATACATATAGTACCCCCAGATCATATTATCATACACATAGTACCCCCAGATCATATCATCATAAACATAGTACCCCCAGATCATATTATCATACACATAGTACCCCCAGATCATATTATCATACGCATAGTACCCCCAGATCATATTATGCTACACATAGTACCCCCAGATCATATTATCATACACATAGTACCCCCCAGATCATATTATCATACACATTGTACCCCCAGATCATATTATGCTACACATAGTACCCCCAGATCATATCATACACATAGTACCCCCAGATCATATTAAGCCACACATAGTACCCCCAGATCATATCAAGCCACACATAGTACCCCCAGATCATATCATGCCCCACATAGTACCCCCAGATCATATCATGCCCCACATAGTACCCCCAGATCAAATCATGCCCCACATAGTACCCCCAGATCATATCATGCCCCACATAGTACCCCCAGTTGATATCACGCCACACATAGTACCCTCAATACATATTATTTTTGTTACATTTACATATATGCATAGTGTAGGAACCCCCTGCGTGCTCACCTTCAACTCAGCGCGCCAGCCGAGACAGGAACATCAGCTGTCAGCACAGGCAGTCCCAAGCCGGACATCACAGAAGAATACAGCCGCCGGCTCTATCACAACCCCGCCCCCAGTGACAAGAAACAGTTCTCAAAATGAAAGACCCGACTCGCGGCACCACCACCCCCCGCACGAGTCGCGGGGGGGTGCCGCGAGTTGGGGGAGGGGCCACAATTTTTATTTATTTTTAAATATTTTCACTTGTCTCCCCCCAGCTGGGCCCTCGGGAGCCACTAGGCCCTAGGCAGGTGCCTAGGTTGCCTAGCGGTAAATCCGTCCCTGAGTCAGAGGGTTGTTGTCTTGTGTTAGCTGAGTAGAGGGTGGAAATAGGGTAACCTAGGGAGATTAAGAGGGTGGTAGAGGAATATTATAAGCTTGTCTGAAGAGGTGGGTTTTCAGAGAATATTTAAAGGTTTGAAGACTAGAGGAAAGTCTTGTGGTGTGAGGGGGCGAATTCCATAAAATAGGTGCAGCCCGAAAAAGTCCTGTAACCAAGAATGGGAGAAAGTAATGACAGTGGAAGAGAGACTCAGATCTTGTGCAGAACAGAGGTGTCTAGTTGGGAGATATTTTGAGAAAAGTGAGGAGATGTATGTCGGTGCAATTTTGTTGATAGCCTTGTATGTTAGTAGAACAATTTTTTTATTGGATTCTTTGAGAAACAGGCAACCAATGTAGAGACTGATAGACTGACTCAGCAGACGAAAAACAATTTGCAAGGAAAATCAATCTAGCCGCTGCGTGCAAAATAGATTGTAGGGGCTCAAGTCTGATTTTGGGAAGACCAGTAAGGAGGGAATTACAATAGTAGATGTGAGAGATGATGAGTGCATGAATTAAAGTTTTTTCAGTGTCTTTTGTGAGATATGTACATATTCTGGAAATGTTTTTAAGATGTATGCAGCATGAATTAAATATAGAGTTATGTGGAGAACAAAGGATAGTTGTGAGTCAAGGATTACACCTAGGCAACTGGTTTGTGGGGTGTGATTTATGGTCATGTTGTTAACAGAACTAGAAATGTCAGACAGGAAGCTTCTATTCTTGGGTGGCAATATTATTAATTCTGTTTTTCAAAGATTGAGTTTGAGTTGGCGAGAGGACATCCAAGATGAAATGACACAACGACAGTCAGTAACGCGAGACAACACAGATGGTGAGAGATCAGGAGAGGATAGATAAATTTGTGTATCATTCACATAAAGATGATACTGAAATCCAAAGGCGCTTATTAGTTTTCCAAGAGAAGTGGTGTAGATAGAGAATAGCAGAGGACTGAGCCTTGTGGTATTCCAACTGATAAAGGAAGCAGAGTGGAGGTTGTGCCAGAGAAATTAACACTGAAAGAGCGATTAGATAGGTAGGATGAGAGCCAGAAAAGGACAGTGTCTTGAAGACCTAGGGACTGTACAGTCTGTATGAGGAGAGAGTGCTCAACAGTGTTGAATGCAGCAGAGAGATCCAGGAGAATTAGAAGAGAGTAATAACCTTTAGTTTTAGCTGTGATCAGATCATTGACAACCTTGGTCAGCACAGTCTTTGTGGAGTGTTAAGAGCGAAAGCCTGATTGAAGCCTGATCCAATTAGTTGTTTGCAGAAAGGAAACGTGAGGCGAGTATAGGCAATTCACTCAAGAAATTTAGAGGGACATGGGAGCTGAGAGATGGGGTGGTAATTTGAGAGAGAGTTTGGGTCAGAATTTTGTTTTTTTTAGAATAGGAGTAATCACTGCGAGCTTGAATAGTGATGGAAAGATACCAGTAGAGAGAGAGAGATTACAGATTTTAGTTAGAGGTGGAATGAGCACACTGGACAGGAACCTACCAATTTGTGAGGGTATGGGATCAAGAGGACAAGAGGTAGAGTAGGAAGATAAGAAGATAGTAGACAGTTCCTCTTTGTCACGGAATTTGAGAGATGGCTGCTAACCGGTATTAGCGCAACTGAGCAGGGAGTCTAACGTACCCCCGGTATTCACCAGTGACCCCCACAAGGGAGTTTGGGCTTAGCTGCAGGGGGTACGCAGGTCGCGGTTCTTCAAGACAGTTACTGGTGTAGCGACAGTAGCAGACAGGTGTAGTCAGGCAGTCCAGGTCAAAGCCAAATAAACGGTGCGGTACACAGGGAGATTCCAGAGAGAAGTCAGGTCTAGCTACATAGTCAAACCAGCCAGGCAGCGAGGCACCAAAACGAAACACAGGAGCAAGAAGCCGAGGCATAACCGAAGAACACTGGATCAGAAGTTCAGAAATGTTACGAATATGATGCCTTAGTCAGTATTAGCACAGGCTTACCTAGGGCGCGGAGTCTAACGGCCTTCCGGTCTTCACCAAGAACCACCGCAAGGTAGTGTGGACTTTGCTGCCGAAGAAACGCAGGTCGCGGCCCCCAGATTAGCCTACTGACGTAAGGGAGAAAGTTCTAAGTGATGGCAGGCAGACAAGCAATAAGACAAAGCGGTGCAAGTACAGACACTAACCGGTAGATGCACGGAGCCAATGGGTGCGTGGCAGGATATGGGTCCAGAGACAAGTCCGGGTCAGTACACAGGTGATATCAGATATACGGTGCTAGAGGGAGATCCAGAGAATAGTTGGTAACACAGCCGAGTCGGTACACAGGAGGTATCAGGTATACGGTGCCAGAGGGAGATCCAGAGAATAGTTGGTAACACAGCCGAGTCGGTACACAGGAGGTATCAGGTATACGGTGCCAGAGGGAGATCCAGAGAATAGTTGGTAACACAGCCGAGTCGGTACACAGGAGATAGTCCAGTTCGTGGTGCCAGGGATAAGCCAAAGAATAGTCAGGTCACAGCCAGGTAGGTACACAGGAGTAGGAGGAATAGAGGGATACACAGGGAGCAGGTTCACAGGAGTCAGGAACACAGGAACTGTAGCCAGGAACAGGAAACACATTGCTCTGACACAGGCAGCGTGTCAGAGCAGAGAAGATATAGGAGTTTGAATTCCCCGCCCAGGAGTCACATGATCGGCAGCAGGGAGAACCTGGAAGTGCGGCAGCGCCATCAGGAGAAGCGCTGCACGGATCAGATACCGCTGTCAGACCACGCTGACAACGCAGCGGAACGGGGATAAGGTAAATTCTTAACAAGAAAGCGCTGGAGCAGGAGTGAACCAATACTCTGGCCCCCAACATGTGCTCTATATACCATAAGGTGTATCCTGATTGGGTGATGGAGATTTGGTGGTCAGACATGCTGTCCGCTGACAGGTGAGCGGAGATAGCGTCCCGCTGCTAGGCAATCTGATTCTTCAAAAACTTTGACAACAGATGGGGGACATGTAGGTCTGTCTTATCCACCCACGACCTTTCTTCAGGGCCATAACTCTTCCAGTGGACGAGAAACTGAGTCTTACCACGAATGGATTGGGATTTCAAGATGCATTCAATCTCACATTCGTCGCCCCAAAGCCATCTTGAAGGGAGGAGGCGTGGCTGAAGGTTGGAGAATTCATTAAGAACCAATGGTTTTAATAAGGAAATATAAAATTAATTATGCACACGGAGTAAAGGAGGTAGATGCATTAATATTATGAGAAATGCGAAAGGGTCCAATATATCGGGGGCAAATTTCATTAAAGGTAGTTTGAGTCTGAAATTACGCATGAAATTAGTCTTTCATTCTAAGCTAGGATTCCCGAGGACATTTATCCCATCTTTAACCCTAGTTGTGTCTTGACCCTCACTCCTGTGCATAAATCTACTTGCCCTCCAGGCAGAACCTTCATATTACCACATCTACGTCTCAAGTTGTTATGCTGGGCCCATTTATCTAGCTTCTTGGGTCATGCTGGAGTCAAGAAGACTGGAGAACTCCTGACCCGGTACTATTGGTGGCCATCCCTCTTGAAAGATGTAAAATCATTTGTTTCTGCCTGCTCTAAATGTGCACATCATAAGGTTCCTCGACATAGACCCTTGGTCCTATTATTCCTATACCTGTTCCTGAAGCAGCTCATTTCACTCCCCTCAAAGGACTGCCTTCTTCCACATTGTTGGCAGAACTTTTCTTTAAAGAAATATTTCACCTCCATGGCTGTCCACTCCATATCGTGTCAGACCGTGGTTCATGGAGCTGTTTGTAATTCCCCCTTTTTCGTCATGTATTGATGTCATTCCAGACCACCTACCTTTTCTCAAACTCCTGTCTACTCCGTTCATGCAGTAGATTCTCTGCTACACAAGTTTTCTCTCATTTGGACACAAAACAAAAGTAGTCTGGAGAATTCTGCTGCTCGGACTAAAAGATTTTTCCATTAGAAAAGGTGTCCTGTTCCTCCACTTCTTCCAGGGTATAAGGTCTGGTTATCCACTAAAAATAGCCGTTTAAAATTTCATAGTATAAAAGTAGCATCCAAGTTTATCAGTCCCTACCAAATCTCCGAGATGATCAATCCAGCAGCTTTCAGATTAGAACTTCCATCCTCACTACAGATTCCCAATGTGTTTCATGTATCTCTGCTAAAACCGGTGGTACAAAATCAATTTTCAAGCATCACAGCTTCTCCGCCTCCGGCTACTTCTCAAGATCATACTGAGTATGAGATTAAACAACTATTGTACTCTTGTTGATCCAGAGGTCCACTGCAATTTCTGGTTGATTGGAGAGGCTGTGGGCCTGAGGAACGTTTCTGGGTTAAAGCTTCATACATTCATGCCCCACACTTACTAAAACAGTTTCGGAAAAGATTCCCAAACAAATTATCGTATGGTGTCCGGAGTCTACCCTTAGGGAGGGGGGTACTGTTACAATCCTGTCCAGGTTTGCTACTTTCCCTGTCTGCTCTGTTCTCCTGTGGATCACATGATTTGCCCTCAGGGTGGGCCATTCAAACCTGCTCTATTTAGCCTCAGCACTGACACCTGCTCACTGTTAGTGCAACTTGTTTGCTACCCTGATTCCATGGACCCTTGTGTATCTTGATTCTGTGTCTTCCTTGTGAAAGAATTCAATTTCTTTAACCAAGTGCTGGAGCACTTCTCCTGTTACTTCCTTGCTGCAAGTATCTTCATGTGCATATTACAAAACTCTGTTTACTCTCAAGTGTGCCTCTACTGTGATACACAGACTCTCATTACCTTCAACCCTGCTATATAAGAGCCTTTGTTATACCAAACAGGCTGATTTACTTACACTCCTAATTCCCGGACTCTGCGGTGTATAGACTTTACCTTGCATCTCTGTGTAGTGTCATCTACTAATTACTGAACCCTGTGGTATCCTGGACATTGGTTATTGCTACCTTCTCTGTGGTGCACAGAGTGCTGACTATTCTCATCTTTGCTGTGGTTATTGTAGCTGATATCATTTGTGCTGTGAACAAGACTGCTGTTGTGTATATCACCTTGCCACGTTGCGCAGTGGCTAATTGACACCTGCATTGTATCACTGCCTTTGCTACAGTCATGGCTATGCTCCGCCGTAGCTAATTACCAATCCTCCTGTGTGCTTAACCTTGCTGGATTTTCCATCTCTGCACTGTGACATATCATGTCTTCCTGCATTGCTGTATGTGGTGTTCTGCTCTGGATTCCTCTCTGCCTCAGTCCCAGTACTATGCCTTCTCGTATGTTCATGCTTGCATTGCTATATGTTCTCCCTGTGATTTGCAGCACTTGTCGCTGCTTCCATTAATCTAACCATTCTCGTTACTTCTGTATTATGTACGTTACTAATACTTCCACGTATTAGCTGTGACATCTATACATATTTATGCTTCGCTATTATATGTGATATCTGTATTATACATCCGCAGATTATACTTAATTCCTGTCATCTGTGCATATTTATATATTTGTTTATTATCTACTCATTGAAGTACTGAAGAAGCAATATCCGTGTCTTGCCTCCTTACTCTGAACCCTAGTTAAGACTCAGCACCAGGTTATGTTCTGGCCTGCTCAGACTAGACAGGCCTGTATCAAACCACATTCGTAACAATTATATACCCGAGGAAGGGGACCTGACGTTGATCAAAAAGGCACTTCTCCAATTTGCGAAATTGGTGATTGGTACGGAAGCGAGACAGAACTTCTTTGACACGATCTCACTCAGAGGTGATGTTCCGGGAGAAGACCAAGATATCATCAAGGTAGACAACTACAGATTGATACAAAAGATCTCTTAAGATTTCATTCACGAGTTCTTGAAAAACAGCAGGGCATTACAAAGCCCAAAGGGCATCACTAGGTACTCATAGTGCCCATCTCTCGTATTAAAGGCGGTTTCCATTCGTCACCTTGGCGAATGTGGATAAGGTTATAGGCCCCTCTAAGATCCAGTTTGGTGAAAATCTGTGCTCCACGGATCCGATCAAACAGTTCTGATAGGATGGGTAACGGGTAACGGTTTTTCACCGTATTAGCATTCAGCATTCAATACAGGGTCTAAGGGTACCGTCTTTCTTTTTGACAAAAAAGAATCCTTCACCCGCCGGTGAAGAAGACTAGCGGATAAAACCACGTTCAAGATTTTCAGAGACGTATTCAGACATGGCTTGTGTCTCAGGGAGAGACGGGGAAAAACTCTGTCCCTAGGGATGCATTTGTTGGGTACGAGGTCAATGGGGCAATCCCAGGGTCGATTAGGAGGCATGGACTCGACTGCAGCTTTGCTGAATACATCTACAAACTCGGCATAGGCTTCAGGAAGAGAGGGCTGCAGAGTAGAGGCTAGACAGGGGATCGAAGCCTTAGGAGGTTGTACAGCAGTCAAACAGTGTTGTTTGCAGGTGAACCCCCAAGAAATTACTTGGACACGAGACCAATCGAACTCCGGATTGTGAGCTTTAAGCCAGGGAAGGCCCAGAATAACAAGATTGACGGACTGAGGAAGAATCAGGAAACTTATCCACTCATTACCAGTCCCTTACCGCCAGCTGTAAGGGACTGGTAATGCGGTTGATGGAACCATTGCTGATACGATTACCATCAATCGCGGTCAGTGCCAGAGGCTGTGGCAATGGAAGGATGGAGAGACGAAGCTTGGAAGTCAACTCAACGGAAATGAAGTTCTCAGATCCAGAGTCCACAAAAGCTGTCAATTGCTGGGGGCCATCCGGAGAAAATAGCGTAATAGGCATCAGAAATTCAGAATCTCTCAAGGAGTAGGAAGTGAGGGACTTGGATCCTAGGACGAACCCCCTGTCATCGCCTAGGATGAGGCGTTTCTCGGCCTCTTGGAGCATGAGGAGAGAAAGTGGCCCCACAAAAAAGACAAAGACGATTCTTGATGCATCCGTCGCGCTCCTCCTGAGAAATGCGAGAGCGGTCAAATTGCATGGGTTCCTCCGGAGGAATTGCTGGAGCTTGGAACTGAGGCGCCAGGCAAGGGAAGGAACGCTGGGTCCTTTCCTTTCTTGAGTACGTTCCTTGTGGCGGATGTCCTCCTTAACACACAGAGAGACCAAGTCGTCAAGATTAGATGGGAGCTCACGGGAGGCCAGATCATCCATGATGCGGTCGTTTAACCCCTGCCAAATGGTGGCTACAAGGGCCTCGTTGTTCCAGCGGAGTTCTGAAGCTAAGGTGCGAAACTGCACGGCATACTGCCCAGCAGTGAGTGAAACTTGATGGAGAGCTAATAAGCCGGTGGAGGAAACACGGCCTGGCTCATCAAAAACCCTCCGAAAATTCTTACTGAAGGTAGAAGAATCTCGGGGTGTAGGATCATCCCGTTCCCAGAAAGGAGAAGTCCAGGCCAAGGCTTGACCAGGGAGGAGGGAAATTATATAAGCCACTTTGGTCCTCTTGAAGGCGAAAATTTCCGGGACAAGCTCTAACTGAATAGCGCACTGGATAAGGAACCCACTGCATTTCTTAGGATCACCGTCATATTTCTCCAGCGGTGGAATACGTAGGCCTTTGGAACTAGAGGTGCTAGCAATAGATGTTGTGGCTGCGGAGGAAACCGTTTCTGCTAAGACTGCTTTACTTGCTGGATGTGACCCCTGGAGGGTGTCTACATGAGAAACAACCCCTTGTAGACATTGCAAGAGTTGTCCCTGATTGGAGTCTTGCTGAACCACCCTCTGGACTAAGAGGAACAAAAGGTTTCGAGCTGAGGATTCATCCTGTTCACTCATATGGCCAGAGTATACTGTCACAGACTTTCAGAGATGCCCACTAACCGGTATTAGCACAACTGATCAGGGAGGTGGGTAGTCTAATGTACCCCCGGTATTCACCAGGGACCCCCGCAAGGCAGTCTGGGCTTAGCTGCAGAGGATACGCAGGTCGCGGTTCTCCAAGACAGTCACCGGTGTACCGACAGTAGTAGACAGGCATAGTCAGGCAGTCCAGGTCAAACCCAAATGAGCGGTGTGGTACACAGGGAAGTTCCAGTGAAAAGTCAGGTCAAGCCAAATAGTCAAACCAACCAGGCAGTGAGGTACCAAAACAAAACACAGGAGAATAGTAACAGGAAGCCTAGTCATAACCGAAGAACACTGGATCAGAAGTTGGAGCAGGAGTGAACCAATACTCTGGCACCCAATATGTGTCAGAGGGTGCTCTATATACCATATGGTGCATCCTGATTGCGTGATAAAGATTTGGCGGTCAGACACGCTGTCCGTTGACAGGTGAGCGGAGATAGCGTCCCGTTGCTAGTCAACGGGACGCGGCTGACAAGAAAGTGCAGGCGTCCGTCTCCTACACAAAGTGTCAGTGCGGAGACGGCGACTGGCACTCTTCATTTGTGGGATCAAATGAAGAGAGAGTATCAGAGGATGCTGGGAAGGAATTGAGCTGATTGCTAGTCGAGGGAGATGAAATTATCAATCTTGTCCTTGAAATAGGAAGCAAGATCCTGGGCACTGATGATAGTCAGAAGGTTTGGGGTGGGAGGATTGAGAAGAGATTTAAATGTGTTAAAAAGGCGTTTGGGGTTTATGTTATATATGTCATACTTGCATGTATGTTATACCTACTTTTGAAAAATAATTTCAGGGAGATTATGCAAGTAGCACAACACTGAAGGGGGCATGTCCTACTCTACCAAAGGGGCGTGGCTAGTGCGGTGGCTATCTCCATCCATAGACATATCTATTGCTGGGGAGATTATTTTTATTTTACAGTTATGGCAACACTGGCGATAATTAAACAGCAGAGCAGTGAAATTACTGCTGCATTGGTTGATAAATAATTCTCCCATAAAGAAACATGAGAACCCAAAGGCTTATAATAACAGGGTGAATAACAGAACATAGCAAAAAAAAAAGCCTTATTGTTGCAAAAAATGTTTTTTCACAATAAATAGAGCTAGAAAATAGTATTTAAATTCTTCAACTATCAAATATCTTTCAAACTTTAACAAATATAATTTTGACTTATAATTGTTAAAAATAAATAAATAAAAATCTATAAGAAAATTAATTACTTGTGATCATAATTTGCCATTCTTTATGCGCTACCTTCTGGGAGATTCCTGGTGGCGTGAGGGTGGCGCCGCAGGTAACGTTATTTTGGCCACACCTTCACATCATTACTGTAGGCAGATCGAAAGTGCAGCGTCATCAAGGTCCCTGTCCTGTCCAGTTGACTAGGTAGTGGGCAGAGTGTGATAAATTGGCTTGATCTTTTGTGTCTCCCTGAATTCCTGATAATTCCTTGTGCTGACTCATTGAGCAAAGAGGATCTTCATTCTTCTTGTTGTTCTCTGATATATGCACTTACTGGCTAGTGTGCCTGTGCTAAGCTGAACAGTGCACCTGTGCTTACGCAGACACATGCACAATGTCGAATCATCACTTACACACATATGCAAGCTGGTGGTTCAGGAAGCAAAACGGGAATTCAGTAGTTTGGCCTATCTTACCGGAGGTCTTCCAAAATTCTAGGATAGTAGGCAACTATCACACATGTTTTTATTGCAACATGAGGATCCATGTCTGAAACATGACACATAGAGACACCTTTCATAATGTCAACAGAACAATCATATAGCTACGTGTAGGAGCTGTTTGTCACCACAGTTACCACTTGATATTTTCAGTTTGACTTTGATCAAAGTATTGACACGGATTGCATGGTGGGGAAAATTTCCATGCATTTTGGCCATGTGAGGACATCCACAAACTCACATAGACCGACACCTAGCAATGGAGGTTACAGTCATGGTCAACATCGGTATATTGTTTCAACACATTTTATTTCTCTTTGCAGCTGTTATACGGTTCTTTGCATAGTATTTCACAGCCAGGGCTGCCAAGAGGAATTCAGGGCCCCGGTACAACAAATTCATGGGGCCCCCCTTATATTAGAGTATGGTAAAAAAAATAATCGGTGGTGCAGTCATGCATTTGGGGGCGTGGCAAATGCACCGTTGGGGCGTAGCTAACACATCAAAATCACTAGGCTCTCAATTCGCCGGAGCGTCACATATGTCCAAGCACTCCTGACTTTCAGGGCATCAAGCACCAGAGTGTAGTATAGAAAGAATGCAGTGTGTACACAAAGAGTTTAGTCTTGGCCTGCACCTTACATTGGGCAGAACACTCACCAAAAATTGGCATTGTCCCTACCAGAATCACAACATTTCACATACTGTCCTGCTCTCTCCTACCTGTTCTTCTCACTTTCACCACCTGTGGCTGCAGGTTTCTTTAGTTGCGGCTTGTCTGGATCCTGGAATGCTGGGGGCCCTATTTGGAAAAAAATGGCTACATTTAGATAATTCCAAACAACCCTAGCGTTAAATCAATACCACCCACGATTAATAATTAGGCCTTCCTCCAACTCCAACATTACAATAATGTGCCCCTTCATCATCGCCATGCCATATGATCACACTGCGCCCTCCATGCTGCTTTTGTCCCCTTCATCTGGCCCCCCTTCATCGCACTATACTATGCTGCTCCCCCTTTTTCAATCCCACTGTGCCATGCCTCCCCCCCTTTTTAACCCCACTGTTCCATGCTGCCCCCGTTTTTTAACCCCTCTGTGCCATGCCCCCCCACCCCCGCTTTCCTCCCTTTACTTACCTTTTCCTTTTCTTCTCTCTTCTTTCTTGGTCCTCTCTGCTCCTCTCTGCTCCATTCAGACTGAATGCTGGGCGTGACATGATGACCTCACGCCAGGCATTCAGTTTGAATGGAGCAAAGAAGAGCAGAAAGGAGGGACGCCGGCGCCGCGATCACGTGAGTTTGGTCTTTTTTAACTACCCTGCTCCCCCCACCAACAACCGAGCCCCCCCCCCCCCGCCGCAAAAAAAAAACAACAAAAAAAATTTGGTTTTGAAAAAAAGAAATTTTTTTTTAAAAAAATTGTCGGCGCGAGGGCCCGGGCCGGGCCTCCTGGCATGCCTGGGCTCGGGTAATTAGTACCCGCCCCTCTCTCTCGGCGGCCCTGTTCACAGCTGTCCAGTATCGATCTTTCAGTGCTGATGGTTCAGCCATGATGCATGCAATGCAATCATGCTTTGCTGGAACCCGGCATGTTTGTAGAAACTTAATCATGTGTGTCTCCACAGCTTGGATCTCAACTCCATCCCAGGTTTTTATTCGCACTTTTTTACGACCTGAAAGGAAGTGAGTGGTCCATTACGACTCTGCAAAAAGCAGAGAAGGCAACCTCCTTTTGAATACCAAAACAGTGTTCTACAACGACCTATGAAAGCCTTGGCTGGGCACTGGTCCCGTGTTGCTGGGTGTTAGTGCTAACGGCTACCTAGATAAACTTTTAGAACAGATCAGATAGAGGCCTTCACCGCTATCCGATCTATCTGCCTTTTTAGTTGCACTCAGTTGTACTTGGATGCCCCCAAGTCTCTAGCGTAGTAAATTTTTTCAATGGCAATCATAGCACTGGGGTGGAGGGTAACTGGAATACACGAGACAGATACCAGAGACAGTCAGGGCTGATTGCAGGCAAGGATAATCCAAATAATCCAAATAACAGGCGGAGGTCAGGGGCAATCAGAGTTCAAGCAAAGTCCAGAAACAAGCCAAGGGTCACAACAGGAGTCAATAGAAATCAGCAGAGTATTCAGAACACTGGAGCTGGTCAGCAATGTGTGGCACATAGGATGCTATAACTGGCAGGGAGGTTAAGTCCTCCCTTTATTGGATACTAGAATTGACCAATCATGAGTCAGGAGCGCAGGACACTGAAATCACCCAAAGGAGGGTGCCTAATTAATTTATTCCTATTGAGCATGCGCCCGAATGCCCACACTTGCCAGGACGTGGCGCTGATTAACTGAGCGTTCCAGATGGTTTCAAGGAAGCCAATGAGATGAACTCTTTCCATCTTGCCTCATAGATTAATGACTATGGATATCACTGACTGGTACTGGTGCAACTAAACAGGGAGGTGCGGAGTCTAATGCACCCCCGGTATTTACCATGGAGCCCCGCAAGGAGGTATGGACTTGGCTGGGTGAAGTGCGCATGTCATGGTTCTCCAAGTTAGTTACCAGTGCAGTGGATAGAGAACAGGAATAGTCGTGCAGTCCGGGTCGGATACTAAACGATAATGCGGTACACAAGGAAGGTCCAGAAGAATGGTCAGAGGCGAGCCAGAGGTCAGAATCCAGATAAACTAGTAGTACCAAATTGCAGGACAAAAGAATAGTCAGGAACAAGCCAGGAGTCAGAATCAATACAACAATAGTAGGAAAAGGGAACAGGAGACAGAAATGCTGGAGCTGGTGAACCGATACTCTGGCACCAGAATCAGGTAAGGAGGAGTTTAATATATGTAAGGGTAGCCCCTGATTGGTGGTGTGAGATTTCGACGGTCAGATGCACCTGACCGTCAAAATATAGAAGAGATAAGTGTCCAGTTGCCAACGGGACGTGACTTGTCACGGAGGGCAGGTGTCCATCCCAGGCACCTATGGACAGTGCGGGGACAGCGCCTAACAAGAACTTCCTGAAGTTGTGTACATTTTCAACCACTGCAGTGTAGCCCTCCATCATTGCTCAGCCCTCCACAATGCTCAATATCTTTCGCAAGCCATGCCTGATCATCAGTTTCAGCGAGGGTGTCTTAAATGTATCCGTGTCCTTGTGATAGCCAGCTACCAGCTTCACTGCCTCTACTACATGCATAAAGTTTGATTGGCTGGTAAAGTCTTCCATCCTCTCCAAAGAGATAGCTCTTCTGGCATGTAACAGTAGCATGCCCATTTCTCTAAGCTTCTGACAGATATACTTGTGCTTGCCAACATCTGAACTGACCCGGCTGAAGAGATGCTGCCCTATCTGCATGATGCATTGGTCATTATTAACTGTGAGGTCAGGTGAAACAGGTTGAACAAAGGCACACAGGGACTGGACTCTGTTTTTGCCAGGTTTGGGTTTGTTGCCCCATTTAGCTTACATCTCTTTATGTGTCACCACAGGTATTTTCTTGCAAACAAGCCTTGGCAGGCTGCAAAGTGCATGAAGCCTTCGGCAACCATCTATTTATCTTAAAGTTTGCATGTGATCAGAACACCG
Organism: Mixophyes fleayi; assembly: GCF_038048845.1. Classification (NCBI taxonomy): domain Eukaryota; kingdom Metazoa; phylum Chordata; class Amphibia; order Anura; family Limnodynastidae; genus Mixophyes; species Mixophyes fleayi. Next base: position 40,808,997 of record NC_134412.1, read on the forward strand.
GGTCCTGTTCTTATAACCTCAGCATTGTGTGCAAAGTTGCCTCTTCTGAAGATGTGCCAATTGCATGCACCTTTCTTTCGAGTGCTTGGTAAATTTCAAGGCCCTGGCTATTTCAGTCTCATTATGGTGAACATGCTTCATGTGCTGTGCTATTTTTGAGAGGATCTTCTCACAGTACAGGAAGTACTGCTTTTTATTATACGTCCTGGAGTCATCACTGTTTTTGGACAGTGTTTGGACGGACACGCATCATCTTTTTGGCCTTTGTTTAAATCATTGCTGCCATCAGGTCAAGAATCGTTGTGCATAGAAAACATCTCTGTGTACCTACTTTTTGTATCACTGCTGGTGTCTGAACCACTCTCCTCTGAAGTGTCAGTGGCATACTCATCTGCACTACTCTCCGGGCTATAATCGGAGCCACCACTGGGCTGTGTTATGCTCCTCTGTCCCCAATTTACTTTCAGCAGGAGACGGATGTGATCGTGTCTTATCCCCGTTTGGTATAAAACGGCAGGAAAGCTACAATCTCCTTCTCTTCCAGTGCATAGTAGAACATATGTATGTTCCATTGACCTCGACTGGACACACGTTCCGCTCCATGTCACACACACACATTTGGTATGAATAAAGTGACTAGTGGGGAAGAACCAGCTTTGTAAGCTGGTAAGAGTTTATTAGCAATGTCCCCTGCATTGACTAGTATTGGTAAGTTTTGTGGGTAGTATATTAGCAAGGTCCCCTGCATTGACTAGTATTGGTAAGTTTTGTGGGTAGTATATTAGCAAGGTCCCCTGCATTGACTAGTATTGGTTAGTTTTGTGGGGACCCCATTTTTTGTCCCACTACAACCAAAGTCCCCACAGAGTTGGTGAGCAAACAGGTAAATGTCCCCAAAAGTATAGGAATACAGGTACACACACACACACACACACATAGAGATATACAAAAACTGAGTACTATCCCATATGTGAACCCTGCATATACAGGAGACTACTGGTGATTCCTAAATGATAACGACCTTATATGGGTAGCCAGTTCCACTAATATTTTGAATTAGGCAGCATTATTTACAGCCTACAGTTAAAGTAAATATCCAGCTGTGTGGGACATGACCACCTATATACAGATTAATACGAAGTTAGAAACAAGATTCAAAACTTGTGGAAACTACATATTTAATATATATTGGCTGTTGTTGAATCTGGTGTGCAGAGACTAAACATTCTGGGCCTGATTCATTAGCGGACATATACTGTGCACAACTTCTGCAACGTATTATATGCAAATAAACGCAAAAAAGATACTCACCGAATCATCAAGGAATGAATCTCCAAATACGTACCAAGATGAATTGGGTCGCAAGTCGTTTACACAACGTAACAAGCTAAGTAACATAGAGATGCATCGAACCACAGATAGCAATGAGGTCAGCACAATCTACAAACTTTAAAGTACTCAATGAAATGTGCGTATTCAGATAGATTAGTTACGTTGAATAGCCTAGTGTTAAGATGAGATGCACAATTTTATTTTATTTTTAAAAATATATCCTCGTGTGTTTTGTTTATTTTATTTTTTTATAATTATTTATTTATTTGTCATTGATAGGTATATACCACATTAATAGGATTTACATTATATAGATTATTATTATTATTATTATTATTATTATTAATTCATTAGAACACAATAGGGCAACGAAAATCTAGTGCAGAACTCTTTATTTTATTTTATATGTTTATTAATATCCATTTAATAAAATATAAATTATGTATTTTAAAAGAGTTTACTTTGCAGGCCAGATGATTTTGCATCATCTACCTGTTTTTTTGTTCTATTTGGATCACTTTATCTTGCAGGTAGATGGCCAATAATGTGTATATCATTTTTGTCCTTAAAGAATATGTTTAAACTTGTGTCGGTGTTGTATTTAAATGTGTCTTGGGGACATTACAGGTCCCACCATGGCTTTACTTAATTACTTAAGGGTAGCCTGGCCACCCTGGGAACTGTAGTGCACCAGGGACAAATCACTTTCAAGTATTATTACAAAGACATTTAAAAGTTGATTCTAGGACATGCTCAACCCCATTTATAAATTTATCCCCACATTTTAAATTTAAATTTACCTCCTCCTCCAGTACAGCATGGCTTTGCCAAGGTGTAAAGTTCAAATTGACCATAGTCTTTCTGTGTGTGTGTTAGGGAATTTAAACTGTAAGCTCTATTGGGGCAGATACAGCATTCTCGTACAGCGTGGCGGAATTACTGGTGCTATATACATAAATAAATGATGAAATTATGATCTAGTATGAAGGAACCAATGTAAAATAAAGATTAATGAATGTTGTAAATGTCCATCCATTATTTCCAAAATTAGCATGAATATATGTTTTAGAATTACATTAAAAAAGACACACACACACACACACACACGTTTGGTTTTGCTTTTTTAACTAAACTAATTATTAGCAAAATATACAAAACAAAAGCTCAGAAGGAAAAAGATTATAAGCAATAAAATTGTTCATAGAGAACAATAATTTTTTATCAATTTTCTATTTTTTCAATATTTTTTAGATGTTTAAAAATTTCCTCCATCGTTAGTAGGTCTTCTTGAGCTGTAAAAAGCAAACAAAACATAAATTACTTCTCTGGGTGTACTTTGGACTTTGCCGGGATCAGCAGAAGCGTGAAGTGTTACATAACTTGAAACTGTCAGCAAAAGTTAATGGGCTGCTAAACACAGCAGTAGCCAGAGTTTTTGGTGGCAAATGTATATATATACATATATACATTTGTGTGGTGGCCAGGGGGGGGGAGTTGTTTTCCACCAAACACTTATTAGGCCCATCATGGTGGAAACCTGTGGAATGGATAGCTAGGTCTACGGTAAATGCCATGTGGAAAATCAATGCTTTCTGATGGCTGTGCTGCTAAACTAGGAGGCGTGGTGTAGTTACAAGTCACGAGCAGACGATTCACCAGGTCCTTCAGAAGACATGGCCAGTGTATACTGTCACAGAGTGCTTGGGCTGAAGGTCACCTGCAGGTATCGGCGCTGCTAAACTAAAAGGCATGGAGTCTAACATGCATCTGGTCTACACCAGGGACCCGCAAGGGATTTTGGGGTTCGCTGCAAGAGACGTGCAGTTCGCAGTCCTCTAAGATAGCTACTGGCGAGGTGTGAGGTGAACAGACGTGGTCGTACAGGCAGTAGGCAAACCGTGAAGACAGATGAGGTACAGAGGAGCAAGCAGAGGCGAGGCCAGGGAGTTAGGGGTCCAAACCAGATAACTGAGTAAATGCCAAAGGGATATCCAAAACAGAATCAGGAGAAGCCAGGTCAAAACGCAGGAAGTCAGGCAGAGATCTGTAACTAATACAGGAATGCTGAAGCATAGAAGACCTAGATACTCTGGAACCCTAATGGTGCCAGAGCCTCCCTAAAATAGAGGAAACTTGAGCCTGATTGGTGGACAGTGGATTTGGCATTCAGAATATCTGACCACGAGCAGGAATCTTTGGAAAGCGTCTCATTGCCCAGGCAATGGCAGGCAAGAGCGGAAGCACCCCACTGCCTAGCAATGGGGCACACAGGAACAACAGGAAGGCATGCATCCCTGGCTGCAGCGGACAAGCAGGGACAGCGCCTGACAATAACACTTCTACCAGTGATAGATAAACAATCCATCCGATTACTAGAGAACTCACTTCTTCCTATCTCCTCCCTTAACTCCTCCAATAATCTAGGCTGACGCCATCAGAAATAACTTCAGCGCCACTGGAGATGTACTACTGTACGCAGGTGGTGGAATCAAAGCTAATTATGGTGGCGTACATTTCGATAGGCCCTTGATTTGTATATTTCAATTTGGACAAACATTAGTATTATTAAAGTTATTTCATCGCCTACCAATAATTATTGTCCACTGCGATTTGTGTGGTTCCAACACACAATCAGATTTAATAGCAAAAAGTATCAGGATACAATTCAATAAAATAAGTACAGCCGATACATACGCAGGCGCTCTGAATTCAGCATACAGTCGATCAATCCTGTGGTCAAGATGACTGTCTGTTGGTCCCAGAACCCCTGGTTGTATGTATGTTCTCCCCGTGTTTGTGTGGGTTACCTCCGGGTGCTCCGGTTTCCTCCCACACTCCAAAAATAACATACTTGTAGGTTAATTGGCTGTTAACAAATTGACCCTAGGCTGTGTGTGTGTGTGTGTGTGTGTGTTAGGGAATTTAGACTGTAAGCCCCAATGGGGCAGGGACTGATGTCAGTGAGTTCTCTGTACAGTGCTGCGGAATTAGTGGTGCTATATAAATGATGATGATGATGATGCTTGTATACAGTTGAAGTTACATTGCATACAATACAGATAATTTGGCATGTTTCCATAGGTTCAGGCTTCAGGACAGTCCAGTGTAATGCGTTCATAGGTCAGTTCAAACGATTCCCTCCAAGGGTGGGGGTCAGCTCTCCAACAGATGCATACTAATCTTCCCGCCGAAAGCTTGTTCAAACTGGTCTATTTACATTACACACATAATTCCATTCTGAACATTAATTCCCTATACTCCATAACTCAAGTACGCAAGGTGTGATCTCTGAGGATAAATAGGGGATTAGAATGATACCAAACATATGTTTCCTGTATCCTGAACCTTAGATATCAATAAAGTGCTTTTAACATTGTTATATTTAACTATAAACTCTATTACATTTGATTATATATGACTGTGTGTTGGAACTATTTTTAAGGTGAACTATTTACAAGTGAATGTGTCTGTCACACTTCTGGTATCACAAACGGAATCCAATAGCCAGGTAGAGCTGTAGTAACCAGGATTTATTTTGATATAGAAATAAATCTCAAATGTCCATCAAGCAAGTCCAAAGTATCAACAAGATAAATGTCTTGTAGAGGTATCAAGGAATTGTATTCCAAATCACAAGGGAGCAAGGTTCTGTGGAAGCATCTGGTTCAGACACAAACACAATACTCGAGCAAAGGCTGCATAACTGGAAGTGCCTTTTCTAGACCCAAACAGGAAATGAGATCCAAGATGGAATCTTCCTGAGACAGTTCTGGCCATCTTGGATAAGGGCTATTGTAAGGGCAAATTCATATCAGAGATCCAAGATTGAAACTTCATGAGGAAATCACAACAATCTTGAATGAGGGCAAATCTAAGGGCAATAACATAACAGGATGCCCCCTTCTCAACGACGTCCTCCGGACGACTTAGGACCAGGCTTCCCAGGATGCTGTTGATGAAATGCTTTTACCAAAAGTGGGGCATGAACATCATTTGCAGATTGCCACGAGTCATCTTCTGGCCCATACCCCTGCCAATGTAGCAGATACTGTAATTGGTTTCGAAACATACGAGAGTCCAGGATCTTTTCGACAATAAATTCCTCATTGTCACTCACCGGACCGTGAGTGCCTCTTCCCGGACATTTAGGAACCGTGGTCGTCCACCATCCTGAGGGTCTGCGCATGCGCAGCCCTTTTCTATACTTCAGTGTATACCCCTTTAACTCAATTGGCAGATCAGGCAACCTCCCTATATTAAGCACCTGTGGTCAATACCACGTTGCCTGATCTTGGAGTCTCATTCCTCATGAGTCTCTGAAGGTGTTCCTGTATTCCTCGTGTATTCAGCGCTGCTGATTCCTGTGGTTTCCAAACCACTTCTATTCCTGTGGTTTCCATACCACTTCTACCATCAACTGTATCATCAGGACTGTTTGCTGATTCCTATCCGCTGCCTCCGTGCACTACAGTCTTCTAAACCACTTCTACCATCAACTGTATCATCAGGACTGTTTGCTGATTCCTATCCGCTGCCTCCGTGCACTACAGTCTTCTAAACCACTTCAACGTTATTTTATATCAATGTGACTGTTTGCTCATTGCTATCCGCTGCCTCCGTGCACTCCAGCTTTTACTTCACTCACCTGCTTCTCATCAAGTCTGTTTGCTGATTCCTATCCGCTGCCTCTGTGCACTACAGTCTCCTGCTGGCAACTCGCCTGTGTTCATCATCGTGACTGCCAGCTGACTACTATCCGCTGCCTCCGTGCACTACAGCCCCTGCTGGCAACTCGCCTGTGTTCATCATCGTGACTGCCAGCTGACTACTATCCGCTGCCTCCGTGCACTACAGCCTCCTGCTTGCAACTCGCCTGTGTTCAACATCGTGACTGCCAGCTGATTACTATCCGCTGCCTCCGTGCACTACAGTCTCATCTCATCTTTGCTGTGACTTCCTCGAGACTGCCGCTTTCATTACCATCTGCTACACTTCGTGATCTACAGCTCCTGCCCTGCGCTGCACTCCTGTTTCCCATCGCTGTTGGTTCCTGTGGTTGCTACTGGTTACCTCCGTGTGCCGCTGAGTCCTGCCGCTGTGGTCAGCGCTATCGTCCATCTCCTGCTGATCCACTCTCCACGCCTTCACGTGTTCCACTGGCCTCTACCCTCCTGTCAGCATTGGATTTGTATCTCATCTACTACCCTCTGCTGGATCATCTCCATTCTCCTGGGTCCCCTATGAGTCCAGTTCCACGTGTTGCTGACTCCTGTGGATTCGTGTCCCTGCCGGTCTACTCACCTGTGCGCTGCACCTGCTAGACCGCTGCCTCACCTATCCAGGGACTTCCTATCCAGTCGGTCTCCAGCCGCTCAGGTACCGCTGCAATCCCATCTGACTGCTACTGCTGAACCACGGTATGCATACTTCTCATTGACTGTGCTGTGTATTGCATATCTTGCTGGACTGTGTTTGGTTCTCTCTGGAGTCTGCTATCCGCTGAGTCTATTGCCATCATTGACTGTGTTATCATTGTGCTGGACTACTTCAAGAGACTTTCTAGATTGCAGACCTGCTCAGTCATTTATATCCATATATATATCTATATTGTGCATATTACTGTGGATCGTGTATAAGGTGCCTGTGTATATCCTGTGTTGCAGTCTTCCCCTGTGCACCTCCTCACATATATATTCAGTGGTACAACTTGCTGATGTCAGACCACTGATCCCTGTTTCCGGTATCACCTGTTCCATCATTCTCTCACATAGCAGTGGTACAACTTGCTACCGCAGACCACTGACTACCTGGATACCTCCACTTGGATTCCATTCCTTCACTCAGACAGCGGTGCAACTTGCTACCCGCAGACCGCTGACTCTCATCACCTCCTTGTTTCTGTTGGACATTCCTCCTCACTATAGCAGTGGTACAACTTGCTATCGCAGACCACTGACTACTTTCACGTGTCCTTGTCCATACAGTTCCTTGTGTATTATTACCTCATTATTTCCAGTGTTGCTAGTCATAGACTTTCCTGAACATCTCATCGGCCATCATTTCATGTTCCGTGATCACCCAGCTACCAGAGTACTCTATTACCATCTACATTGCTCTGGTAAGCCTACCATCTGGTGATCCCTGGGTAAAGACTCCTAGTGCCCGTGACAGTAAGATCAGGCCATGACAGACCCAGATGCGGAACCTACCGCCAAAGAGATGCTGCAACATCTGGTTAGCCGTGTGGAACAACAGGATGCCCGCCAACAGCTGTTACTTCAGTGTTATCAGTCATTAACCTCCCAAGGAACATCTGGACAGACTGTGACAGCTACTACTGAAGCTCCTGTGCTTTCCTCCGTTTCCCCATTGCCATCCCAGGTGTCTACAGCTTCCACGCTTCACCTGCCTACTCCGTCAAAGTACGATGGAGACCCCAAAACTTGTAGGGGTTTCCTTAACCAATGTTCAGTCCATTTTGAGCTCCAACCTCAAAATTTTTCTACCCATCGTTCCAGAGTGGCCTATCTTATCTCTTTGTTTTCAGGACAAGCCCTGGCTTGGGCCTCCCCTCTGTGGGAGAGGAACGATCCAATATTACAAGATAGTGCCAAATTCATTTCTACATTTCGAAGTGTGTTCGATGAACCAGGTCGTGTGACCTCCGCTGCTTCCAGCATCCTCCGTCTGCGACAAGGATCTCATACTGTAGGCCAGTACGTCATTCAATTTAGGATCTTAGCCTCTGAACTTCAGTGGAACACTGAAGCCCTAGTTGCCGCCTTCTGGCAGGGGCTTTCCGATAAAATTAAAGATGCACTGACTACTCAAGAGCTTCCTTCGTCACTTGAAGATTTGATCTCTCTATGCCATCGTGTTGATATGAGATTTCGTGAAAGAGAGGCTGAGAGAACGACTTCTGCTAAAGCACCTCTTCGCTCTAACCCTCAATTTCGTCCAGTGTCACCTGCTGTGATTCCCATGGAGATAGGACGTTCCAAGTTATCTTCTGAGGAGAGGAAACGAAGAGTCAAGAATAGACTCTGTATCTATTGTGCTGATTCCACTCATGTCCTCAGCTCCTGCCCTAAGAGATCGGGAAATGCCAGGCCCTAACTAGTTCTGGAGAGGTGAAGTTAGGGTCCCTGGAGTCCTCTCCATCGTCTATGAAATCTAAAGTCTGCGCTTTTGATGTGACTATTTCCTTTGCTACCAAAACCTTTGAGTCACAGGCATTGATTGATTCCGGAGCAGCAGGAAATTTTATTTCCAAATCGTTAGTAAATCAATGGTCTCTACCAGTGATTACCTTAAAAACTCCCATTACTGTGACGGCTATCGATGGATCACGTCTCATCAACGGTCTCATCACCCAGAGTACGTCTCCAGTAACCCTTCAGATTGGTGCTCTGCATCATGAAGAGATATCGTTTTTAATTCTTCCTGTGACGACAAGTCCGATTGTCCTAGGCCTTCCATGGCTTTAGTGTCACTCTCCCCAGATTGACTGGCGCACCCCTCAAGTCACGTCTTGGGGGTCTGAATGTCACCATCATTGCCTTTCCCAAGTCATTCCTCTCAAGGTACAGCAAGCTTCCATCTCAGCTATTTCACCGGGACTCCCTCCTCAATATGCTTCATTTACCGATGTTTTTGATAAAGCTCAGTCTGAACGTCTTCCTCCTCATCGTTCTTGGGATTGTCCGATTGATCTTCTTCCTGGCAAGACTCCTCCCAGGGGCCGGGTCTATCCACTCTCGTTACCTGAAACTCAAGCTACATCTGAATATATACGGGAGAACCTCCAGCGTGGGTTCATTCGACCTTCCACCTCGCCCGCTGGAGCTGGGTTCTTCTTTGTCAAAAAGAAGGATGGATCATTACGCCCTTGTATAGATTTTCGTGGACTCAATGCCATTACTATCAAGAATCGGTATCCCATTCCGTTGATCACTGAGCTATTTGACCGCATCAAGGGAGCCCGTATTTTTACTAAGTTGGATCTTCGTGGTGCCTACAATTTAATCAGAATCCGTTCCGGTGACGAATGGAAGACAGCGTTTAACACCAGAGACGGGCATTACGAATATCTGGTAATGCCTTTCGGGCTATGTAATGCCCCCGCTGTTTTTCAGGGCTTCATCAATGAGATTTTTCGGGACTTATTATATGTATGTGTCGTCGTCTACCTGGACGACATATTGATTTTTTCACAGGACCTGCCTTCTCACCACCAACATGTGGCAGAAGTCCTCTCCAGGCTACGGAAAAATTCATTGTTCTGTAAATTAGAAAAATGTTCATTCGAATTACCCCAGATTCCATTCTTGGGGTATATTGTTTCCGGAGTTGGTCTGAAGATGGATCCTGACAAAGTAAATGCTGTACTACATTGGCCCCAGCCAACTACTCTTCGTGCGATCCAGCGTTTTTTAGGTTTTGCCAATTACTATAGACGCTTCATTCAAGACTTTTCTTCCATTGCATCTCCTATTGTGGCCCTGACTCGAAAAGGGGCTAATCCTAAGCAATGGTCAACTGTGGCTATTCAAGCCTTTCAAACATTAAAAGAGTCCTTCTCTTCGGCTCCAATCCTTCGTCAGCCTGATGTGACACTCCCCTTCTTCCTAGAAGTAGATGCCTCTAATGTGGGCTTAGGAGCTATTCTCTCCCAACGCTCGGAACAGCAAAAATTCCACCCTTGTGCCTTCTATTCTCGGGGTCTCTTACCCGCAGAGAAGAATTATACCATCGGAGACAAGGAATTACTGGCTATCAAAGCCGCATTAGAGGAATGGAGATACTTGTTGGAGGGAGCTCGCCATCCGGTGACGATCTTCACGGATCATAAGAACTTGTCATATCTCCAGTCTGCCCAATGCTTGAATCCTCGTCAAGCAAGATGGTCTCTTTTCTTTTCCCGTTTTGAATTAATAATTACCTTCAAACCAGCTGCCAAGAACAAAAAAGCTGATGCCTTATCTAGAGCCTTTGTTACGTCCTCTGATATAGAAGAGGTTTCCAACCATACCATTCTTGACCCCAAATGTATCTCACTGGCTGCTTCATCCACCAAAACGCTACCATTTGGGAAGACCCTCGTGCCTCCTACTCTAAGGAGGAAAATCCTTTCGTGGTTCCATGCCTCTCGTTTTTCTGGACACGCCGGTGAACACAAGACTTTTGAGATCCTCTCTCGAAGTTACTGGTGGCCTTCAATGAGGAGAGACGTCAAAGAGTTCATTGCTTCCTGTGAATTATGTTCGCAATTCAAATCCTCCCGCAGAACCCCAGCAGGGTTGCTGCGACCACTACCCATTCCGTCCAAACCATGGACCCATATTAGTATGGATTTCGTTACTGACTTACCACCTAGTAAGAACCATAACACTATTTGGGTGGTAGTGGACAGATTTTCGAAGATGGCTCATTTCATCCCTCTGTCTGGTTTGCCTTCCTCGTCTATCCTGGCTGAACATTTCATTAAAGAGATCTTCCGTATCCATGGATGTCCATCTGAGATTGTGTCTGATAGAGGAGTACAATTCGTGTCCAGATTCTGGCGAGCCCTTTGTAAAACCTTGGGCATACGATTAGCACTCTCATCTTCTTACCATCCGCAATCCAATGGACAAACCGAACGTGTCAATCAAGATCTTGAGACTTTTATAAGGATATTTTCATCAGCCAATCAAGACAACTGGGTAGAGTTACTCCCTTGGGCTGAGTTCGCCCATAACAACATGTACCATGAGTCATCATCCAAAACTCCATTTTTTGTGGTCTACGGTCACCATCCGTCTTTTCCGGAATTTCCTGCCCTCCCGCCCACCCAAGTTCCTGCGGTGGAAACTGTTTGTCAGACCTTTAAAAATATCTGGTCTCAGGTCAGAACCTGTTTAAAGAAGACATCTGTCAAATATAAATCTTTCGCTGATAAGAAGAGGCGGGCTATTCCACCACTAAAAATTGGAGATCGTGTCTGGTTATCCACAAAAAATATTCGTCTGAAGGTTCCATCCATGAAATTCGCCCCTCGTTTTATTGGTCCATATAGGATCATTCAAGTTATCAATCCAGTATGTGTGAAACTCCTTCTTCCTAAGAGTCTTCGGATTTCTAATGCCTTCCATGTATCTTTGCTCAAACCTCTTATTATCAACCGTTTTTCAACTCCTCCCTCAGCTCCGCAGCCAGTTCAAGTTCATCAGGAGGAGGATTTTGAGATTACCGAGGTACTAGATGCAAAAATTTCGCGAGGAGTCCTTCACTTCCTCGTTCATTGGAAGGGCTTTGGTCCTGAGGAGCGCTCTTGGATCAAAGCTGAAGATCTTAATGCTCCTGCCCTTTTGAAGAAGTTTTACTCCAAAAATCCGGACAAGCCCGGTTCCAGGCGTTCTGTGCCCACCTTTAAAAGGGGGGGTACTGTCACTCACCGGACCGTGAGTGCCTCTTCCCGGACATTTAGGAACCGTGGTCGTCCACCATCCTGAGGGTCTGCGCATGCGCAGCCCTTTTCTATACTTCAGTGTATACCCCTTTAACTCAATTGGCAGATCAGGCAACCTCCCTATATTAAGCACCTGTGGTCAATACCACGTTGCCTGATCTTGGAGTCTCATTCCTCATGAGTCTCTGAAGGTGTTCCTGTATTCCTCGTGTATTCAGCGCTGCTGATTCCTGTGGTTTCCAAACCACTTCTATTCCTGTGGTTTCCATACCACTTCTACCATCAACTGTATCATCAGGACTGTTTGCTGATTCCTATCCGCTGCCTCCGTGCACTACAGTCTTCTAAACCACTTCTACCATCAACTGTATCATCAGGACTGTTTGCTGATTCCTATCCGCTGCCTCCGTGCACTACAGTCTTCTAAACCACTTCAACGTTATTTTATATCAATGTGACTGTTTGCTCATTGCTATCCGCTGCCTCCGTGCACTCCAGCTTTTACTTCACTCACCTGCTTCTCATCAAGTCTGTTTGCTGATTCCTATCCGCTGCCTCTGTGCACTACAGTCTCCTGCTGGCAACTCGCCTGTGTTCATCATCGTGACTGCCAGCTGACTACTATCCGCTGCCTCCGTGCACTACAGCCCCTGCTGGCAACTCGCCTGTGTTCATCATCGTGACTGCCAGCTGACTACTATCCGCTGCCTCCGTGCACTACAGCCTCCTGCTTGCAACTCGCCTGTGTTCAACATCGTGACTGCCAGCTGATTACTATCCGCTGCCTCCGTGCACTACAGTCTCATCTCATCTTTGCTGTGACTTCCTCGAGACTGCCGCTTTCATTACCATCTGCTACACTTCGTGATCTACAGCTCCTGCCCTGCGCTGCACTCCTGTTTCCCATCGCTGTTGGTTCCTGTGGTTGCTACTGGTTACCTCCGTGTGCCGCTGAGTCCTGCCGCTGTGGTCAGCGCTATCGTCCATCTCCTGCTGATCCACTCTCCACGCCTTCACGTGTTCCACTGGCCTCTACCCTCCTGTCAGCATTGGATTTGTATCTCATCTACTACCCTCTGCTGGATCATCTCCATTCTCCTGGGTCCCCTATGAGTCCAGTTCCACGTGTTGCTGACTCCTGTGGATTCGTGTCCCTGCCGGTCTACTCACCTGTGCGCTGCACCTGCTAGACCGCTGCCTCACCTATCCAGGGACTTCCTATCCAGTCGGTCTCCAGCCGCTCAGGTACCGCTGCAATCCCATCTGACTGCTACTGCTGAACCACGGTATGCATACTTCTCATTGACTGTGCTGTGTATTGCATATCTTGCTGGACTGTGTTTGGTTCTCTCTGGAGTCTGCTATCCGCTGAGTCTATTGCCATCATTGACTGTGTTATCATTGTGCTGGACTACTTCAAGAGACTTTCTAGATTGCAGACCTGCTCAGTCATTTATATCCATATATATATCTATATTGTGCATATTACTGTGGATCGTGTATAAGGTGCCTGTGTATATCCTGTGTTGCAGTCTTCCCCTGTGCACCTCCTCACATATATATTCAGTGGTACAACTTGCTGATGTCAGACCACTGATCCCTGTTTCCGGTATCACCTGTTCCATCATTCTCTCACATAGCAGTGGTACAACTTGCTACCGCAGACCACTGACTACCTGGATACCTCCACTTGGATTCCATTCCTTCACTCAGACAGCGGTGCAACTTGCTACCCGCAGACCGCTGACTCTCATCACCTCCTTGTTTCTGTTGGACATTCCTCCTCACTATAGCAGTGGTACAACTTGCTATCGCAGACCACTGACTACTTTCACGTGTCCTTGTCCATACAGTTCCTTGTGTATTATTACCTCATTATTTCCAGTGTTGCTAGTCATAGACTTTCCTGAGCATCTCATCGGCCATCATTTCATGTTCCGTGATCACCCAGCTACCAGAGTACTCTATTACCATCTACATTGCTCTGGTAAGCCTACCATCTGGTGATCCCTGGGTAAAGACTCCTAGTGCCCGTGACACTCATGCTCATCAACTTGAATTGGCTCAGGAGGAGGCAAAGAGCGACCAGGAAATGGATTCTTAACTGAAGGTTTTAGTAATGATACATGAAAAACAGGATGTACCTTCATGGAATCAGGAAGATCCAATCGAAAAGCCACTGAACTAATCTGTGCAATGATCTTATATGGACCAATAAACTTACTTCCCAACTTGGAAGATGGTATCTTCATCCTTAAATGTCTAGTTGACAACCATACTTCATCACCAATATTAAAAGTTGGAGCAGCCCTTCGTGATCTGTCAGCATCACGTTTATATCTTTCTTGAGCAGTTTTCAATGTCTCCTTCAATAAGCTAAGATTACTTTGCATAAGAATCAGTCTATTTTCCACAGCAGGAATTGGAGAGTCACAATGTAGATTGGGACATATATTTGGTAGAGATGAGCGCACTCGGATTTATGAAATCCGAGCCCACCCGAACGTTGCCGATCCGAGTCGGATCCGAGACAGATCCGGGTATTGGCGCCAAATTCAAATCTGAAACTGAGGCTCTGACTCATAATCCCGTTGTCGGATCTCGCGATACTCGGATCCTATAAATTCCCCGCTAGTCGCCACCATCTTCACTCGGGCATTGATCAGGGTAGAGGGAGGGTGTGTTAGGTGGTCCTCTGTCCTGCTATATCTCGTGCTGTTCAGTTCAGTTCTGTGCTGTGCTGTGCTCAGTCCAGTGGTGCTGTGTCCTGTGCTCTGTCCTGCTGAGTTCACTAGTGCTGCTGGGTCCTGTGCTGTGTCCTGTTCAGTCCAGTGGTGCTGTGTCCTGTGCTCTGTGCTTCTAAGGGCATAGTTATTTCCCCATTATTCCCAAGTTTTTAAAAAATAAAAAAAAAGTTATAAAAAAAATTAAAATTAAAAATTAAAAAAAAAAAAAATTATAACCAAATTTGCAAAACCAATCCAGCAGTATAAGCCCATTGGTACTGCAATATTACCAAGTTCACACATTCAGCAGTAAAAGTCCAGTGGTACTGCAATATTACAAAGTTCACATATTCTGCAGTATCAGTCCAGTGGTACTGTGTCCTGTGCTCTGTCCTGCTGAGTTCAGTAGTGCTGCTGGGTCCTGTGCTGTGTCCTGTTCAGTCCAGTGGTGCTGTGTCCTGTGCTCTTAAGGGCATAGTTATTTCCCCATTATTCCCAAGTTTTTAAAAAATAAAAAAAAAGTTATAAAAAAAATTAAAATAAAAAATTAAAAAAAAAAGTAATTATAACCAAATTTGCAAAACCAATCCAGCAGTATATGTCCATTGGTACTGCAATATTACCAAGTTCACACATTCTGCAGTATCTTGTGCTGCATATAATGGAGACCAAAAATTTGGAGGATAAAGTAGGGAAAGATCAAGACCCACTTCCTCCTAATGCTGAAGCTGCTGCCACTAGTCATGACATAGACGATGAAATGCCATCAACGTCGTCTTCCAAGCCCGGTGCCCAATCTCGTAGTACTGGGCATGTAAAATCCAAAAAGCCCAAGTTAATAAAAAGTAGCAAAAAGAGAAACTTAAAATCATCTGAGGAGAAACGTAAAGTTGCCAATATGCCATTTACGACACGGAGTGGCAAGGAACACCTTAGGCCCTGGCCTGTGTTCATGACTAGTGGTTCAGCTTCACCCACGGATCTTAGCCCTCCTCCTCCTCCCCCCCCCCTACAAAAAATTGAAGAGAGTTATGCTGTCAGCAACAAAACAGCAAACAACTCTGCCTTCTAAAGAGAAATTATCACAATTCCCCAAGGCGAGTCCAAGGGTGTTGGTGGTTGTCAAGCCTGACCTTCCCATCACTGTACGGGAAGAGGTGGCTCGGGAGGAGCCTATTGATGATGTAGCTGGCGCTGTGGAGGAACTTGATGATAAGGATGGTGATGTGGTTATTGTAAATGAGGCACCAGGGGGGGAAACAGCTGATGTCCATGGGATGAAAAAGCCCATCGTCATGCCTGGTCAGAAGACCAAAAAATGCACCTCTTCGGTCTGGAGTTATTTTTATCCAAATCCAGACAACCAATGTATGGCCATATGTAGCTTATGTAAAGCTCAAATAAGCAGGGGTAAGGATCTTGCCCACCTAGGAACATCCTCCCTTATACATCACCTGAATAACTTTCATAGTTCAGTGGTTAGTTCAGGAACTGGGGCTAGGACCCTCATCGGTACAGGGACACCTAAATCCCGTGGTCCAGTTGGATATACACCAGCAACACCCTCCTCGTCAACTTCCTCCACAATCTCCATCAGATTCAGTCCTGCAGCCCAAGTCAGCAGCCAGACTGAGTCCTCCTCAATACGGGATTCATTCGAGGAATCCTGCAGCGGTACGCCTACTACTGCCACTGCTGCTGTTGCTGCTGTTAGTCGGTCATCTTCCCAGAGGGGAAGTCGTAAGACCGCTAAGTCTTTCACAAAACAATTGACCGTCCAACAGTCATTTGCCATGACCACAAAATACGATAGTAGTCACCCTATTGCAAAGCGTATAACTGCGGCTGTAACTGCAATGTTGGTGTTAGACGTGCTCCCGGTGTCTGCCATCAGAGGAGTAGGATTTAGAGGGTTGATGGAGGTATTGTGTCCCCGGTACCAAATCCCGTCGAGATTCCACTTCACTAGGCAGGCGATACCAAAAATGTACAGAGAAGTACGATCAAGTGTCCTCAGTGCTCTAAAAAATGCGGTTGTACCAACTGTCCACTTAACCACGGACATGTGGACAAGTGGTTCTGGGCAAACGAAGGACTATATGACTGTGACAGCCCACTGGGTAGATGCATCCCCTTCCGCAGCAACAGCAACAGCTGCATCAGTAGCAGCATCTACAAAATGGCTGCTCGTGCAAAGGCAGGCAGCATTGTGTATTACAGGCTTTAATAAGAGGCACAACGCTGACAACATATTAGAGAAACTGAGGGAAATTATCTCCCAGTGGCTTACCCCACTTAGACTCTCATGGGGATTTGTGGTGTCAGACAATGCCAGTAACATTGTGCGGGCATTAAATATGGGCAATTTCCAGCACGTCCCATGTTTTGCCCACACCGTTAATTTGGTGGTGCAGCATTACCTTAAGAGTGACAGGGGTGTGCAGGAGATGCTTGCGGTGGCGCGCAAAATTGCTGGACACTTTCGGCATTCAGCCAGTGCCTACCGCAGACTAGAGGCACATCAAAAAAGCATGAACCTGCCCTGCCATCACCTCAAACAAGAGGTTGTGATGCGCTGGAACTCCACCCTCTATATGCTGCAGAGGATGGAGTAGCAGCAAAAGGCCATTCAGGCCTACACAGCCACCTACGACATAGGCAAAGGAGTGGGGATGCGCCTCAGTCAAACGCAGTGGAGACTGATTTCCGTGTTGTGCAAGGTTCTGCAGCCATTTGAACTTGCCACACGAGAAGTCAGTTCCGACACTGCCAGCTTGAGTCAGGTCATTCCCCTGATCAGGCTGTTGCAGAAGCAGCTGGAGAAAGTGAGGGAGGAGCTGGTAAGCCATTGCGATTACACCAAGCATGTAGCTCTTGTGGATGTAGCCCTTCGTACGCTTTGCCAGGATCCGAGGGTGGTCACTCTTTTAAAGTCAGAGGAATACATTCTGACCACCGTGCTCGATCCTCGGTTTAAAGCGTATGTTGTGTCTCTGTTTCCGGCGGACACAAGCCTACAGCGGTGCAAAGACCTGCTGGTCAGGAGATTGTCCTCTGAAGAGGACCGTGACATGCCAACAGCTCCACCCTCATTTTCTTCCACATCTATGGCTGCGAGGAAAAAGCTCAGTTTTCCTAAAAGAGGCGCTGGAGGGGATGCTGATAACATCTGGTCCGGACTGAAGGACCTGCCAACCATTGCAGACATGTCTACTCTCGCTGCATTGGATGCTGTCACAATAGAAAAAATTGTGGATGATTACTTTGCTGACACCATCCAAGTAGACATGTCAGACAGTCCATATTGTTACTGGCAGGAAAAAAAGGCAGTTTGGAAGCCCCTGTACAAACTGGCTCTATTTTACCTGAGTTGTCCCCCCTCCAGTGTGTACTCGGAAAAAGTTTTTAGTGCAGCGGGGAACCTGGTCAGTGAGCGGCGAAGGAGGTTGCTTCCTCAAAACGTCGAAAAAATGATGTTTATAAAAATGAATAATCAATTCCTCAATGAAGTACAGCACTGCCCTCCAGATAGTACAGAGGGACCTGTGGTTGTGGAGTCCAGCGGGGACAAATTGATAATGTGTGATGAGGAGGAAGTACACACTGTAGGGGGAGAGGAATCAGAGGTTGAGGATGAGGACGACATCTTGTCTCAGTAGAGCCTGTTTAGTCTGTACAGGGAGAGATGAATAGCTTTTTTGGTGTGGGGGCCCAAACAAACCAATCATTTCAGCCAAAGTTGTTTGGTAGGCCCTGTCGCTGAAATGATTGGTTTGTTAAAGTGTGCATGTCCTATTTCAACAACATAAGGGTGGGTGTGAGGGCCCAAGGACAATTCCATCTTGGAACTTTTTTTTTTGCATTATATGACCAATCAACAGTCGTTTGCCATGTTCAAAAAGTAAAACCAAATTTAAACAAATTCAAGAAATTAAACCAAAAGTAAAATGCCCTGTCATAATTTAAAACAAGAGGTATTGACGTGCTCTAAAACTACTGTATTGTTGTTTATATTTTATAAACACTACACTTGAAAGCTTGAGTCTTTCAATGAAAAAGTAACTCTCCATTGCACAAATATTTGCAACAGGGACAATTTTAGGGTTAAGAAAGTCAACTAATAACACTTAGACGCTGTCTGTCTTTATAAACACTACACTTGGAAGGTGGAGGAGGTATTGTGGCCCCGACACCAAATTTACTACCGGGGCCACTCCACCGTGCAGTCCATATTTAGGTGTATCAGATATTAAACAATGGTGACAGTTGATGCCCAATTTTTTAATTATATTGTTGGCGCTGTAAAAAATTGTGTTCCGGGCACACCACACTACGCAGTCCATACCCTTTTTTGGTGGAATTCTGACCCGTGGAGGGTTTTTTAATTATATTGTGGCCTCGGTACCAAATTGTGTACCGGGGCCACCACACTACGCAGTCAAGAAAGATAGATGCGTATCATAGATAAAGTACATTCAGTGTTGTGGGGCAAATTGAAAAATATTCAAAATGCACGGACATTATCAAAAACAAGAGGTTTTCACACGCTGAAACTCCAACATGTATATGATGGAGAGGATGGAGGAGCAGCCGTATGTGCAGTGTAATGCAGACCTGTTGAAGGTTTTTTATATATTTTATTGTGGTGCCCAGTGCCCACTTCTCAACGCAGTCCAGATACTACTTTTGGGTGTAATTCAGACCTGTTGAAAGTTTTCTATATATTATATTGTGGTGGCCAGTGGCCAGTCCTCTACGCAGTCCAGATACTATTTTTGGGTGTAATGCAGACCTGTTGAAGGTTTTCTATATATTATATTGTGGTGGCCAGTGGCCAGTCCTCTACGCAGTCCAGATACTATTTTTGGGTGTAATTCAGACCTGTTGAAGGTTTTCTATATATTTTTTATTGTGGTGCCCAGTGCCCACTACTCTACGCAGTCCAGATACTATTTTTGGGTGTAATGCAGACCTGTTGAAGGTTTTCTATATATTTTATTGTGGTGCCCAGTGCCCACTACTCTATGCAGTCCAGATACTACTTTTGGGTGTAATTCAGACCTGTTGAAGGTTTTCTATATATTTTATTGTGGTGCCCAGTGCCCACTACTCTACGCAGTCCAGATACTATTTTTGGGTGTAATTCTGACCTGTTGAAGGTTTTCTATATATTATATTGTGGTGGCCAGTCCTCTACGCAGTCCAGATACTATTTTTGGGTGTAATGCAGACCTGTTGAAGGTTTTCAATATATTATATTGTGGTGGCCAGTGGCCAGTCCTCTACGCAGTCCAGATACTATTTTTGGGTGTAATGCAGACCTGTTGAAGGTTTTCTATATATTTTTTATAGTGGTGCCCAGTGCCCACTACTCTACGCAGTCCAGATACTACTTTTGGGTGTAATTCAGACCTGTTGAAGGTTTTCTATATATTTTATTGTGGTGCCCAGTGCCCACTACTCTACGCAGTCCAGATACTATTTTTGGGTGTAATTCTGACCTGTTGAAGGTTTTCTATATATTATATTGTAGTGGCCAGTGGCCAGTCCTCTACGCAGTCCAGATACTATTTTTGGGTGTAATGCAGACCTGTTGAAGGTTTTCTATATATTATATTGTGGTGGCCAGTGGCCAGTCCTCTACGCAGTCCAGATACTATTTTTGGGTGTAATTCAGACCTGTTGAAGGTTTTCTATATATTATTT
This sequence comes from Mixophyes fleayi, assembly GCF_038048845.1. NCBI lineage: Eukaryota > Metazoa > Chordata > Amphibia > Anura > Limnodynastidae > Mixophyes > Mixophyes fleayi. The sequence goes on from NC_134412.1 coordinate 40,829,211, forward strand.
ATTGTGGTGCCCAGTGCCCACTACTCTACGCAGTCCAGATACTATTTTTGGGTGTAATTCAGACCTGTTGAAGGTTTTCTATATATTTTTTATTGTGGTGCCCAGTGCCCACTACTCTACGCAGTCCAGATACTATTTTTGGGTGTAATTCAGACCTGTTGAAGGTTTTCTATATATTATATTGTGGTGGCCAGTGGCCAGTCCTCTACGCAGTCCAGATACTATTTTTGGGTGTAATTCAGACCTGTTGAAGGTTTTCTATATATTTTTTATTGTGGTGCCCAGTGCCCACTACTCTACGCAGTCCAGATACTATTTTTGGGTGTAATTCAGACCTGTTGAAGGTTTTCTATATATTATATTGTGGTGGCCAGTGGCCTGTCCTCTACGCAGTCCATATACTAATTTTGGGTGTAATGCAGACCTGTTGAAGGTTTTCTATATATTATATTGTGGTGGCCAGTGGCCAGTCCTCTACGCAGTCCAGATACTATTTTTGGGTGTAATTCAGACCTGTTGAAAGTTTTCTATATATTATATTGTGGTGGCCAGTGGCCAGTCCTCTACGCAGTCCAGATACTATTTTTGGGTGTAATTCAGACCTGTTGAAGGTTTTCTATATATTATATTGTGGTGGCCAGTGGCCAGTCCTCTACGCAGTCCAGATACTATTTTTGGGTGTAATTCAGACCAGTTGATGGGTTTTTAATTATATTGTGGGGAACACTCTTCTACGCAGTCCAGAAAGATACCTCGTTGCAACGTTTTGTACTAAAAAAAAAAAAATATATTGTGAGGTGTTAGGTGTTCAGAATAGCCTTTAAATTAGTGGAAATTATTGTTATTGAATGTTATTGAGGTTAATAATAGCGTAGGAGTGAAAATAAGCCCAAAAACTTGATTTTTACACTTTTTTTTTTTTTTCAAAAAAAATCCGAATCCAAAACCTTAAATCCGAACCAAAACCTTTCGGCAGGTGTTTTGCGAAACAAATCCGAACCCAATACATCGAGAAAATCCGGATCCAAAACACAAAACACGAGACCTCAAAAGTCGCCGGTGCACATCCCTAATATTTGGATGATATCCAATATTAGCATAAAAAGGGCTAAATCTTGTAGACGAATGCTGAGAATAATTGTATGCAAACTCAGCCATGGGGAGGATATCAACCCAATCATCTTGTAGGTGACAAATATAACATCTAAGGTATTGCTCAAGTGTTTGGTTTGTTCACTCCGTTTGTCCATTTGACAGTGGATGAAATGCGGTGGACAAGTTCACCAAAATGCCAAGATATTTGCAAAACTGTTTCCAAAATCGTGATGTGAATTGAATGCCTCGGTCTGACACCACAACATTAGGAACGCCATGCAAATGAAAAACTTCTTTTATAAGTAAGTCGGCTGTTTCTTTTGCTGTAGGAGTACCCTAGCAGGGTATAAAGTGAGCCATCTTTGTCAGTCTGTCGATTATCACAAAGATAGTGGTCATATTCTTAGATCTTGGAAGGTCTACAATAAAGTCCATGAAAATGGAATCCCATGGACGTGTAGGTATTAGCAAAGGTTGTAGTAGTCCGAAAGGAGAAGCGCGAGGAGTCTTAAATCTGGCACATGTTGTAGAAGAGGATACATATTTTGCTACATCTTCCTTATAGTTGGGCCACCAGAATGAACGGCTTAACAGTTCTTGAGTTTTCTGGAGTCCTTTATGGCCTGCTAAATTAGAGTCATGGAATAGTTGCTTGACCGTTAATCGTGCTTTTTCTGGAATGTATAGTTGATGTGCCATATGCCAGACTGTTGTCATAAGTTAATTTAACATTTTTTGGGAGGGTTCATGAGGGTAGAATCTGTATCATATCCTTTCTTGATCTCTGTTAATATCTCACTTGTACAAATAACCCCCAAAAAATTTGTATCAGGAATTATTGTTTGAACAGGCTCTACCTGTTGAGGATTTTTCATATAGGCTCTTGAAAGAGCATCAGCTTTTCCATTCTTTAATCCAGGTCTATAGGAAATGAGGAAATCAAAATGGCTTAAAAAGAGAGCCCATCGAGCTTGTCGGGGAGATAATCTTTTTGCTGATTTAAGGAATTCCAAATTCTGACGATCAGTGAGGACTATTACTTGATGCTTTGCACCTTCTAAAAGATGCCTCCATTCCGAAAAAGCAGCTATAATGGCAAGAAGTTCTTTATTTCCCACATCATAGTTTCTTTCAGGAGCAGTCATTTGCCTTGAATAAAAAGCACAGGGGTGAAGTAACATCTTTTCTCCTACTCTTTGTGAAATTACTGCTTGTCACTCACCGGACTGTGAGTGCCACTTCCCGTGTATTCAGGAACCGTGGCCGTCCGCCATCCTGAGGGTCTGCGCATGTGCAGCCCTTTCAAGCCTTCAGTACCTGTTGCTTTTGGTTGATTGGATGATCCGGCAACCCTCCCTATTGAAACCACCTGTGATCATTACCTGGTGGCCTGATCTTGGAGTCTCATTCCTCATGAGCCTCTGAAGGTGTTCCTGTGTTCCTCGTGTATTCAGCTCCTGCTGATTCCTGCTCACGTCAACTCTCCTGTGTTCATCGTGTCTGCACTCAGCTGATTCCTATCCGCTGCCTCCGTTGCTTCTACAGAGTTCCTGCTCACTTCAACTCTCCTGTGTTCATCGTGTCTGCACTCAGCTGATTCCTATCCGCTGCCTTCGTTGCTTCTACAGAGTTCCTGCTCATATCAACTCTCCTGTGTTCATCGTATCTGCACTCAGCTAATTCCTATCCGCTGCCTCCGTTGCTTCTACAGAGTTCCTGCTCACGTCAACTCTCCTGTGTTCATCGTGTCTGCACTCAGCTGATTCCTATCCGCTGCCTCCGTTGCTTCTAAGTCCATCATCTGGTGATATACTGGGCAAAGACTCCCAGTGCCCGTGACAGTAAGATCAGGCCATGACAAACCCAGGATCGGAACCAACAGCTATAGAGATGCTGCGGTATCTGGTTACCCGTATGGAACAACAAGATGTTCGTCAACAACAGTTGCTGCAATGTTATCAGACTTTAGCCTCCCAAGTAACTTCTGTGCAAAATGTAGCAGCCACCGTTGATACTCCCGTGTCGTCATCTTCTTCCCCTGTGCCATCCCAGGTGTCTACTGCTTTCACGCTACACCTGCCTACGCCTTCAAAATATGATGGAGACCCCAAAACCTGTAGGGGCTTTCTTACCCAATGCTCCGTCCATTTTGAGCTTCAACCTCACAATTTCTCTACTCATCGTTCCAGAGTGGCCTATCTCATCTCTTTGTTTTCCGGACAGGCTCTCGCATGGGCTTCCCCTCTGTGGGAGAGAAATGACCCTTTATTGCAAGATAGCGCCATGTTTATTTCCACGTTTCGAAGTGTATTTGAGGAACCAGGTCGTGTTATTTCCGCTGCATCCAGCATCCTCCGTCTACGTCAGGGTTCCCGTACAGTAGGCCAGTACGTCATTCAATTTCGGATATTAGCCTCTGAATTTCAGTGGAACACTGAAGCGTTAATTGCCGCCTTCTGGCAGGGGCTTTCTGATAAAATTAAAGATGCACTGACTACTCAAGAATTACCTACTTCTCTAGAAGATTAGATTTCTCTTTGCCACCGTGTAGACATGAGATTTCGTGAAAGAGAGTCTGAAAAAACAACTTCATTTAAAGCACCTCTTCGCTCAAGTCCTCAACTTCGCCCAGCTTCATCTCCGGTGATACCTATGGAGATAGGTCGCTCCAAATTAACTTTAGAGGAGAGAGAACGAAGAGTGAAAAATAAACTCTGTATCTATTGCGCTGACTCTACTCACATGCTGAACTCATGTCCCAGGAAATGCCGGGCTCTAACCAATACTGGAGAGATAAGGTTAGGGTTCCTGGAGTCCTCTTCTTGTTCCACGAAATTAAAAGTTTGTGCTTTTGATGTTACCGTTTCCTTTGCTACCAAATCATTTGTGTCCAAAGCACTTATTGATTCTGGAGCTGCAGGAAATTTTATTTCTAAATCCCTCGTGAATCAATGGTCCCTACCAGTGATTACTTTGAAAGTACCAATTTCTGTGATTGCTATCGATGGATCACGTATTATTAATGGTCTCATTACCCAGAGTACGTCTCCATTGACTCTTCAAATGGGGGCCTTACACCAGGAAAAAATTTCATTTCTAATTCTTCCTGTTACTACCAGTCCGATCATACTAGGCCTTCCATGGCTTCAACTTCATTCTCCTCAGATCAACTGGAACACTCCTCAAGTCACATCCTGGGGGTCTGAATGTCATCATCGTTGTCTCTCTCAAGTTGTTCCACTCAAAATACAGCAGTCGTCTATTTCACTGGGTCCACCAGGTCTCCCTCCACAGGATCCTTCATCTACGGATCTGTGCGATAAAGTTCAGTCAGAACGACTTCCTCCTCATCGGGCGTTCGTGACGTCCTCGGACGTTGAAGATGGATATCAGGAGTCATCTTCAAAAAGTCAATTTTTTGTGGTTTACGGTCACCATCCGTCTTTTCCGGAATTTTCCTGTCCTCCCACCCACCCAAGTTCCTGCTGTAGAGACTGTTTGTTTGACCTTCAAAAATATTTGGTCTCAGGTCAAAACCTGTTTAAAGAAGACATCTACCAGATATAAGTCTTTTGCAGATAAAAAGAGACGGGCTATTCCACCACTGAAAATCGGAGATCGTGTTTGGTTATCAACCAAAAATATTCGTTTGAAGGTCCCATCTATGAAGTTCGCTCCTCGTTTTATTGGTCCGTATAGGATCATTCAAGTGATAAATCCAGTTTGTTTCAAACTTCTACTTCCTAAGAACCTTCGTATTTCCAATGCCTTCCATGTGTGTTTGCTCAAACCTCTTATCATCAACCGTTTCTCAGTTCCTCCTTCAGCACCTCGGCCAGTTCAAATTCATCAAGAGGAGGACTTTGAGATTACTCACATATTGGATGCAAAAATTTCGCGAGGAGTTCTTCGTTTCCTCGTTCATTGGAAGGGCTTTGGTCCGGAAGAGCGGTCATGGATCAAACCAGAAGATCTTAATGCTCCAGCTCTTCTTAAGAAGTTTTATTCCAAGTTTCCGGACAAACCCGGTTCCAGGTGTTCTGTGCCCACCTTTAAAAGGGGGGGGGGTACTGTCACTTACCGGACTGTGAGTGCCACTTCCCGTGTATTCAGGAACCGTGGCCGTCCGCCATCCTGAGGGTCTGCGCATGTGCAGCCCTTTCATGCCTTCAGTACCTGTTGCTTTTAGTTGATTGGATGATCAGGCAACCCTCCCTATTTAAACCACCTGTGATCATTACCTGGTGGCCTGATCTTGGAGTCTCATTCCTCATGAGCCTCTGAAGGTGTTCCCGTGTTCCTCGTGTATTCAGCTCCTGCTGATTCCTGCTCACGTCAACTCTCCTGTGTTCATCGTGTCTGCACTCAGCTGATTCCTATCCGCTGCCTCCGTTGCTTCTACAGAGTTCCTGCTCACTTCAACTCTCCTGTGTTCATCGTGTCTGCACTCAGCTGATTCCTATCCGCTGCCTTCGTTGCTTCTACAGAGTTCCTGCTCACTTCAACTCTCCTGTGTTCATCGTATCTGCACTCAGCTGATTCCTATCCGCTGCCTCCGTTGCTTCTACAGAGTTCCTGCTCACGTCAACTCTCCTGTGTTCATCGTGTCTGCACTCAGCTGATTCCTATCCGCTGCCTCCGTTGCTTATACAGAGTTCTTGCTCACGTCAACTCTCCTATGTTCATCGTATCTGCACTCAGCTGATTCCTATCCGCTGCCTCCGTTGCTTCTACAGAGTTCCTGCTCACGTCAACTCTCCTGTGTTCATCGTGTCTGCACTCAGCTGATTCCTATCCGCTGCCTCCGTTGCTTCTACAGAGTTCCTGCTCACTTCAACTCTCCTGTGTTCATCGTGTCTGCACTCAGCTGATTCCTATCCGCTGCCTCCGTTGCTTCTACAGAGTTCCTGCTCACTTCAACTCTCCTGTGTTCATCGTGTCAGCGCTCCGCTGCTTCCATCTCTACTACTGGATACCAGACCGCCTCGACTCTCCTGTGTTCTTCATGTTTCCAGTTCCACTTACTACTGCTTCCTGAGTATTGCTTCGTTCATTCTGGAATACCTGCCGTGCGCTGCACCAACCTGATTACCGCTTCCACCCTCCAGTGGTCTCTCCCCCTGCCGGCCTTCAGCCGTTCAGGTATCCCTGCACGTCTCTCTGACAGCCTGCTCTCCTGAACCGCGGTATGCATACTTCCCATTGACTTTGCTTGTGTATTGCATATCCATCTGGACTGAGTTGTGTTCTCCTCCGGAGCCTCCTATCCACTGAGGCTATTGTTATCATTGACTTTGTTTCCTATTGCCTGGATAGCTATTGTGACTTTGTATACTTCAAGCAGCGCTTGTCAGTTATTGTTGTATTGTGGATATCATCGTGGGATCAAGTTCTGTGTGCCCCGTGTATACTCTGCATTACATTCATCTCCTCGTGCCCCTCCTCACATATATATAGCAGTGGTACAACTTGCTGACGCAGACCCCTGACTCCTGTTCCCTGTGACACCAGTTTCATGTATCCTCTCACATAAGCAGCGGTACAACTTGCTATACACAGACCACTGACTTCCCTGTTACCTACCTTCACCTGGATTCCATTCCTTCACCTAGACAGCGGTACAACTTGCTATACGCAGACCGCTGACTCTCACTACCTCCTCGCTACTCCTGGACATTCCACCTCACTATAGCAGTGGTACAACTTGCTATACGCAGACCACTGACTTTCCTCACGTTCCCTTGTCCATCTGGTTCCTCGTGTACATTCATCTACTCATTACCAGTTGCTGCTAGTCATAGACTTTCCTCGAGCATTCTCTCACCATCTGCTGTTTCTCCTGTTCCGTTGTCACCCTGCTACCAGAGAACCATATTACCAATTATATTACTCTGGTAAGTCCATCATCTGGTGATATACTGGGCAAAGACTCCTAGTGCCCGTGACACTGCTCCTATAGCTGAATCCGATGGATCAATTTCCAAATCAAATGGAAGTGTAGGATCAGGATGAATTAATATAGGAGCTGACGTGAACTTTGTTTTCAAAATGGAAAAAGCTTTATCCGCTGCTGGTGACCACTGAAAGGAGGAAACCTTTTTTGTGAGCTGAGTAATGGGGGCAGCAATTCCAGAAAAGTTCTTTATAAAGCGTTGATAGAAATTAGCAAAGCCCATAAATCGTTGCACATCTTTGACGTTTTTAGGTATGGGCCAATCTACCACAGCATGCACTTTACAGGGATCCATACACAGTCCTTGAGGGGATATAATATAACCCAAAAATTTTATTTGAGTGCGATGGAATTCGCATTTCTCCAACTTGATGTATAATTGGTTTATCCGTAGCCGTTGTAAAATAATTCGAAACATGTTCTTGATGTTCTTGTAAAGAATTAGAAAAGATAAGGATATCATCAAGATATACAATAATGAACATATCAAGCAAATCTCGAAAGACATCATTTATAAAATGTTGGAAAGTAGCAGGGGCATTATATAACCCGAACGGCATCACGAGGTACTCATAATGTCCATACTTTGTTCGAAAAGCCATTTTCCATTCATCACCTGGTCGAATGCGTATTAGGTTGTACGCTCCTCTTAAATCAAGCTTTGTGAAAATACTTACTTTTTGCAGTCTTTCCAATAATTCTGGGATGAGAGGAAGTGGATGTCTGTTTTTTATAGTAACTTTATTTAAATCTCTATAATCAATGCATGGACGCAAGGATCCATCTTTATTTTTCACCAAAAAAAAATAGGAGCCCCTGCTGGAGATTGTGAAGGACGTATAAAACCTTTAGTTTCATTTTCCTCCAGGTAAGTATTTAGTGTCTTTAATTCAGGTTCAGCTAATGAATAAATCTGACCAAAAGGAATAGCAGCCCCAGGTAATAGGTCAATGGGACAATCATGTGGTCGATGGGGTGGTAATTTGTCAGCATTTTATTTGTTACAGATATCTGCAAAATCCTGATATTGAACAGGCAATTGTTCCTCCACAGAAGAGGGGGACACTGAGATCTGATTCTCTTTTTGTACAAGAGGGACCACACTGATAGTATCTTGAAACTTTAGGGTTTGAGACTCCCAGTTAATGGCTGGGTTATTGTTAGTGAACCAAGGGAGACCCAAAATTATGGGAAAATTTGGAGAAGAGTTGAGAAAAAAAAGTGAGTTCCTCCTTATGATTGGGTTCTATCATCAGGGATATAAGTTCTGTCTCATGTGTGATGGGACCAGAATTCAGTGTGGATCCATCAACTGTCTCCATCAATACAGGAGTCTTTCTTTCTTGAAATACTATATGGTTTTGTTTAGCAAAATCTATATCCATGAAATTACCATTGGCTCCTGAATCCAGCATTGCCATGGTTGAAATAAGTCGAGAGTTTATCTCAAGTTGTATTGGAATTGAAAAATGATTCTTTATTCTTCTGTTCTCTCTCTCTCAAATGTAGACAGTGAAGAGATTTGAGGAATAATAGCATTCAGTTGATATGAACAGCATGAAATAATAGATTCCTGGTCAGAATCTTTAGGTTCCATCAATGTAGCAACAGTCTTGCGAGGTCGTTGAGAACAATTAGATACATAATGTCCAGATTTACCACAATACAAACAGAGATTTTCTTGTCGTTGTTGATCTCTTCTTTCAATAGAAATCTGTTTGCGAATGGTATCTATTTGCATTGGCTCAGACTCCTCAATTTGTTGTGTTGCAGGAGTTCCAGAGTAATTTGATGTAACACCCTCCTAGTGGTGTTCTAGTAAAATCCTGCACTTCAGTGAATACAGGAGGGGTCACCTAGAGGGTAAGCTAGAAGTTTATAAAAAGTTACATAAACTGGTTACCATGGTGATAACCCAGCCCAGCCTGTGAGACTGAGTGAGAGGAAGGAGGGGCTGTCATTAAAGGGGGAAAGGAGATAGAGAGAAGACACAGGAGAGGAGAGATGGTAGCTGGGGACCTGGGGTGGAAGCTCCCAGGCTCCCCCTGCATTCCCTGGAAGTCTGAGCATGGTGACTGAGCCAGGGCAAGGAATGTGTGCCCTGGATGAGGGGGAGAACTCCATGCCACTATAGAGAACCCAAGATAGAGGGGGACACTTCGCATGGAAGAGGCCCTGGAGTGAGGGCTGCTACAAGAGGCAAGGTAGCTGTAGTGTCAGATCCTGAGGCTGAGAGTACACAGAGTGACGTGTCAGAGCCGACAGGAGACATCATCCCGCAGAGGAGGGATGAGCTGCAGTTGAGAGGTACACAGAGTGTGTCAGAGCTGCATGGAGGAGAGGCTGCCTGCCTATTAGCATCCATGTGAGTGCCCTTGCAGAGGAGGGTGATCTGCAGTGAGTATGGAGTGCAAGAGAAATGTAAATTATGTTATTTAACATCTGGATAACATTAAGAACTGTGCTGGAGAGAGTGAGGAGCTGTATATATTTTTCTTTATTGCTGCAACCATTATGATTATCGTGCTGGAGGAAGAGGAGTGTAAATAAAGAGTTGAGTTTATCATAGAGATGGTCTGGCGTCCAAATGATTGTGACTTTTATTACACTGCATCACAAAGTGACATTACCTGTGTCCCACTAACTACAGAGAAACACCTGCATGTGAAGGGACCCCCTGATCATCTACACCCATGCCCATCAGCTAGACAGGGTTTGAGAAGGAGGTGCACTGTGTACCCTTTGCACCCCACAATAAACACAGTGACAGGGGGTTACAATGATATTGCTGGTTCTGGATAATTAGGACGAGTCCACATGTAGCCCCATCTATCTTGTTTCCTCTCCATTTGACGAGCATGAATACGAATACAATGTTTAACAAAGGCTTCAAATTCAGTGGGTGCATCAGCTCTAGATAATTCATCTTTAATGAACTCAGATAACCCCTTTCGATAAACAGACAGCTTAGCTGACTAATTCCAATCTGTGTCCAAGATCCATCTTCGGAAATCAGAGTTGTATTCAGCCACTGAACATCTTCCCTGACGCATCTTTAATAAAACTGACTCAGCAGTGGCACTTCGATTTGGATTATCAAATATTTGATTCATTGCATCCAAGTTAGAAAGATTTTGTAGTGTTGGACTTTTTGCTTCTATCAAAGGAGAAGCCCATGCCAAGGCATCATCTTTCAACAATAAAAGAATACAACATACTTTTTGTACATCAGTCAAAAAATAGGTAGGATGTAAATCAAAATGCATATTACATTGATTAATAAAACCTCTGTATTTTTTACGATCACCTGAGAATCGAGCCGGAGGTAATGGGAGTGTGGGCTGATGTACTGCAGCTGAAGGTGCTACAGAATTTACTTCTTGAAGCCGCATCTGTAGTTCTGTAATAACTCCATTTTGTAGCGCTATTTGATCTTTGAGTTCATGAACATTTATTTGCAACTCAGTTACCTGTTGGTTTTACAGCTGAAAATTATTTGTACACTGGGTCTCAAGTTCTTGAAATTTTGCATGAAATTCCTGTAGTTGTCATGAGGCAGAATGCATGTGGAAATTCAGATCTTAAAGTCGCTGTAAAGCAGTTGGTTCTGTCCCGGCGGGGTCCATCATTTTGGGCTCGAGTATCCTGTCACACTTCTGGTATCACAAACGGAACCCAATAGCCAGGTAGATCTGTAGTAAACATGATTTATTTTGATATAGAAATAAATCTCAAATGTCCATCAAGCAAGTCAAAAGTATCAACAAGATAAATGTCTTGTAGAGGTATCAAGGAATTGTATTCCAAATCACAAGGGAGCAAGGTTCTGTGGAAGCATCTGGTTCAGACACAAACACAATACTCGATCAAAGACTGCATAACTGGAAGTGCCTTTTCTAGGCCCAAACAGGAAATGAGATCAAAGATGGAATCTTCCTGAGACAGTTCTGACCATCTTGGATAAGGGCTATTGCATGGGCAAGTTCATATCAGAGATCCAAGATGGAAACTTCATGAGGAAATCACGGCCATCTTGAATGAGGGCAAATCTAAGGGCAATAACATAACAGTGTAAGTGTATGTGTGCATCATTTATCCATGTGATTGCGTCATAACATGTGGCGTACCAATCGCACGGTAAAAACAATATTAATCAATTTGTTTTACTTCATCCAATTATTTGACTTTGACAGCTCCACCCTTTGATAGTTTTATGCATTATCACCTTAAAGATTTTATTGCAGGATCTCAGTTGTACGTTTCTGTAATGTATGTCCCCCTTTACGTGTGACCACAATGTCTGTGGATATCAGTCAGGTTACCATAAAAGAGAGTCACAATCCTAGAAACAATTTTCTTTTCTTATGGAACATATACCTTTGGAGCTCGGAGTTAACCTTCTGTATGACCTTTACCCACATAGGTAATACATTATCTGGAAGGATACGAGGTATGATAGAATATGTATCAACAATATAGAGTATTCTACTAACGTTCTTCATGCCTAATATGGTCATCCATCCGAAGCATGTCTTTTAGCTTAGATGACATTTAAATAATACATTTTTACCATTAACATTATCCTATGTCTGTCAACAATGTCATTTATGATCTCCTACAACCTGTGTTGGTAAATACACTCTAATAATATCAACAGGTTTTTTCCTCAACACTTGTGGGGCAGGCTATTGTCTGTGTGTTCTTCCCAGTCTCCCAATACTCAAGTTTAATATTGGGAGATTCCAGACTAAGGGAGCTACCTGAATTACCTTTCCCCTACTGACCTCCCACCCCATAATTCGAGTACCTCAGAAATATTTAGTGGAAAGAGTCCTACTTAAAACTAAAACTAGTCCTACTTAATATAATCTCTGAGGCAAGTGAGAGCACACCCAGCACTCAGTTTGGTCTGAAACCTTACCCACCCAAGAATGATAATCATTTTCATGGATCCCCACTGGAGTCCGAATTATTACTGGACTGGCATCGCTGGATGCACCTCTCTTCAACTATGGGGTCAAAGTACTTACGGACACATTACCTCAGATAACAGCCCCTCACACTGTCTCCGAGCTCCAAGGTTAGCAAAATTTTTTTACCCCTGAATTGAATAGCTTAATTGGGTGGACCGATTGCACTAACAACTTCTCCTTCATCCCCAACTCCTCAATATCACTACCTGAACCAGCCTCTGTCACCTGTTTACAATTGAAAGTATTGACTGTTCTGAAAAGAGAACGAGATGAGAGAAACACTGGACAGGGAAAAACAGCAAAAACTGCTGATCCATGCTGGATAACAGTCTTTGGCTCAGGTGTCGTTAACTGGGATCTTGGGTCTCCCGGAACAGATTCACGAGTGTAATTAGAACCTTCTCCGGGTGTTGACTCCTCTGCTGTGGATGGAATGGGTGCAAGTGTCTCTCTGCTACTCCTAGGGATGTGATGCTGGTCGTCAATACTTGGTACCTGTCTGTCAAACAACCTGAGCATAGGAAATTACAGTCCATAACCTACTCTCCCAGTCTAACTTCATATCTTGAACAGTCTCTCCATTATAAACTTATCAAAGTAAAAGTCAAAAGTATTTCAAAGTGTAACAGGTTTAAGAAGTGGCTTACGATTGATTCTGATAATGGGGAGGAAGAGTGCCCAAAGCTACCGGCCACTCCAATCTAGTTTCATCCATTATTCTATTCAAATCAATCTAGCTAATACCGTTTACTCTATATTCCCACTGTTTGTGGCTGATCAAAAGTATGTAACTTAAGAAGTAAGAAATGCACCTTTATGTGTTTGATCTCAACAACTGTCTAAAGTGCCAACATCAACGTCCTTGTGTTGAAATGTAGAGTTCAGTTTGAACTGCCCAAACATTACACATTTGCCGCTTGTATTAGCTATTTAAAGGGCAGAATGGTCTAGTATGTCAATGGCCACTAGTTTAAAAGTGTTAATGTCAAATATTTGTTTTTAAATTCTAGCCTAATAGTGTTCAGTGAGGCATGTGAGGTTTATATGTTATTGTGCAACACATACAGTGTTGAGAAGGGCACATTTGTGACAATATTTTTGGGTATTTTATATAAACAGGCTGTTTCACCCTTCAAGCCTATTGTGCTGGCCTCAGTGCCATAGCACTTGCCATTGGAGTTGGTGGATGTGGCCATGGTGAAGGCTGTTGACAAATGTAAGTATCTATAGTGTTTGCATCCGTAAAATGTAACTGTCAAGTGTGTGTGTTGCATACAATATTAACGTTTGTAACCATTACATTTGTGGGTCTGCTAAGTCAACATATGGCCATGTGCTATTTGTGTTACTTATGGGTTTGGGGTTACTTTCCTGTCAAATTCAACACTCTGTAACCAAGATATAGCTCAAACACACAAGCCACTATTACAGAGAATACTGTGTAGAACCTTACCAGACATTTTTCACATTACAATACAGTGGCCACCTTCAAGTGCACCAAGGCATAAACTAGGTACATAAATGCAAGTTCTTTGTGAGCTAATATTGGCTTAGTAAATGTGTGTTTCACATTCAACAGGGCAGGTTGGCCTGGATTTTGGAGTTGTGTGTTTCGTGTTTCCCGACATGTTGAAGTATTTCTCCAACACTGACTTCTTTGCTATGTCTCAACCCAAGTGGTGAAACAGTCCAACCTGGTTTGCGTTTTGGAGTTGTACGTTTAGTGTTTCCCGACATGTTGAAGTATTTCTCCAATGCTCCAAGGCTGCTTATGTATTTGTTAACTTTGGCCAGATTGTCAACTCTTCATCCAAGGAACTTTGCCACACAGACCACTGAAATCTTTGCTATGTATTTTGTAGCAAGTTTGTAATCATCTATGTAATCAATAAATCTGAACCTGCAATAGTGTCACCAAACTGTCCCAAGCAAGTATTTGGTAATTACTATACTGCAGTGCTTCCTCTAGTCATACACAACAATCCATACATAGTGCTTTTTGGCCCATTTTGGAACATGCCTACTTGTACAATATATTGAATGCATGTGTGGTTATTTTGTCCTTTGCCACAGACAGACCGTAGCCTACAAACCCACTCTCTGTAGTGGTTTTTAACTATTACCCATTATGGTTTGTTATGAGGTTTGTTTGTGTGGTTGCTTGTTTTCTAGGCAAGGTTTTGGCTTTTGTATGCTGGAAGGCAGGGGAGGGCTGGCAGACTTTGGCCCAAGCACACCGCATTGGCCTATAAGTAGTGGCCCATCCTTAAAGGGTGGTTTTTGGTACAATATATATTTATTTATATTAAAAGAGGCTATTTTAGTGTTGCTTAATCCATATATATGTTTTTATGCCCAGGCCCAGAGCTGGATTAAGCCTCTGAGGGGCCTGGGCACTTTAGACAGGGTAACGCCCTATGATGTAACATGGTTATCATTTTAGACAATTACACAGGCAATACTGTGTGCACTACTGTTAGGTGTACATGGTTCTGCCTTCACGAGCAGTACACAGTGAAGCGGGACATACCTCCCAACTGTCCTAAACAAAACAGTCACCCCAAATTCAGGACTGCCCCACTAGATTCAGGACAGTTGGCAGACTGTCCTGCTCTCTCCTACCTGTTCTTGTCACTGTCACCACTTGTGGCTGCAATTTTCTTTAGCTCATTTGCTGCTTGTCTGGATCCTGGAATATTGGAGGCCCTATTTGGAGAAAAAAATGGGTACATGAAATTTAGAAAACTCCAACCAATAATAGTATCTACATTTGATAAATAGACCTATTTCCCTCCAACTAACCCTGACATTAAATTTAATAGTATTCCCATTTAATAAATAAACCTATTTCCCTCCCTCCAAACAGCCCCAGCAATACATTAAATAGCATTTACATTTAATAAATATAACCATTTCCCACAACCATCCCAGGCATTAAATAATTCATAATCACTTTAAATAAATAGACCTCATTTTCCCCAAACAGCGCTACATTCAATTAATAGATCACAAACCACCCCAGCAATAAATTAAAGGTCCAATCACATTATCTTAACTTCATAGGCCCCACTATTAAATTAAATTGCCCCACCATCAACACAAATAAAATAGCAATACACACACACACACACACACACACAATACACTGACCACACACACACACACACACACACACACACTACACTGGCCCCTCACACACATACACACACACACACACACACACACACACACAGTATATATGCCCCTCTCTCACACACAGTATATATGCCCCTATCTCACACACACAGTATATATGCCCCTCTCTCACACACACAGTATATATGCCCCTATCTCACACACACAGTATATATGCCCCTCTCTCACACACACAGTATATATGCCCCTATCTCAAACACACAGTATATATGCCCCTCACACACACACACACACACACACAGTATATATGCCCATCACACACACACACAGTATATATTCCCCTCACACACACACACACACACACACACAGTATATATGCCCCTCTCACACACACAGTATATATGCCCCTCTCTCACACACACAGTATATAAACCCCTCTCTCACACACACGGTATATATGCCCCTCACACACACACACAGTATATATGCCCCTCTCACACACACAGTATATATGCCCCTCACACACACACACTATTAATATAACCCCCCCACTGCACTTACCTTTCTCCATCCGCACCGCGCGCTCTGCACTTCTCATTCTTCCGACATGGGACGACACCAATCACATGGTGCGCGTCCCATGTGACAGAAGAATTCTCAGTGATAGGCACAGCCTGCCCCTGCTGGAAGGTCAACATGGTATGTGAACACAAACCTCTACATTTATAAATCTACTCTGTACAAAAATTTCCCTTACATGTTAGAAGAGTTGCCTCAAACACTACAAAGCCTTGAGCTTTCCCAAACAACAGGGCCAAAATAGACTTCTGCCCCAATTGCCACTTTGTTTACAAGCGGGTCCACAGCCAGATGGCAACCCCAAAGCCCACACAAACAATCCAGTTCAATGCGGTTGTGTCAGACGCTAGTTGAGCATCTTTTGGAGGCCGTCTCCACATTACCTTTAAACCAACTTTGGAACACCAGATAAACAATGACACTATCCTCCCTTTTCAGTGTGTATTTTCTTTGTAAGCTATTTGTGATATGTTATACATCACCTATATTGTTCATTGGTCCAGTCATGCAATGTTCCATTCCATCCCCACACAGATACACCTTTTTTGCCCAACTGAAATGTGTCTGAAGACACACATTGTGAGCCTGCACACACTGGACATGTTTTGTGACTTTCACAATCTGTGCTCCAAGTAGTTAGTGTCAAAATTTCAGATTGGATCTTGGTGTTAAAATGTGTCATTGTTTGGCAATACCATTTACATTGCTAATGGCCTCTGAAAGGGTCAAGCCTCCAAATTAAGCCACAATCAGGATGGGAATATCTTCAAGTCGGATCTCTCAGTGTGTGTGTGAGTAAAGAATCTTTAAGGATACTTTGTGGCATAGTAACAACAATGCCTCTTTCAACATGAGTGCAAATGTAAGGAATTAACCAGTACTTTCTAAGTGTTACACATCATAGTACTATGAGGCAACAATTTCAGTCACCTCACACAGCAGAGTGGCCCTCATGCAGAATGTCATGCAAGCAGTAAGTAATGACCACTGGCACACAATCCATTACTAGATGTCCAAGCACATCCCAAGCATAGGGCTTTACCCCAAAGTGCATTTTTTGCAGCATACACTAAGCTTAGTTTTTGAGAATTAAGTAGCTATTTGGTGTGGAAGATACCATGGCTGCTGTCAGGCGCCATCTCCGCACTGACACTTGGTGCAGGAGACGGACGCCTGCACCTTCTCAGCAACCACGTCCTGTTGCCTAGCAGCTGGACGCTATCTCTGCTCACCTGTCTGCAGCCAGCATTTCTGACCGCCAAAATCTCCCTAAACCAATCAGGATGCACCTTAGGGGTATATAAAGCAGCCTCTGAAACATGTCTAGTGCCAGAGTATTGGTTCACTCCTGAACTTCTGATCCAGTGTGTTCTTTGGTTCTGACTCGGCTTCCTGTGACTACTCTCCTGTGTTTCATTTTGGTACCTCACTGCCCGGCTAGTTTGACTATTTGGCTTGACCTGACTTCTCTCTGGATCCTCCCTGTGTACTGCACCACTCGGTTGGCTGTGACCTGGATTGCCTGACTATGCCTGTCTACTACTGTCGCTACACCGGGGACTGTCTTGGAGAACCGCGACCTGCATACCCTCTGCAGCTAAGCCCAAACGGAGCCTTGCTGAGGTCCCTGGTGAATACTGGGGGTACATTAGACTCCGCGCCTCCCTGTTCAGTTGCACCAATACCGGTTAGCGGCCATCTCTGCAATTCCGTGACAGTATACTCTGGCCATATGAGTGCACAGGACGAACCCTCAGCTCGGGATCTTCTTCTCCACTTAGCCCACAGGGTGGATCAGCAAGACTCCAATCAGGCACAACTCTTGCAAAGTCTACATGGGGTTGTTTTTTCGTTTAGACACCCTTCAGGGGTCTCTTCCAGCAAGCCAGATGGCCATAGCAGTAACGGTTACCTCCGCAGCCGCAACGTCTACTGCCAGCACCGCTAGTTCCAGAAGCCTATGTATTCCACCAACGGAGAAATATGATGGTGATCCTAAGAAATGTTGTGGGTTCCTTAACCGGTATTCAGTTTGAGCTTTACCCAGAAAATTTCGACTCCAAGAGGACTAAAATGGCTTATATAATTTCCCTCCTCTATGGTCAAGCCTTGTCTTGGGTTTCTCCCTCTGGGAACTGGACGACCCTACGGTCCGAGATTCTTCCACCTTTATTAAGAATTTTCGGAGGATGTTTGATGAGCCCGGCCGTGTTTCCTCCGCCTCTCCTGGCCTATTAGTTCTCCGTCAAGGTTCAGTCACTGCTGGGCAGTATGCCGTACAATTTTGCACCTTGGCTTCAGAACTCTGCTGGAACAATGAGGCTCTGGTAGCCACCTTTTGGCAGGGGTTAAACGACCGTATCAAAGACGATCTGGCCTCCCGTGAGCTTCCGTCTAATCTTGATGACTTGGTCTCTCTGTGTGTTAAGGTGGGCATTCGCCACAGGGAACGTACTCAAGAACGTGAACGGACCCGGCACTCCTTCCCTCGCCTGGTGCCTCAGTTCCAAGCTCCAGTAATTCTTCCGGAGGAACCTATGCAAATTGGCCACTCTCATCTTTCCCAGAAGGAGCGTGACAGACGCATCAAAAATCGTCTTGCCTTTATTGTGGGGACTCGGGTCCCCTTCTCTCCTCATGCTCCAAGAGGCGAGGAAACACCCCATCTTAGGCAATGACAAGGAGGTCGTCCTAGGATCCAAGTCCCTCACTCCCTATTCCTTGTGAGATTCTGAATTTCTGATGCCTATATTAAAGTAATTCTATCGTTTTCAAATAAGCATTGCCCAAGCGATTGCATTGTGTTTCCGAAGCACAAGCAATTTATTTAGCAAAAGCAATTTGTTTAGCAGTTCAATAAATAAGTACAATACAGTACAATATAGCCAATACATAATACCTATTAAAGATGTTACATTAAAGCAGGAAAGTATAAAAACACTGAATATATTACATTTTCCTTATAGAGCTCCCCCGAGGACAATGGAACACAGCCATGCTCACATGTAGCTACGTTCAGAGAGAGAGAGAGAGCGAAAAAGAGAGCTTTGGCTGATAAAAAAAAAAGCATGATAGTATCCGGTTTCAGTTTAGAACATGTTTCCATTGGTTCAGGGTTCAGGACAGTCTAATGTAAATCAGGTCTTAGGTCAGTTCAAAGGATTTCTCTGGGAAGAGGGGATCACCTTCCCCCAACAGCTGAAAACATGTGCTTCTCAAGGAAACTGACCCAAGCCAGTTCTAAAACACAATGCCATTTTGATCATTCAATCTTTTATCTTTAATAACTATTGATTGCAGGAAGCGATCACAAAGCCGAAATTATAAGATGAGAGATGGTAATGTGCAGATCAAAATGATATCAGACATGACACTTTTCCTATAACCTGAACCTTAAATAACACTGAAGTGTACATATAATCATAATATATAAACTAATAATAAACTAAATACTATCTGCTCATAAATCGCAGTATAACGGAACCAATATGAATATGAATTATATAAATAACTAAATTTTGTAATGCGAGTGTGTGCGTGCGTATTTTACCGTGCGATCGCAGTACGCCACATGTAGCGTGGCATACTGAATGCAATCGCACAATGAAACAATATTAACCAATATACTTCGACACCTATTACGCTATTTTCTCCAGATGGCCCCCAGCAATTGAAAGCTTTTGTGGACTCTGGATCCGCTGGGAACTTCATCTCCGCTGAGTTAGCTTCCAAGCTTCGTTTCTCCATTCTTCCATTGCCACAGCCTCTGGCACTGACTGCAATTGATGGTATTTGTATCAGCAACGGTTCCATTGATCGCATTACCAGTCCCTTACGGCTCGCGGTAGGAGCGCTTCACTCTGAGTGGATAAGTTTCCTGATTCTTTCTCAGTCCGTCAATCCTGTTATTTTAGGCCTTCCCTGGCTCAAAGCTCACAATCCGTAGTTCGATTGGTCTCGTGCCCAAGTCATTTCTTGGGGATCCATCTGCAAACAACATTGCTTGACTGCTGTATATCCTCCTAAGTCTTCAATCTCTTGTCTAGCCTCTACTCCGCAGCCTGTTCTTCCTGAGGCCTATGCCGAGTTTGTAGATGTATTCAGAAAAGCTGCAGCCAAGTCCCTGCATCCTCATCGACCCAGTGATTGCCCCATTGACCTCGTACCCGACAAGTGCATCCCTAGGGCCAGAGTCTTTCCCCTATCTCTCCCAGAGACTCGGGCCATGTCTGAATACGTCGCCGAGAATCTTGAACGTGTTTTCATCCCCATGTCTTTCTCTCCAGCGGGTGCAGGGTTCTTTTTTGTCAAAAAGAAAGACGGTACCCTTAGACCCTGTATTGACTACCAGAAGCTGAATGCTATTACGGTGAAGTACCGTTACCGGTTACCACTCATATCAGAACTCTTTGATTGGATTCGTGGAGCACAGATTTTCACCAAACTGGATCTTAGAGGAGCCTATAACCATATCCGCATTCGTCAAGGTGACGAGTGGAAAACCGCTTTTAATACGAGAGACGGACATTATGAGTACCTTGTGATGCCCTTTGTGCTTTGTAATGGCCCTGCCGTTTTTCAAGAAATCATCAACGAAATCTTCAGAGATCTTTTGTATCAATCTGTAATCTTCTATCTTGATGATATCCTGGTCTTCTCCCAGAACATCACGTCTCATTGAAATCATGTCAAAGAAGTTCTGTCTCGCCTTCGTACTAATCACCTAGGGCCTGATTCATTAAGGATCTTAAATGAAGAGGTATATTATTTCAGTCTCCTGGACAAAACCATGTTACAATGCAAGGGATGCAAACTAGTTTTCTTTTTTGCACATAAGGTAAATACTGACTGTTTTTTCATGTAGCACACAAATACTCAATAGCTTATTTGTACACTGAAATTTAAAGTTGATATTTGTGTGCTACATGAAAAAACAGTCAGTATTTAACTTATGTGCAAAAAAAAAAACTAGTTTGCATCCCTTGCATTGTAACATGGTTTTGTCCAGGAGACTAAAATAAGATACCTCTTCATTTAAGATCCTTAATGAATCAGGCCCCTATACTGCAAATTGGAGAAGTGCCTTTTTGATCAACCTCAGGTTCCCTTCCTCGGGTATATAATCTCTGGCATGGGTCATCAAATGGATCCAAAGAAGGTAGAATCTATCCTTAGTTGGCCTCAACCCTCTGGCCTGAAAGCTACTCAACATTTTATTGGATTCTGCAACTATTACCGGCAATTCATTAAAAACTTCTCTTCGCTGATCTCGCCCATCACGTCACTTACCCGTAAAGGTGGGCTAGCCAAGAACTGGCCTAAGGATGCAGTCTTGGCATTCAAAGTTCTTAGAGAAGCTTTCTCCACCGCTCCTGTCTTGAGACAGCCTGATCAACTACGACCGTTCTTTCTAGAGGTGGATGCTTCTTCGGTGGGTGTTGGAGCAGTTCTCTCTCAGAAGAATTCTGTCTGCACTTTCTCTCCATGTGGCTTTCACTCCAGGAAATTTTTACTCCGTGAGGCAAACTGTTACATCGGAGACAAGGAGCTCCTGGCCATCAAGATAGCCTTAGAAGAATGGTGGTATCTGCTTGAAGGTGCCCTCCATCTTATCACGGTATTCACAGATCATAAGAACCTCACCTATCTGGAATCCACTCAGTGCCTTAACCCTCGTCAGGCCCGCTGGTCACTTTTTTTTTCCAGATTCCAGTTGATCCTGACTTACCGTGCTGGGTCGAAGAATTCCAGGGCAGATGTACTTTCCTGGTCTTTTGATCCTTTGGATGCTTGCCAGTCCTATGTTAGACCTATCATCAGTCCTCTGAAGATCTTGGCTTTGACTAAATCCTCTGTTAAGACACCCCCTGCTGGGCGCTCTTTTGTGGAGACCCATCTCCGTCCCAGACTGTTGGCTTTGGCCCACGATTCAGATTTGCTGGTCATACTGGGGTTAAGAAGACTATTGCTCTTTTCTCCCGTAGCTTTTGGTGGCCATCCTTGAGTGCTGACGTTCACAAGTATGTTGCAGCTTGCGGTGTATGTGCCCGTCACAAGACACCTAGGCATCCGCCAGCAGAGCTTTTTCTTCCGCTCCCCGTTCCAGACACACCTTGGGCAAGCATCAGCATGGATTTTATTACTGATCTCCCCAATAGTCATGGCTTCAATACTATTAGGGTAGTGGTCGATCGTTTTTCCAAATGGGCACATTTTGTCCCTGTCAAGAAATTGCCATCTGCTGCGGATCTAGCCACTCTTTTCATTAAGAATATTTTTAGGATCAACGGTTGCCCTGTTGAGATCATCTCTGACAGAGGTGTATAATTCATTTCAAGATTCTGGATATCCTTTTGCAGCAATCTAGGAATTAAGCTACCATTCTCTTCGGGATACCATCCCCAAACCAATGTTCAGACTGAGCGGGTCAAGGCGGGTCTGAGACGTTCCTCCGTTGTTACTGCTCTGATCACCTATCCTCCTGGAGTGATTATTTACCTTGGGCAGAATTTTCACATAATATCCATTAACATGAATCTTCTGGAACATCTCCCTTCTTTACTATCTTTGGCAGACATCCCATACTCCCCACCTTTTCGGAAGTTCCCAGTGCATCTGTACCTGCAGCTCAAGAGATGGTCAGTGACTTTTCGAAGATTTGGACTCAGGTACGATCTAAACTTTTACAGTTCTCGGAACGGCATAAACACTTTGCTGATCATCACCGTAGGAAAATTCCAGTTCTTCACGTTAGGGACAAGGTGTTGCTGTCCACGCGTAATTTCAGGCTCAAGCTACCTTCAATGAAATTCACTCCCCGATATATCGGTCCCTTCCGCATTACTCATATTATTAATGCGGTTACCTATAAGCTATATATTTCCTTATTAAAACCTTTGGTTCTTAACGAATTCTCCAACCATCAGCCTCTGCCTCCTCCTATCAAGACGGCCTTGGGCGACGAATATGAGATTGAACGCATCTTGAAATCCCGATCCATTTGTGGTAAGACTCAGTTCCTCGTCCACTGAAAGGGTTATGGTCCTGAAGAAAGGTCCTGGGTGGATAAGAAAGACCTACATGCCCCTCGTCTACTTTCAAGGTTTTTGAAGATCCAGGGGCCCGATTCATCAAGGCACGCAAACACAAGATTATGCGGATAATCTGCTAGTCGTCTCTGCGCATGTGCGAAAACGGGACTTGAGCAGCGTAAAAAACACCACATGCGCTGCTCACTCAGAGCAGATCGGCACTCAAAGGCAACTCAACCGCAAACTGCAACGCAAATACATTTGAGATGGCAGCTGACCACTTGAGAAGAAAGGGGTGGGAATGGGAGGAGAGTGGGCGCGGACTGTGCGGAGATGAGAGATCACTTGATCAAAGTAGGCGTTATGGAATTTAACTTAAGCACAGTAGGTGTTCTCTCTTTGCGGTTAAAAGAAACTGACGTCACTCATGCCTCAAATCCTTGATAAAAGTTAAGGAAGCTCTGGGTCATGTTTAAGTCCAAAACAGCTAGCGAAAACAACTAATAAACGCCTTTAGAAGCATACTTTGTGTATAAAAACAAACACACATATCAATACAGACTTTTTTTTTTAAAAAAAAAAATTGAAAATAAAAATTACATTTATTTGTATATATATATATATATATATATATATATACACACACAAACGAGAAAAAGAAGCGCCAGAACATAGTGTGATATTGCCAAGTCAGAGCAGTGATCAGATTAATTATCAAATTATCCTCGTACCAGATAAATAATATAATTTCGCTTATCTGAGACAATATCCCTCTGCGAACTCCAGATCCTTCTTATGCAGATTAGGGTATTCCAAACTAAAACTCAGATAGAAAATAGCAAACAATAGAGTAGTGCGTTTTTAACAAAAGTGAAACATCATTTAATTCATAAAATTGTATCCATGGACAACAAATCAATGCCTGTACATTGAATAAAATCAATTCAAGCTTATCTGTGCACTGTGATAATCCACTATCCAGTTAAGATCTCGCCAAACACCGGTAATCCTGGCTCCTTTACATCAATACCGACAGGAGATATGATTCCTCAGCCCTCTCAGACAGGTGACAATGCGTCCTCAGCTGATGAGTCAAAACGAGTGCACCTCAAAAAGATCCTTGACGCGTTTCGTCTGTTAGACTTTATCAAAAGGATGATAAAGTCTTTTGATAAAGTCTAACAGACGAAACGCGTCAAGGATCTTTTTGAGGTGCACTCGTTTTGACTCATCAGCTGAGGACGCATTGTCACCTTTCTGAGAGGGCTGAGGAATCATATCTCCTGTCGGTATTGATGTAAAGGAGCCAGGATTACCGGTGTTTGGCGAGATCTTAACTGGATAGTGGATTATCACAGTGCACAGATAAGCTTGAATTGATTTTATTCAATGTACGAGCATTGATTTGTTGTCCATGGATACAATTTTATGAATTAAATGATGTTTCACTTTTGTTAAAAACGCACTACTCTATTGTTTGCTATTTTCTATCTGAGTTTTAGTTTGGAATACCCTAATCTGCATAAGAAGGATCTGGAGTTCGCAGAGGGATATTGTCTCAGATAAGCGAAATTATATTATTTATCTGGTACGAGGATAATTTGATAATTAATCTGATCACTGCTCTGACTTGGCAATATCACACTATGTTCTGGCGCTTCTTTTTCTCGTTTGTGTATTTAGATTGTACATCTGCAAACTGATGTATCAAAGGGAAGCAGCCTAATGTATGTGACTTTAAATATTTTTGAGCACAGGTTTTAAACACGTGATCATTGGTGTCTGCACTGAGCGCCGTTGTCTTTTCACATTGTTTTAATATATATATATATATATATATATATATATATATATATGTATTAAATGTTCCATTAGTGTGTTTGTGTAAAATAAGCCTCTTTTCCTTACAGACACCTTTCTAATAAATGCCACTGTCAAGTGTAAAATGTTTAAAGATATTTTGGGCCTTTTGGGTTAAATTCGGAACTGCCAGAATGTTAGCTTCATATAGCGCACTATGCTGCTTGCTGGCTCTTCAGTAAAGAGGCCTGACTTTTATAGGCCTCTACACTGCAGTTTGGTATGCTATGCAGATATGTTCGCTACTATCATTTATTGTGGCTGCCGGAATGGAGTGCACACTGCATTCCCCATTCATTCTGGCTGACGGAATGGAGTGCACACTGCATTCCCTATCCATTCTGGCTGCAAGAATGGAGTGCACACTGCATTCCCCATTCATTCTGGCTGACGGGATGGATGGCAAAGGTACTTGCTAAAACATTCTCGTATCTTGAATAAGGCCTTTCTCACTTTTACATGGAGTTCCAGCATATTATATGTATTGGAAACCTTTGCCTAACCCACTAAATCTGTCATTTATACTTAAAGTTAAATGGGTCTTGTATATACACAGTTTTCATATTGTATGTAAACCAAATTGCAACAAAATGCTACTCAGATTTATACTGCTACATTGTCACTTTGATCGGCAGAAGTGGCAGAAAATAGAGCTAGCTAACTTTTACTATAGAAACACTTTAGTAGATCTTAATTCATAGAAACCAAGTACAATATTACTGATTACACGCACACAAGTGCATTGGGGAGGACTTGAACTCAGGTTCAGAGTGTGCAAAGGTGCATTCTCTAACTGCTACACCAATTAGCAAGTGATAAAAAAAAATGATGACAATTGCATAGATTTAAACACACACTAGCAACCTTATCTAATTTACCTAATTTTGGTGATGTATAGGTAGAGATAATGGCAATTATTTAACTAAACAGTATTACAGAGGGAACTCAGTGGGAAATGCACTGTGTAACGTAGTAAACATTAAATCACAAAGAGCTTTTAAATGTGGGTCAAACATTTCTTTAGCCATTTAGGACACTTTCGAGACAAAGGGTTTTGCGGCTCATGTTTGAAAAGACACGACTGTCATTAGTGGTTGAATCCTAAAAGTGTTTGCAATCAACTAATTCTGTTCAGCTGAATCGCTGTTTTGTTCCTGTATGCTCTTTCATGTTGCATTTATTATTATCAGCATGAGGGATAACGTGCCAGGAAATTGATCACCCTAGACACACACACACACACACACACACACACACACACACACAAAAAAAAATAACTGTTTTTCTAAACCAGCAGGAGCTGCAAATACTCAAATAAAAACAATGATTGTTCGCGAATGCGAATCTTGGGCCAAATTATGAGCGTTTGCGTATTTTTTTTGCCTTTTGTACTTTATTTTTTTATGTGTACACTTAATGTAGGCTCTTAAACCACTTTGTGCTCAAGGTTGACTTGTAACCTTGAACTTCTGACCTTAGTATTGGTGGGTGGAATACCTAACCACTACACTATCGTCTGCAACAAATAGTAAATATTTTCTCTGGCATATCTTTCAAATGTACACTAATTAAACCATGATATTGCAACAACACAAACAACTAAGCTCATTTATCAAATATGTTAGAAAATAGGCTTACCATACATTGAATACACTTTGCTAACATGCAAGATCGCTTTTAGAAACAAACACACTCAGTTTATTTGAACGTACCTGTGTGCTCGTCATGACGTCTGTTCGGCTTACTCACCGGCGTACTCACCGGCATTTAATTCACTAATTACAGTGGTAGTTAAAAATGCCTTTTCTCGAAATTCTGTGTTGTTGGGAGTTTCAGAGTTCTGGGTAAGTAGACTGGAGATGGTCAAATGTTTTTTTCAGCCATTTACAGCTGTACCTTGCTCAGCCCTCAGTATGTTAAATATTTAGCAAAGCATTGCTAGGTGTTGGTGAGCTAGAAACCTCAATTGCTGCTGAAAGGGCTTAACGTACTGTGGTAGTGGTTTTTATGTTGAAGGTTAGTGGTAAAAGTGTTTGGTTAGAAGCAGAGTTTGAATCTTTAGGCCACACATATACTTAGAGGCGAGACTGCATACAGACCTGTAGAATGTAGTGAATTTGCTAAATCTTATACCTTTTCATGGCTTCATTTTTTACCTGTTGACCCTCCCCCACAGATATTGGATCTGTGTTGATATTTGGACCTTTGAGAGTGTTGATCTGTGTAATCAGAACACCATATTGTCTATGTGTGTGGTAAATAGAAACTGGAAAAATTTAATAACATAAACATTTTTTTTTTAATTTGCAGTAAGAAGGGGCATGCTGTGGTTTTGGTGGTGTTTTAGTGTGTTTTCAAACACTTTTTTTTTTTGGGGAAATGAAAAAACAAAAACCTTTACACTCTGTATTTTGTGTTGCACTATCTTAAACTGATTACACCTGAACAATTTTAATTTAACTAATGTGATTTTCACAAGGTGATATGCCTATGGTAAGTATCACGTTTGCATGTACTTTGGTGGTGGTTCTATATGGTGAGGTGCTGTTTGGTAATTCAATAGGTTTTGTTTTTGTGAAAAATGCCAATTTTTTTATTTTTATTTTCCTTTTGTAAAAATCCCTACTTATGGACTGTTCTTTGCCACAAAAAAGCTTGAGGATGAATTTCCACTACATTGTTAGTATTGGTTGCCTCATTTGTGGCAAAGTTTGAAAAAGCAAAGTTGAAAAGTGTCACCTAATTTTTGGTTTGTTAACTCTTGCTTTTGCAACACATACAGGAGCTCCTGGAGTTGGACCACAATCTGTTTCACGGGGGGGCTGCTCCCCGGCCCCATCCAAACCAGCAACTACGCCAACATCGCCGTCCGAGGGAGCGCATCTTCAGGCCACGTGTCAGCCTCTTTGGGATGTCAGATGCGGAGGTTGTCCGGCTTCCTCCACATGTGATCTTGTATACCCTGCACATTGTGCAGCGTGACCTTGAGCCAATGCGTGTCATCCCGACAGCAGTATCGCCTTTGACCAAACTTGTGGCGGTACTGCACTTCTGTGCTACTGGATCCTTCCAGTGCACAGTCGGGGTCGCGGCATGCCCTCATGTATGAGCCGAGTAAGGTGTGTAGGATCATCGCTCTGTGTGTGGTGTTCCATAATATAGCCATCAGGAGTGGGGCTCCGAGGGTCATGGACGAGGTTGCTGGGGTGGATGAGGAGGAGGAGGAGGAGGCGGAGGAGGAAGATCTTGTAGACCCCCCTCGTGAAGCAGTGCGTGGCTCCAACTTCAGGCAGTATGTTGTGGTGACATACTTTTGAGGTAAAGGATTTTTTTGCACTTTCTCTAATTTCAAAGAACAGCGCTCTCTGGTGAAATAATGACCAAGCTTAGTAAAAGTAAGATTCACTAATGTATGAAAAGTCCAAATATGGATATAAATATACATGGTCTGGTGTGATAGAGAAATGTTTTACATGTGTCATAATCGTAAAATCAATGACAACCTGTAATTTAGTTTACAAATGTGTGTTGGATGTCTAGGTAAATGCCTCTAAGTTTAGCCTTAGTGTCTTTTGGTAAATGCACCTTAATGTGTTAGGTTTCATCTACAGGCTAATGTGGCTACATAAACGTCCTTATGTTGAAATGTTTTGTACTGTTTGCACAGTCCCTACTTTACAGATTTGCTGCTTGTATTAGCTATGTAACTAAAGGCCAGAATGGTCTAGTACAGTGGTTCCCAAACTTTTGCAGTTCGCGGCACCCTTAGAGTCTCCATAATTTTTTTAAGGCACCCCTCCAAAATAATTACCGAGCAGTCCTGTTTTAGAAGTAGTTGGGTCAAAAAATTGTAATAAGTATTAAGGTCAGGACAGAAATGCTTATTTAGTTGTATGCAAAAATGCCCCCTCTGCATCCAGACACTCTGCCCTCTCTCATGCTGCCCCCTCTGCCCTCTGTCACGCTGTCCCCCCTCCTCTGCCCTCTGTCACGCTGTCCCCCCTCCTCTGCCCTCTGTCACGCTGTCCCCCCTCCTCTGCCCTCTGTCATGCTGTCCCCCCTCCTCTGCCCTCTGTCACGCTGTCCCCCTCCTCTGCCCTCTGTCACGCTGTCCCCCCTCCTCTGCCCTCTGTCACGCTGTCCCCCTCCTCTGCCCTCTGTCACCCTCCTGTCACGATGTCCCCCTCCACTGCCCCTCTCACGCTGTCCTCCTCCTCTGCCCACTGTCCCCCTCCTCTGCCCTCTGTCACGCTGTCTCCCTCCTGTCACGCTGTCCCCCTCCACTGCCCCTCTCACGCTGTCCCAGCTCCTCTGCCCTCTGTCCCAGCTTGTCACGCTGTCACTCTCCTCTGTCCCCTCCTGTCACGCTGTCACGCTGTCACTCTGCTCTGTCCCCTTCTGTCACTCTGCTCTGTCCCCTCCTGTCACGCTGTCACTCTGCTCTGTCTCCTCCTGTCACGCTGTCACTCTGCTCTGTCCCCTCCTGTCACGCTCCTCTGCACTCTCTCACTTTGACCCCTCTGCCGTGCGCCAGCCATAAAAAAAATCAAACAGAAACACTTACCAATCTGCGTGGCACCGGGACCCAGCATCCTCCTCTCTCACGAAGCAGCTGTCACTGATATGACAGCTGCGTGAGAGAGGAGGATGCTTGGTCCCGGCGGCGCAAGGATTGGTAAGTGTTTCTGTTTGATTTTTTTTATGGCTGACCCGCAACACCCCTGAGACAGCGCCGCGGCACCCCTGGGAGCCGCGGCGCACAGTTTGGGAACCGCCGGTCTAGTATGTAAATGTCCCCTAGTGTCAAAATGCCCCAGCAAAATCTTTGGATAGATAATGTACCCTAACTCTGCTCAGTTAGGCATGTGATGTTTATATGTTATTGAACAGCACTTATAGTGTGGAGAAGTGCACATTTCTGACACTTTGTTTGTGTTTCTTATATATACAGGCTGTTTCGAACATTTGACCTGTAGTGCTTACCTTAGTGCCATTGCACTTTCCATTGGAGTTGGTGGATGTTGCCATGATGAAGGCTGTTGACAAATGTAAGTATCTATAGTATTATAAGCACTAAAATGTAACTGTCAAGTGTGTGTGCTCCATACAATAATGACGTTAGTAAGCCTTGATTGTGTGGGTGTGCTAAGTCAACGTATGGCCATGTGCTAGGTATGTTACTAATGGGTTTGGGGTTTATTTCCTTTCAAATAGAACAATCTGAAACTAAGATATAGCTCAAATACACAAGCCAGTATTAGACAATATTGTGTAGAATCTTACACGATTTTTTAAACATTTCAATACAGTGGCCAACTTCTTGATCATCAAGTCATCAACTAGGTGTCACTCACCGGACCGTGAGTGCCTCTACACTGGTGCGAGGTCCTCCATCTTTTCTACCTACACCTGTGTAGAATCGTGGCCGCTCGCTATCCTGCCATCTGCGCATGCGCAGGGCCCGCTATTAACTTCACCTGTCCATGGAGGTGATTGACAGATCAATCACCTCACCCTATTTGAGGCACCTGCAACCCTAGGTAGGGGCCTGATCTTGAAATCTCATTCCCTGTGAAACTTCTATAGGTGTGTGCAGATCCCAAACTGCTTCCAGCTTTACTCATTTGTACAGTTTCCAAACTGTGTGCAGCTTTCTCATACTACAGCTTCCACGCTGCTTCCCTGATCAACTCGGCGGCGGTTCCCATACCGCTACAACGCTATCATCCCGTTGATCGTGTCACAGCTTCCATGCTGCTCCCGGCTCCACTCAGCAGCGGTTCTCTTTCCGCTCCAACGCTGACACTCTGCTGATCGTGTTACAGCTTCCACGCTGCTTCTCTCCTCAACTCAGCGGCGGTTCCCATACCGCTACAACGCTTCACCTCTCAGCTGATTCCGGATCTACACAACTGGGTATGCACTACTAACTATTGACTATTACCTATTTTGCTCACATACCAGTTGCATCCATTGTTGTTTGTTGCGCAGGGTACAGGTACCCATATAGACTGTGTTTCCGCATTGCTTCAGTTAGGACAAGCTTTCACTTAAGCTCGATATCTCCTCACGCTACTACTTGGCGTCATTGTGCATTATCTGCTGTGATCAGCTTCTCCCCACTGCAAGACACCAACTATATACTGACTATTCATTGTGCCTTCCATCTCTGCCTCTCAAGACATTGCTCTATTCGCGCTGTTCCCATACAGCCACAGTTTGCCTTTCAACTTCACTCTCCTGCATCTGGACAAGTCTTCACTCCTTCACACAGCAGTGGTACAACTTGCTGCACGCAGACCACTGACTTCCCTTCTACATACCTGCACCTGGACAAGTCCTCCTATCACAGCGGTGGTACAACTTGCTACTCGCAGACCACTGACTTTCCTATTACCTACCTACACCTGGACCAGTTTCCTCACCATAGCGGTGGTACAACTTGCTGCACGCAGACCACCGACTACCCTGCTACCTACCTGCACCAATTCTATTCTTCCCATCAGAGCAGTGGTACAACTTGCTGTACGCAGACCACTGACTCCTCCTCTACCTACCATCACTGATCCACGTCCACTCCTCGTGTCTACATTATCTTCAGTCTCCAGTTTACAGCTCCAAGTCGTTGATTTCCTCAGACTATCTCTACTCTCCTGCTGTTGTGTCGCTCCAATCATTCACCTGCCTGCTTTGAGGTGCATGCCATATCCCCGCCTCTCCAGCAGAGTTCCATCTGGTGAAACTCAGGTAGCAACTCCTAGTGCCCGTGACACTAGGTACCTAAATGCAAGTTAGTTGTGAGCTAATATTGCCTTAGTAAATGCTTGTTTCACATTCAACAGGGCGCGTTGGCGTGGATTTTGGAGTTGTGCAATTCGTGTATCTCTACATGTCGAAGTATTTCTCCATTGCTCCAAATCTGCTTATGTCTCTCTTCAGTTTGGCCAGATTGTCATCTCTTCATCCAAGGAACTTTGCCACACACATACCATTGACTTCTTTGCTATGTCTCAGGCCAAGTGCAGAAACAGTCCAAGCTGGTTAGCGTTTTGGAGTTGTGCAATTCGTGTATCTCTACATGTTGAAGTATTTCTCCATTGCTCCAAGCCTGCTTATGTGTCTCTTCAGTGTGGCCAGATTGTCATCTCTTCATCCAAGGAACTTTGCCACACACAGGCCATTGACTTCTTTGCTATGTTTTTGTTTGCATGTTTTGATTCATATATGTAATAAATAAATCTTAGCCTGCAAATGTGTCAGCAATCTGTCGTCAGGAATTTTTGTATGATTACTATAGTGCAGTGATTCCTCTTTGAATACACATCAATCCATATGTAGTGCTTTGGTAACTATTGTGGAACACGTCTACTTGTACAATATATTGATTCAATGTGTGGTTCTTTTGTCCTTTGCCACAGACACACCATAGCCTACAAACACACTCTCTGGAGTTTATTGTAAGTTAGAGTCATTATGGTTAGTTTGGAGGTTTGTATGTGTGTTTGCTTGCTTAGTAGACAATTTGTAGTATTTGTACAACTTTTATGCCAACATGGTATGTGCACACCAACATCTGTATTGTGAAAAATGCTATGTATAAAAATGTGCCTTGAATGTTAGAGGAGCTACCTCAAACACTACAAAGCTTTGGCCCTTGGGCAAACTGGGCCTAAATCTACTTCTGGTGCTATTGACACTTTGTTTATAAGTGGCCCAACACCCAAATAGCAACCACAAAACCCACCCTAACAATCATTGTAAATGCGTTCGTGTCAGAAGCTAGTGGAGTATTTCTGGAAGGCCGTCTCCACATTATGTGTAACCCACCTTTGGAACAGCAGATAAACCAGTCTCCACCCTTTTCAGGGTGTATTTACATTCTAAACTATTTGTGATATGTAATACATCACCTAGATTGATCATTGGTCCCGCCAGGCATTGTTCCATTTCCAGCCCACACAGATACTCCAAATTAGCACTAGTTAAATTAGTCTGAATACACACATTGTTAGCCAGCACACATTTGACATGTTTTGTGCCCTTCACAATGTATGCTCCAAATAGTTTTAGTTAAAATTTGAGATTGGATTGTGGTGTATAAATGTGTCATTGCTTGCCAATACAATTTGCATTTCTATTGGCCTATGAAAGTGCCAAGTATCCTAAATAAGCCTCATTCCAGATGAGTTTTTCTTCAAATCATATATATATGTGTGTGTGTGTGTGTGTGTTCATAGTCTTTAGGGATACTTTGTGACATAATAACAACTATGCCTGTTTAAACATGATAGCAAATGGCAAGAAATAATCAGTACTTTGAAAGTGGTATACATCACATTAGTCTTATCTAACTTACATAGTGACTCGTATTTCATGAGGCACACAAATACTTGAAACTTTACTTGTACACTAATTCCAAATACTCATTTGCACCTCTTGCATTTGGACATGGTTTGGCCAAGGGTACTTCTTACAAAAAATTTTTTTTTTTTTATGTTAGTGGCTTTAAGATTAAGGGCCCATGTTAACTTTTCTTTTAGATCACCATCTTATCCAAGAGTGTCTGCCCTAGCACACATTAGTCCTTTGACTGTTTAATGTCTGGTTGATATTGTAGATAATGTATTAATGGTTATGTGAGGCTTCATAGTTGATAGTTGTATAGTTGCGGATTTTGCTACATGGGTAACTGTCTCTGTAATATCAATCAATCAATCTAAACATACCAAAATACCAATGTGATTATGTTGCCTGTTATTTCAATTACCTTGCCCTTGCTTAAATTAAAGCAGCTACTGCAAGGGAGCTTAAACCTAATGACGTGGCCACTATAAAAGTGTATGAATGCCAGTGTTCAGAGACAAACAAACTCAATGGTCAGTTTCGGAAATAAAGCCATACAGGCTTCCATATTGTATATATTTGGCCTGGATTGGGCGGCTCAGACCATAGTGATTTTTAAAAACACCACTGGATAGTGCAGTTTTTGAGACAAATGAGCTCTTGGAAATCCATCACTAGTTGATGTCGATAATGTGTTGTCTACTTACTTGGATAACAGGGTGTTGTTCTTTGGCAGTGGTAATATTTCCCAACCCGCCCTGTGTATTATTTTTTCAAACATTATTATCCAGACACACAGCAAACAGCTCACACAACACTACAGCCTTATATTGTTTTGTAACAATATGTGCCTACTGCAATAAGGACAGGAATGAACATTGATCAAAGTGGTTTGCTGAAGCCCTGCCGGTGTGCCAGACAATGTGCATTAGCACTATTCTAAAAGCCTAATGCCTTCGTATATATTGTACATTTGGCCATAATCATAATGGAACATATTTGTAGTTAACATTAATTACCTTTGTCGAAGTCAGCAAATTGGATAAAGTCATTTCAATTAAAGTCTAGCAAACTTGGTTGTCTTTGTCTGAAAAGATGCGTACGGTACGCTACGACGTACAAGGGCACGCTACGGCGTGAAAGGGCGTACGCATCCACTACACGTGGCAGCAACAGTAATCTGTCTTTTACCATACATTCGCACAAACACGCATACTTATAAAATAGTACACATTAATGGTAGTTGCAACACATAGTCAGTTATGTCGAAATATAGTAGTATTTATATGTTATATCAGAGTTACATGCATATTAGTGAAATACACGGAATGGGTCAAAGGAATAACATCATGAGTGGTATCATAATGAACCTTATTACATATCCTACTGTTTGGTTCACTCTGCGAGGGAATCGCAGAGTGCATACGCAAGTTATGAATGATAGGGAATTATGAACTACTTAAGACTAAGGAATCCTGGCGGGAAGAGCAGAGCATACCCCCTGCAGAGATGACCCCCTCCTTTGGATTCCTTAGGATGAACCAGCCAATGATTGACGACCCCTTGGACATTCCTGAGACCCGGACCAATAGATGCAAGCTATACCATCTTCATTGTATTACTGTATTTGATTGTGTATATAAGCAGCAGCTTGTGATCCAGAGTGCAGACATCTTGTCCCCAGACTTCAGGATTGAATGACTGCACTGGATCCAGAGCGCCTGCGATAAGTAACGGCTGTATTTACTATTACTTCGCTTGAATATATATATATTCTATTATTTGCGAATAAATCTCTGTTCTTTGGAAACACAACTCGAGGTTCGACAATCGTTATTGGTTAGCGACAATACGCACATAACAATTTGGGGGCTCGTGAGCTTTGGAGGTTTCGTTGCCGATGATACACAAGACCAACGGATTTCGGTTCCTCAACAAAGGGTGGAGACGCGTCATAAACGGGTAAGAACGCATGGTGTTCAAAACCTGAATTTTACTCTGTGTTGCGAAACCGAATGTCCGTTTTGCATTATCTAGGGCACGCTAACTAGAACCTAGGGACAAAAGAGAAAACTGTTTCTTTTTTCTGTCATTGTGCGTTTTAACTGTATTGCATTGCTTAGCGTATGTGTATTTCCTGCTGTGCGTACGCGAACTTCCGGTAGACTTGCCACGTGGTTAAACAATCGTTTTGATAGTTATTGTACATGTATAGTATAATTACTTGTGAAAGCCTCTGAGATATTATTACTGTTGTTGGGAACTTTTGATTTTCTGCGCCGCAGAAAAGGTGTATAGTGTGTGATGTTGTAACGTAGATACACTGTTTTATTGTGGATTGTGCTCAGTTGCTGTCTGACGAGGCGGATTGCCCAACTGAAGGACGGTATACAGGGCAGGTATACCGAATGCGAAAACTGGGTTTTCGCAAAGCGCTACCAATAGATCGCAAGGTTTGCTAATAATTAGTATTAGTAGGCAGTGCGATACGATCGCACCGTTAGTGCGAATTGGTGAAGCAGCTAGGAGGAATTATACTGGAAAGGCAGGTTGATTGTA
This sequence comes from Mixophyes fleayi, assembly GCF_038048845.1. Taxonomy (NCBI): domain Eukaryota; kingdom Metazoa; phylum Chordata; class Amphibia; order Anura; family Limnodynastidae; genus Mixophyes; species Mixophyes fleayi. The sequence goes on from NC_134412.1 coordinate 40,864,739, forward strand.
TTAACTTGCGCTCCCAGCGATAATAAACTCAGCAGATTTTTGTGGTTGAGCCAGGGTATCGAGGAGCTGATAGCCCTTGGGGCCCACAGTGATATTTCTGTATTAGGGATCCTCGCCAGGGGCGAGAAAAGCGAGTGAACGCGGCTAAAGGAAATACGTTCACCGAGCATTATAGATCTCTAGCGGTGAGTATAGCAACAGAGTTGAAATTATTAGGTGGAAAGAACAGAGCATTGCGGTGTGTCTGTGTTTCACATTTGGCCGGAAGGAACAGAGCATTGCGGTGTGTCTGTGTTCCGGGTAGAAGGTATATTGTTCAACATGGGTGCTAAGCATACGCTAGAGATGGTCAGTGTACTGCCTAAGGAAGGCCCTATTGGTTCAGCGAAGTTTCTCATGTGTAAGAAATATGGTGCATACGCAACTGTGTATTGTGACACGTGGGTCAAGATGACCAAAACTTGTGATAGGCCTTTCCCAACAATAGGAAGTTTTAATGCAGAGGTACTAAATACCGTAAAAGATAAAGTATGGTTGATTACCTCAAGGAAAGTGAGGAATAAACATAATGATTGTTTAAAATTGTGGCAAATGGAAAGTAACACGTGGCAGAGCAGCGAATGCAAACCGGAAGTAGGCGTGACGAAAAGCGTGCGCAAGGCGGATGTAACCATTGCAAAGCGTGGCGATCTCAGCGCAAGCGCGCCCCCGCCACCTTATGTGGCGGGAGGGGTAAGTACAGCCGTTGTTAAAACTGAAAATAGAAAAATTGCTAAGTTGTATCCTGTTTTAAACCAGTTTAAATCAAGTGTATCTGAAAGTGAAGATGAACCCACTGTGAATTCGGCCATTGCCCATGCCGTTAGTGTACTAGAGGCTCAGCGCAAGTATGAGAAAATGGCTGAGATAGGTGAGAGTAGCGTGATCACTAGGAGTGAAAGCGTCCTAAATCTAGGACCAGTAAATCCTGTAGTGTCTCCTGAAGTCAGTGTACCAGAGGGTGCGTTCCCGGTCCGCACAATATCAGTTCCCAATGGGAAACCGGATAAGGATGGTGTAGTTCCTTTAAGAAATGTTACAATGCATTGTCCCTGGACTAGATCAGAATTACGTTCCATTATGACTGAATTCCCAGATCCTAGAAAAGAGTTAGCTAAATGTCAGAAATTTGTTAAAGACTTAGGAAATGCTCACGAACCAACCAGTAAGGATTGGCGGGTAGTGTTGAGGGCGTGTCTTCCTCCCAATACTAACATACAAAAATTTATTGAAGATTGTTTGTTGGAGGAAGATGACACCTTGACTGATGAGATTAACCAACGGAATATAGAACAAATTGTCAAACACTTAGCCATCTGTTTTCCAGTAGTAGTAAATTGGAGTAAGATTTTCACCATTAAACAAAAGGATAGTGAAACTGCCTCAGATTACTTTGCTAGAGCTATAACAGCGATCGCACGATTCACTGGGATATCCAACATAAGTGAGGATCCACATCACAGAGAGGTAGCTGTAGGGGTACTGATGGATGGCCTTAGAGAAAATTTAAAGACGAGAGTACAAACCACATTACCTAATTGGAGAGGCATCACGGTAGACTCTCTTAGGGAGTCTGCTGTGGAGCATGACAAGAACCTTTTTAGAAAAAGGGAAGAGAAAAGTGATAGGTTAATGACGGTAAGTATACAGGCTCTAGAAGGGGTGCATACACGACCACCAGCATACAACCCATATAACAGGAAACCTAAAGTGATCAGGTGTTTCAACTGTAACGAGGAAGGACATTACGCTAGAGAGTGTAAAAAGGAAAGACTCAATACACAGAAAGGTGGGTCACATAGATATCCTCCAAGGAGGGATTCACATAGACTAGAAGACTCACATCTACCCGCGCATATTACGGCAGCAAATGCTGCGCGGGAAATCAATAGTCAGCGGTAGGGGTCAGGTCATACCTGTAGTCTACAGCCAGTGAGGTTAACTGAGAGTCAGAGTGAAGAACCAACAATGATAGTTGACATAGCTGGTAGGAAACAAACTTTTCTTGTAGATACAGGGGCGGCCCGATCTGTGATAACCTCTCCTTTCAACCTACAGGTGACCAGTAAAACTATTCCAGCTATGGGGGTAACGGGAAAAGTGTTACATTATCCTCTAACTAAACCCGCCGAAGTTACTATCGGGCCTCTGCATACTAAGCATTCGTTTCTCTTGGCTGCAGCGGCTCCTACTAACTTGCTAGGGAGAGACTTGTTATGTAAAATGGGATGTGTCATATACTGTACTTCTGATGGTGTGTTCTTAGATATGCCGGAGAAGGTCGCACATGAGGTACAGGATATATTGGACACCCCTCAAAGGTTAATGTTACACTCTACTGTTATAGAACAAAGTCCATCTCAAGTAAAGGGGATGTTGCTGGGAATACCAGGTTCCCTATGGACCAGAGATGGACAGGACACTGGACTGATGGCAAACGTAGCCCCTGTCATGGTCAATCTAAAAAGTGGTAGGATAGCTCCAAAAATCCCACAGTATCCATTAAAACCGGAGGTGGAACTAGGGGTATATCCTGTTATTGAGAGGCTGTTACAACAAGGGATTTTAATTCGTACAGCCAGTACAGCAAATAGTCCCATTTTCCCTGTGAAGAAGAGTGGGGGGAGGGGCTATAGATTAGTCCAGGACTTAAGGGGAATTAACAAAGTTGTTGAGAGCCAATTCCCCGTAGTGCCGAATCCAGCTGTCATCCTCATGCAGATTCCACCGTCTGCCAGTCATTTTACTGTCATTGATCTATGTTCTGCTTTCTTTTCAGTCCCTCTTCACCCTGACTGCCAATACCTTTTTGCATTCTCCTACAGGGGAGTGCAATACACATGGACCAGACTACCCCAGGGGTTCATTGACAGCCCCAGTATTTTCTCCCAAGCCTTACATGACTGTTTGCAATCCTTTCAACCCCACAATGGGTCTGTTCTAATTCAATATGTGGACGATTTGTTGTTGTGCTCTGATTCTTTTATGTCATGTTTGCATGATACTAAATTGTTGTTGCTTCATCTTTCACAAACAGGGCACAAGGTGGCAAAGGATAAATTACAGCCATGTCAGACTAAGGTCAAATACTTAGGACACTGCCTCACTAAGGGGCTAAGACACCTGACAACCGACAGAATTGAGGCCATACAACACATGACCCTGCCGCAGAGCCAGAAGCAGATTCGTATTTTCTTGGGGATGTGTGGATACTGTAGGTCCTGGATCCCAGGTTTTTCTATTCTGGCATTACCATTGCAGGAGCTAGTCTCTTCCTCAAAACCAGAGCGTGTTGTACACACAGAAGAGTCAGAGCAAGCGTTCTTTAACCTTAAAGATAGTCTGACAAGAGCACCTGCATTGGGAATACCTGATTATGAAAAGCCTTTTCAGCTATTTTGTACAGAAGCTGATGGCTCTGCAGCAGGCGTCCTCGCACAGAAACATGGTGACGCTAGCAGATCGGTAGCATACTACAGTGCACAATTAGACAATGTGGCAAGGTTACTCCCAACATGTCTTAGAAGTGTAGCAGCAACGGCCCTTTTAGTAAGTAAGAGCGAAGATGTAGTATTAGGTCATAATTCAACCATCTATACACCCCATGCTGTATCAGCTCTGTTAAATTCAGCCCAAACCAGACATGTTTCTTCAGCTAGATTCACAAAATGGGAACTAGCCCTGATGGCACCCTCAAACATCACCATCAAACGATGTAACACCTTAAATCCAGCTACATACCTTCCGTATGTGTCTTAAGAGACACAAAGGGTGGGAGGTGAGGAGACCCTGGTTGATGATGAGTTAGGCAAGAATACTGACACGCATGACTGTATGGAACACCTGAATCAGACCTTTACTGCAAGGCCCGACATATGTGACACCCCCTTAGAAAAAGTAGATTTTACGTTTTATACAGACGGAAGTTGCCATAGACAGACAGAGACAGGAGAGCTATGTACTGGTTACGCTGTTGTAGACAATCAGGATGTGGTAGAAGCTGAACCCCTTGGTCCACCTCACTCAGCCCAGGTGGCGGAACTAGTAGCACTAAGGAGAGCGTGTGAATTTGCAGAGGGTAAATCAGCCAATATATATACTGACTCTAGGTACGCCTTCGGGGTAGTGCACGATTTTGGGGCCCTTTGGCGTCTTAGAAACTTTACGACAGCAGCAGGTACACCAGTAGCACACTCACAACACATAAAAGGACTTCTGACAGCGATACAGTTACCCAGAACAGTAGCCGTCATAAAGTGCAAAGCCCATACCTTTGAAGAAGACCCAGTGTCATTGGGCAACAACAGGGCAGACGAAGCTGCTAAATGGGCAGCAGGGCAACCTATGACTGTATCGACCGAGACTATGATGGTTTTTCAGACATTAGACACCCAGAAATTAATTAAATTGCAAGATTTGTGTTCCCTGCAGGAGAAGGCGGTCTGGAAGGCGAAGGGATGTGGTCAAGAGTCCTCAGGACTCTGGAGGGATGGACAAGGTAAGCCTGTAGCTCCCCGAACATACTATCCAAGCCTGGCTGAAGCAGCACACGGCCTGACTCACCTGGGTAAAGAAGGTATGTGCAAACTGGTGAGAGCATACTGGTGTGCTCCCGGATTTTCCTCTCAAGCTGGTAAGAAAGCAATGTCATGTCTTACTTGTTTGAGGAAAAATGTTGGGAAAACTATTCCAACTGAGCCATCCCACATCCCTCCTACAGAAGGACCTTTTCAGGTAATACAAATTGACTATATCCAATTACCACCGTGCAGGAATCTAAAGTATGTCTTAGTGTGTATTGATGTGTTTTCCGGTTGGGTAGAAGCATATCCGGCAGCCACTAATACTGCTGTGTTCACTGCAAAGAAAATTGTACAAGACTTTGTGTGTAGGTTCGGTATCCCTAGAATCATTGAAAGTGATAGGGGTACCCATTTTACTGGTGATATCTTCCAAAATATGTGTAAACTCATGGGAATCAGTAGCAGACTTCACACCCCTTACCGACCACAAGCCAGTGGTAAGGTGGAGAGAGTAAACGGTACTATCAAGAACAAACTAGGTAAGATAATGGCTGAAACTGGGTTGGCATTGCCTGAGGCTTTGCCGTTGGTCCTCCACAGCATTCGAACCACTCCTAGACCTCCTCTTAATCTGTCCCCCTTTGAGATACTGTTCGGACGACAACCTCATTTGATCGTGAGTCCACAAGACGACTTAAAGTGTAATAATGAAGTGACTGTACAATATCTTATAAGAATGAGTAGACAGCTGAAACAACAACAACAAAAACTAAAAATGCTGTCACCTGGTATGCCAGAAACGAACTGTCATGATGTTGAACCTGGAGACTATGTTATGATCTGCAATTTCTTACGTTCAGGTTGTTTAACAGACCGTTGGGAAGGCCCGTACCAAGTGCTGCTGTCCAGTACTACATCACTGAAGGTTGCAGAGAGAGACACTTGGGTCCATTCCACCCACTGCAGGAGAGTCCATAATCCGGAGAAAGTGCAAGACAAGACTCAGACCGACGACATAGAGCTGTCACTTGTGAGCCTGTTCCGGGAGACCTAAAGCCTGCAGTTGAGACACCTGAACCAGAGACGTTGCCTCAGAACTATCTTTCCAGCGATGGAGTGGCGGTTTTTGTTTTTCTTTTGTTCCAGGATTTTCCTTGTTTTTACTTTTTCTAGTACATTCTATTTTTGTGAAGGAGGATGGAGGACGGAGGAGAGTTCTGGGAGTGATACGGATGAAATGGAGGCCGAAGAAAAGTTAATAGGATATCCTGAGCAGCCCATTATCAAACTTGGTCCAGGGGTTATGAAAAGGTCTGCTAGCTCAGGAACTCGTTGGCAGTGTGAGGGGCTATTGTCTGATGAGTATTGTATCTGCAAGTTCTGCAACTCCCTAGTTGAAGAGAGATGCATCCAACGATGCCAGTCCCCCAGTACTCTGAATATAGGCGGGCATCCTTTGGAGGATTATCACTCCCTGGTGGGTAAGGTGCTAAACCAAACCGAGTGTTGGGTGTGCTCTCACGTGCCTCAAGGGCAGCATAACATAGGACTAGTGCCATTCCCTCTAAACATATCCGAAGTACTCGAATTAAGGGGTGGGAGGCCCATAGAAGGGAGGTACAATAACACTAGGTCCCCTAGTCTGACGCTTTGACAATACTCCATAGGCAGATCTTTGCTGTGCCTAAACATATCTCATGCAAAGCGCCTGGAGAATTGGGAGGCTGACCTATCAGATCAGACAATGGCTCGCCACACTCATTTTAGAGAGAGACTCACAAGGTCACTACTAGGCAGGAATGTTGATGGAAGTCACAAGTTAGGGCGTATAACCAAACATAAGAAGGTATCCATTGGAAAAGTCTCTACAGATAAATGTGAAAATATCATTAATGCCGACACGTGTCTAGAGCAGATGGAGACACTAGGCATGGGTAGTTTTATCAAAACTCTGTGTGATATAATTCATGGGCATACTGTTCCTTATGTTCTCCCTGATGATGTGTATTTTGTTTGTGGAAGGAAAGCTTATTCCTGGGTGACTCCGAGTTCCAAGGGCTTGTGTTTCCTAGCTAAACTGGTTCCTGAAATCATGACTATTACTCATGAAGAAATGGTAGATATTCACAAGACTACATCACCACCATACATACACACACAGTATGAACACCGTGGCAAGAGAAATATGATTCCTGGTGAGGAATCCATAGCTACAAAATTGATTAGTGAAACTGCTGGTTTCCAAGTTATGGTTGCTCTAGATCTCACCAGGACCGCTCGGGGAACATTAAACTTTAAATATATCCAAGACCTAGCTAAATTAATAGATAATATCACCGAGATGTATGATGACACTTTCAGGTATACTGGAAGGGAGCTACAAGCGTACAAAAAGGAGTTGGTGCAACATAGACTGGTACTAAATTATCTCACCTCTATTACTGGTGGGTACTGTGTGACACTGGCCACCCAGTTCGGTGTCAAATGTTGCACGTACATTACTAATAATACTGATGACCCTAAAGAGGTTATAGACCGGAAGATGGATGAAATTTTGCAGCTGAAATGGGAATTTCGAAAGAGCCATAATTCTTCGTTATATGAGGTCGGGGAAAAGGTGGCGGGTTGGTTCTCATGGTTGAACCCAGCAAAATGGTTCTCCGGTCTGGGGGAGTGGGTACAGGAAATGATTGCGAGTGTAGGTAAGCTCCTTCTCCTTATACTGGGTGTCATCTTAGCAATTGGTTTAGTTGTCAAATGTGTTCCTACTGTGTTGAAGTGTGGAAAACGGTCTCATGGGAGTAACACTGAGAAAGAGACTGAAAGGGTGGTACCAGATACTGAGATCATGGTCTGTGAAGAAGTATTGTATAATCCTGAACTTGAAACGGTAATTGGGTGATAGTTTATTACACTATCAAAGGGTGGAACTGTCGAAGTCAGCAAATTGGATAAAGTCATTTCAATTAAAGTCTAGCAAACTTGGTTGTCTTTGTCTGAAAAGATGCGTATGGTACGCTACGACGTACAAGGGCACGCTACGGCGTGAAAGGGCGTACGCATCCACTACACGTGGCAGCAACAGTAATCTGTCTTTTACCATACATTCGCACAAACACGCATACTTATAAAATAGTACACATTAATGGTAGTTGCAACACATAGTCAGTTATGTCGAAATATAGTAGTATTTATATGTTATATCAGAGTTACATGCATATTAGTGAAATACACGGAATGGGTCAAAGGAATAACATCATGAGTGGTATCATAATGAACCTTATTACATATCCTACTGTTTGGTTCACTCTGCGAGGGAATCGCAGAGTGCATACGCAAGTTATGAATGATAGGGAATTATGAACTACTTAAGACTAAGGAATCCTGGCGGGAAGAGCAGAGCATACCCCCTGCAGAGATGACCCCCTCCTTTGGATTCCTTAGGATGAACCAGCCAATGATTGACGACCCCTTGGACATTCCTGAGACCCGGACCAATAGATGCAAGCTATACCATCTTCATTGTATTACTGTATTTGATTGTGTATATAAGCAGCAGCTTGTGATCCAGAGTGCAGACATCTTGTCCCCAGACTTCAGGATTGAATGACTGCACTGGATCCAGAGCGCCTGCGATAAGTAACGGCTGTATTTACTATTACTTCGCTTGAATATATATATATTCTATTATTTGCAAATAAATCTCTGTGCTTTGGAAACACAACTCGAGGTTCGACAATCGTTATTGGTTAGCGACAATACGCACATAACACCTTGTTGCATCCCTAGAATGGTTTAAACTAGTCATTTCGTGGCATTTGCACCTGTGGTTTGTGGCTCATTTTTGTCAGGTTACATATTAAAATTTCAAAATATCCTTTACTGGAGGAATTTGGCAACTTAGAAAGGGACACTGTAGTAGTTATATGCTTGGTTTGCAACCATTTACTCACACAAACCAAGAGACACTGCAACTGGGATCAAATATGTCTGTTTTTGGTAGCCATTACCCAGTATGAGTTTAGTGAAAAATGCACCTATTATGGCTGGCATACACGTGACGATAGTTTAAATGTTATAGATTTCAATTCCGGAATAGTGATGTATATGTGTGCTAACATTTAAATCTTTACTCTGCAGATCCCACCCATGTTTACATTAAATATTAAACATTGTGTGAACTAAGGAGAAATACATTTCAGGCATGGATGCTTTGTCAGCTACGACACCACTAAATAGTTACTGGTCCAAAACAGAAAGTTATAGATAGACATAAGGGCCCAGATTCATTCAGGATCTTAACTTGAGACACTTCTTATTTCAGTCTCCTGTCCGAAACCATGTTACAATGGAAGGGGTGTAAACTAGTTTTCAGTTTTGCACATAAGTTAAATACTGACTGTTTTTTTCATGTAGCACACAAATACTTAATAGCTTATTTGTACACTCACATTTAAAATTGATATTTGTGTGCTACATAAAAAAACAGTCAGTATTTAGTTTATGTGCAAAACAGAAAACTAGTTTGCACCCCTCCCAGTGTAACATGGTTTGGGACAGGAGACTTAAAGAAGAAGTTTCTAAAGTTAAGATCCGTTATTAGTCTGGCCCGTAGTCTAAATATAAACGTACCATTTGACACATAAATGTATTGTCAGACACATTTACAACAGAAAATTAAGGAATGTAGACTCAGTGTTGTGAGTTAACAATGTCATTAGACTTATTTTAAAGTATCGAAAGCAAAAAGCCATGCTAAAATATGCCATCACAAAATTCCCGACACACAGTTTTAATATGAATTAAAATTTTATTATTAAAGTAAACATTTTGGTTGTTTATCACCACTTAAACTGTAAACAAAATATTAAAACAAAAAAAATAATATTTTACTCCTCTTTTTGGGAGGACTTTGTTGGGAAAGCCGGCTCTGACTTCTGGTTACCCGTGATGTAGAGGAGTCAGAGGAACCAGGCAAACTTGCAAGGGGAACAGATTGTGTCCAACGCTGTGAAGGTGCAGGGTCATGGATAGGGGGGGTGGCAGGGGGCTGGGCAAGGGTGGTGGCAAAGGCACGGGCAAACGAAACACAATAAAGATGGGCTAGGGTCGGATCAAGGAGGGAGGAGTCAACAGATGGACCAGGGAGGGAGGAGTCAACAGATGGACCAGGGAGGGAGGAGTCAACAGATGGACCAGGGAGGGAGGAAGGAACAGACACAACAGGGAGGGAGGAGACAACAGATGGACCAGGGAGGGAGGAAGGAACAGACACAACAGGGAGGAAGGAGACAACAGATGGACCAGGGAGGGATGAAGGAACAGACACAACAGGGAGGGAGGAGACAACAGATGGACCAGGGAGGGAGGAAGGAACAGACACAACAGGGAGGGAGGAGTCAACTGACACACCAGGAATGGAGGAAGAAAGAAACAATTCGTGTTGGGGGCTGGTGAATGAATAATCTGAACTGGGTGAAGGAAATGTGCTGGAGGTGAGTTGGGAGTGGACATGCAAGAGATCACCCAGGAGTGTTGCTATAGTTGACATAGTGGTATTTAGTGTATGCATTTGGGTGGTGTGTGTGCTCATGAAAGTGGTGAGTGTGCTATTGAGAGTGGTGAGTTGGTGCTCCATGCGGGGTAGAGTACTCGCTATTTGTGTAAGGTGAGTGTTCTGTGATACAGTGGCGTCTTCAAATGTTTGGGATGCGAGTGAGAGTGTCTGCACCCTTATACATTCACCTGGATCCAGCTGAGGGTCCTCGACATCACGGGCAACCTCCTCCTGCACATGTAGAGCAGCCTGGTGTCGAGAGTCTGTAGATAGAGAAAAAAAAAATATTAAAAAACTGTAACAGTAATTGTTTTGTTGAGACTAATATTTATACATGCGTTATGTAGCATTGGTAAAGTCTAAGCTTACATATAATTTGCAACCAGGCCTTGACAGTCCACAAAAGCAGACATTGCCGCTTATGGTGCCACATTTTACTTAAAGCCATACATATTGAGACATTTTCTCTTCAGTGTGTACATTTAATTTCCTACAATGTGATAGGCAAAGTCATTGTGCAATTAAAGTTTGACATCAGACACATCCGGAGAGTTGAAACATTTGCACATACAGACACAAACATTACCAGACATTAAATAAGGGAACTCATCATGTAGTTAGTGGAGCGTCCTCTCCTGTTAGGAGTGGGCTATAGCCAGTGTCTATGTCGCCCACCCCAACGATCTTCACCAGAGCAATTGCTGCCCTTACACGCTCCTCAAGGGGTGTTAGGACAATATCCATTGGAGGACCCCCACCAGTCCCTTGGGCATGCTTGTGTGCCCGCACAAGCTTGCCTTTCAGTCGACCTTTATAGTCTGCCCATCTGTGTAAATGAAAAAGATTATGGCCTCAAATAGCTGCTTAATAACCCTAAAAAAAATCACTGTGTACTTTTGCTATTTACAACAAATGTAAAAACAAATACACTGTAAAATGTGTGTTCCGTTCCCAGCGTGGATAATGTTGAAAACTGTACATGTTAATGTGAACAAGTGGCATGATGAATTTTTTTTAATACTAAGAGCCTGATAGATAAATGCTTTATATACACAAGGTGGTGGAAACTCACAGTTGACTAACTACTACTATGTCACAGTCTACATACATATACATATCTATATCTATATCTATATATATATATATATATATATATATATTTATATTAATAAACTACTATACACAGTCATCCAACTTAAATAGGGCTTTAGGACAAACATTTGCTTAGTACCGTTTCTGGACTTCCTGCATTCGACGCACGTAAGGCGATATGTCATTTATAGAGGCAGTTATTTCGTGCCAGTTGCGTTGGCGCTCATGACCAGTTAGCTGCCGCTCTTCTGAATGAAATTTCAGTATAACTTGATCCACTAGTACTTCCAGCTCATGGGGTGTAAAATTATGTTTTCTTCTAAGTGGCAGGCCTGGGGCCTGTTCGCCACTGGGGCATGCATCAGACATATTGCTATTGAAAAGATAAGGAGTGTATTTATTGGCAATGCAAACAGTCAGGTGCAATTAAAGATTGTAAGCCTATCCCCACCCTTAAAGGTAGCATTTAGCAAACTTTTACCTATGTATCAAGCACATGCCCCTTAATCTAATATTCATTGTTGGTTCAATATTTCACCATCAGTGACTTAGGCCACTGTCTTTTTACCTCATTGGCCTACAATAACTACTTCAACATTCTGCTAATACTACCACTCTCCACTTTCAAATTCATAACATTGTTTATAACGTTATCAACATAGTAAAGTCACTTATATCACATTCAAATTTTCTGAGCAGCAACCCAAGATTGTGATTAGAAATTTAAGGTTATTGTCAAATTCACCCACCACCACGATTAATAGTGTGTACTACAAATGTACAATTTGTTGGAATATTCAAAATAACTGACTAGATACATTTGGAGTCATGTGTCCATCAATGCTATAATTAGTGTGTTTGTTAGGGAGAAGGTAATTAGCATAGTGTAGCATGTAAAGTTGGAGGCAAAGGCCTTTTGGTTTCTACTTTATATTTGTAGCAAAGGCACACGTATTTTATTATTACAAGCTGCCTCCATTATGTGATCCTCACATTTTGATATATATATATATATATATATGAATATATCCCAACATTTGATACTTACTGGTTGTTGCAATTTGAAAATGCAGCACCAAAATAATGATTTGTCAAATTCGGTATGGCCTGCTCTGGCAAAGCACATGAACAGGAAGGAAAGCAAAGTCCAGGTGGGTTTTAAAGCATGAGTTGATTCATAAAGCAGGTGTACACTCGTTTAGTAATTGCAGAGCACAGGGTACTCATCTCATCCGCGATGGGCGCCACGTTTTTGGTGAGAGAGGCAACCATTACACACACAGGTGTCAGAAAGATCCGTGTGTGACGTGAACGCGCCCATACGTGCTGAGAGAACCAATCACAGCGCAGAATACTTCCATTTTGCTAGCTTGCGAGAAAGAAAATGAGGGCAGCTATATTTTCTAGACGCGAGCTGCGAGTGCTCACCAAGGGCATGGATAACGTACCCTCGGGGAGATATGTCTCTAATGAAATCAAGCTGCAGGCATACCAGAGGGTCCGCAGATACCTCCGGCTGCGGTTTCATAAAAACGGGAGCATAGTCCAACTCCAATGGCACTGGAGCGACCTCCGGTGCCGTCAGCCCCAGCTGCTGGATGAACTCCGTCAGGAGATTATAAGAAGTGAGTTCTCTATTAATCGCCAAAAACACGTGTACACATATATCTTTGCTATTTGTTTGAAAATATGTTCAACCTAATCACCTGACATGGCCTACCAGTACATATATATGTGCCAGTACACTATAAAGGGCATTCCCCTTCCAATGAACCCAACCTGCTTTTGCTCCTGTCTCCTACAATTGTCTGCTGACCATTTACTTCCCTAAATGTTTTGGGGATAAACTTCTGAACATTAAGGGAGGTTTTAAGAATAAGCCTTTCAAATTCTCTTTACCCCAGTGCTGTAACTTGCTGACCTAACCTTCAAAACAGATTAGAATGGCAGATGTTTTGTTATTAATGTCCAAACATTTAAATGGCATGTTTTAAAACCCAAAATCCTTTGCGTTTGTTGGAAATATTTGTAGGTCCCATAAGGTGCAAACAGATTACCTACTGTACTATATATAGCTAAGCAATCCTTAATTAACTGGCTATTTACAATGTGAGGTAGTCCCAACGAAGGCTGATGTAAAAAATATACTCATCATCCAAAGTATCTGATATCCCTCCACTAATTCAGTGGCCATGTACAGAGAGAACTAATTCACATCATTACCAGCCCCATGGCAGTTTGCTGACTTAAATTCCCTAACATTTCAACACAGACTACTGGTAATTTGTTTACAATTCAAATTAGCCACCTAGTACTATGTTTGGGGAGTGTGGTAGTCAACACATGCAAGTATGGAGCAAACATGCAAACTCCACACAGATGAAGCTAGAATCAGGGGCCTGATTCATTAAATGAAGAGGTATCTTATTCCAGTCTCCTGGACAAAACCATGTTACAATGCAAGGGGTGCAAACTAGTTTTCTGTTTTGCACATAAGTTAAATGCTGACTGTTTTTTCATGTAGCACACAAATACTTGATAGCTTATTTGTACACTGAAATTTAAAGTTGATATTTGTGTGCTACATGAAAAAACAGTCAGCATTTAACTTATGTGCAAAACAGAAAACGAGTTTGCTAGAATCAAACTCCTGACCCCAGTGCTATGAGAGCAAAGTGCTAACCATTAGGCCACTGAGATATTCCACATCCCTATACCAAAAACAAACATTTGTGACAGGTCATGTGAAATGCTTTGTATTCATCATGTTTAGCTCCTTCCTGTGATAGTAGCTAATATTTGTGTTGCTGGCAATGCTAAGTTTATTAAACATGTATGATCAGCTGATTGTCATAATACTATTGATTTATTAAGCTGGTGATTGTGTTAACAATTCCTTTTTTTTTGTCTTGTTTCCAAGAGTCCGGGCACGTTGGGAACGGAGGCAACACCGTCGGGCGGTGAGGGAGGCAGAGGAGGAGGCGGAGGAGGATGCGGAGGAGGACCAGCTGCAGCAGGTGGCAGTCCAGGCGGAGGATGAGGCCGAAGCCTCCCCAGAGATGGAGGGGGAGGAGCAGGGCAAAGGCCAGGATGAAACAGAGGAGGACTCCCAGCCTGCCGCCCAATCCTCCCCCTCCGCCTCTGGAGCGGCTGAGTGGTCTTTTGATGAGCCAGAGCCAGACCCAGAAGTCCACCAGGACCAGGGGGCCGAAAGCCAGCTGCTGGTGCCTCAAGCGGATGAGGCATTATTTTTTATTTTGATACCACTGCAATGTGCATAAAAATTGTGACTAATCCCTGCTGGAACACATGTTGATTAAAAAGTGACATGCATGACACAGGTAGCAATGATAATGGACATCCAAATGTGAGTGTGTGTAAACAAGACAACAACAGCCAGAGCCATCTTAACACATGGCCATGCAGGGCAGGGGCAACACGAACAGACGGATCCGATTGACTTGTCAACTTCTCAGTATATAGTGTTATCGATTTACCTTGAAATTATCAAACAAATCTCTTGCAATAAAGTGAGTTAACGTTTGGGTTGAACACTTGATTATTCCTAAAAGTTTATAAATTATTTAGTACTGTACCACCTCTGTCTGTATGAATAAACAAATGATTTTGAAATTAGATTTGAACATATTTGCATAGCAAAATAAAGGGACATGTTAGATTTTCAAAACGTTTATAGATTAATGACTGCTCTTCAGCAGACCTTTTATTTGGCAAACACTGAATTTGTGGGAGTTTGCAATAAGTATGATATAAATTTTTGGACACATTTTCAACTGTTTGCTGTGAGTTATTGTGTAGGTAGGGCCTCAGTGTAGTGTTTTTGCATGGGGACTATAATGCTGTTAAGACCACCCTGTCCACGGCCCTCTCCCGGGGCACAACAGAATGTAGTACATCTCTCAAAATGTGACATCAAAGCCTTATCAACGTGTAATGTGCGTCCACATGGTTTTGTAGCCAGAGGCCTAATATTTTACATTAATGTAACAGTACACATCTCTAATTCCTGTTTGTTTGGAAAAATAGGTTTACATGTATTTAATGTTTTTTTTCTGGTTTCCAGCAGCACACATGGAGGAAGCTGACAGTTTAGGACTATTTAAGGCAGTGAGATCTGGGCCTCACTGCTGGTTATAGTGTCCAGTTTGCCTGCCAGCCTAACCTGCACCTGCACCTGCACCGGCACCTGCTCCTGCTCCTGCGAATCCTGTTGGACTGATTGCCTGTGTATGACCCCTTGCCTGGATTTGGACCCTGCCTGTGTTTCTTGTGACCCTGACCTCTGGCGTGTTTACTGACCTTCCTGTTTGCTCGTGACCCTTGACCTGGGCATGTTTACTGGATCTGCTGTCTGCTGCCAGCCCTTGACCCTTGCTTGGACTCCACTTCGCTTGCCTGGGTTCTCCCTAGTCGGTACACACTTCACGACCCTCTGTCAGTCTGCAGCCAAGTCTGTCCCCACCACTAAGAGCTCCAGTGAACACCTGACTGGCGGAGCAGACTCCGGGTTGTGCTGTATCGGCTAGAGGGGTTCCTAACGCTGTGCACTACCAAGTCACAATGCAAATGAGTGCACATAACTAATGATTTAACCAATCACATAGGTCAGGCCAAGCATTACACCCAATTGTTGACAATGATATTTAAAAAAGCCCTAACCTTAATGGCAACATTCACATTATTCCAAAAGGTTTAGCCTAATATATTGAAATCAACATGTAGTTTTTAAAAAACTGACTCTACACCATAAAGGAACTTAAATTAAGAAGATTATAATTTAAGTCTCCTGGACAAAACCATGTTACAATGCAAGGGTTGCAAATGAGTTTTCTGTTTTGCACATAAGTTACATACTGACTGTTTTATCATGTAGCACACAAAAAGCAACTTTACATATCAGTGTACAAATAACGTATCAAATGTTTGTGTGCCTCATTAAAAAACAGTCAGTATTTAACTTATGTGCAAAACAGAAAACTCATTAGCACCTCTTGCATTTTAACAAGGTTTGGCCCAGGAGACTTAAATTAGAAACTTCTTAATTTACGTTCCTTTATGAATCAGGCCCCATGTAAGATGTTCTTTGGGTCCCCATCTCATCCAAGAGTGTCTGCTCTAGCACACAATAGTCCTTTGAATGTTTAATGTCTGGATGCAACACAATTTCTGATCTGTGCTCACCTCCATACTGTGTTTGGATACGAGTCACATCAACAATTACATTGTGGATAATGTTTTAATGGTATTGTGAGGCTTCATAGTTTACCCTTCTGCTAAATAGGTAACTGTCTGTGTATTATCAAATAGTAAAAACGGACATAAAGAAAAGTTTTATCGGGTTGGGCATAATTTCATTTACCATGAACTAGCTTAATTTAAATCAACTACTGTAGGGGAGCGTCTGCCTTTTGACTTGGCCTCTGTAAAAGTGTATACATGCAAGTGTTCAGCGCAAACAAACACAATGGCCAGAGTCGGACAAAATCCCATACTGTACTGACGTTTTGTATAGATTTTGACTGTTTGGCCAGGCTCAGACCATTGTGATTTATTACATCATTACCGGGTAGTTCAGTTATTGAGACAAATGAGCTCTTGGACATCCATCACTAGTCAAAGTAGATAATGTGTTGTTGTGTACTTACTAGGATAACAGGGTGTGGTTCTTCGTCCAAGGTAATAGTTACCAATCTTCCATGTGTCTTATATTACTAACCATTAACATCTATACACACAGCAGACAGTTCACACAACACTACAGCCTTAGGCTCTTTGCAGAAATATGTGCCTATTGCAAAAAGGACAGGAATGACCATTGATCTTAGTTGTTTTGGGAAGCACTGGGCGGGTGCCAGCCACTGAGCATTTGCACTATCAGAAAAGGCTAAGGCCTTCGTATATATTGTAAATTTGCCCATAATCAGACCGGAACATATTTGAAGTTAAGATTCATGCCCTTGGTGCATACCTTGAATGGATTAAACTAGTCCATTAGTTGCTTTTGAACCTGTGATTGGTGTCACATTATTGAGAGCTAACCTATTAAAATAAGTAAATGTCCTCGGCTTGAGGTATTTCCATACCTAGTATGGAACACTGTAGGTTTAAAATCCTTTGCTAGGCACCATTTACTCACACAAACCAAGAGACATTGCAACTGGTGTAAGATATGTCTGCATTTGGAAGCCATTACCCAGTATGAGATTTTTCTAAAATGCACCTAATGTGTCTGCCATTCACATGACGCAATTTTAAATTTTATACAATTAAAACCTGAATAGTGACGTACATTTGTGCAGATATTTAGAACTTTAATCTCCTGATCCAAGCCATGTTTAAATACAATATTTACAAATGTGCTCACTATGGAGAAATTAATGTCATGCATGGCTGCTTTGTCATGTATGACACCACTAAATAGTTAGTGCACAAAGACTGAAATTTAGAGATGACATTTGTGTGCTACATGAAAACCAAACAGTATTGAACCTAGGGGCAAAATGTACAAATATTTTGGCACATTGCCATTTTCACATGGTTTACTCCTGGACACCTCAGTAATAAATGTCGGGACAAATTTGTTAAAGGAATCAAGCCCTACCAGGCAAACTTTGTACTGACAATTTCAACATGCATTCAGTTTCACAGTCCTATCTTAGGTCCGTCAGGGTTGAAACAATACATATACATGCGACACAGAGCCCAGAACAATGGGACCTTTCCTTCCACTACAGTTAAGTTGTACACACATTTCAGGTAGACACAATAAGGGGCAGAGAGGTCTCAATATTGTTCTATTTTTCATAAATGTGCACATTAAGCATCCATGATACTCACTTAGAAAGATTGTAGTCTACTGTGATATTATACACTAGTCTCTGTGGAACAAACCATTGGAGTGTCCTACAGAATTTTAAGTACTCACGTGTGTACGTTTGAGGCTTGGGTTATTGGTTTGTTGTGGCAGAATGCTTGGGTATGTGTATGATTTAACTCCACTAAATCTTTGACACAATAAGACATACGATGACACATACGATGACACTGGCGGATAGGCTCAGATGTATCACCCTTAATGTTAAGGGTTTGAATGTACCTGAAAAAAGGTCCCGACTACTCCGTGACCTCATAGCTAAGAAAATTGACGCAGCCTTCTTCTAGGAAACACACTTCAAACAAGGGTCGGCCCCTCGGTTGCATAGCTGCCATTACCTGCACTCCTTTACGAGTAATAACGCAGAAAATAAGTCATTGGGAGTGGCAATTCTATTGTCCAGACGACTGCCTGTTCAGAACATAGACATACTTACACTGCAAGAAAGTAGAGGTTTGGTGGTGACTTGTACAATCTTTACCCAAATGTATACTTTTGTTAATATATATAGTCCGAACTCTAACCAACCTGTATTTTTAGAAACTCTCCTGGATAAGGTGGATTCGATTAAGAAGGGCATCACCATAATAGGTGGAGATTTTAATTGGGTGCTGCATCCGCCGATGGATTCCTCTTCGGGATCAGCCAGATTTGCAGGTAAGCTGTATCGAAAGGTGAGACGTACCATGCACAAACACCATCTGGTCAACGCGTGCCGCCTCAAACACCCCACAGACCGGGACTATACCTTTTTCTCGCACCCACACAATACTTACTCGAGACTGGACTATTTCTTTCTCAAACATAACCATCTGCCTCTGATCACAGAGGTATCCATAGGCCAGGTTACCTGGTCTGACCATGCACTGGTATTTCTGATGATCTCTATCCTCAGGACAGGAAACTGTCCCTTTACTTGGAGGTTAAACTAACTATTGATTCAGAACTCTCATAGCAAGACATTGATAGAGGAGGCCATAGCAGACTAATGACACCTCTGATATACCAAAAATATCATTGTGGGAGGCCCATAAGTGCGTTATATGAGGCAAACTTATCCAAATGGGTGCGATCAGAAAGCGGGAAAGGATAGCTTATAGGGACACACTTTTGGGGAAAATTAAGGCCTTAGAAACGCGACATAAATCTTCGTTGGATTCCTCCGACATGAGGAAATTGGCAGGCGCTAGGAAGACCCTGAACCAATTAATGTCTGATAAAATTAAACATGACCTACGTAAATGCCAGAATAAGTTTTACCAGTGGGGTGATAAACCCGGGATACTACTAGCCCGCGCTCTGCGCTCGCAAAGAGCCCAACTTTATATTGCCCAGATCAAAACAGAAACTGTCTGATCCGCCAAATACAGTTATACACCCGACCAAGCAGGCGCGTATAGCGGAATACCTCAAAAGAATAGATTTTCCCACATTAGAGGAGGACTCTATACAAATGCTGGAGGAACAATTTACTATTGAGAAGCTGGAGGAGGCGATTAAGACAACGCCATCAGGGAAAAGCCTGGGCCGGATGGTTTTACCATTGCATACTACAAAACTTTCAAAGCTCCCCTTTTGCTACAGGCCTTTAACTCTGTCTCTGCCCAGACATATTTTTCCCCTCAATCTTTAGCCGCTCAGATAACTGTTTTGCCAAAAGAAGGGAAAGACCCAGCACTGTGTGCTCACTATAGGCCCATTTCTCTACTTAATGGTGATATTAAGCTGTATGCTAAGCTTATAGCAAATAGGTTAAAACCGTATTTAACTCAGATCGTCCACCCTGACCAGGTAGGGTTTGTTCCGGGGAGAGAGCCGCGGGACAATACCACCAAAATAATCAATTTAGTACAGTTTGCAAACACCGCCAAAATTCCAACAGTTTTACTATCCACTGATGCTGAAAAGGCATTCGACAGAGTAGACTGGGAATTTATGCGAGGGGTCTTTAGTTATCTGGGCCTGGGCCCTGTGAGTTTGGCTCGGATTGCAGCCTTATATGCAAAGCCGACGGTTAGGGTTAACGGGGAATTGTCATAGCCCATTGTCATATCAAATGGTATAAAACAGGGCTGCCCCCTGTCTCCATTGATTTTTATTTTATGTATTGAAGCCTTGGCCCGCTCTATCCGGGCTAACCCTGACATTTCCGGTCTTCAGATGGGAGACAAAAGTTTTAAACTAGCCCTTTTCGTGGACGATCTTCTGGCCATCCTCACCAATCCAGTGATCTCGATTCCTAATATTTCAGCAATGTGGAGAACTATCAGGCTTTAAAATCAACTATTCAAAATCGGTAGCACTTAATATCTCGGCGCCTAAGGCAATCGTTGAAAGCCTGAAGCCAGCATTCCCATTTTCATGGCATCCCTCGAGACTTAAATATTTGGGGGTGTTTATCAACAAAGATAACTCAAAGATCTTTGAGGAAAACTTTATACCTATCACCAACACAATTTGTAGAGACCTCAGGAATTGGCTCCCAAAAGGCTTCTCCCTTATAGGCAGGGTTAACGTGGTTAAAATGAACTTGTTGCCACGGGTCCTCTACCTGCTCCATGCGCTTTCTATACATCTCACCCCCTCTTGGTTCAAGACACTACATAAAGCTGTCCGAGATTTCGTGTGGAAGGACAGACGTCCACGCTTTAAGCATGATACACTGTATATGCGTAAGCACGCGGAGGGATTACAACTTCCTCATTTTGCACTATATTTTGATGCAGCTATGCTGAATAGGGTGATGCACTGGACGAGGCAGGGGTTGGACAAACAGTGGGTCTGGATAGAGAGTTATGTTTCTGGCAGGTCACTCCAATCGCATCCCGGTTGCATTGTCGAAGTCGTATAATTGGATGAACGAAAGTATATTGGTTAATATTGTTTTATCGGTCGATTGCACTCAGTATACACGTGGCATACTTCTATCACACGGTAAAATACGCACATACACACCCGCATTACAACATTTAGTTATTTATATAATTCATATTCATATTGGTTCCGATACACAGTAATTTATGAGCAGATAGTATTTAATTTATTATTAGTTTATATATTATGTGTCACTCACCAGCCTGTGAGTGCTTCTTCCCGTGTATTTAGGAACCGTGGCCGTCCACCATTCTGAGGGTCTGCGCATGCGCAGCCCTTTCAAACCTTCAGTACCTGTCCCTTTAGTTAATTGGCTGATCAGGCAACACTCCCTATTTAAAGCACCTGAGGTCAATACCTCGTTGCCTGATCTTGGAGTCTCATTCCCCATGAGCCTCTGAAGGTGTTCCTGTGTTTCCTCGTGTATTCAGCGCTGCTGATTCCTGTGGTTTCCAGACCACTTCAACTCTCCTGTGGTTTCCAGACCACTTCAACTCTCCTGTGTTTCATCGTGACTGTTAGCTGATTCCTATCCGCTGCCTCCGTGCACTACAGTCTTCAGACCACTTCAACTCTCCTGTGTTTCATCGTGACTGTTAGCTGATTCCTATCCGCTGCCTCCATGCACTAAAGTCTTCAGATCACTTCAACCCTCCTGTGTTTCATCATGACTGTTTAGCTGATTCCTATCCGCTGCCTCCGTGCGCTAGTCTTCAGCTCATCTCAACTCTCCTGTGTTTCCTCGTGTCTGCAACA
Organism: Mixophyes fleayi; assembly: GCF_038048845.1. Classification (NCBI taxonomy): domain Eukaryota; kingdom Metazoa; phylum Chordata; class Amphibia; order Anura; family Limnodynastidae; genus Mixophyes; species Mixophyes fleayi. The sequence goes on from NC_134412.1 coordinate 40,886,475, forward strand.
GCTGATTCCTATCCGCTGCTCACCGTGCTCAACAGTTCCAGCTCAGCTCTACTATCCTGTGTTTCATCGTGACTGCACCTGCTGATTTCTATCCGCTACCTCCGTGTACCTGCAGAGTCCTGCTGGCTGCTACTCCTCAGTTCTACTAGTGTCTGCAGCAGCTGATCCGCTCTCCGTGCTTCTCAGTGTTCCTGCTGGTGTCTACTCGCCAGTCTGCATCGGATCTACGCCTCGCTGCTTTCATCTCGTCTAGACCATCGCTACTCTTCAGGGTTCTCCAGGAGTCTAGTTCTACATACTACTGCTTCCTGAGTATTTGTTGCTATCCCTGCTGGTCTACCTACCTGTGCGCTGCACCTACTTGATTACCGCTTCACCCTCCAGGGACTTCGCATCCTGCCGGCCTCCAGCCGTTCAGGTATCTCTGCACTCCTGTCTGACAGCCTGCTCCTGAACCACGGTATGCATACTTCTCATTGACTGTGCTGGTGTATTGCATATCTTGCTGGACTGAGTTGTTCTCCTCTGGAGCTTACTATCCGCTGAGACTATTGCCATCATTGACTGTGTTATCTTTTGCCCGGATAGTTCCTGTGACTTTGTATTATTATTGCAGTGCTGTTCAGTCATTACTATATTGTGCATGTCATTGTGGATCAAGTTCAAGGTGCCCGTGTATCCTCTGTATTGCAGCCTCTCCCCGTGCTCCTCCTCACATATATATTCAGTGGTACAACTTGCTAGAGGCAGACCACTGATCCCTGTTTCCTGTGTCACCTGTTCCAGTGTCCTCTCACATAGCAGTGGTACAACTTGCTAACGCAGACCACTGACTCCCCGGATACCTCCACCTGGATTCCATTCCTTCACCTAGACAGCGGTACAACTTGCTAAACGCAGACCGCTGACTCTCATCACCTCCTCGTTGCTGTTGGACATTCCTCCTCACTATAGCAGTGGTACAACTTGCTACCGCAGACCACTGACTACCCTCACGTTTCCTTTGTCCATTCAGTTCCTCGTGTATAACTACCTATATATTACCAGTGCTGCTAGTCATAGACTTTCCCGAGCATCTCTATCATCTGCTGTCTCCTGTTCTGTGATCACCCCGCTACCAGAGTACCATATTACCATCTATACTGCTCTGGTAAGCTTATCACCTGGTGATCCCTGGGTAAAGACTCCTAGTGCCCGTGACATTATGATTATATGTACACTTCAGTTTTATTTAAGGTTCAGGTTATAGGAAATGTGTCATGTCTGATATCATTTTATTCCCCTATTCATCAGCAGCTGTCCGGTTCCATCGCCGAAGAGATCGCATATTGCACACGCTAGTTATTGATGTTAGGCAATATCTTGTCATATTGATATCAGACTGTAAAATGCTAATGGACTAGTTGTAACTGGTTTCTGGGCAGGAGATTCATCTGGAATGTTGACCTCAGCCTTTGAGGGGGTTGTTTGAACTAGCCTATGTTCTGTTTACCCTGGACCCACCCGAAGTCTGGACCTATAGAAGCAAGCCACGTCATCTGCATTGTTCTCTCTGTAACACTGAATGTATATATGATCATAGCTGCACTTCCAGTCTTCAGTCTACTATGACCACAGTGCTCAAGGGTGAACTACTGTTCACTGGTGCCCGTGGTAGCGCAGCGGTATGTATGTGTCTTTTGGTATTGGCTGTACTGTACCGTATCATAATATAATAATGTATTGAACTGTTAACTATTTACATCTGCTAAAATAAATCACTTTGTGCGTTGGAAACACAATACAATCGCCTATGCAATGCTTATTTGAAAACGATAGAATTACTTTAATAGCATGTTCTCCCTAAAATTACCCACCCGACTGTTACCCCAACTTTGGCCAGATGGGCCAGACTGTGCGCGATTCCTCACATCTCCTCGCGACACTCACCTTTGACTCCGATATTTGACATTCCGGACTTCTCCTCAGGCCTGACTAGGTGGACTTTCAAACATTGGAGAGGGGCAGGACTTCATAGGGTCGGCCAGCTGGTGGACGTGTCTGGGGTTCTGCCTTTCACCGATCTCCAGTCCAAATGGGAACTCCCGGATGCGGAGATTTGGAGACACATACAGCTTCACCACTTTCTAGGCTCCTCAGGGATTCTGGAGTCTGCGGGATGGTCGCTTACTCAGTTTGAATCTTTATGTACCACCCCACTATATCCTAGGCATACTTTATCTATCATTTACAGCATCCTCATTAAGCATGCCTTTATTAAGCAACCCACCTTCATACGGGATTGGGAGAGGGATCTGAATTGCTCAATAACTGAACAGGATTGGAGTGACATCTTTTTACGCACTCAGTCTAGCTCTATTAGTATACGGGTAAGGGAGAGGCAGTACAAGGTGATGACTAGGTGACTAGGTGGTATCAATGTCCCAGCCTGCTGGCTAAGATGGTTCCTGGGGTGTCTAACCTGTGCTGGCGTTGCTTGTCAGCGCCAGGTACCCCACTACATATATGGTGGGAGTGCAGAGCACTTAGAACTTTTTGGGGATGCAGTTCTTATTGTTGCCAAAGAAATAATAGGTGTCGAGCTACCTAATTGCCCAAAATATTGGCTTTTAAATGATAATAAAATGACCATCTCCCAATATAAAAAATTAACAGTTAAAAATCTCAGTAAAGTGGCAAAGGCTGTGATTCCGGTACATTGGAAATCCCCGAACACCCCCACTATTAAAGAGTGGTTTGCCCGATTGGAACACTATAGTATAATGGACTATATACTTTATTCATCAATAGATACATATAGAGAATATTACTATGTCTGGTTTGACGGGCTTGAATTCAAGGATTCACCATTATATTCTCAGTGGAACAAGTGAACTCCCTTAACCCCCCCTCCCCCACCCTCAGCCTTGCCTTTCCTCCCCGCTCTTTACCCATCTTTATCTTTCTCCTATCACTATATGTTTTACTATTGAATACTAGACAGTATGTTATATGCTGGACTGTTGTCCTCCCTTTCTTTTTACTCTGTAATATCCTCAAGTCATTGTGCAGATGTAAGTTAGCGATGTTTGTAAAAGCTGTTTAAATTTCAATAAAAAGAGATTTAATAAAAAAATTAAATGTATTGTAAGACACGTTGCAAAAATTAAATTAAGGAATGTAGACTCAGTGTTCTGAGATAAAAATGTCCTTAGACTTGTTAAAAAGTCTGATTTGTAACATTAATACTAAAATATGTCTACAAAAAATAACATCCACATAGTTTCAGTAGTATTTACATTTTTAATTTAGATAAACATAAAAAAACTTACACACAAATATGAAATAAAATGTAAAAATAAAAAAAAATAAGAAAACATAAGTCACTTTTTTTTGGGCTTTTTGTATGGTTTTGCTTCTGGGACATGACGGACCTGACTTCTGGTTGCCCGTGATGTGGAGGGCGCAGAGGAAGCATCCGAACTCACAAGGGGAGCAGAATGTGTCTGATGCTGTGAAGGTGCAGGGTCATGGCCAGGGAGGGTGGCAGGGGCCTGGACAAGGGGGGTGGCAGGGGCCTGGACAAGGAAGGTGGCAAGAGCATGGGCAAGGGTCATAGAAAATAGATGGGCTAGGGTCGGGGCAAGGATGGTGGAGGCAACAGACGGGTCAAGGAGGGGGGAGGGAACAGACGGCGCAAGGAGGGGGAAGGGAACAGACGGGGCAAGGAGGGTGGAGGCAACAGACGGGGCAAGGAGGGTGGAGGCAACAGACGGGGCAAGGAGGGTGGAGGCAACAGACGGGGCAGGGAGGGAGGAGGCAACAGACGGGGCAGGGAGGGAGGAGGCAACAGACAACTGGTGTTGGGGGCTGGGGAAATGGATCATATGAAATAGGTGAAGGTAATGTGCCAGAGGTGCGTTGGGAGTGGGCATGCAAAAGATCACCCAGTAGTGTTGCAATATTAGTCATGGTGGAATTTAGAGTAGCCATTTGGGTGGTGAATGTGCAAAAGGAAGTGGTGAGTTGGTGTTCCATGCGGGGTAGAGTGTTTGCTATGTGTGCAATGTGAGTGTCCATTGATTCAGTGACGGCTTCAAATCTTTGGGATGCGAGTGAGAGTGCCTGCACCTTTGCGAGTTCGGCCTGCTCCCTCTGAGGCTCCTCCACATCACGGGCAGCTTCCTCCTCCACCTCGCCAGCAGCCTGGTCTTCACGTTCTGTATATAGAGAAAAAGAGAAGAGAAGATATTATATCCAAACTGTAACGCTAAAGGTTTTCTTTGTAAACATTTGGACACACACGTCATGTAGCATTTGTTAAGTGTAAGCTTCCATGGAATTTGCAAACAAACAGGCCTTGACAGTCCTGAAAAGCAGCCATAGGCATGTATGTTGGTACCTTTTTCAAAAAGGTATTAAGACAATTTGTCTTCAGTGTGTACATTTCATTTCATACTATGTGAAAGGCAAACACATTGTGACATTAACGTTTAACAGAAGGCACATCCTGAGAGTTGTCACATGTGCAGATACCGAACACAAACATTAACAGACCTTAAATAATGAAACTCATCATGTACCTAGGGGAGAGTGCTGTCCAACTTGGGGTGGGATCAGGGCCGCCATCAGGGGGGTACAGGGGTACCCGTGTACCGGGCACGAGCTCACCAGGGGGCCCGGCAGCACACTCTTGCCAGGGGGCCCGCTATCTTCAGCCTGGCTGTCACTGTGACAGCCAGACTGAAGACAGCAGCGATGACACCAGGGCTTAACTTCCGCAGTGGAACGCATGTGCGTTCCAAATGCCGAACTTCCTGTTGGTGGAACGCATATGTGTTCCACCAACAGGGAGTACGTTTTGAACTTCCTGTTGGTGGAACACATATGCATTCCACTGCAGGAGGTAAGGCCAGAAGTGTCTCTCTCCCTCCCTCTCCCCTAATACTAATATATATATATATATATATATATATATATATATATATATATATATATATTAGTATTAGTTTTAGTTTGCACACACACATTAATTTAAACAGATATAAATTTTAAAATGTCAACCAAAACTTTTATAAAATGCAGTTTATTTTTAAGCTGTATAAACAAATAGTTTAAATGAATGTGTTGCATCATTAAATACCTTCATAATTCACATTATTATACATAATAGTTTTGGATATTGTTTATTGGCTTATCACTTTTAATGTTCCCTTAATTGTGTAAAAAATATCCCCACATCTGATATGGATTATTTATATAACCAAATACATTTCTGATTATTTTTGCTATTATTTATGCCAAATGTGAGATGTCCTTCCAGATGGACACATGAGCTAATTTTAAATAGAGGCAAGCAGATATGTTATTAGACATATATAGAACTGGAGAATCATGTTGGCAAGTAAATTTAAAATACATAGTACAAAAATAAGTTAGTTCATCCAAGCATCTTGCACTGAGCTAGCAATAGTAACCCCCAACTATTTCCTGTAAAAGTAATGCAGTAAGCAGTGTGTGCTGTGAGCAAACAACCATCATAGAAAACAACAAGGATACCTTTAGTCTATTGATACTAACTTTCACAAGGACCTATAATTATATGCTATAAGGATATTGAAAGCTGAACAAGAGAGTATGTCCCATATAGTAGATGCAACTATCCATCTTTTGGAGATATAGTCGGATATATATATATATATATATATATATTAGGGCCCCCCTTAACTTACCTTTCAATCGTCTATGTCTGACCCCCTTCATGGAAGAGAGGACCAGGGAGGAAGCCGGATCGTGACCACAAAAGGTAAGTTTTTTGTTTTTTTTCTACAGGATTTTTTTTTCCCATTGCCTTGGGCCCCCTTTCCCCCTGGGCCCCCAGGCACCTGCCCATCGTGCCCAGTCGGAAAGATGGCCCTGGTCCAAAGGGGGGGGGGCCTGCCTGCTTCATTGAACTGGGCCCCACGATTTCTGATGGCGGCCCTGGGTGGGATAAATCCAGTATCAATATCTCCCACCTCAACAATTTCGCACATTTGTATTGCAACGCTTGCACACTCCTCAAGGGTTGTTTAATACCGCTTCCAGTGCCTTGGGCATGTTGACAGGATTTTCTTAATTTAGCCTTTAGGCGCCCTTTATAGTCTGCCCATCTGTGCAAATGACCAACAATATGCCGTGAAATGGCAGAATAGTAAACAAAAAGCAACTTCATAGTGTCCTTTTGCAAATTACACACAAAATTACTAAACCAATACACAGTGAAATGTGTGTGGCTTTTCAAGTGTGGATAGTAGAGTAGAAAACTGAACATGTTTATTTGTACCATGGGGATTTCTTTGTGTAACTAAGGACTTGCTAGAGAAAGTACTTACACAGACACAAGGATGTGTTAAGATCACAAGTGTCTAACTATTAATATGGATACAGCATCCAAACAAAAAAGTGAATTATAACAATAAGTTAATTTGTACCTTTTCTGAACTTCACCAATTTTTTGACATTGCGAAACCCTATTAATCTTCTTGGTTATTCTAGCCCATTTCTGGGCTCGCTCAGAGCCTGTAATTGATTCTTGTCCGTAATGAAATTCCGCTATTACCTCCTCTACAAGGATTTCTAATTCTGCTATTGAGAAATTCAGCCCTCTGCGTGTGGGCAGCCCTGGCGGCCACTCGGTGCTGGTTCCAGCCTCCTCAGACATCTAGCTCTAGAAAATAAATGGAGGGTGTTTATTGGCAACGCAAACAGTCAGGTGCAATGAAATATTGTAGGCCAACCCACCCCTTTAAAGATTGCATTCGTCAGACTCCAACCTCTAGTTATCAAGCACATGCACCTTATTATAAAAAGCATTGTTGTTTCTATATATACACAACAGTCACTTCTCAAGCTGTACAAAAAAATTAGTTGCCTAAAAGCACTAAATCATCTTTCTGCTAATACTACCACTCTCCACTGTTGCTTTTATTACATTGTTAATCACGTTGGCAACACAGTTAACTCACCTATCTCCCATTCCAAATCCTGAGCAGTAACAAAAAAATGTGATTGGAAATGCAAGGTGAATGCAAAAGAAAGCTTTTGTATGGGGAAATCCATTAACAGAGTGTAGCTGTAAATTGTATACTTTGCATGTAAATTTGAGGGCAAAGCCACTCTTTCAATGTTGCATGCAAAGTAACAATGATTTTATCATAAAAAGGTTGGTCCATAATCAGCAGCAAACATGTTGTATCTATAGAAACATATCACATCAAATAGTACTTACTGTAATAATGATCGAAAAGTCTCAAAATACACTCCACAAATTCTTTCTTTACTTTCAACCACAGCTTGCCTTACAAAATCACAAAGGAGCAGGAAAGAAGGAAGAGTCCAGGTGGGTTTAAATGCCTGATTTCGCTAATAGGCCAGGTGTACACTGTCTTCCCAATTGCAGAATACTCGTCTCAGCTGCGACGGGCGCCATGTTTTTGGATGGAGAGGCAACCATTACACACACAGGTGTCTGAAAGATCCGCGTGAGACGTGATTGCAGCCATACGTGGCTCAGAGAACCAATCAGAGCGCAGAGTCCTCCATTTTGTGTGAGAGAGAGAGGAGTGCAAAATGAGGGCCACACTCTTCAGCCGGCGCGAATTAAGAGTGCTGACCGAGGGCATGGATAACGTGCCCTCGGGAAGATGCGTCTCTAATGAGCTGAAGCTGCTGGCCTATCAAAGGGTCCGCAGATACCTCTGCCTGTGCTACCACAAAAACCGGACCATCATCTAGCTCCAGCAGCGCTGGAGCGACCTCCGCCGGCGTCAGCCCCAGCTGCTCCGGGAGCTACGGGAGAAGATAGTAAGAAGTGAGTTCGCAGAAAACGTGTGTAAACATATATTTTTGGTATATGTATCAAAATATGTTCACCCAAATCACCTGACATGGCCGACCACTACATTACATGTCAATCTTTCTCCACACTGGAAAGGTCATTCCCCTTCCAATGCACCCAACCTGCTTTGGCTCCTGTCTCCTAAATTTGGCTGCTGAACATTTACTTTCACACATGCTTTATTGAGAAACTTCAGAACATTGATGCAGGTTTTTGAATCAAGCTCTCCAACTCTTGATCCCAGTGCTGTAACTTGCTGACCTAAGCTTAAAAACCATTTGCAGATTTGAGTGGCAGATGTGTTTTTATTATTTCCAAAACATTTGAAAGCCAGCTTTGAAAACCAAAAGACCTTAGGTCTTTTTCAAAAGATTTGGAAGGTCCCATAAGGTGCAACTGGCTATTTGCACTGTGAGGGAGTCCCAACAAAGGACGATTTCAAAAGTATAATCATCATCCACAGTACTTGATATCCTTCCACTAATTAAGTAGCACTGTACAGAGAGAAATCATTCATATCTGTACCTGCCCCATTGTAGCTTACATACTAAAACTCCCTGCCATATTCACACAGACTACTGGCAATTTTATAATTTATACAAATTATCTACCCAGTAGTATGTTTTGGGAGTGTTGTAGTTAACACATGCAACTATGGAGCAAACATGCAAACTCCACACAGATAAGGCTATGGTCAGGACTCAAACTCCTGACCCCAGTGCTGTCAGAGCAAAGTGCTAACCACTAGGCCAATGAGATATTCAACAGCCCAATACCAAAAACAATCATTTGTTACAGGTCATGTGAATTGGTTTGTATCTATCATGTTTTTATTCTTTCTTTTGTAATAGTTAATATTTGTCTGTGCTGGCAATTAGACGTATATTTTAAAAGTCTGATCACATGACTATCGTACTACTATCGTATATTAAGCTGGTGAATCTTTGAAGAATATCCAGTTAATTTTTGCCTTGTTTCCAACAGACTGGGCACGTTGGGAATGGCGGCAACGCCGGCAGCCATTGGTGGAGGAGGAGCAGCTGCAGCAACAACAGCAGGCGCCAGTCCGGGCCGAGGGGGATGGTGACGCCAATGTCAAAGGCGAAGTCGACCCAGAGACGGAGGCAGAGGAGCAGGGTGAGGGCCAGGGCGAGGCGGAGGAGGAGTCTGACAACAAATCTGAGGCCGAGTCCCAGCCTGAGCCCCAGTCCTCCACCTCCGCCTCTGGTGAGGCTGAGTGGGATTTGTAGGCGGCGGAGGCGGAGCCAGAACCCGAGGTCCAGTCGGACGAGGAGGGAGACTGGCAGCTGGTGGTGCCTCAAGTTGGTGAGGCATTAGGAGATAGTAAGTATTAACATGAAAGGGTTTTGAGATTTTGATACCATTGCAATGTCCATTAATTTTGTTACTAATCCCTGCTGGAACATATGTTGATTAAAAGGTGACATTTATGACACAGGTTGCAATCATAATGGGCATCCAAATGTGAGTTTGTGTAAACAAGACAACAACAGCCAGAGCCATCTTAACACATGGCCACGCAGGGCAGGGGCAACACGAACAGACAGACCCGATTGACTTGTCAACTTGTCAGTATATAATGCTATAGATTTTTCTGGCAATTATCAAAAAATTCTCTTGCAATAAAGTGAGTTAACGTTTGCTTTGAATACTTGATTAATAAAAAATAATTCCTAGTAATTTAGTATTGTGCCACCTCTGTCTGTCTGTGTCTTAAACAGAGTCGGTATTTGGATTTGAAAATCTTTGCTTGCCAAAATCAAGGGTCATGTTAGATTTGCCAAACGTTTATAGATTAATGTCTGCTTTTCAGCAGACATTTTATTTTGCAAACACTGAATTTGTGGGAGGTAGCAATAAGTATGAGCTTAATTTTCGTGCCAATTCTCAAAGAATTGCTGTGAGTGATTGTGTAGGTAGGGCCTCAGTGTAGTGCTTTGGCCTGGGGACTATAATGCTGTTAAGACAACCCTGTCCACGCCCCTCTCCCCGGTGCACACCAGAATGTAGTACATCTATAAAAATGATACACCAAAGCCTTATCAACGTCTAATGTGCGGCCAAATGCATTTGTAGCTAGAGGCCTAACATTTTAAAGTAATGTAACAGTACACATCTCTAGTAAGTCCTGTCTGTTTGACAAATTAGGTTTGGATGTATTTTTATTTTATTTTTTTGGTTTCTTTCAGCACACATGGAGGAAGCTGACTATTGGCCTCCCCCACCACCAACTGTGGGTAAAATGATGGGCGAAATGCCCAAGTTTGTGGAGGAGATGGAAAGCCTCCACAAACAACAAGCACAATGTCTTGCTAATTTCAAGCAAAAAATGGCCTACTGAGCAACATTGTGTGACTGATTTTATTTTTTTCTGTTATGTTATTTTATTGTAAATATTTTATTTTTATTATGTAAATATGTTTGTCTATTTGAATACTTTTATAATTATATAAGAAAAAAAGATTCATTGGTGTGTGTGTGTGTGTGTGTGTCTTTATTCATCTAATTACCCAACATGTGGCTCTAAGGACAAAAGAGAATGTGTATAATAATCCCAAAAGAGTAACATTTAAGGAAGATGGTTTGTTTAGAACTCCATCATCATTTCTATAGCAGAAAAAGTTTGCATTTGCTCTTTGCATGTCATCAAAAAGGAACATGTGCCCTCCACCAACAAGCCACCCCTCTAAGAGGTAGGCCATCTGTAGGCCCTGTGTGCAAGATAAATTCTAAAAGGTATATGGCAAATGCCGTAGCTAATTAACTAGTTCCCCAAATCATGCGTCATTGTAGTGATACTCCAAGGTTAACTTCAAGTGTCAGAGCACAGCCAATCACACATTGAAGAGAACATTGAAACTGTACACAGATGAGTTCATGTTTGTGATTTGAACTCATGGCCTCAGTGCTGTAAGGTAGAAGTGCAACCGATGCAAAGCACCATGCTACTGTGGTGAGCGTTCTGTTTGGGTAAAGCTGAGTACATCACATAACCTGTAAGCCGTCGATCCAGATGAAAGTAGCTTTGCAGGAAATATTGCATTTAAATCCAAGGAGCCTGTCCCCTAAAAATCCCCCCCCCTCTTAGTCCATTTCTAGTAATAAAGGAGGTTTTTTGAAATGTCCCAAAAAATAATTTGTCTGCCATGAAAAAAGGAACTTGATGTAATCAGGTAGATTACAATACAGGATAAATAGGAGGGCATATTTTACATTGAGGTTGAGCGTGTAGAACAAAAGTAAAAAAAACCAAAACAACACATTATGTCAAGTTCCTGAGTTGCTTCTTAGCAGAATGATGAAAGGCCACAATCTGTACACAATTGTTATGGGTATGCTTGGTCTTTGAACTCATGCCTGCTGTTTTGCAAGTCCAAAGTGCTAACCACTGAGCTACCTGTGAGTTTCCGGCTTTGTATGTAATTTGTGTGAATAATGAAGAGTACTATTAAGGCTCAGTTTCCTGTGTAGCATGCATGCTGTATTGTTGCTCTTCTGGCTGTTTTGTCACATTGAAGTCTGTGCTAGTGGTTAGCTACCCCACATCCCAAATAAGGCAGTCATGAGATCAAATCCAGACACAAACCCTTTATCTCTGTGGAGGCTGTATACACTCTTGTGTGTGTATCCTTTATGGAAGAGTATGCTATGCATTTTCATAACAACCCAGATGGATTTATACTACAACATACATTTTCATAGATTCTTTATTCATTTGATTTTAATATAGCTGTGTACATGCATTTTGAGTACTATACGGCCACTTGAACTCCAAAACACACACAAAGGCCTTCAGCAGTCTCTCTTTTAGGTAAAAGTGTGGATTACGCCAATTAATAGCAAACGAGAAACATCGATCAAAAATGTACCACATCAATGTTATTTGACAATGATTAATTAGTTAAGAGCTATCTTGTTAAAATAACCCACATGCATTGTTTTTGGATATGTGTAAACAAACTGGTCGGACCTCCCACATTGGGTGTGATGTATACATTTCTTAGGTTAACGTCAATTGCTTGGGATCCGTTGCTTATGCTTCTACCTTGTCTAAAGAACTGCAGGTGGGTGTGTTTTTCGAGTGTGAGATTCTTATTTCTCTATCGTAACTGTTTGCGTCTCTCAAAGTACGCTACGCAAATGACAGCGCATATCCGTAGCTTAATGAATCAGGCCCTAGTTCACCCCTTGCAGATCTAATAACCTCACCTTCCTCCTTCCCCTCACTGATTAAAAATTGGAATTTGTTAGACAGTACCAAATTCTTTTCTTTTTTTGACTTTCTTTTCCTATTCTTCTTCTTTGGCTCCACCCATTCTCTATCCTTAACCAGGACTTCTACACTGGCACAAGGCTGTATAACCTCTGATACCCGCTGAGAAGGGGGAGGGGGTTAGTGCAGATATTGGCTCAGTAGATATTGGCTTAGCAGGGCATATGGAAGCCTCAACCCTTTGCTCCTCCTCCACCCTATCAGCAGCATGCACCAGGAGCTCGTCAGCTACTTCCACATTTTGGTACGCATGGGGGCACTTGCTAAAGGGGTGACCAATCACCCCACACAGATTACACCTAATCCTGTCGCATGAGCGGGCCTCATGCCCGGTGTCCCCACAGTGTCCACATTTTTGTTGAGGACAATTGGCGCTGATGTGGCGCATCCTTGGCTGGCCCGGTTAAAAACATTGTATCCTGTCCCTCCCAAGGAAGGCAGCAGATGGAATGTGGACTAGACCAGCCTCCATTCTCCACAGATCTACCATGGCAGACCATCCGCCACCCCAAACGCCATGACTTGGATCAAGCACCTTCACTAGCGGGGACACCAGGCCCACGTACCGCCTTACCAAAAACGTTAGTTCGGCCACAGGGATAGATTAATTTCTAACTAGGAATGTAATTCTAACTCGCTCTTGCTTAGTGATTGCTATAGCCCTGAAGTTCACTCACGGACCATGTCCCCTACACGCACCCGATCGGCTCCAAAATGCCTGCAAACCCTGGTACGACATGAAGCCGACGTCAACTTCAGGGGACCCAACGGGATGGATGCAAGCAAAGAGATTCACGGGGACAAATTTAAATAATGCAAAGAATAGTTTTAAAGATTCACACCTACTGGGGGGGTCCTTCCCCATAAACTTTAGCTGTAGTACGTTCCTCCTTTTTGGAGGCTGTCCCATAGGAGGCGGGCCTCCAAGCGGCAGACCCATAGGAGGGGGCCCCAGAAGGATTTCTGTGTCCCACATACCACCCGGGCATAGAAACCGGCCTGGAACCAAGTTTACTAGACCCACACTTTTACTACTCACTGGGGATGCTAAACTGGGGGAAGGGCACGCAGGGGCAGCAGGGCAGGTTCAACTCCAACATCAATGGCTTGATCAATTAATGTGGGCAAACCTGGACCTACCACCCGCCGCCGAGCACATAACCCAGACACAGCCTGACCCCCCAGACTATCCTGAAGGACCATTTCTGCATTCTTTCTAGTTACTTGGTCTATAAGGACCGTGACCCTTTTAACCTTTTCCGTTATTTGGAGGGGCCCATATATGGTGTTAATTATTCTAGTTTGGGCAGGGCTCAGGGGCACCTCAACTTTATCCCTAGCAGGGCTGGTCTGACACACTGAAAGTGCAGCACCCTCACCTGAATTAACAGGGTTCACTGAACATGCTACATAAGTACTCATATTAACTACAGGCGCATCTGGCACAGCAATGGAGGACATGTAGCAATCTGCTCTTTCCAGGGGGACCGCAGACCCTTGACCTTGTACATCAGGACCATCAATAATATCTTTGGGTACAACAGACAATATCAGAGGACTTATTAACAGAATCATCGGTATTAACTTTTGGCATAACCAACACAGCATCAGAAGGTTTACAGACAGCAGACCCTTCAATATTAACCCTTGATGCAGCAGACACAATATCAGAAAACTTTTTGGTAGAATCATCAGCATTGATTTTTGGTACAACAGACACAGCATCAGCAGAGCCAACACTAACAGGTACAGCATTAGAGGGCTTACTGCGATCTACCCCTTCAGGATTATTTGCAAGGCACACTAGGGGGGCCGCTGGTATTGGCCTCTCTTTTACTGGCATTGTAGCACCCATAACAATACTGCTTAGAGCCAGGAGATGGGAGCCCGCTGCAGCCACAACCACCATCAGCCTCAGGACACCCGCAACGGGACTTCTGGTTGTAACCGGACGTGACGTAGGGAGCGAGACTGCCGAGTCAGCTACAGCAACCGCGGCCGAGACAGCGTCTGCCCCGGTGCCATCTACAGCCCCAACAGGGTCCCTCACAGGCGGCTCCCCTTCCTAAATCCTAATCCTGTCGTATAGGGAGTCCCCAGCCACATCAACAGGTGCGTCCAATGACCGATTGGGCGGCAGGCACGCAGAGTCACTGGTAGAGTTCTCCACAGGGCAAGTATCTGGTTTTTTTTGCAGCTGCATGGATATGCATTGCAGGTTTTGTTCTTTGTCCAGCAAAGTAGAGGAGAGCTCCTCTATCTCTAACCGCATCACCACCCTGTAAGTGCTGAAAGCCCTGTTGCTTTTCTTTTTTAGTGCAGAGATTTGCTTTTTCATCCTTGTAATTTCAGACATTAGCCGATCCTGGCGCTCCCTGGTAACTGGCTCCTCCATTCCCCCCTCCGAGTCAGGTAGGTTGAAATACCCAGGATCAACGCTGCCAGCGCCCTCATTTTCCTTCAGGCCACCAATAAGTAATACCTCCAAACAATTTGCAGCGCAGTCCGACATGTTAGATGAAACAGGCATGCTGGCTGATTCAACTCCCAGTTTAGGTTTCGCTAGGGCTGAGCCACACACAGTGGATGGGGTATCGGATGCTGGAGATCCTGTCATGTTACTCCTCACATACAGGTTTCCCTGCACCTCCAGTTGCAAAGTCACTGGGTCACACACGCTGGTTCCACTCGCCGGGATTCCGATAGATGAATCTTCAAGCGCTGGGGAATCTGCCATGTTTCATTTCACAGGCAGGCCTCCCTCGGCCCCCAGTTGTATAATCACTGGGCCACACACACTGATTCCACTCGCTGGAGCCACCATGTTTGCTGTCACATGCGAGCCCTCAGTGCCAGCACCTAGTTGCCTCACTAAAACCGGGTTGCAGGATTAGACTTCAGTCAAAGGCTGGTTGCTTGGTTTCCCTGTATTTGACCTCATACAGGGGGGACTTGCTTCAGGTAATTCTACTGCAGTGGGCCCTGAAACCTCCTCCACAATGTTGCTTGGGCAGGGATAGGGGGTACGCTGGCTGCAGGGCTGGATTCTTTCAGGCAACCTCTCTTACTTCTAGAACCATCCACTCCCCCCCCCCCCCCGCCGAGGTGACATAAGGCTGGGAAGGAGTGGGATCTGCTCTGGGTCCTGGATGTTTGTTGGACTCCATAAGGGCACTAGGCCCGGAAGCCTAGGGCCTCTCCTCCACCTCCTCCTCAGGATCCTTCATGGTTCCCTGGGTGCTATCCCAGGGATCTTTCTGGTTGTCAGAGCTTAAGCACACACCTCCAAATCTTTTTATTGCAAAAGTATTGCAACAAGCTACATACAAACTGAAACAAGTTGTGGCACTTATGTAAAAATTAAAAACATAGGATACTACATTTAGGGGTAGAATGCCCCACACACGAGAGTCCCAAATGAAAATGTCCATAGCAAGAACAACATAAAATATTAAGAACTCACAACCAAATATACAATCAAAATAAAATAAAATATATAATCATAACATAATTAATAATATATACACTGCAAGCAAAGAGAAACTGATCCAAGCTTTTAGATGTATGCAATCGCACATAAAATAAAGATGTTAACTCAAAAATCTATAGGGGGGGGTGTGCAGGACAGAAAAGCAATAGATGAAGAGCCCCCAGACTTTGACCCCCTTATGGAGGTCTCAGACCCCACCACAGTCTGATCCAGCTTGTTATTGTCCATCCTGGCCCTCTCCATACCCCTGAGTTGCCACACCACGTGAATAATGTCAGCCGCCACCACAGCGCAAGGGAGGACTTTCCGTCTAATTGAGACCTGACACCGTGCATTCCAGGTTACGTACCGGACTACTAAGCTGACTAGAAAAAGGGTGGACAAATTAATATCTCAGCACCTACCCTTGAGCGCTCCGTAAACCCACTCAGGGTAACTAAGCCCCAAAAGGCAGGCAATGCCCAAAGCAAAAAGAAACCCTCTTGTAAACTTCTACATTGAAGGGTCATTTGAGCAAAAAATGGTCCATCGTCTCCACCCAGACACTTCTCCCATAGGCAACCACGGTCATCGGCATTTCTGTACTTCAAATTTCCCCTCAAGTAGAGTCTTCCATGAAAAGAGAGCCAGGCAATGTCCAAATTAACCAGAGCCAGCCCCTCCGAACCCACACTACCCGGGCAGTCCTTTAGTGACAGCTGTTCCGAGAAGTGGGAGCACAAAATTTTCCTCTCCAATTCCTTACTAGAGAAGCCTTTGACTTTGACCTTCAAGCAAAGAGTCACGTAGGCCGGGAGATATCCATGGCGGACCCGGTAACCTTTTACCGCACCTCACTCTATCCAGACGCTGAGGAAGGGATGCACCCAGACTCTAAACCCCTCTACCCATCGAGGAGGGGTCTCTAAGAAGAGACTCCCCAGATGTAACTTGAGGAAGATGGTTAGAAAGAAGAGCACTGGATTCACCATCCCCAGGCCTCCCTCCCTCCTCGATTCGTAGGTCACAGTTCGCTTAATGAGGTTCCATCAGTTCCCCCATAAGAGCTGGAAAAACACGGCATAGACCTTGGCCCATAAAGACTCCGGCAAGAGGCACATGTAACTAACGTACAGAAAAACTGGAATCAGGAAGGTTGTAAGGATTTCCCAGGTATGACCATGGAGAGCGCGTAAGTGGTTAAAGTGGCTTTATTAGGAACACAAATAACAATCCACCACGGATTGTGGCACAGAAATGAAAAGACCGAGCAACAGTTCAATGGGAACAACAATATAGAAGACTTAACAGATCCGTAGATGGTATTCAGCGTAGCAGGTGTAGAGAGAGCAACAATAGCAGATCTTGGAATAGCGGTGCACTGCAACCATGGGTAAGTCTCACAAAGGAAGTCCAGTCCTGATGAGAGACCTGAACTCACAGAACTTGGTAATGCAGACTGGGGCTGACAACTTGGTAATGCAGACAGTAGCTGACAACTTGGTAATGCAGACAGTAGATGACAACTTGGTAATGCAGACAGTAGATGACAACTTGGTAATGCAGACAGTAGCTGACAACTTGGTAATGCAGACAGTAGCTGACAACTTGGTAATGCAGACAGTAGCTGATAACTTGGTAATGCAGACTGGAGCTGACAACTTGGTAATGCAGACTGGAGCTGACAACTTGGTAATGCAGACTGGAGCTGAGCACATGGAAATGCAGACTGGAGCTGAGCACATGGAAATGCTCACAAGAACAAAGCACATGGAAATGCTCACAGGAGTGATGATCTGGCCCAGACTGTTTGAAGCAGGCAGGTTTGTATAGGCCTCATGCATCTGAATCCACTCCCAGTGATCAAGGAAAATAATCAAAGTAGCACAGTGGCCCCTTTGGTGGGCAGTGGTACTACAAGTAGAATACATAACAAATCCAATAAAGTCACTGCAGAATGTAAATCGTGACAAAGGTCTTGATCAAGTCTACCCTTTTCCTCGGAGATAGCCTCCACCTCTTCCAGCTCTCTACTTTCTGGGTAGCTACAACCAGTCTAGCCTACCAATTTCGACTGGCATAACCACCAGGGCCGAATTTAATGCCTAAGATCTTGATCTCCTGGCTGGCCCGGGGGAGGGTGTCCGGAAGGTCAAACTGCTGACCTTCCTCCCCCATCCAGAAAACCTCACTCTTCTCCTGGTTTACCTCTGATTCACTGGCCTTGGAGTAGCCACGGATTAGAGTTGCCACCTCCAATGCCTCCGCAGGACTCAACAAGACAACATTGACATCATCGGCATAGGCCACGACCCTCAGCGGACGACCCGGGCACAGTCGCACCCCCTCTGCAGTGCTGCCACCTAATCTCCGGATGAAGGAGTCGATGGCGAACACATACAGAAGAGGGTTAAGGGGGCAACCCTGCCTTACACCAGAGTCAACCGCGAAGGATGGACCCACCCAACCATTCACAAGAGGGAAGCTCTCGGCCTGCCTGTAGATTGTCTGGAGACAATTAACCACCCGCACTGGAAGTCCATACCACGGAAAGAGAGCCCACAAGTACTCATGATTTACCCAATGAAAAGCCATCGACTGATCCAACGCTAGTGTTTCCCTCACTCCTCAGCACGGCAGCGTTCAATGGCCTCCCGGACCCCAAGGACAGCACTAAACGTACTGCGGCCCTTCACGGTGCAGTGCTGGGAAGGAGAAAGAATCTGTCCGGAGATCGACATCAGCCTGTTGAAAATTACCTTTGCCAGAACCTTCCTGTCAGTATTAAGAAGGGCTATGGGGCAACAGTTCTCAATACGTGATGGGTCCCTCTCTTTAGATAATAAAACAAGAGCAGACAGCCTTATGGAGGGAGGAAGGGTTCCTCTGCCCAGGCTCTTATTGAATACCTCCACAAGACGAGGGGTCAAAAGGTCTTATAAAACTCGGAAGTCAAGCCGCCTGGTCCTGGTGACTTCTTCATAGATAATTTATCTATGGCCACTTTGACCTCATCTGCTGTTATCTCATCACCCAAGGCATCAAACGAACTGTCAGGACTCACAAGTCTGGGTGTCTCCCTCAGAAACTGGTCCATCTTTTCTCTGAGGAGTGGCTTCTCAGACAAAAGAGAGGAGTAGAAGGACTGTACAACACAGAGAATGCCCTCTTTATCTTTCCTGAGAACCCCCCTGGCTTCACACAGGCCCCTCACCTCCTTAGCATCGACTGACCTCCTACAGCTCTGGTAAGGATCAAGTGAGTGGTATTGTATGTTGGCTTGTATGTTATGTTATGTCCTCAGCTTTACAAAAAATCAATGCAGACCACAGTGGAGCAGCATGGTAGCTTAGTGGCTAGCACTTCTGCCTTACAGCACTGGGATAATGAGTTAATTTGCCAACCATGCCCTTATCTGTGTGGAGTTTGTATTTTCTCTTCCAAGTTTGTGTGAGTTTCCGCTGACATTCTAAGTTGTTGTACGATATGCTCTACTCCAAATTTAAATATGACCTCATATTTAACATTTACCTCCCCCTCCAATGCAAGATGGTTTTGAGAAGGTGTTTATTTGGTATGGTATTTTGAATATACCTTCCTTAATAATGCAGGCCCTCAGGACACATTATGTATATGCTATTTCTAGGAATAGCCTGCCTCTTGGAGGGGGAGGGGGGGTGTTGTTTGAGTGTACAAGTTCCTTTTTGTGAAATGCAAATAGTGACTGCAAACCTTTTTTTATTCATCTTCTGCTTGTATGTTATGTCCCCAGCTTGTAAAGAAAAACACTGCAGGCAACACTGGGTCAGCACCGTGGCTTAGTGTTTGGCACCTCTGCTTCCCAGTGCTGGTATCATGAGTTTGATTCCTGCCCATTGCCTTATACACATGTAGTCAGATAATATTGTGAGCTGACATTGTTAAGCATGCATTTTTCAGCAGATAATCTTTACCAAAAAGGTTATAAACATGACAGACACACACCACTTTCACATGGGCTGTAACAATGTTTGTTTTTGGCTTAGGGATGATGAAATGTCATTATTGCTGTATAATTAAGTACTATTTTTTATTTTTTGACCCATGATAATTAATTTGAACATATAATTATTGATAGATTAAAGATATATATTACAGGAGGTATTTGTGTTAGGCCTTTTAATATGTGAAAATTAACTTAGGCCAACTGGTGTCACGGTCCGGAGACTGGTTAGCAGCCCAGTGGCAGGGAGGAAGGCTGGCTAACAGGAGATGAGATAGAAGAAAGGTCAAACAAGCCGGGTTCGGTACACAGAGAGGCGTAGAGGTCCAAAGGTTGAGGCAGAAGCGTAGTGGAGGGCAAGCCGAGGTCAGTACACATGTATTCTATGCAGGTAGACAGGAACAGGAACAGGAACAGGTACTGGAGACAGGAACTGGCCAGGCTTTTATAGGAAGTCAAGGGGTGGAGCTAAGTCATGCTGGAAGATCAGGAGATCACTGGAACTGATCTAGAACACTGAATAAAGACAAGGAACTGTCCAGCAGCCAGAATAGCTCAGTCAGCAGAGCAGCAGTCCATGGAGGCAGAAGCCCTGGGTTTGAATCCTGACAACTGGGAGAATTAGCCACAAAAATTGTAGGAAACTATATTCAAAATATAACACATCTGACAATGTTATATTATAATTGTCTGAAAGTTAATGTCAGCACCTTGCCTTAGGGATTAGAACTTCTGCCTTACAGCACTGGGGTCATGAGTTTGAATCCAAAACATTCCTTATTGGTCTGGAGTTTGGGGCTCAATCAGTAAGAAAAGTAAATTTAATTAAAGATAAAGATGTCACATGTGGCATTGGAGGGGGAGTTACATTTCTAATCTGGAGCCAGATTTATATTTTGGGTCAGTCATGTCTTGGGAAAACTTTGAAATGATTTTTAAAAGTAAAGCAAGTATGTGTATTACAGTATTGTATCCGAATAATAGAGAACTCACATCTAACAATCTCATCTCTCAGCTCCGCCAACAGCTGGGGATGGCGGTGCTGTAAATCGCTCCAGTGGTGTTGATGTATCTGCACATCCTCTGGTATGCCCTCAGATTCATTTCATTTGAACTATAACGGCCTGTGGGCATACTATCCATGCCCTCGGCCAGGACCTCAGATCCCTGCGTACGAATGTGCTCGCCCTCATCTTGGAACTAAGCAACTCTCCAATATTCTGCACTGTGATTGGCTTTCAGAGCATGTATGGGCAAGCAGACGTCATTTGCGGATCTTTTCCATACTTGTCTGCAAAATGTCTGCCTGTCATTCAATCATCGTATCCTAGCAAAGGGGGGGGGGGGGGGTAGAGACGATGCAATGTGGTGTGTGCTCCGGCCTTAGCAATTAGGATTAGACATGTACACCTGGAGTAGCAATTAAATGTGTATTTTAAGTCAGCTGTGCTGTTTCTTCAGTCCTGCTACTTTCAGATGTTTTTCTGCAGGCGGGTAATTAAATTGATTTGGATTGCAAGGATATTCTTGGGTGAGTACTATTCGATATGTCTCACTAGATATTACATAACTGGTTGGTAATAGGAAAATAACTTGTTCTACAGAAAGCAATGTTTTTGTTTTTTTTAACTTTGCATGGGCATAGTTTTGCTGTATATGCGGGTGAAAAGTTTGACATTCATAGCAACACTCTGCTAATGGGCTTCCACCCCAAAACCCAGGAGTAGGCAGACAATTGCATTGGTGGGCTGAAGCATTGAAATGTATCTAGAGATTTACTAAATGGAATATGAGGTTTAACACAGATAAATGTAAGGTTATGCATTCAGGGATCAAAAACAAGAACGCAATCTATAAATTAAATGGAATTAATTTGGGAGAATCTATAATGGAAAAGGATTTGGGAGTGCTCGTAGACAGTAAACTTAGCAATAGTGCTCAATGTCAAGCAGCAGCTGCAAGGGCAAACAAAGTATTGGCATGCATAAAAAGGGGCATAGATGCAAGGGAAGACAGTGTAATTTTGCCACTGTATAAATCATTGGTAAGACCTCATCTTGAATATGCAGTACAGTTCTGGGCACCACTCTATAAAAAAGATAATTTGGAACTAGAAAGGGTTCAGAGAAGGGCGACAAAATTGATAAAGGGTATGGAGTCATTAAGTTATGAGGAAAGGTTAGCCAGTTTAGGCATGTTTACTTTAGAAAAGAGGCGTCTAAGGGGAGATATGATTACTATGTACAAACACATTAGGGGTCAATACAGAGAACTTTCATGGGAACTTTTTACCCCAAGGACCATACACAGGACACGTGGTCATCCCCTAAGGTTAGAGGAGAGGAAATTTCACAACCAGCAAAGGAAGGGGTTCTTTACAGTAAGGGCAGTCAAGATATGGAATTCATTGCCAGGGAAGGTTGTGATGGCAGATTCAATAGATATGTTTAAGAAAGGGTTAGACAAATTTTTAGCGGAAAGGTGTATCCAGGGATACGACCGTTAATTTAAAATAAAGGATAGTAGTGGATATAGGGTAAAAATTGGATTGCAATATTGAGTCTGGGGGGATTTTCAAAATTGAAACAGATGGGCAGTTGCCTACTCTGGATTAATTTCAAATATAAGTGCAGGATCGCAGGAGATCCAAAATAGGTTGAACTTGATGGACTGGTGTCTTTTTTCAACCTCATCAACTATGTTACTATGTTACTTGTTGCCCCAATTTCAAATTAAAATATAATTTCCTCTAACATTAATCCTTATGCCTCTCTTTGGCCCTCTCCTTAGAATATTTCCACAAAGACATTTTGTCGATTTTGGTGGTCTGGGCCCCGGGTCTTGCTTGGTAGTTGGTGAGTACTCTCTGTCCCTTAAAGAATGCAGATGACCTAGACATAGGAATGCAAACTATCGATTGACATTCATTACTCGGGTCCTAGCAAGGCAGGGGCAAACGCAGTATTTGAGGAGGGGGGTTTCCACAGTACACCACCAGTGTGCATGACCAGCATGGATGGGGGCATGGCTATAATTTTAGACAGTGCTAGGTAGCTCTCCAACTCTTCCAATTCCCCTTTAAATACACGAGTAATACTGTGTGTACTACTATTAGGTGCATGCAGCTCTCCCTTCATGAGTAGAGCAGTGTGAAGTGGGACATACCTCCCAACTGTCCCTGTAGTCAGGGCAAAGTCCTGACTGAGTGGGTCAGTCCCCAAACTCAGGACTGCCCCACCAGAATCAGGACAGTTGGCAGAATGTTCTGCTCTCTCCTACCTGTTCTTCCCGCTTTCAATACTTGTTGCTGCCGCTTGGGTCCTAAGCTCAGTTGTGCTTGTCTGGATCCTGGAATGTTGGTTCTGTCACGACTAAGTGTTGCATACCTGCTATCATTGGCACTACTCAAGGGAAGGTGCGGAGTCTAACGTGCCCCTGGTGTTCACCAGGGACCACCGCAAGGAGGTATGGACTCAGCTGCAGGAGACACGCAGGTCGCGGTCCTACCACGAGTCAGATAGCGAAGCACGAGAGAAGAGTTGTCAGACAAGCTGGGTCGGTAACTGTGCTGGCAATGAAGGTACACAAGGAGTATCCGAAGGGAAGGTGAGACAAGCTGGGTCAGTAACGTTCTGGAAGACCAGTACAATAGGGAGATCCAAAAGTAGTAGTCAAAAGCGGTCTGTGTCACAAGGGTCACAGGCAGGCAGGCAAATATCAGAAACAGGCAAAGGATACAGGAATACTGGGAACGCTGGAGGCAGGTAGGGACCTGATACTCTGGCACTGGTAGGAGGACCAGGAGGTGTTTAAATAGTAATGTGGCCCAATGGGAGTGCTGTCATAACTAGCGTCAGGGAGATCAGAGAGTAGCGTCCCGTTGCCTAGCAACGGGACGTGCTCATGTGTGCGGTGGCCGGGCGGCCAGAAGTGACGCAGGTTCCCTGTTTGGAAATAGAATAAGTACATGACATATAGAAATATCAGCAATGAGTGAGCAAAGTACACCTCCCTGCCTCTATGCAGTCCGACATTAAATCAAAACAATTCATGTTTTATTATTAGTGCCCCTTTCCTGTAACCAGCCCGAAAAATAATTTTATTCACCTTTAATAAAAAGACCCATTTCCCCCAAACAACCCCAACATTAAATTAATAGTAATCACATTTATTAAATAAACCTATTTCCTACCATACATTAAATAACTTGCATTCACTTTTAAGAAATAGCAATCCTTTTTCCAAAACTCTGCCACACATTTCATTAATAGCGCCCAAACCACCCCAACATTAAATTAATCATCCCACTCTACATTGATAAGTCTGCACCAACCCCACTATTAAATTAAATTGCCCCACCATCACCCCACAAACAAAATAACACCCATTATTTAGCCACTACCTACCTCACACATTACATTTCCACGAGCCCTTTGTGCCCTCACACACACTACATTGCCACAAGCCCCCTGTGCCCTTGCACACATTATACTGCCACAAGCCCCCTGCTGCACTCACACACATTATACTGCCACAAGCTCCCTGCTGCCCTCACACACATTATACTGACACAAGCCCCCTGCTGCCCTCACACACATTATACTGCCACAAGCCCCCTGCTGCCCTCACACACATTATACTGCCACAAGCCCCCTGCTGCCCTCACACACATTAGACTGACACAAGCCCCCTGCTGTCCTCACACACATTATACTGCCACAAGCCCCCTGCTGCCCTCACACAGATTAGACTGACACAAGCCCCCTGCTGCCCTCACACACATTAGACTGACACAAGCCCCCTTGTCAACAAACACACACTTACCTTGCTCTCTGTTGCATCACTCCACACTGCTCAGACAGGAAGTGAAATGAGCACTTCCTGTCTGAGGCCAATTATCAACAGGCAGCCTCACGATTGGCTGCCTGTTGCTGCCACTGACCACCAATGATGTTTTTATTAACTTTCTTTTTCCCCACCCCTTCCCCGCTTGCATTACCCCCCCTCCCCCGCTCGCACTCGATCGGGGGAGGGGTGGGGGGAAAAAGTTAATAAAAATAAGGCACACCAGGCAGAGCAGGGGTTTCCAGAGACTAGGAACCCCCCCCCCCTGCGTGCTCCCCTGCAAGGGGGGTGAGGAGTGTGACGGCTATATGAGATGTGTATACTGCTATTCGCAATTTCAGACACCTGTATCTATAGCGATTAAAACGGTTCTGCGTGGAGTATTTAACAGCTGCTGTATAGGTCATTCACTCCTTTCCTGTCTTGTGCTTTATGCCTTTGTGCTGTTTAATTTTCCATTCAATACGTTTTGATTTCTCCAACATTATTAATGTGAGTACAATTTAATATATGTAAAAATTTGTTTTTGTGGTGCTTTTCTTGACTCTCTTTATATTCTAGATTAATATAAATTGGCAGGACCAAGTAACCCGGCACAAAATACACAAAGCACACAGCGCCACATGAATTTTACAGACCGGGAACTTGAAATTCTTGTTGAAATGCCGGTTGAAAAATAGCATCCTAACAACCAGCGACTGTCCGTTTCAGAGAAAAAACGTATATGGGATGAAATAACGCAACAAGTTAAATCAGTGGCTCCATGTCAGTGGATGCCCAATGAAGTCAGCAAACAGTAATATTTTATAGTTTGAAAAACTAAATAATCTATTGGTTTAGTGTAAACATAGTACAGGTTAGGTGACTGTTAACATGACACATTTTATGCCTGTGTGTCTAATTTATATTTGAAGGCCATATTTGAACCTATTAAATATCCACTGTGTGTCAAAGTGTTGGGTTTAAAATTTCCTTTTAAACTTTCATACAATTATCCACCCAGAGCAAGGAATACACATTTAGCAGTGTGTGTGTGAGTGGCCTTAATGTCTGTAGCTTTAACGTTAACAATGTTATGTCCCATGTAGAAATTTTCTAAAGGTTTAAAATTATTATATTTATATCATTTGTACAGCTGGTCTGACTATAAAGTCAAATTGCGGCACAAATTAGTTGCCCGAAGGAAGCATGCTCAAGTGACCGGAGGTGGGCCACCCACTGAACTTGCTTTGTCACGACCAGAGGAGCGAGCAGCAGTCTGTTTTACAGAGGAATCTCTGGTTGGGGTGGGCAGAATTGATACCAGCTGCGACCCACCCCTAACACGACCATTAACTCCCCTAGGTAAATTTTAACTCTATAATAATTGAGTCTGTTAATGTTTCTGTTGTGTTTAGGAACATGTGCCACCTCTATCAGTATGTGGCTTAATGCTACCTTGCCAATAATACTCAGTTCGTACAGCACATCATACAGTTCCTTAATACCCCAGTGATTCTAAAATTTAAAAAATTGTTTTACTATTCTAAACATAAACATATTTATGCCTCTTTGATAATTTGAAACTAATATATGCTGTTTTTTCCAGTGTGTTGTTTTGGAATTGCAACGCATGTTTGTTGCTATGTTTCCTAAAGTAATAATCATCTACATGGATGCCTCACAATTGCCATTAATCACAATAGGCAACTCTAGGTAATAATTTTTTAAACTAAACATGTTTTTTTTCTTTTATTTTTACAGAGCGAGAGGAGGATGACGATGATGCAGCTAAAATACCAACAGTGGGGACGGCTGCCCGTGATGTTGAGGAGCCTCGGAGGCACGGCTCTATAGGCAGCAGACACTTTCTCACTTAACCCAACAATTCCAAACCAGCACTCAGTCCCTTCAATTCCACGTCTGTGATATCTCCACTACCCTCACCCGTATGGAGCACAAATTTAACACCCACATGTCCACTTTAAATTCTACCCTCACAAACATGTGCAATCTCTTTTCACAATTTTTACAGCAGCAGCACACTTCACAACGTCCTGCACTAAATGACACTCCTTCATCCAATTCCACACTGAACAGACAGGCTATCTCTTCGACCCTATACCCTCAGTTCCATCATCCAAATCTTTCACCCCTTTCTATTTCTCAATTATCTCAAACTCCACTCTCAGGCCCCCAGACATCTCTGGCTACTGCCCCTTCTCTGGCTCCTTCCCCTTCTCTGGCTCCTTCCCCTTCTCTGGCTCCTGGCCCTTCTCTGGCTCCTGCCCCTTCTCTGGCTCCAGCACACCCTGCCTACCCCCTGACCCTTCTTCACGCTGTCAGTCACACCCTGCTGACCAAGAGAGCTCTGATTCTTCCTTCGAGCCCTCACCATCATGGGTGACTAGAAGCCAAGCCCACACCAAAACTAAAAACCTACAAAAAAGCGGAAAAAAATGATTATTTTTTTTTATTTTATTTTTCTGCCATTGTCTAATGAAAATAAAATTAGACTTTCACATATAAATGTCTTTTCTTTATTTACTGTTTAAATATTATGCTAAAATTAAAATTGCTAACATATTGTTATTTGTGAGTACATGCAAAATCTGTACACTGAGTCAACATAACTTAAATCCAAAATATCCAAGCACCCAAATTTCTGTTTCTGATACAAATGGACCAGCAATGTTGTTGCAAAGTAGAAAGGATTTTTTTTTTAGTTTGGTGAGTGTAAGCAAACACATACACAAGCATCTTACCACCTCCCTTCCCGAACAATGACACCAAACCCAAAAGTACATTGCAAATGCGAATCCAAAATTTATGCCCAAAAATTGCTTTATCCACAGGGACAGGTCTGTAACGTAAAAGTACACTAGAACTTTGGCTAGTTAGACGCATGGATGCCTCATTGTTTCAATTTGTTAAAGTAAGGAGACATTTATAGATGAGTGTTCATTAATGCGGGGTCCATTAATATGTGTGTACTTCTTAATGTAGACCAAGCAAAGGCTTTTTTACCTGGGTATTTGTTGTATGTACAGGTTTCTTTTGTACGCTACGTGCCTAATTCATTAAGGGAATTAATGAGGCATTATGCAGTTTAGCCAAACCAAGTTGCAATGGAGGGCGATGAAAAATTACAATGTGTAGGCTGAGGCCCATAAACATTAAGGGAAGATATTTTTTAATTGATCAAGTCTCCATGAACCAAAACATGTTACAATGCAACTGGTGCAAATGATTTTTCAATTTTGCCCTGTTAAAGTAATAATTAACAAAAACCCTATATTACCAATTAGTTCAATAGAATGAACCAATGAACTTGAAATTTTGTTTCTGTGCTTTTAAGAGAAATGAAAAACACATATTGCACAATACTGAAATTGCATAACAAGAGACATGTTTTTAGTAAATTTCCATTATTTTACAATATCTGGATAAGGCCAAAGAAATATTGGCTCCAAATAAGGTCAAGATGACCCTTCCAAAAGAACATATCACTTTAATGATAGAGACTTAGATTGCTCTAGATTGAGTGATGTAAACTGGGAAGGTGTGCTTTAAAGTAATGAGAAACAAATTCTATAAAAGAATGGCTTACTCAAATATAGATTGTCAATTGGCATTTGAGACCCTGGGCATATGTCTGCTTCGTCCAGTATGGCTGTATCTATGCATAATATAATTTTAATAATAAATAGAAATATTATATTTTGGAAACCTGCTCATCTCATTTATTATTTAGAGAGAAGAAAAGAGAAAATCTTATACTAGCTGGGGACATCCGTCCTGTGGGTATCACATATCACACCTTACGCTCTTTATGACTGCTTCGACAAGGGGGAGCCATTGATGCCCTACACTCCTCTGCACTGCTGAGTATCAGATGTGTTAAATATATCTGTGCTCCGAAGTGTATTGAGGTACAGAGGCAGTGAGTGAAGAGAGGGTGGGGGTGGATGCTGGTATGTAATAAGACCCTAGGATCTTATTTCTAAAAGTGTTGTAATTAATTTAATGTGTTTCTGCAGAAACTTAGGAAACTTAAGAAACTATTGTTAGTTTAAATGTTGCTAAAATGTGCTTTTCTTCAGTATGGACACCCATAACTGGCAAAAAACATTTTAGTGTTTTAACACTGTGTATACTTGTTTGCAAAGTTAAGATATGTGGTTTGCAAAGTTAATGTGTTAAATGAAATGCTTTGCAGTATAGGCTGTTCACCTATATCTGGCAGAAGGCATTGTGTTGTTTTGTGAACTACTCTTTAGACTTATTTGGGAACTTAATAAGTTAATATGTGAGTAGAAATGCCTGTTTCTCGTGATGGAGGCATCCCTTAGACGAATAGAGACCCTAAGTCAGGATAAGGTCTGTTATTTCTGAGGAGAGAAAAGGTGCACCCGGGCAAAAGTGTGCATGTAAAGTTTTAATCCTAATTGCATAAAACTCTAAAAAGGGGGGTGCAAGGAAAAATAACAAAGAAGTTAAAAAAAGCATTTTCCAGAGACTGGAATTCTTAATGCTGAACCCTAGACGTAACGAGAGATGAAATTCTCTTATAAGAGTAAAGTGAAAAATGTTATTTAATTGTTAGTTGTTAATAAGTGATATGAGCAGTCAAAATTGCATAAATTTCAAACAGCAAAAAGCAGAAAAAAATATAAAAATGATGATACAGCCTTTGCGCAGCGTATAGCATTCTCATGTTTCAGCTCTCCCTGAAAAAAAACCAAAACTGAATGGTTTGAGGTTTTTTTTATATATATATCCTGATGGTTTGCAAATGTGTCTATCGTGAAAATGCTATTGGTTCACTGCATAGTGTACATTGTAACTTGAGAAATATTAGCAGTATTTCATATAGACAGATGCATATCGGAGCTATAGCTAAAAAGATGTTGGAATTACATCAAGCTGTGGTTCCAGAGGACGGGACTAGTAAGAAAGCTACTTAAGAATTAATAACTGTCCTGCTGTCTATGTGTAAAATACTTCATCTGTTTTTAGAATTGCAAACCTTAATTCAGCTGTGTTAATGTTATGGCTAACGGTCTTAACATAAACCCGTAGAACCAGATGGAGAGGTCTTCACCGATAGAAGCCGCCTTTCCCGTAGAGCTTGTTATGTTCACAGGTATTTGTATGCCCCCAGGTCTTATACTCAAGGTAACGTGGTGAGGGACAGGCAAGAAGTCAGGGCTGGCAGTGATCAAAGGAGGTCCGGGTCACAATGCAAAAGGTCAGGGCAACAGGCAAGAATCAAATCCAAATGAACCGGCAAAAGGTCATACACGGGAAGTCAAATAGAAATACAGGTACAGACACAGCAGCAGGCTAGGTACACAGAAAACTGGAAATATAACCTGCAGGGAGGCTAAGCCCTCCCTGCCTTAAATACAACCACTGAATAATGGGAACAGAGGTAACCAGATAGCTTAATCAGCCCCAGGAGCTGAATAATAATAATTAATTCTTATGCTCTGCGCACGCGCCTGGCTGCCCCTAATGCCGGGACGTGGAGCTTCTCACACAGAGCGTCCTGACCGTTGTCTAGGCAATGGCCAGGGCGAAACAGGAAGTGACGTCCCGGTCGTCATGGAGACGGCTGGGACTCTTCCTGCAGCCACAGAGAGTTGCGGTGGCCTGAGGCACCACTGCGACTCATGACAGTTAATATTATTGATCAGTAAATTGTTTGTTTCATATATGATAAAATGACATGGTATATCTGTCTCGTACTTCTGTCATTCTGGGGCTATCCACTCAGTTCTATTGCAGTAATTGCAGGACGTTTAATTTCTTTATCACCTTGGAGACAGAGGTGTGAATAAATAGGAATATGTGTAAATAAGTCTTGTGAAGACAGTAGACTAAAGACAGTCTAATTTTTTGTAGTGCCTGTAGACTTGTAAAATAATCAAATGTGGCTTTAAATCATAGATAAACGTCCCGTTGCAAACTAAGTCTTAACTTCTCTTAAATTTATCTTGTGAACGCGCATTCCAGAGTTAGCAGCTAACCTGCATCTACCCCTGGAATCATTATTGCAACCCTTGGTTCTGACAGCGGTGGATGGTAACAGAGTGGCCAATGGATCTATCTCTCAGGCCACCCAGCCGATCTGACTGCAAGTTGGACTCCTCCATTTTGAATGGATCTCATTTCTAGGCCTTCCACAGACTGTTAATCCGGTAATATTAGGACTACCCTGGTTAAGGGACCATTCACCCCAATTTAATTGGCAACATGCTTAGGTTACTTCCTGGGGTCCGCTCTGCGCATATCGATGCCTCAATAACCTACCTATTAGATGTCATGCTCTTAGACCCATCATCATCATCATCATCACCATTTATTTATATAGCGCCACTGATTCCGCAGCGCTGTACAGAGAACTCATTCACATCAGTCCCTGCCCCATTGGAGCTTCCAGTCTAAATTCCCTAACTTACTCACACAAACAGACAGACAGAGAGAGACTAGGGTCAATTTTGATAGCAGCCAATTAACCTACCAGTATGTTTTTGGAGTGTGGGAGGAAACCGGAGCACCCGGAGGAAACCCACGCAAACACGGGGAGAACATACAAACTCCACACAGATAAGGCCATGGTCGGGAATTGAACTCATGACCCCAGTGCTGTGAGGCGAAAGTGCTAACCACTTAGCCACCGTGTTGTCCCCTGTCCCCTGTGTTGACCCAGTCTTGGGTTGCCATCTGAATACGCTGCCTTAGTGGATGTCTTCAGTAAGACTGCCGCTGAGACTCTTCCATCCCACCGTCCTTGTGATTGTTCCTGTCACGGGCACTAGGAGTCTTTACCCAGTATCACCCGCTGATGGTCTTATCAGAGCAGTAGAGTTGGTATATGATACTCTGATGGCAGTGTGATAATGGAACTGGAAACAGCAGATGGTTAGAGAATGCTCAGAAAGTCTATGACTAGCAGCACTGGTAAACAATAGGTAACTGAACACGAGGATCTGGATGGACAAGGACACGTGAGGGTAGTCAGTGGTCTGCGCACGTCAAGTTGTACCACTGCTATAGTGAGAAGAATGTCCAGGAGTAATAAGGAGGTGGAAGTCAGCGGTCTGCGTATAGCAAGTTGTACCGCTGTCTGTAGTGAAGGAATGGAATCCAGGTGAAGGTAACGGGGGAAGTCAGTGGTCTGCGTGTAGCAAGTTGTACCACTGCTTATGTGAGAGGATATATGCAACTGGTGACACAGGGAAACAGGAATCAGTGGTTTGCCTCTAGCAAGTTGTACCACTGAATATATATGTGAGGAAGGACACGAGGAGATAAATGCAATGCAGAATCTACACGGGAACACTGAACTTGATCCCACGTTGAACTGCACACAATAATAATAATGAATGAACAGCACTGCACAGATAAACAAAGTCACTAGAATAGTCCAGCAAAAGGAAACACAGTCAACTAGTTAGGGCCTGGCATTTCCCGATTTTTTGGGGGCATGACTGGAGCATATGTGTGGCATCAGCACAATAGATACAAAGTCTATTCTTAATTCTTCGATTCCTCTCTGCAGAGGTTAGTTTGGAACGTCCAATCTCCATCGGTATTACCGGAGGTGAAGCAGGACGAATTTGAGAAGTGGAACGAAGAGATGTTTTAGCTGAAGTCGTTCTCTCAGAGTCCCTCTCACGAAATCTGAGATCCACACGATGACAAAGAGAAATCAGATCTTCTAAAGACGTAGGGAGTTCTTGAGTAGTCAGTGCATCTTTAATTTTGTCCGAGAGCCCCTGCCAGAAGGCGGCAATTAACGCTTCAGTGTTCCACTGAAGCTCAGAGGCTAAGATCCTAAATTGAATAACGTACTGTCCTACTGTACGAGAACCCTGTCGTAAACTAAGAATGCTGGAGGCAGCGGAAATAACATGACCTGGTTCATCGAATACATTACGAAACATGGAAATAAATTTGGCACTATCCTGTAACAACGGATCATTTCTTTCCCACAGAGGGGAAGCCCATGCGAGAGCTTGTCCGGAGAATAATGAGATGAGATAGGCCACTCTGGAACGATGAGTCGAAAAGTTTTGAGGCTGGAGCTCAAAATGTACTGAGCATTGGTTGAGGAAACCTCTACATGTTTTGGGATCTCCATCATACATTGACGGAGTTGGCAGGTGAAGCGTGGAAGCCGTAGACACCTGGGATGGCACTGGGGAAACGGAGGAAAGCACAGGAGCATCAACAGAAGCTGTAATATTCTGCCCAGACGTTCTTTGGGAGACTAACGTCTGGTAACATTGTAGTAATAGTTGTTGACGAACATCCTGTTGTTCCACACGGGTGACCAGATGCTGCAGCATCTCTTTAGATGTGGGTTCCGAATCTGGGTCTGTCATGGCCTGATCTTACTGTCACGGGCACTAGGAGTCTTTACCCAGTATCACCCGCTGATGGTCTTATCAGAGCAGTAGAGTTGGTATATGATACTCTGATGGCAGGGTGATAATGGAACTGGAAACAGCAGATGGTTAGAGAATGCTCAGAAAGTCTATGACTAGCAGCACTGGTAAACAATAGGTAACTGAACACGAGGATCTGGATGGACAAGGACACGTGAGGGTAGTCAGTGGTTTGCGCACGGCAAGTTGTACCACTTTTATAGTGAGAAGAATGTCCACAATAATAATAATGAATGAACAGCACTGCACAGATAAACAAAGTCACTAGAATAGTCCAGCAAAAGGAAACACAGTCAATAATAGCAATAGTCTCAGAGGATGGAAACTCCGGAGGAGAACAACTCAGTCCAGATGGATATGCAATACACCAGCACAGTCAATGAGAAGTATGCATACCGTGGTTCAGATGAGCAGGCTGTTAGAGATAGCTGCAGGGATACCTGAGCGGCAGGGAACTGACGAGATGAGAAGTCCTTGCAGAATGAAAGTGGCAGGTAGGTGCAGCGCACTGTAGGTAGGCCAGCAAGGATGACAAATACTCAGGAAGCAGTAGTATATCGAATAGAACAGCAGGAGACCACGGGAGAGCTGAAGCAGTGTAGCAGAGCTGGAAGCCGAGGAGCGTAGACTCGATGCTAACAGGCAAGTTGACACAAATGGACACACTGTAGAAGCAGTAGGCAGCGGGTCAGCTGACGGCAGGTGGAATGCAGACTGGAGCGCTGAGACGAGCAGGACTCTGTAGAAACGCTGAAGTAGCTAACAGGAATCAGCTGGAACAGTAGCGATGTAACACAGGAGAGTTGGAGAGATCTGAAACTTGTTAGACACACGGAGGCAGCGGATAGGAATCAGCTGCTGGAGTCACGATGAAACACAGGAGAGTTTGCAGTAATCTGTAACTGTAGATATACGGAGGCAGCGGATAGGAATCAGCTGCTGAAGTCACTAGGAACACGAGGAGTAGAAGTGGTCTGGAAACCACAAACGGCAAACAGGAATCAGCATAAGCTGAACACACGAGGAGGCACTGGAACACCTTCAGAGACTCATGAGGAATGAGACTCCAAGATCAGGCAACGTGGTATTGACCACAGGTGCTTAATATAGGGAGTGTTGCCTGATCAGCCAATTAAGTTAAAGGAACAGAACTGAAGGTAAAAAAGGGACTGCACATGCGCAGTACCTCATTATACTGGACGGACACGGTTCCTAGCTACCTTAGAAGTAGCACTCACAGTCCGGTGAGTGACAGTTCCATTGAACTTATTCCTGGAGAAAGGATTCCTCGTGGCAGACCGTACTCTCTTTCCCTCCCTGAGACTTGAGCCATGACCGAGTATGTATTTGAAAACCTCGAATGAGGATTTATTAGAAAATCTTTCACACCTGCCGGTGCAGGATTTTTTTTCGTAAAGAAGGATGGTTCTCTAAGACCATGCATCGACTACAGACTACTCAATGCCATTACCGTGAAGAACAGGTACCCCATACCCCTGGTTTCCAAGTTATTCGATCGGATCAAAGGTGCCACAATATTCACCAAACTAGACCTCAGGGGCGTCTATAATTTGATTAGGATTCGTGAGGGCGATGAATGGAAGACCGCTTTTAACACTCGGGATGGCCTCTATGAATACCTGGTGATGCCTTTTGGCCTATGCAATGCCCCAGCGGTCTTCCAGGAGTTCATTAATGACATCTTCCGAGACCTACTCTATCTCTCAGTCGTTGTCTATCTGGATGACATACTTATATTCTCCAGGGACTTAGAATCCCATAGAGGTCACGTCAAGGAGGTTCTCTCTCGACTACGTTCCAACCACCTTTACTGCAAGCTGGAGAAGTGTGTCTTTGAAGCCTCTCAGGTCCCACTTCCTGGTATATATTGTGCTGGTCTTTCCATGGATCCTGGGAATGTGGCTGCCATTCTCAATTGGCCACAACCATTGGGTCTTAAGGCGATCCAACGCTTTATTGGCTTCGCCAATTATTATCGGCACTTTATCCAAGACTTTTCGACTCTCATTTCTCCCATTACTGCTCTCACCTGCAAGGAAGCAGCAAAATCATGGTCTGCCGAGGCCCTCAGTGCCTTCCAGTCATTAAAAAGGGCGTTCTCCTCCGCCCCTATTTTGCTACAACCTGACTTGTCTCTACCTTTCTTTGTTGAAGTTGATCCATCCTCCATTGGCATAGGTGCCATTCTTTCACAGAAAGATTTGGATGGAAAGTTTCATCCCTGTGGTTTCTGTTTCAGAAGATTTTCCTCCAGCGAATTAAACTATGGTATCGGGGATAAAGAGTTATTGGCCATCAAAACAGCCCTAGAGGAGTGGAGACATTTGCTAGAGGGGGCTGAGCATCCTGTTACTATCTACACGGACCATAAGAACTTAACGTACTTGCAAACAGCTCAGTGTCTAAACCCACATCAGGCCCGCTGGTCCTTGTTTTTTGCCCGTTTTAATCTCATTTTGACCTTTCGACCTGGGGTCAAGAATATCAGGTCGGATGCTCTCTCCCGGTCATTTGATGATAAAGATCTTCATCCCGCCCCCACCCCCAGAACCATCTTGGATCCTACTACTATTGTGGCCCTCACCAGAACTTCAACCAATATTCCTCCTCCTGGTTGTTCCTTTCTCACTTCCAGGCTTTGGCCCAAGGCTCTCAAGTGGGCCCATGATTCTCTGTTTGCCGGGCATGCGGGTGTCAAGAAGACCTTCTCGTTGATTTCTAGGCATTATTGGTGGCCCTCTATCCAGGCGGACATTAAGGCCTATGTTGCCGCTTGTGGAATCTGTGCCAGACACAAGACACCTAGGCAGTCTCCTGCAGGACTGTTGGTACCACTTCCTATTCCAGAGAGACCCTGGACTAGTATTTCTATGGATTTCATCACCGATTTACCAGCTAGCCATGGATTCAATACTATCTGGGTGGTAGTGGATAGATTTTCTAAGTTGGCACATTTCATACTTCTCAAGGGACTCCCTTCGGCTTCTATACTTGCTAACCTCTTCATCAAGGAGATTTTCCGTCTCCATGGCTGTCCCCAGGATATTATCTCGGATAGAGGAGTAGAGTTCGTGTCCAAGTTCTGGAGATCATTCTGCAAAGAGTTGGGGGTCAATCTAAAGTTTTCCTCAGGCTACCACCCTCAAACCAATGGCCAAACGGAGAGGGTCAACCAAGACTTGGAACAATTTCTCAGGACAACTCTTCGGGTAATCAGGCTGAATGGTGTCATTATTTGTGTTGGGCAGAATTAGCTCATAATAACCAGGTGCATGTATCTACTGGTTTGTCTCCATTTTTTCTTACCTATGGGTTTCATCCTCTCCTTCCTGAACTTTCCCAACTTGGTTCAACGCTTCCAACCGTGCAGAATCTCATTCAGGACTTTTCTCAAATATGGTCTCAGGCGAAGTCCAAATTATTAGAATCCTCCCAACACTGCAAAGCTAGCGCCGATCGTCGCCGTAGACCAGTCCTGTCACACTTTTACACAGAGAATATCACTGACTGGTATTAGCGCTACTAACCTGAGAGGCGCAGAGTCTAACACACCACCGGTGTTCACCAGGGACCCCCGCAAGGAGGTTTGGGCTTTGCTGCGTGCGATGTGCAGGTTGCGGCTCTCCCAGGAAGTCACCAGTGCAGCGAATAGAGGG
The DNA here is from genome assembly GCF_038048845.1 of Mixophyes fleayi. NCBI lineage: Eukaryota > Metazoa > Chordata > Amphibia > Anura > Limnodynastidae > Mixophyes > Mixophyes fleayi. Next base: position 40,923,035 of record NC_134412.1, read on the forward strand.
TAGTCAGACAGGCTGAGTCGAAACCAAGGAAGCGAGGTACCACGAAGAGTAGGCAAGAGTAGTCAGGGACGGTCCAAAGGTCAATACCAGTGCGGGCAGCGAAGTACAAAGGAAATCCGGAAGAGAGGTCAAACAAGCCAAGGAGTCTTTACACAGGAGGTCAGGAACAGGAATGCAACTAAATGCTGGAGCAGGGTAGAACCAATACTCTGGCACTAGACCTGTGTCAGAGGCTGTCTTATATACCCTAATGTGCCTCCTGATTGGGTTAGGGAGATTCAGGCGGTTTAGACATGCTGGCTGCAGACAGGTGAGTAGAGATAGAGTTCTGCTGCTAGGCAACAGGACGTGGATTACGGAGAGAAGGTGTCCGTCTACGGCGCCTGTGGAGAGTGCGGAGACAGCACCTGACAAGTCCCCTGACTTCGAGTTGGGGACAAAGTGTGGTTATCCACAAGGAATTCAAGACTTCGAGTTCCCACCATGAAGCTCGCACCCCGTTATATCGGACCTTTTCAAATCACTCAAGTTATAAATCCGTGACATTGAAACTCCTTCTTCCTCCATCACTCAAGATTCACAATGTGTTTCATATTGCTCTACTAAAACCCCTCGTTCGCAAAAGATTTGTCAAAAGAACCCCACCCCCGGTCCCAGTATGTTAGGAACTCCCAAGCCAGTACAGTGAAACTCGGGGACTACTCTGAAGGCCCGGTGTTTGCTGGAGCCCCTAGTGGTGGGGACAGACTTGGCTGCGGGCCGACTGAGGGTCGAGTAACGTATACTGACTTAAAGGAGAACCCAGGAGTGGAGTGATTGGCAGGCTGTAGTGAGGAGATCCAAGGTCAAAGGTCCCTAGCACAGGTACAAAATCCGGAGACAAGCGAAAGGTCAGACACACAGGCAAAAGGAGCAAAATCCAGAATCCAGGCAAAAGGTCAGGTCAGAAGTGAAGGTTCAATGGTCCAGGAACAAGCAAAGGTCAAACACGGGTAGTCAATCAAAGGTAATAATAACCAAACAGAGAGAACAAGCAGGCAGCAGAACTGAGGAGAAGAACGCTATAACCGGCAGTGAGGCTGCAGACCTCACTGCTTTAAATACCAGTATCTGCCAATCAGAGCTTAGCTCTGATACTAGTCACAGCCCCTGCCTGATTGCGCCAGACTGCGCATGTGCCCTACTATCTAGTGCGCCCAGAGCGCCTAGGCCAACCTCCCGGCGTCCGGCCGTTGCCCGGCCGGATTTCCGGAAGTGACGTCCCGGTCACAATGGCGAGGGCCGGGACGTCCGAACACACAGGGACTGAGTCGCGGCGGTGCTCGCGGCTGCCGCGGCTCGTGACAGTGCCCCCCCTTGTGGAGGGGTCAAAGAACCCCGACATCCAGGCTTAGTGGGGAACTTCCCAAAAAATTCTTTAATGAGTCTCCCAGCGTGCAGACGTCTCTGCGGTATCCAACATCGCTCCTCAGGGCCATAACCCTTCTAATGTACAAGGAATTGAACTTGGCCTTGAACCTTCCTTGGGTCAAGGATTCTCTCAATAACGTATTCCTGGTCTCCATTCACAATCAAAGGCCGAGGTCTGTTAGAAGAAGGCCGATTAAACTTGCTGGGAGCAGCGACTTTCTTCAGAAGCGAACAATGAAAGGTCGCAGGTATTTTTAAGGAAGTTGGTAGTTTTAATCTAAATGCCACTGGATTAATTTTTTGCTCAATTGGAAACGGTCCAATGTATCGGGGCCCCAGCTTCTTGCAAGGTTGCCACAACCTGATGTTCTGTGTGGATAACCAAACCTGATCCCCCACTTTCAATGAACATGGTCTACGGTGACGGTCAGCGAAGACCTTGGATTTTTGGGAAGCTTGACCTAGTGTAGAGTGCACCTTTTTCCAGACGTACCTCAGTCTGGCAGTAAAAGCAGGTGTTCCGGAATCCCCACAGGGAACAGTAGTAGAGAACGAGTTGGATTTTGGGTGAAACCTGAAGTTGCAGAAAAACGGGGATGTATGAATAGTGGAATGGCAAGAATTATTGTCCGCAAATTCTGCCCAGGGCAAGAGAGAGGACCAGTTGTCGTGGAATTTAGACACATAGATGCGCAGAAACTGTTCTAGAGCCTGGTTCGTCCTCTCTGTCTGTCCATTCGACTGGGGATGATATGCCGAGGACAGACTGATAGAGATCCCGAGGGAGTTACAAAAAGCTTTCCAAAACCGGGCAATAAACTGGGATCCTCGATCTGAGACGATATCTTCGGGAATCCCATGGGGACGAAAAATATGCGTCAAAAACAAGGTGGCCAAGGTTCTGGCATCAGGTAACTTGGGCAATGATATAAAATGTGCCATCTTACTAAACCGATCCACAACTACCAGGATGGTGCTATGTCCTGCGGATACTGGTAGGTCGACAATAAAATCCATCGACAGATGGGTCCAAGGCCTGCTTGGCATCGGCAAAGGTAACAATAGCCCAGAAGGACGGTTCCTATCAGTTTTGTTTTTAGCACACTCAGGACAGGCCCGAACGTAATTCTCCACATTGTCTGATAAGGTGGGCCACCACAGCCAACGAGAAAAAACTTCGATAGTCCTACGAATTCCCGGATGGCCAGCAGAGCAGTTGTTGTGGCCTTCCACGAGGACAGATTTCCTTAAGTGTACTGGGACAAATAATTTGTTGACCGGTGTCTGAACTGGAGCGATTCTCTGGAAGTGCCGGATAGTTGCTCCTAGATCCTGGGTGAGTCCGAGATGAACAGCAGTTGCAGGAACAATAGGCAACGGGTCAGGAGACTGAGGATGATGGGCCAAAAAACTTCGGGACAAGGAATCGGCCTTAGTATTTTTAGAACCTGGACGGAATGTAATAATGAACTTGAATCTGGTGAAGAATAAGGCCCAACGGGTGTCACGGGCACTAGGAGTCTTTACCCAGGGATCACCAGGTGGTAAGCTTACCAGAGCAATGTAGATGGTAATAGTGTACTCTGGTAGCAGGGTGATCACGGAACAGGCAATAGTAGATGATGAGATGCTCAGGAAAGTCTATGACTAGCAGCACTGGTAATATGGAGGTAATAATACACGAGGAACTGTATGGACAAGGGCAAGTGGAGGTAGTCAGTGGTCTGCGTTAGCAAGTTGTACCACTGCTATAGTGAGGAGGAATGTCCAACAGAAACGAGGAGGTGATGAGAGTCAGCGGTCTGCGGATAGCAAGTGGTACCGCTGTCTGAGTGAAGGAATGGAATCCAAGTGGAGGTATCCGGGAAGTCAGTGGTCTGCGGTAGCAAGTTGTACCACTGCTATGTGAGAGGAATGGAACAGGTGATACCGGAACAGGAATCAGTGGTCTGCCTTCAGCAAGTTGTACCACTGAAAATATATGTGAGGAGGTGTACGGGGAGAGACTGCAACACAGGATGTACACGGGCACATTAAACACGATCCACAGTAATATGCACAATATATATAAATGACTGAACAGGTCTGCAAATATAGGAAGTCTCTTGAAGTAATCCAGCACAAGATAACACAGTCAATGATGGCAATAGACTCAGCGGATAGCAGACTCCAGAGGAGAACCAACACAGTCCAGCAAGATATGCAATACACCAGCACAGTCAATGAGAAGTATGCATACCGTGGTTCAGAAGGCAGTCAGATAGGAATGTAGTGATACCTGGGCGGCAGGAGGCCGACAGGATGAGAAGTCCCTGGATGCAAGAGGCAGGGGTCTAGTAGGTGCAGCGCACAGGTAAGTAGACCAACAGGGACACGAATCCACAGGAATCAGTAACACATGGAACTGGACTCATGGAGGACCCAGGAGAATGGAGATGATCTAGCAGAGGAGTAGCTGATGAGATACGAATCCAATGCTGACAGGAGGGTAGAGACCAGCGGGAAACAGGAAGACGTGGAGAGCGGATCAGCAGTAGATGGACGATAGGACTGGCAGCGGCAGCAGGACTCTGCGGACCCACGGGAGAGATGAGATGAGGCTGACGTGCACAGGAGCAGCGGATAGGAATCAGCTAGCAGTCACGATGATGAACACAGGCGAGTAGCCAGCTGGAGGCTGTAGTGCACGGAGGCAGCGGATAGGAATCAGCTCACGGTCACGATGATGAACACAGGCGAGTTGCCAGCCGGAGGCTGCAGTGCACGGAGGCAGCGGATAGGAATCAGCTCTCAGTCACGATGATGAACACAGGCGAGTTGCCAGCTGGAGGCTGTAGTGCACGGAAGCAGCGGATAGGAATCAGCTCACAGTCACGATGATGAACACAGGCGAGTTGCAAGCTGGAGACTGCAGTGCACGGAGGCAGCGGCTAGGAATCAGCTCACAGACTTGATGATGAACAGGTGAGTGGATAAGGAGAGAAGGCTGTAGTGCACGGAGGCAGCGGATAGGAATCAGCAAACAGTCACAATGAAATATAATAGCGTTGAAGTGGTATAGGAGACTGTAGTGCACGGAGGCAGCGGATAGGAATCAGCAAACAGTCACAATGAAATATAATAGCGTTGAAGTGGTATAGAAGACTGTAGTGCACGGAGGCAGCGGATAGGAATCAGCTCACAGTCACGATGATACAGTTGATGGTAGAAGTGGTATGGGAACCACAGTAGTAGAAGTGGTTTGGAAACCACAGAGGTAGAAGTGGTTTGGAAACCACAGGAATCAGCAGCGCTGAATACACGAGGAAACACAGGAACACCTTCAGAGGCTCATGGGGAATGAGACTCCAAGATCAGGCAACGTGGTGTTGACCACAGGTGCTTAATATAGGGAGTGTTGCCTGATCTGCCAATTGAGTTAAAGGGACATACACTGAAGTATAGGAAAGGGCTGCGCATGCGCAGACCCTCAGGATGGAGGACGGCCACGGTTCCTAAATGTCCGGGAAGAGGCACTCACGGTCCGGTGAGTGACAGTACCCCCCTTTTTAAAGGTGGGCACAGAACGCCTGGAACCGGGCTTGTCCGGATTTTTGGAATAAAACTTCTTCAAAAGGGCAGGAGCATTAAGATCTTCAGCTTTGATCCAAGAGCGCTCCTCAGGACCAAAGCCCTTCCAATGCACGAGGAAACGGAGGACTCCTCGCAAAATTTTTGCGTCTAGTACCTCAGTAATTTCAAAATCCTCCTCCTGATGAACTTGAACTGGCTGCGGAGCTGAGGGAGGTTTTGAAAAACGGTTGATAATAAGAGGCTTGAGTAAGGACACATGGAAGGCATTAGAAATCCGAAGATTCTTAGGAAGAAGAAGTTTCACACATACCGGATTGATTACTTGAATGATCCTATATGGACCAATAAAACGAGGGGCGAATTTCATAGATGGGACCTTCAAACGAATGTTTTTAGTAGATAACCAGACACGATCTCCAATTTTTAGTGGTGGAATAGCCCGCCTCTTCTTATCTGCGAAAGATTTATATTTGATAGATGTTTTCTTCAAACAGGTTTTGACCTGAGACCAGATATTTTTAAAGGTCTGACAGGCCGTCTCCACCGCTGGAACTTGGGTGGGCGGGAGGGCAGGAAATTCCGGAAAAGACGGATGGTGACCGTAGACCACAAAAAATGGAGTTTTGGATGATGACTCATGGTACATGTTGTTATGGGCGAATTCGGCCCAAGGAAGCAACTCTACCCAGTTGTCTTGATTGGCTGAAGAGAACATCCTTATAAAAGTCTCAAGATCTTGATTGACACGCTCAGTCTGTCCGTTGGATTGCGGATGGTAAGAAGATGAGAGTGCTAATCGTATGCCCAAGGTTTTACAAAGGGCTCGCCAGAATCTGGAAACGAATTGTACTCCTCTATCTGACACAATCTCAGACGGACATCCATGGATGCGGAAGATCTCTTTAATGAAATGTTCAGCCAGGATAGACGAGGAAGGCAAACCAGACAGAGGGACGAAATGAGCCATCTTCGAAAATCTGTCCACCACCACCCAAATAGTGTTATGATTCTTACTAGGTGGTAAGTCAGTAACGAAATCCATACTAATATGGGTCCACGGCTTGGACGGAATGGGTAGTGGTCGCAGCAACCCTGCTGGAGTTCTGCGGGAAGATTTGAATTGGGAACATAATTCACAGGAAGCAATGAACTCTTTGACGTCTCTCCTCATTGAAGGCCACCAGTAACTTCGAGAGAGCATCTCAAAGGTCTTGTGTTCACCGGCGTGTCCAGAAAAACGAGAGGCATTGAACCACGAAAGGATTTTCCTCCTTAGAGTAGGAGGCACGAGAGTCTTCCCAAATGGTAGCGTTTTGGTGGATGAAGCAGCCAGTGAGATACATTTGGGGTCTAGAATGGTATGGTTGGAAACCTCTTCTATATCAGAGGACGTCACAAAAGCTCTAGATAAAGCGTCAGCTTTTTTGTTCTTGGCAGCTGGTTTGAAGGTTATTATTAATTCGAAACGGGAAAAGAAAAGAGACCATCTTGCTTGGCGAGGGTTCAAGCATTGGGCAGACTGAAGATATGACAAGTTCTTATGATCCGTGAAGATCGTCACCGGATGGCGAGCTCCTTCCAATAGGTATCTCCACTCCTCTAATGCAGCTTTGATAGCCAGTAACTCCTTGTCCCCGATAGTATAATTCTTCTCTGCGGGCAGAAGACCCCGAGAATAGAAGGCACAAGGATGGAATTTTTGCTGTTCAGAGCGTTGGGAGAGAATAGCTCCCAAGCCCACATTAGAGGCATCTACTTCTAGAAAGAAGGGGAGTGTCACATCAGGCTGTCGAAGGATTGGAGCCGAAGAGAAGGACTCTTTGAGTGTTTGAAAGGCTTGAAGAGCCTCAGGCGACCATTGCTTAGGATTAGCCCCTTTTCGAGTCAGGGCCACAATAGGAGATGTAATGGAAGAAAAGTCTTGAATGAAGCGTCTATAGTAATTGGCAAAACCTAAAAAACGCTGAATAGCACGAAGAGTAGTTGGCTGGGGCCAATGTAGTACAGCATTCACCTTGTCTGGATCCATCTTCAGGCCAACTCCGGAAACTATATACCCCAAGAATGGAATCTGGGGCAATTCGAATGAACATTTTTCTAATTTACAGAACAATGAATTCTTCCGTAGCCTGGAGAGGACTTCTGCCACATGTTGGTGGTGAGAAGGCAGGTCCTGGGAAAAGATCAATATGTCGTCCAGGTAGACGACGACACATACATATAATAAGTCCCGAAAGATCTCATTGATGAAACCTTGAAAAACAGCGGGGGCATTACACAGCCCGAAAGGCATTACCAGATATTCGTAATGCCCGTCTCTGGTGTTAAACGCTGTCTTCCATTCGTCACCGGAACGGATTCTGATTAAATTGTAGGCACCACGAAGATCCAACTTAGTAAAAATACGGGCTCCCTTGATGCGATCGAATAGCTCAGTGATCAGCGGAATGGGATACCGATTCTTGATAGTAATGGCATTGAGTCCACGAAAATCTATGCAAGGGCGTAATGATCCATCCTTCTTTTTGACGAAGAAGAACCCAGCTCCAGCGGGAGAGGTGGAAGGTCGAATAAACCCACGCTGGAGGTTCTCCTGTATATACTCAGATGTAGCTTGAGTCTCAGGTAACGAGAGTGGATAGACCCGGCCCCTGGGGGGAGTCTTGCCAGGTAGAAGGTCGATCGGACAATCCCAAGAACGATGAGGAGGAAGGCGTTCAGACTGAGCTTTATCAAACACATCGGTAAATGAAGCATATTGAGGAGGGAGTCCCGGTGAGGTAGATGAGATGGAAGATTGCTGTACTTTGAGAGGAATAACTTGGGAAAGGCAACGATGGTGACATTCAGGCCCCCAAGACGTGACTTGGGGGGTGCGCCAGTCAATCTGGGGAGAGTGACACTGAAGCCATGGAAGGCCTAAGACAATCGGACTTGTCGTAACAGGAAGGATTAAAAACGATATTACTTCATGATGCAGGGCACCAATCTGAAGTGTTACTGGAGACGTACTCTGAGTGATGAGACCGTTGATGAGACGTGATCCATCTATAGCCGTCACAGTAATGGGTGTTTTTAAGGTAATCACTGGTAGAGACCATTGATTTACTAATGATTTGGAAATAAAATTTCCTGCTGCTCCGAAATCAATTAATGCCTGTGACTCAAAGGTTTTGGTAGCAGAGGAAATCGTAACATCAAAAGCGCAGACTTTAGATTTCATGGACGATGGAGAGGACTCCAGGGACCCTAACTTCACCTCTCCAGAACTAGTTAGGGCCTGGCATTTCCCGATCTCTTAGGGCAGGAACTGAGAATATGAGTGGAATCAGCACAATAGATACAGAGTCTATTCTTTACTCTTCGTTTTCTCTCCTCGGAAGATAATTTGGAACGTCCTATCTCCATGGGAATCACAGAGGGTGAAACTGGACGAAATTGAGGGTTAGAACGAAGAGGTGCTTTAGCAGAAGTTGTTTTCTCAGCCTCCCTTTCACGAAATCTCATATCCACACGATGGCAAAGAGAGATCAAATCTTCAAGTGACGAAGGAAGCTCTTGAGTAGTCAGTGCATCTTTAATTTTATCGGAGAGCCCCTGCCAGAAGGCGGCAACTAGGGCTTCAGTGTTCCACTGAAGTTCAGAGGCTAAGATCCTAAATTGAATGACGTACTGGCCTACTGTATGAGGTCCTTGTCGTAGGCGGAGGATGCTGGAAGCAGCGGAGGTCACACGACCTGGTTCATCGAACACACTTCGAAATGTAGAAATGAATTTGGCACTATCTTGCAATATAGGATCATTTCTCTCCCACAGAGGGGAGGCCCAAGCCAGGGCTTGTCCTGAAAACAAAGAGATAAGATAGGCCACTCTGGAACGATGGGTAGAAAAATTTTGAGGTTGGAGCTCAAAATGGACTGAACATTGGTTAAGGAAACCCCTACAAGTTTTGGGGTCTCCATCGTACTTTGACGGAGTAGGCAGGTGAAGCGTGGAAGCTGTAGACACCTGGGATGGCACTGGGGAAACGGAGGAAAGCACAGAAGCCTCAGGAGTAGCTGTCACAGTCTGTCCAGATGTTCCTTGGGAGGTTAATGACTGGTAACACTGAAGTAACAGCTGTTGGCGGGCATCCTGTTGCTCCACACGGCTGATCAGATGCTGCAGCATCTCTTTGGCGGTAGGTTCCGTATCTGGGTCTGTCATGGCCTGATCTTACTGTCACGGGCACTAGGAGTCTTTACCCAGGGATCACCAGGTGGTAAGCTTACCAGAGCAATGTAGATGGTAATAGTGTACTCTGGTAGCAGGGTGATCACGGAACAGGCAATAGTAGATGATGAGATGCTCAGGAAAGTCTATGACTAGCAGCACTGGTAATATGGAGGTAATAATACACGAGGAACTGTATGGACAAGGGCAAGTGGAGGTAGTCAGTGGTCTGCGTTAGCAAGTTGTACCACTGCTATAGTGAGGAGGAATGTCCAACAGAAACGAGGAGGTGATGAGAGTCAGCGGTCTGCGGATAGCAAGTGGTACCGCTGTCTGAGTGAAGGAATGGAATCCAAGTGGAGGTATCCGGGAAGTCAGTGGTCTGCGGTAGCAAGTTGTACCACTGCTATGTGAGAGGAATGGAACAGGTGATACCGGAACAGGAATCAGTGGTCTGCCTTCAGCAAGTTGTACCACTGAAAATATATGTGAGGAGGTGTACGGGGAGAGACTGCAACACAGGATGTACACGGGCACATTAAACACGATCCACAGTAATATGCACAATATATATAAATGACTGAACAGGTCTGCAAATATAGGAAGTCTCTTGAAGTAATCCAGCACAAGATAACACAGTCAATGATGGCAATAGACTCAGCGGATAGCAGACTCCAGAGGAGAACCAACACAGTCCAGCAAGATATGCAATACACCAGCACAGTCAATGAGAAGTATGCATACCGTGGTTCAGAAGGCAGTCAGATAGGAATGTAGTGATACCTGGGCGGCAGGAGGCCGACAGGATGAGAAGTCCCTGGATGCAAGAGGCAGGGGTCTAGTAGGTGCAGCGCACAGGTAAGTAGACCAACAGGGACACGAATCCACAGGAATCAGTAACACATGGAACTGGACTCATGGAGGACCCAGGAGAATGGAGATGATCTAGCAGAGGAGTAGCTGATGAGATACGAATCCAATGCTGACAGGAGGGTAGAGACCAGCGGGAAACAGGAAGACGTGGAGAGCGGATCAGCAGTAGATGGACGATAGGACTGGCAGCGGCAGCAGGACTCTGCGGACCCACGGGAGAGATGAGATGAGGCTGACGTGCACAGGAGCAGCGGATAGGAATCAGCTAGCAGTCACGATGATGAACACAGGCGAGTAGCCAGCTGGAGGCTGTAGTGCACGGAGGCAGCGGATAGGAATCAGCTCACGGTCACGATGATGAACACAGGCGAGTTGCCAGCCGGAGGCTGCAGTGCACGGAGGCAGCGGATAGGAATCAGCTCTCAGTCACGATGATGAACACAGGCGAGTTGCCAGCTGGAGGCTGTAGTGCACGGAAGCAGCGGATAGGAATCAGCTCACAGTCACGATGATGAACACAGGCGAGTTGCAAGCTGGAGACTGCAGTGCACGGAGGCAGCGGCTAGGAATCAGCTCACAGACTTGATGATGAACAGGTGAGTGGATAAGGAGAGAAGGCTGTAGTGCACGGAGGCAGCGGATAGGAATCAGCAAACAGTCACAATGAAATATAATAGCGTTGAAGTGGTATAGGAGACTGTAGTGCACGGAGGCAGCGGATAGGAATCAGCAAACAGTCACAATGAAATATAATAGCGTTGAAGTGGTATAGAAGACTGTAGTGCACGGAGGCAGCGGATAGGAATCAGCTCACAGTCACGATGATACAGTTGATGGTAGAAGTGGTATGGGAACCACAGTAGTAGAAGTGGTTTGGAAACCACAGAGGTAGAAGTGGTTTGGAAACCACAGGAATCAGCAGCGCTGAATACACGAGGAAACACAGGAACACCTTCAGAGGCTCATGGGGAATGAGACTCCAAGATCAGGCAACGTGGTGTTGACCACAGGTGCTTAATATAGGGAGTGTTGCCTGATCTGCCAATTGAGTTAAAGGGACATACACTGAAGTATAGGAAAGGGCTGCGCATGCGCAGACCCTCAGGATGGAGGACGGCCACGGTTCCTAAATGTCCGGGAAGAGGCACTCACGGTCCGGTGAGTGACAACGGGCCTGCCTGGGATTCAGAGTTTTAGCGGTCTGGATGTATTGGAGGTTTTTATGGTCCGTGAAGATGGTAATGGTATGAGTAGCTCCCTCTAACCAATGTCGCCATTCCTCCAATGCCAACTTAGTGGCCGACAATTCACGATTTCCGACATCATAACTACATTCGGCAGACAGAAATCTTCTAGAGAAAAAGGCACAGGGATGTCACTTTTTTGCTTCTTGGGTCTTTTTGTGAAAGGATGGCGCCAGTACCGATATTTGAAGCGTCCACCTCTACAATGAACGGAAGTTCCGGGTCAGGATGTCTTAGCACTGGAGCAGAAATGAAAGCAGCTTTGAGTGCTGAGAAACTTGCCAATGCCTCCAAAGACCACTTTGCTGGGTTAGCTCCTTTTCGAGTGAGGGCAGTGATAGGAGCTACTAACGAGGAAAATGAATCAATAAACCTACGATAATAATTGGCGAACCCGAGGAATCTCCTGATCACCTTCAGATTGGTAGGGAGGACCCAATCCTGGATTGCCTGAACTTTGGCAGGGTCCATTGCGAATCCTGATGAGGAGATGATATACCCCAGGAACGACACTGTGGACACCTCGAATTTGCATTTCTCCCTTTTTGCATATAGGTGATGTTCCCGTAATTTCAGTAGAACTTGGTGAACATGCTGACGGTGCTGAAGTAAAGACTCAGAGTAGATTAAAATATCATCCAAATAAACAACTACTGTATTACCCAGGAATTCTCGTAAAACATCGTTGATCAAGTCCTGGAAGACCGCCGGAGCGTTGCATAACCCGAATGGCATCACAAGATATTCATAATGTCCCAACTGGATATTGAAAGCGGTCTTCCACTCATCCCCCTTCTTGATTCGAATAAGATTGTAAGCCCCTCGGAGGTCAATCTTTGAAAATATAGTGGCTGATTTTAATTGATCAAACAAAAGCGAAACCAGCGGTAACGGATACATATTCTTGATTGTGATGTTATTCAGTCCACGGAAATCAATGCAAGGTCTAAGACTGCCATCTTTTTTTGACACGAAGAAACAACCTGCGCCTACGGGAGATTTAGAAGGACGAAGGAATCCCTTCTTCAGGTTTTCCTCTACGTAAAGCTCCATGGCCTGAGTCTCCGGAATGGACAAGGAGTATAACCGCCCTTTGGGCAACTTGGAACCCGGGACTAAATCAATTGCGCAGTCATATTCTCGATTCGGTGGAAGGGAATCAGCTTTCTTTTTGCAGAACACATCACTGAAGTCCTAGTAGGGTACCGGCAACAAGTCTGGACTAGGCTGTAGGATTCTAAGCGGCAGTGTCAAGCAAGACGTAGGGATACCCAAATATCAAAGGAGCAGAGGAACAGGTAATAAGATAGAAGGAGAGTTCCTCCGTATGAAGGGCTCCTACTGACAACCGAATCATTGGAGTCCTAGCGAGAATCCTTACCCCAGGCAAGGGGTTACCATCCAAACCACATGTGGTGATGCTTGATCCTAACTTGATATGCGGAATATCAAGCGTCCGAGCCAAACGTATATCCAGGAAATTACCGGCCGCACCACTCCAGCGTTTGTTCCTGTGTTGCTGTTATTTGGATTCTGACCCTGGCTTGTTCCTGAATTATCCTTTGGTTCCTGATTCTGGCTTAGAGTGATATTTGGTATTGACCCGGCTTCCTGACCATTCTCCTGCTTCTGATTTGGCTATATGCGTTCCTCTGGTTTTGATCCAGCTTGCTGACTACTCTTTCATCCTGCCTCCTGGTGGGCTGTCACCGCTGCCTCAATTGTTACCTCGCCAGCTGACTGATACTGAGGGCCGCGACCTGCACGTCCCTTGCAGCGAAGTCCATACCTCCTTGCGGGAGTTTCTGATGAAAACCAGGGGCGTGTTAGACTCCGTGTCTCAGTACTCAGTAGCGCCAACTGCTGGCAGGTATCATCAATTCCACCTAGTGATTCTGACAATACCTGCTACAAACAATTGTGGATCCACAAAATATAGTGTGAGTTAAGGGGTGTATATGGCTGAGGCCAAAACAGTAAAGGATGGGTAAGATAGCCTGGACATAAATATGTCACAAAGGACAATGGAGTAATGGTGTGTATAAGAAGAGGGTGAACAGCAGTGTACTAATCAGCAGAGAGATCAGTGGGAATGATTGCTGAGACTATTGCATGTTAATCTTTATTTATATGATACATTAGTAAAGAATCAAATGACAATACATAGAAAATACTAGAGTGCTATTTGTCAATTAGTTCCTTGGGTGATGACCAAACAATAAGGCCTAATCAAAGAAAAACATAGGCAGGGTTGTTTGATTTTTGAGATGGTTCAAGGTGTGATAATGCAGATCATGCTGGATTCAAAACAGGCTTACATCTTTTGCTGTTGGACAACAAAACACAAAATAAATACAACAATATAAGCTCATATATTAGTTTAATGTGTGTACTTTGTATACCCATTTGTGCGGATGAAGGTGGGAAGTGTAGCATAACATGCAAAGGCTCATGTTATGCTCAACACAGTAGTATCCCAAATATTGATTTGTGGGTTTCCTATATATATTGGTTTTGGAGTGTGGCTGTGGTGGATTTTCTAATAAATTGATACTGGTGCCATCATGTATTAAACCCATGGATTGCCAAACGTTGGCTAGGTGGAGAGACACTTCCCTGTCCCAATTCCACAGATTTGGGAGACTACACTTGAATGCTGGTCCCACACTTTAAAATGATAAAATATTATAAATTTTTTCAAACAACAGATACATACATTCTTCAACAGCCTCCTACTCCATGGCTACCTCCAAAGACTTCTAATGTCCGTGCTCCTGGCTCTTCTCCCTGCCAGCACCTTTGTGGTGCTGCATGTGGGTCATACAGGCTGTTGTTAAAAAGGTCACACATTAGTTGTTTGCATAACGTTGCCTGGTTTTCATTTACATCCAAACAGTGTCAATATAGTCAATATGTAGGTTTTAGGCATTTGTAACACTATGACCACTGAGTCTCTTAAAATGCCTTAGAAATTAAAATTTGACAGATGTCATTGCCATTGGCGGCAAATAACATTCACTGATATTATTAACACAGCATATGGGTAATGTGAGAAGATTTGTAAGCTAAGTCTGACTTTGGATATGTCAAGCCTTCGATTTTGGTACATTCAGCATGAGAGTGATATCATAGCAGCAAATAAAACGTTAAGTTAGTTTTTTGGTTTTTCGGTCAAAGTGCTTGTACTAAATAACTAATCTAAGATAAGGACAGATCATAAATAATTTTGAATTTGGGAAGTAAAAAGCTTACCTAGGCTTACACCTTAGTCTCTAATTTCCTAACATTTATTATAGATTTCCTTTAATGCTGACAATAACACATGTATGATTTGCTATAAGTTTGTGACAAAAATAAGTTTTTCATTTTGCTTTTGTCCTTTAAAAATCATATAGCATTTGTGTGTTATAGACCTCACATTAGCAATGGAACACATATGATAATTTGGAGTTACCTTAAAAATATGTGTCAATCACATAATGCCTGAAGTTGGCACCCTCATCTGTCTCCCGAGGTTTGGGTTCTGACTTCCCCACCTCCTCCATCTCAGCAACCTCGTCCTCCACCCCTGGAGCCCCACTCCAGATAGCAATATTGTGAAACACCACACAGAGAGCTATGATGTCACTTACTTTACTAGGCCCATACATCAGTGCACCACCAGACCTGTCCAGGCATCTAAAATGTGCCCAAAGGCCTGTTTAATGACTGATCTGGTGGCTGTATGGGCCGAATTGTATGCAACATCCCGCTCTGTCTGTGGGCTCAACATCAGAGTGAGAAGCCCACAGGATAAGTAAGAGATAAGGGTTATCTTCTGTTTAGAGTGAGAAGAAAGATAAAGTAACCAAACGTTAATACACTCTTGGACAAACAAAAAACCCACCTCCAAATGGTATGATGTAACTAGTACGTGATACAAAAGCCAAATTGACTGGTAAATCTGGAATATTTGCTAAAATAAACAATACATTATTGTAAATAATACACATTTGCCAAAACAAATTTCATAGCTGGCTGAAGGCTTGTTACAATGTGTTTTATATGTGATATTTGTGGGAGGTCATGGGCAATATCTAATTTACATGTATTAAAAAGTTTTAAGCTAACCACACCAATCAAAATTTAACAAATCAAAATATTAAATTAAATTGGGACAATACACACAATCTGAACACCTTGACTTACGCATGTGGCCTTGGAGAGTTTACTAACTTTAACGTGTGTATAAAATTAGCAACTTTCTTTATATAATGTAACATTATATGTGATTTATGTGTTTTGTAAACCATGGTATATTAACAGGAGTCTTTGTAAACCTGGTCAAACACCCCAAAAAAAATATAAAAACAATAACTTGGTAACATGCACTATATCACCCAATATTGAAAAATAACATCTAAGGACAAAATTCATATTCAGAGTACAGTGTCTTGGAAGTTATTGATTGGCCCAAAAAAGTTAGAAATAAATAGTTAATACAAAAATCGAATTACCAAGAAGCCACATGGCCACGTGGCCTTGCACCCCCTTGCAATCTGTGCCACGTCCCTAATTGCCGAAATTCAAAAGAGTCATGGGTACTCCCAACCCATATGGCAACCAGGTCTCGAATCTGGAGAGACAGGTCACATATAGCCTGGACATTTATCGAGTGGAAATGCTTTCTGTTCAAATACAGAGAAGCATCCCCACTCGACGGGACCAAGACCACATGAGTCCCATCGACTGCCCCTATGATGTGCGGAAAGCCGGCTATGGTGACAAACTGGCGATTAATGCTCACAAGGGATTCCTCATTGAGTGGCAGATGTGTAGACTGCACAAGCTGCAACAGAAATACCCTTTGCACAACCTTCAGAATACAACTGAAGGTGGCCTGGGACATACCTGCCATGAACCCCACTGTGGTCTGAAATGACCCAGTGGCGCAGAAGTGCAGTACCGCCAACAGTTTGGTCAAAGGTGGTACTGCTGTCGGGATGTTGAATCACTAGTTGGAATTGATGATACCTGCCAGCAGTTGGCTCTCAAGGTCACTCTGCACAATGTCCAAGATAACAAGAGGAGTAAGCCGATAGTGATGGACAACCTCAGCATCTGACATCCCAAAGAGGCTGACGCTTGGCCTGAAGACACACTCCCTAGGACAGCAATGTTCGACCAGATGCTGGGTGGACAGTGTGGAGGATCACCTCCCCGAGAAACAGTTCCTCATCCAATTCCAGAATACGCTGTATGTGTGAAATGGATGATTTAACCAAAAATAAAAATTAGCTGAGGCCTTTAGAACTTTGTATTTGCAATGTAAACTTCAAACATGCAAATCATACTTACAATAAAATCCTACATCATATTGCTCTTTTATTTTTTAAAGTACAGTCACGAATAAGAGAAAAAAACAGAAAGCTATAGTAAATACTCAGACCCTAGGCAAAGTGACAAGATACAACGGCAGAAACATCATCACCATAAAGATACAGAAAGAGAGACACAACAGACACAAGAGTTGGTAGGTGTCACGGGCACTAGGAGTTTTGCCCAGGAATTCACCAGATGACTGGGCTTACCAGAGTAGTGAAGTTCACACAACGGTCCTCTGGTAGCGGGGTGATTAGCGGAACAGATATCACAGCAGATGGAGAGAGAATGGCAATAAACAATAGGAAAGTCAGTGACTTGCAGCAATCTTTGGTCAATGAATCAGCGACTAGCTGAAATAGTGGAAAGGCAGATTTGAACACGGAGATCAGGATGGACGTGAGTAGATGCAGGGAGGTAGCAGGGAAGTCAGTGGTCTGCGTACAGCAAGTTGTACCACTGCTTATGGTGAAGAGACTTGTCCAGGTGCAGGTAGGTAGCGGGGAAGTCAGTGGTCTGCGTATAGCAAGTTGTACCACTGCTTATGGTGAGAAAACTTGTCCAGGTGCAGGTAGGTAGCGGGAAGTCAGTGGTCTACGTATAGCAAGTTGTACCGCTGCTTAATAGGTGAGGATGTGTACAAGTGTTGATGAGTGTAAGCATACAAAGATAATAGGATGCAGACACTGAGAGCACAGAGGAACTTGATCCCAATAGGTATGCAGCGTATCCAACAAAGTCTATATAACGGTATGTGTGGCGCTGTTTGGTAAAGACTTGCTCAGCACAGAATGCAGGCCAATAATGGATAGTCAATCACAGTTATGCATATAACGACTGAGTAGTACGGTTAATTCCTAACAGGTATGCAGCGTAACAATAACAGTCTATAGCGGGTATGGATACCGCTGCTGAGCGTGGAAACTTGTCCTAGCGGATATGCAGAGTAAACAAAGAAAGTCAATAACAGATAGGCATGCCGCTATTCAGTAGAACAGTCTGTCCACAGGGAGATGCAGGAACTGCAGAGAAGCTGGACGGCAGAGACGAGTGTAGAAACCACAGGTGAGTAGATCCGGTAATCAGAGTCCAGCTGAGGACACAGGCAGGAAACAGGAGACTGTAGCAGGTATGGAAACCAGCGATGAGTAGCACAGGGAATCCACAGAAACAGAAGACACTAGTAGTACACAGGAGATAGTAGCGGGTATGGAAACCAGCGATGAGTAGATCAGGAATCAGCAGGAAACTGAAGACACTAGTAGAACACAGGGAACACCTTCAGAGACTCACAGGGAATGAGACTCCAAGATCAGGCCATGAGGTAATGCACACAAGTGCCTTAAATAGGGAGTTGCCTGATCAACCAATTTGGATTAAAAGCAACAGTCACAAGAGTTCTTGGGAACTGCGCATGCGCAGACCATCAGGATGGCGGACGGCCTAAAAATGGCTAGGGCGCCGTGGACCCTAGCACCAGCCCTGCAAATAGACCCCCCCCCCCCCTCCCTTCGCTGATCAGCTGTAATTTATTTTGAAATCAGCCTCACTCTAAGCATTTAGTCTGGGTGATATGTATGTGGGGGGCAGACATGTGTTTTCTACCCTGAGTGTTTAGAAAATACAGTTAAAAAAGACAGTTGAACAAACATTGAACAACAATTGAAGACATCTAGAAATAATCTACATCTTCTGCATCTTTACTCTGCTTCTCCTGATTGCACAGGACATTACAACTAGGTAATTCTTTACTGTCAGGCGGCGTCCGCACGGCCGCCTGACTGCCTGACCGCGCGTCTGGTTGCTATGCAACCAGACGCATCACTTCCGGATTCCCCCTGCCTGACCCCTTGCTGTATGACGCGCCCCGTTGCTAGGCAACGGGACGCTATGTAGGATTCCCGGCGGCAGGTATGACAGCGCTGCAGCGCTGATGCTGATTGGACCTCCACACTATTTAAACCTCTTCCTGCCCTCTAATCAGTGCCAGAGTATCAGGTCTTCCTGTCTCCAGCGTTTGTGTGTTCCAGTTGCTGTATTTGTCCCTGACATTCCTCGTGCTGCTTGTGACCCTTTTGACCCGGACCGTTTGACCACCCCTATCTGGATTCTGCCTTTGTACTGCACTCCCTGAACGTTACCGACCCGGCTTGCCTCACCATTCTTCTGGATCTCCCTTTGTACCTCCTCTACCTGAACGTTGCTGAACCGGCCTGTCTGACAACCCCTTGTATCTCGCTGTGGACTCTAGGAAGGACCGCGACCTGCGTGTCCCTGCAGCGGAGTCCATACTTCCTTGCGGGGGTTCCTGGTGAATACCAGGGGCACGTTAGACTCCGCGCCTTCCTCTGAGTTGCGCCAACAACAGCAGGTACCTTCTACCAGTCATACACCCACTACCAGTCGTGACAGTATACTCTGGCCATGACAACGGAGGGGTCTGGTGAACCGTCTGCTCGTGACCTACTCCTGCATTTGGCTCAACGAGTGGAGCAACAAGAAGCAGCCCAAGCGCATCTTCTACAATGTGTCCAAGGGATTGCTTCCCGCTTCGATACATTTCAGAATGCTGCACCCGCTACACCAGCCATAACCTCTGCGGCATCCACAGCATCCAGTGTGGTTATGGTCTCTACAGCGGCCTCCGGTGTACGCATCCCGACACCCGAAAAGTTTGACGGTGATCCCAAGAAGTGCAGGGGCTTTTTGAACCAATGTGCCATTCAATTTGAGTGCAATCCAGGGGCCTTTTCTTCAGAACGCACCAAAGTAGCCTTTCTCATCTCCCTCCTCAGTGGTCAAGCCCTTGCCTGGGCCTCACCTTTATGGGAACAAGGGGGTCCACTTCTTAACAACTCCAACTCTTTCATTGAAGCTTTCAGGAAAGTCTTCGATGATCCCGGAAGAGTTGCTTCTGCAGCTACCAGCTTGTTAAACCTTCGCCAAGGTGACCTGTCCGTGGGGCAATACGCAGTTCAATTTCGAACCCTGGCTTCCGAGTTAAAATGGAATAACGAAGCACTGGTGGCAACCTTTTGGCAAGGTCTGGTGGACCGGATTAAGGATGAGCTAATTTCCAGAGAACTCCCGGCTGAGTTAGATCCTCTCATCTCCATGTGCATCAAGGTGGATTTGCGCTACCAAGAGCGCACGCAAGAACGCTCTCCCGGCAAACGGTTCATACCACGGCTAGCACCCCAGTTCCAAAATCCCATCCTGCCAGTGGACGAGCCAATGCAAGTAGGCCGCTCTAAATTATCCCTTGAAGAGAGGGAGAGACGCTTCAAACAACGCCTGTGTCTGTATTGCGGAGATCCGGGACACCTGCTAAGAGTTTGTCCCAAGAAACCGGGAAACTCTTCCTCCTAAACGGTGGCGGGGAGGCCGTTTTAGGAGAATCCACAGTTGCTCCCTATTCTAAAGAAAATTCCCCAGAATTTCAGATGGCGGTCATCCTGAGCACCCCCAAGGGTACCTTTTCCACCACGGCCTTTGTGGACTCCGGCTCCTCCGGGAACTTCATTTCGGCAGATCTAGCTTCGCAGCTCCAAATACCTCTAAACCCATTGCCCCAACCGTTATCTCTGACGGCAGTCGACGGAAGTCGGGTCACTCACGGCTCCATCTCCTCCGTGACGTCTCCTGTTCGGTTGAGGGTAGGAGTACTTCATAGCGAAATGATCCAACTTTTGGTGTTGCCGAGGTCCATTAATCCCCTCATCTTGGGGCTACCGTGGCTGAGAAAACATTCTCCTCAGATGGATTGGGACCACGCTCAAGTCATGTCGTGGGGTTCAAGATGTCGCTTTGAATGTCTGTCTAGAGTCTTGCCTCCAAAATGTCAAGTAATGGCTCATTCCGAGCTAACCCACCTTCCTGAGGCCTATATAGAATTCCAAGATGTATTCAGTAAAGTGGAAGCGGAGATCTTGCCTCCTCATCGTCCCTGGGATTGTGCTATTGTTTTATCTCCTGACCAACCCATCCCCAAAGGAAGGACCTACCCTTTATCTCGTCCAGAGACGTCAGCCATGTCTCAATATATTTCAGAAAACCTGAGACGGGGATTTATCCGCAAATCCACTTCCCCAGCGGGTGCAGGGTTTTTTTTTGTCAAGAAGAAGGATGGGTCTCTTCGGCCTTGTATTGATTATCGTCCTCTCAACCGCATCACTGTCAAGAATCGATATCCACTACCCCTCATCTCCGACCTCTTTGACAAACTCAGTGGATCTCAAATCTTTTCCAAACTAGATCTCCGTGGGGCCTATAATTTGATTCGCATCAAAGAAGGAGACGAATGGAAAACGGCCTTTAACACCAGAGATGGACATTTCGAGTACCTGGTGATGCCCTTCGGCCTCTGCAACGCCCCAGCCATCTTCCAAACCTTTGTTAACGATATCTTCCATGACCTGTTGTACACTTCTGTGGTAGTGTATTTAGACGATATATTAATATTTTCTAAAGATCTGAAGACTCATCGGGAACAAGTAAAGGAGGTCTTACGTAGACTCCGGGAACATCACCTCTACTGCAAGCTGGAGAAATGTGTGTTTGAGATTAGCCAGGTACCTTTTCTTGGTTTCATCGTGTCGGGTCAAGGTCTTTGTATGGATCCCACCAAGGTGTCAGCTATTCTGGACTGGCCTCAGCCACAAGGCCTTAAAGCTATTCAAAGGTTCATCGGCTTTGCAAACTATTATCGCCAATTTATTCAGGGATTCTCCACCATTATAGCCCCCATTACAGCCTTAACCAGGAAGACTGCCAACCCCAGGGTTTGGTCCTCGGAAGCCATGTCTGCCTTCATAATGTTAAAGAAAGCATTTTCTTCAGCCCCAGTTCTGTCCCAGCCAGATCAAGAATGACCTTTCTTCTTAGAGGTAGATGCATCCTCTGTAGGCATTGGGGCGGTGCTTTTTCAAGAGTCTCCGGCTGGCTCACACAACCCGTGTGGGTTTTTCTCCAGACGATTTCTTCCTAGTGAATGTAATTATGGAATAGGGGACAAGGAGTTACTGGCCATCAAGGCGGCTCTGGAGGAATGGCGACATCTGTTGGAGGGGGCTATATTTCCTGTTACTGTGTTTACCGACCATCAGAACCTAGTGTTCATTCAAGAGGCTCGTTGCCTTAATCCTCGGCAAGCCCGCTGGGCATCCTTCTTCGCTCGATTTAACATGAAGCTCACATTCTGCCCGGGAGCCAAGAACGGACGTGCCGATGCATTATCTCGCTCATTTGACGATTCCGATCGTTTAAGACCGTTGGTTCCTCAGCATATTATTGTTCCTGCTAATATCGTAGCCCTTACTAGGACCAAAACGTCCTCTCCTCCTCTAGGCCGGTCATTCGTGGAACCCCATCTCCGGCTCAAGACCCTGCAGTGGGCTCATTCATCCCGCATTGCCGGCCATGCTGGAATAAAGAAGACAACATCGCTGCTTTGCCGACGCTTCTGGTGGCCTAATGTACGTGCCGATATTGGTAAATTTATTGCTTCCTGCACTACTTGTGCTCAACACAAAACTTGTAGAAGAGTTCCGGCAGGCCTTCTTCGTCCACTCCCTATCCCCGATGCTCCTTGGGAAAGTGTGGCCATGGATTTTATTACGGACCTACCCCTCAGTGCAGGGTTTACCACTATCTGGGTGGTTATTGATCGATTTTTGAAGATGGCACATTTTATTCCTCTAACTGGACTGCCCACGGCCAGTCGTTTGGCAGATATCTTCATCAAAGAGATATTCAGACTACATGGTTGCCCGAAGGAGATCATTTCGGACCGTGGAGTCCAATTCACGTCCCATTTCTGGAGAACCTTTTGTAAGAGATTGAACATAGAATTGAAATTCTCTTCGGGATATCATCCGCAAACCAACGGACAGACGGAGCGAATCAATCAAGATCTCGAGACATTCCTCCGCTGTTTTACCTCCGACAACCAGAATAAATGGTCTCAATTCCTTCCTTGGGCGGAGTTCTCCCATAATCAACACATTCATGAGTCTACCGGATTCTCCCCTTTCTTTATTGTATATGGAAGTCATCCTGTGTTTCCGGATCCTTTTCCAGTGTCCTCTTCACCGGTTCCAGCCGTAGATACTCTGTATCGGGAGTTTTCTCTCATTTGGGCTAAGACTAAGATGGCTTTACTCAAGGCTACTCAGCATCACAAAATCTTTGCAGATCGTCATCGGAGGGCCACTCCTCTCTTAAAGGTGGGAGACCAAGTATGGCTATCCACCCGGGACCTAAGACTAAAGGTTCCTTCTATGAAGATGGCTCCTCGATTTATTGGCCCATACAGCATCATGCAAGTCATTAATCCTGTATGCTTTAAATTGAAACTTCCTCCTTCTCTGAGATGTCATAATACTTTTCATGTCTCACTACTACGACCACTGGTACTCAATAAATTCTATCGACCTCCCTGTCGTCCCCCACCAATACAAACCTCTTCTGGAACTGAATTCGAAGTCAATCGGATCTTGGCCTCTCGCATTCTTTGTGGCAAACAGCAATTTCTTGTCCATTGGAAAGGATTTGGCCCAGAGGAGAGATCATGGGTGGACAAGCAGGACCTTCACGCTCCTAGAATTCTCAAAAAGTTCCTTCAAACAGGAGGAAGAAGAGGAGGGTATACTGTCAGGCGCCGTCCGCACGGCCGCCTGACTGCCTGACCGCGCGTCTGGTTGCTATGCAACCAGACGCATCACTTCCGGATTCCCCCTGCCATCTGACCCCTTGCTGTATGACGCGCCCCGTTGCTAAGCAACGGGACGCTATGTAGGATTCCCGGCGGCAGGTATGACAGCGCTGCAGCGCTGATGCTGATTGGACCTCCACACTATTTAAACCTCTTCCTGCCCTCTAATCAGTGCCAGAGTATCAGGTCTTCCTGTCTCCAGCGTTTGTGTGTTCCAGTTGCTGTATTTGTCCCTGACATTCCTCGTGCTGCTTGTGACCCTTTTGACCCGGACCGTTTGACCACCCCTATCTGGATTCTGCCTTTGTACTGCACTCCCTGAACGTTACCGACCCGGCTTGCCTCACCATTCTTCTGGATCTCCCTTTGTACCTCCTCTACCTGAACGTTGCTGAACCGGCCTGTCTGACAACCCCTTGTATCTCGCTGTGGACTCTAGGAAGGACCGCGACCTGCGTGTCCCTGCAGCGGAGTCCATACTTCCTTGCGGGGGTTCCTGGTGAATACCAGGGGCACGTTAGACTCCGCGCCTTCCTCTGAGTTGCGCCAACAACAGCAGGTACCTTCTACCAGTCATACACCCACTACCAGTCGTGACATTTACATTCCTATATTTGTTGCTTTTTTCCTTCTAAATACCAATGTTTGGCAAATTATTTTTGCTTTCTTTTCATGGCATTATCTTTAGAACTATATCCTCCTTCACCCTTCCTGCAACACACACCTCTGTCCATATTGCCCCTTCATTACCTCACTCAACCCTAATTAACACTTATGAACTTTTTTCCTATTTAAATTCAATAGTTATAACAGCATCACTTTGTCGCCAGAAACTAAAAGAACACACATCTTACAATCACCTTTCTTCCTCCCTGCTTCTATTAGCTGGTGATATATCACCTAATCCAGGTCCCCCACACTTCTCCCACGTGCATATATATCTGAACGCTACCGAAATCGAGCAAACCGCAAATGCATCACCTGTCTCTCCTCTCTTCCAAAGTCCTTTAAATGTGCCCTTTGGAATGCACGCTCTGTTTATAACAAACTTACCTCCATACATGACCTCTTCCTCTCAAATAACCTCAACCTTATGGCAATAACAGAAACATTGCTCATGCAATCAGACACTGCCTTACCTGCAGCCCTTTCACATGGTGGTCTCCATTTCACCCACACTCCCAGACCTGGAGGCAGACAAGGAGGTGGGGTTGGAATACTTCTCTCCCCACATTGCACATTCACAGTTCTACCAAATGTCCCATAATTCATATCTTTTGAAGTACATACTGTTAGGATTTTTAACCCATTCTCTATGCATGTTGCTGTGATCTATCGCACCCCTGGACCCCACCAAAAATTTCTTGAACATTTCTCTGCATGGCTCCCTCACTTCTTATCTTCAGACATCCCCATCGTCATCATGGGTGTTTTCAACATCCTTATTGCTAATCCACGTTTCAATGCTGCTTCAAAACTGCTCTCTCTTACCTCCTCACTTGACCTCTCCCAGTGGATTGAATCCACTACTTATCATGATGGCCACTGTCTTGATCTTGCTTTCTCTAGACTATGCTCAGTTTCTAATTTCCTTAACACTTCTTTCCCCCTCTCGGATCATCACCTTGTTAGTTATTCGCTCAATCTCAATTTTTTAACCTCCCTGCTGTCAAACTCTTCCAAGCCTCCCCATACCCGCAGGAATATTAACTCTACTGATTTTCAACAGTTTTCCACCTCTCTCCAACACCTTCTCTCCCCAATTTCTACATTCTCCCCCCCCTGATATTGCAGTTTCTCATTTTCTCCAAATCATAGCAACTGTCCTTGATCAAGTGGCTCCAGCGACTCTTCATAGTCCACATAGGCTTTGCTATCAACCGTGGCACACTAAAGTAACACGAAAGCTACAAAAACTTTCTTGTAAAGCTGAACATCACTGGCGTAAATCTTGTAATGATTTCAGCGCATATACTGCTATCTACCACGCCTATCGAAGTGCCCTGGACACTGCTAAACAAGCATACTTCCAATCTCTCATCTATGCTCAGGCTTCTAACCCCAAACATCTTTTTAACACATTTAAATCTCTTCTCAATCCTCCCACCCCAAACCCTCCGACTACAATCAGTGCCCAGGATCTTGCTTCCTATTTCAAGGACAAGATTGATAAGATCAGACTTGAAATGGTATAATTTCCCTTAAACTAGCAATCGGCTCAATTCCTTCCCAGCATCCTAACACCCTCTCTTCATTTATTCCCACAAATGAAAAGGAAGTTTCTACTCACTTCTTAACTTCCCACTCTACCTCATGTCCTCTTGATCCCATACCCTCACAAATTGGTAGGTTCCTGTCTTATGTGCTTATTCCACCTCTAACTAAAATCTGTAATATATCTCCCTCTACGAGTGTCTTTCCATCACTATTCAAGCATGCAGTGATTACTCCTATTCTAAAAAAACAAAACTCTCTTGCAAATTACCGACCCATCTCTCAGCTCCCATGCCCCTCCAAGCTTCTCGAGAGAATTGCCTACACTCGCCTCACACACTTTCTTACAGCAAACAACCTATTGGATCCTCTTCAGTCAGGCTTTCGCTCTCAACACTCCACAGAGACTGCGCTGACCAAGGTTGTCAATGATTTGATCACAGCAAAAAGAAAAAAACATTACTCTCTTCTAATTCTCCTGGATCTCTCTGCTGCATTTGACACTGTTGAACACTCTCTCCTCATACAAACGCTACAATCCCTAGGTCTTGAAGGCACTGTCCTATCCTGGTTCTCATCCTACCTATCTAATGGCTCTTTCAATGTTAATTTCTCTGGATCCACCTCTGCTCCGCTTCCTTTATTGGTTGGAGTACCACAAGGCTCAGTCCTAGGTCCTCTGCTATTCTCTATCTACACCACTTCTCTTGAAAATTTAATAAGCTCCTTTGGATTTCAGTATCATCTTTATGTGGATGATACACAAATGTATCTATCCTCTCCTGATCTTTCACCATCTGGGTTGTCTCGCGTTACTGACTGTTTTTCTGCCATTTCATCTTGGATGTATTCTCGTCAACTCAAACTCAATCTTTCAAAAACTGAATTAATAATATTCCCACCCAAAAACAGAAGCTTTCTGCCTGACATTTCTATTTCTGTTGATAATATGACCATAAATCCCACCCCGCAAGCTCGCTGCTGTAACAGATTCTGGATACTATATTACTAATCTTGATTAGCGCTGGCTTACCTGAGGTGCGGAGTCTAACGATCTCCCCGGTGTTCACCAAGAACTGCCGCAAGGCGGGGTGGGCTTCACTGCCAGGAGTCGCAGGTCGCGGTCCCCAGGTTCGCCCCAAGATGTAGTATAGCGGAGTGAAGCGGAGGTAACGGAGTCAAACAAGCCGGTTCGGTGCACAGGAATGGAGTCAGGCAGAATCAGAAGGCAACTCGGAGTCAACAAGCCAGGTTCGGTACACGGGTCACAAGAATAGGAGAATGGTCAACAAGCCGGGTCGGTACACAGGGATAGGAGAACCAGGGAAGTCAAACAGGCAGAGATCAGCACACAGGAAGACACTGGAAACTGGAAGACACTGCAATCCACGAAGAACAGGAGCCAGGAACAGGTAAGTGTTGCTCTGACACTCAGCGACTGCCAGAGTGAGGTTTTTATGCTGAAGGGGATTCAAAATCCCCGCCTCTGGGTTGTGGTCATGTGACCGCCTCCGGGTGCGGTCACGTGGTCCTGGATGCGGAAGTGCGGCTTCTGGACGGAACGGCGGGGATCAGGTAAGTCCGTTACAGTACCCCCTGCCATAAAGGTGGACTCCGAACACCTAATAGGGTTTCAAAGGAAATTTTTTATGGAAGGATTTAAGCAGACGGGGAGCATGCAGATCAATGGCTCTTACCCATGAGCGCTCCTCAGGGCCGTAACCCTTCCAATCCACCAAGAACTGTATGGCACCTTGAACTTTACGAGAATCTAGGATAGTTTTAATCTCGTATTCGACTTGATCCCGATCCACAACAGGAGGAGGAGTTCTGGACGAGGTGGAGAATCTGTTGGTTACCATCGGTTTTAACAAGGAGACATGAAAGACATTGGGTATACGTAAAGAGGGAGGCAGACTCAATTTAAAGGCTACGGGATTAATAATCTCAGAAATAGCGAATGGGCCAATAAATTGGGAGCAAATTTTTTACTGGGAACCTTTAAACGAATGTTCTGGGTGGATAGCCATACCCTGTCACCGACTGAAAAACTTGGAGTCATTCTTCTCCTTTTATCATAGAATTTCTTGGAACGAGTGGTTGCTTTCTTTAAATTTATCTTGGTCTGTTCCCAAATAGCGGAGAAGTTACGAAACCGAGAGTCCACCGCCGGAACTTCCGAAGATGAGATTTGAGAGAAGGTGGGTAGTCTAGGATGGCAGCCATAAAGAACAAAAAAGGGGGAGTTAGAGATGGCCTCATGGAAATGGTTGTTATGGGCGAACTCGGCCCAAGGGAGAAGGTCCACCCAGTTGTCTTGGTTACTTGAGATAAATATTCTTAGAAATTTCTCTAATTCTTGGTTGGTTCTCTCAGTAGCCCCATTGGACTGGGGATGATATGCGGAAGAGAAGTCAAGCTTAATCCCGGATTTATTGCAAAAAGACCGCCAAAATTTTGATATGAATTGTGATCCCCTATCGGAGACAATATGTTGAGGACAGCCGTGGAGGCAAAATATTTCTTTGATAAAAATATTGGTTAAGGAGGAGGAAGAAGGAAGGCCTTTAAGAGCAATAAAGTGAGCTGTTTTAGAGAAGCGATCCGTGACAAGCACCACAGTACAGGATTTGGAAGGAGGAAGGTCCGTGATAAAATCCATGGAGATCTGTGACCACGGGTAATCAGGAATGGGTAATGGGAGCAAGCATCCATAAGGCTTCTCTTCCTAGAGGTCTTGTGTTGAGCACATTTGGAACAAGCAGCAACAAATCTCTTCACATCTTCCAGCAAGGAAGGCCACCAGTAACTTCGGGACAATAAGTCCCAGGTCTTGCGAATGCCGGCATGCCCAGAGAAGAGTGAGTGATGAGCCCAGTTAAGGAGCCGGGTGCGTAGATGTGGCAAGATGAATGTTTTGCCCGGAGGACAACCCTTTTTCAGGTGTGTAGCTGCCAATACTTGATATGGATTTACAATGAATTTATTATCTTCCGAGGATTCCATGTCAGCTGGATCAAAAGAGCGAGATAAGGCGTCTGCCTTCGTATTCTTGGATCCCGAGTGAAAAGTGATGTTGAAATCAAAACGTGAGAAGAATAAGGACCACCTTGCTTGTCGAGGGTTTAGACATCGAGCAGTGCGTAAGTAAAGCAAATTCTTATGGTCGGTATATATGGTGATAGGAAATTGCGCTCCTTCTAGTAGATGTCTCCATTCGGAGAGAGCCAACTTGATGGCCAGGAGCTCTTTGTCGCCAATCCCATAATTCCTCTCAGCAGGTAAAAAGCGACGGGAAAAGAATCCGCAGGGATGAAGTTTTCCAGAAGAGCTTCGCTGTGATAGTACAGCTCCTGTGCCAACAGAAGAGGCATCTACCTCCAGGACAAAAGGATGTGAACAATCCGGCTGTTGAAGAATGGGTGCAGATGAAAAAAGAGACTTTAATAATATAAAGGCTTGGATAGCCTCAGTGGACCAAATACTAGCATCAGCAGATTTACAGGTCAATGCTGTGATGGGAGCCACGAAAGAAGAGTACCCTTTGATAAATTGACGATAATAGTTGGAGAATCCTAGGAAGCGTTGAGTAGCCTTAAGGCCTGAAGGTTGAGGCCAGTCAAGTATGGCTTTCAATTTTGTGGGATCCATCTGTAGACCGGTGCCCGAAATAATATATCCCA
Organism: Mixophyes fleayi; assembly: GCF_038048845.1. Lineage (NCBI taxonomy): Eukaryota > Metazoa > Chordata > Amphibia > Anura > Limnodynastidae > Mixophyes > Mixophyes fleayi. Next base: position 40,952,317 of record NC_134412.1, read on the forward strand.
GGAAGGGAATTTGTTTCTGCTCGAAGGTGCATTTATCCAATTTGCAAAATAGATGATTTTCTCGGATATGAGAGAGGACCTCCAATACATGAGTGCGATGGGATACTAGATCTTGAGAAAAGATGAGAATGTCGTCCAAGTAGATGACTACGGATTGGTACAAGAGGTCTTGAAACAGCTCATTCATAAAGCCCTGAAAGATGGCCGCTCTCTCCACAATATAAACACAACTTGTTCCAAAATCTCCTCTCCCTTTCTTCGGCTGACAGACAGGTCCTCCCCAGTTGCATGGGCTCTTCAGGAGGAAGAACAGGGGTTTGGAAGTTGGGAGCCAAGCGAATCATACTACGCCGAGACTGTTCCTTCTCAGAATTACATTCCTTGAAACGCAAATCAACTTTGACACAGAGGGAGATAATATCGTCCAAAGACGTAGGGAGTTCCTAAGATACCAGCTCGTCTTTGATTCGGTCTGAAAGGCCCTGCTAGAACGTAGCTACTAGGGCTTCATCGTTCCAGCTAAGTTCAGAGGCTATAGTTCTGAAGTGGACCGCATACTGTCCCACAGACTAGTTTCCCTGGCGGAGACGTAATAAGCCGGAAGCGGCATTGGACACCCTTCCTGGCTCATCAAATATTTTCTTGAAAGTGGACAAAAAGACGCTGAAGTTATGTAGAATGGGGTCGTTCCTCTCCCATAAGGGGGAAGCCCATGCTAAGGCTTGACCGGACAATAACGAAATCACATAGGCCACTTTCGTTTTTTCGGAAGGGAAGTTCCCTGGTAAAAGCTCGAATTGTATGGAGCATTGATTTAAAAATCCTCTGCAATACTTGGGATCTCCATCGAACTTGGGTGGGTTAGGTAACCGTAACTGTGAGGAAGAAGCTGCTGCTGCGGCCTCAGGTACAGGGGCCACTGCCGGCCCAGGTGATCCACCAGCCACTAGGGTGTTCTGGACAACATCCAACTGAGTAGATAAACTATTGAGGAATTTTAAAAGTTGCTCTTGGTTAGCTTCTTGCTTATTCATCCTTCCTACTAAATGCTCCAACAGATCTTTAGCTGTGGTATCCATGGTCAGAGCAAACTGTAACAGATTCTGGATACTATATTACTAATCTTGATTAGCGCTGGCTTACCTGAGGTGCGGAGTCTAACGATCTCCCCGGTGTTCACCAAGAACTGCCGCAAGGCGGGGTGGGCTTCACTGCCAGGAGTCGCAGGTCGCGGTCCCCAGGTTCGCCCCAAGATGTAGTACAGCGGAGTGAAGCGGAGGTAGCTGAGTCAAACAAGCCGGTTCGGTACACAGGAATGGAGTCAGGCAGAATCAGAAGGCAACTCGGAGTAACCAAGCCAGGTTCGATACACGGGTCACAAGAATAGGCGAATGGTCAGCAAGCCGGATCGGTACACAGGGATAGGAGAACCAGGGAAGTCAAACAGGCAGAGATCAGCACACAGGAAGACACTGGAAACTGGAAGACACTGCAATCCACGAAGAACAGGAGCCAGGAACAGGTAAGTGTTGCTCTGACACTAAGTGAGTGCCAGAGTGAGGTTTTTATGCTGAAGGGGATTCAAAATCCCCGCCTCTGGGTTGTGGTCATGTGACCGCCTCCGGGTGCGGTCACGTGGTCCTGGATGCGGAAGTGCGGCTTCTGGACGAAGCGGCAGGGATCAGGTAAGTCCGTTACAGCTGCCTAGATGTAATCCTTGACTCACAACTATCTTTTTTTCCCCACATCAACTCTAAATCTAAATCATGTTACATACATCTAAAGAACATTTCCAGAATACGCACATATGTCACACAAGACACCTCAAAAACCTTAATTCATGCACTCACCATCTCCTGCGTCAACTATTGCAATTCCCTCCTTACTGATCTTCCTAAAGTCAGACTTGAACCCCTACAATCTATTTTGCACGCAGCGGCTAGATTGATTTTCCTTGCAAACCGTTCTTCCTCTGCTGAGCTTCTCTGTCAGTCTCTACATTGGTTGTCTGTATTTCAATGAATCAAATATAAAATTCTTCTACTAACATACAAGGCTGTCAACAAAGTTGCACCGACATACATTTCCTCACTTGACTCAAAATATCTCCCTACTCGACACCTCCGTTCTGCACAAGATCTGCGTCTCTCTTCCACTCTCATCATTTCCTCCCATTCTTGGTTACAGGACTTTTTTCAGGCTGCACCCACTTTGTGGAATTCACTCCCTCGCACCACAAGACTTTTCTCTAGTCTTCAAACATTCAAGTGTTCTCTGAAAACCCACCTCTTCAGACAAGCTTATAATATTCCTCTACCACCCTCTTAATCTCCCTAGGTTAACCTATTACAACCAACTACACAGCTAACACAAGACAACAACCCTCTGAACAACATAGTTGTTTGACTGAGCATACAGCCCACTAAATACTTTGCAACCTTTGCATTCTAGCTGGACAAATATATTTAATATGATGTAGCACTTACCCTTGTGTATGAAACCATTGTCTCATAGATTGCAAGCTTGCGAGCAGGGCCTTCTTACCTATACGTAGGTATGTATTACCTAGTACTGTTTTATTAGTTTGTTTCCAATTGTAAAGCTCTACGGAATCTGCTGGCGCTATAGAAATAAATGTTATTGATGATGATAGTTTTTCGTGGTTATGGGCTTTTATAGCAAACCTTGGTTTTACAACAGTTTAGTTTTATGGCTTATTCGGCGCTGCTGGTGAGTGCAATTGTAAATTTTTCTCAGTAACACTTTAGCTTGCCACTAGCACTTGACTTGAGGCAATGAGCTTTTCGTTCCAGTCTATATAACGCACGTATTGTTTCCATCTGCACATTGCCTTAGTGATTAGACAATCCACCTTCCAACAGTGGGGTCATAAGTTCAAATTCTGAGTCACGGCCTTATCTCTGTGGAGTTTAAATATCTCCCCAAGTGTGTGTGGGTTTCATCCTATGTGTCCCTTATGGAAGAATATTGTCTAATAGTCCACTAGAGGGCAGAGTAGACATAAAGAATTGAAAATCAAAAATCAAGGACAAAACTGTAAAATGATAAAATTATTCAGGACAAAACTATAGTTATTAATGTTAAAGACCAAAATTGCATTGAAGTACAGATGATAAAGTTTAATTTATACAGATCAAATGTTGTCTGATGAAAAGTCCAACTCCTAAGTCCAAGTATTGTAATTAGGCGGTACTTTAAAATAAATGCTAGGCTATTTGCCGAAATATTTCAAGTGAATTGCAGTCCAAGTCCTTAATTAGTCTGCTGTTGAAGATGTAGGAACGAGCTGCTGCAACTAGCTGCTTCTTCTAGCATATAATTCAGAAAAGAGTTGTCTGACTCTAATGAGCTGTCAGAGGTATTCTTCAGGTGGACGGATAGGCTTAGTCCTAACTTTGTTTCTGCGTGTAGTAGAGTCAAATATTGTTGATATGTTAAATTCAATTTTTTTGTAAGGGAGTATTGCACTGACATTCTGGTATGAATATGGATTTGTTTGCATGTGGGGAACTGGTTATGTAACCTTCTTACTCACAAACCTCTTAAAACAGGGCCTTGAACTAGGCACACTTAACAAACAAGAAATTGAATACATAAATGTTCCTCATCCGGTAATACTTGTCTTTTACTATTTGCTGAAAGTTCACATAAACATCCATAATCCTCCGGGAAGACCGATAATATCGGGAATTGGATCACTGATATTGAAGTTGTCACATTACATGGATACATATCTGCAGGAATATGTAGGAGTATGATCAAGGATCATACATCAAAGATACAACCCAGATTTTAAACATTTTGGATAATCTAAAATAGAATGACGAATACTGGTTGGTCACAAGTTATGTGACATCACTTTACACCATGATAGATCACAGGCAAGGACAAGAAAGTAAGGTACACTTCCTTTCCAAAGATCTGAATCTCCAACAAGCACAATCCCTAGACAGTATTAATTTAATTTTAACACATAATTATTTCTGGTTTCAGGATAGATTCTACTTACAAATCAAAGGCACAGCTATGCGGACCATATTTGCTCCTAGCTATGCAAATTTGTTTATGAGCTTATGGGAGACCGAAAACATCAGGTCCAAACACACAGCCGGATCGAATCTGGTCCTATGGCGTCGCTTCATAGATGACATTTTCTTTATATGGAAGGGAAACGAACCCTCACTACGAACATTTACCGACCAACTCAAAAATAATCCTTATCACCTAACTAAATACAGTAAATCATACATTGAATTCATCATCAGCTAAAAAATAAAATCTACCACACACCCGTAGATGTAAACAGCTACATCTTAGCGACAAGCAAGCACCACCCTGGTTGACTGTCCATATCCCCTTTGGACAGTTCAAAAAGATTAGGAGGAACTGCTGTAAGTTTTATCAATGTTTAACTCAGGGGAAACAACTTAAACAACAGTTTTTGGGGAAACATTATGACAAGAGCATTGTAGATACAGCTTTCACAGAAACAAGAAATTTAAATAGAGAGGAACTCCTCAGGTACAAAAACAAAAACACAGACACTCAGAAGACCGAGAAGGTTTTCTTTATAACCAATTATCACGATTCTGCCCATAAAGTTAAGAAGATTATAAAAAACCACTGGGACATGTAGTCCAAGACCAATAATTAAAAACCATACTACCTAAAACTAAAATCAAACATTGTGTTCAACAAAGCTCCTGATTTAAAAACTAAACTAGTTAGGAACCATATAGAACGCAAGTAACAAATCCAGACATCCATTTCATCTACAGAGAGACTAAAAGAATTCTATTACTGTGGAAGATGCATTGCATGCAGATCTCTCAAACACAGTAGTACAAAACCGATACAACTTTACAGCTAAACATGGTAAGCTAGCCAAGTACCCTGTACGGAAGAACAGGGGAACATTTAGTACTGTAAATACCCAATGAGGACGATATTCCCTCCCCCATCATTGCTCTAGCTCACGTTCAACCTTTACTCATATGACCTATTGAGCCCCAACTAGATGTTCCACTTCAACCCCCCCGTTTAGATATCCATCGTACATCTTGGTATATCAAGATATATGCATATATATATATGAATATATATATATATATATATATTGTTAAGTGCGTATTGTCGCTAACCAATAACGATTGTCGAACCTCGATTTGTGTTTCCAACGCACAAAGATTTATTCGCAAAAAGTAGTATAATATGTTCAAGCAAAGTGATAATAAATACAGCCGTTACTTATCGCAGGCGCTCTGGATCCAGTGTGCAGTTATTCAATCCTGAAGTCTGGGGACAAGATGTCTGAACACTAGATGTGAAGCTGCTGCTTATATGCACACAGAAATAAAATAATACAATGAAGATGGTATAGCTTGCTTCTATTGGTCCAGGTTTCAGGAAGGTCCAAGGGGTTGTCAATCATTGGCTAGTTCATCCTAAGGAATCCAAAGGAGGGGGTCATCTCTCCAGGGGGTATGCTCGGCTCTTCCCGCCAAGATTCCTTAGTCTTAAGTAGTCCATAATTCCCTATCATTCATAACTTGCGCATGCACTCTGAGATTCCTTCGCATAGTGAACCAAACAGTAGGAAATGTTAAGAGGTTTATTATGATACCACTCATGAAATGATTCCTTCAACCTGTTCCATATATTTCACTAATATGCATGTAACTTTAATATAACACATAAATACTACTATATTTCGACATAACTGACTATGTGTTGCAACTACCATTAATGTGTACTATTTTATAAGTATGCGTGTTTTTTGCGAATGTATGGTAAAAGACCAAATACTGTTGCTGCCACGTGTAGTAGCTGCGTACGCCCTTTCACGCCGTAGCGTGCCCTTGTACGCCGTAGCGTACCGTACGCATCTTTTCAGACAAAGACAACCAAGTTTGCTCGATTTTAATTGAAATGACTTTATCCAATTTGCTGACTTCGACAATATATATATATATTGTAACAAAGGGAGGCATTTAGCTGACAAAATGCAGAGATAGCATGCAGGCAGAGTAGAGCATTGGTGCAGTTATGCACCTAGATTGATGATAAACCAGGTAAAGACTTATGTGTAACAAACAATAATTTAAGTTTGGTTAACTCACATGGTTTGAAAGCTCCTTTCTCACAGCAAACAAACAGAGTGTGTCTGTGCAAACAGAACCATTGATGGGAGTTTCCTCTTAAAGGGCAGGTGGGTGTGTCACCTGCCCATCAAGCTAGGGCTGGGGTTGGAGTATCATGTATAAAAGCTTGCTTGTATCATTTGTTCAGGGAGACCAACGCTGGGGAAGCTGGCTGGTCTTTAGAGAGCTGGTCTTTGTCTAGTGAGCGTGTAGGGTCTCCAGAATTGCTGTGAAATCTGTATGGTGTCAAAAACACTTACTATCCTGACAATAAAACTACATAAAAATGAAGAAGTTGTTTGCGTGTGCTGGTTATGCTGTTGTATAAGATCAGGTTGTTGTAGAATCTGGACCCTTTGGCCCACTTCACTCGGCACAAGTGGCGGAATTAGTAGCATTAAGGAAAGCGTGTGAGTTGGCAAAGGGTAAGTCAGCTAATATATATACTGACTCTAGGTACACCTTCGGGGTAGTGCACCATTTTGGGGCCCTTTGGCGTCTTAGAAACCTTATGACAGTAGCAGACACACCAGTAGCACACTCACAACACATAAAAGGACTTTTGACAGCAATACAGTTACCCAAGACAGTAGCCGTCATAAAGTGTAAAGCCCACATCTCTGAAGATGACCCGGCGGTAAATGTATGATACTCCGGTTTCTTCAAATCCCGCGGGAGTTGAAGAAACCGGAGTATCATACATTTACCCCCCGGTGTCAGTGGGCAATAACAGGGCGGACAAAGCTGCTAAATGGGCAGGGGCAGCCTATAACTGTATTGACAGAGACAATAATAGTTTTTCAGACATTAGACACTCAGAGATTGATAGAAATGCAAGATTTGTGTTCCCTACAGGGAAAGGCGGTCTGGAAGGCAAAGGGATGTGGTCAAGAGTCCTCGGGACTCTGGAGAGATGGACAAGGTAGGCCTGTGGCTCCCAAAGAATATTACCCAGGCCTGGCTGAGGAAGCACATGATCTGACTCATCTGGGTAAAGAAAGTATGTGCAAACTAGTGAGAGCATACTGGTGAGCACCTGGCTTTTCCTCTCAGGCCGGTAAGAAGGCAATGTGCTGTCTTTCTTTTTTGAGGAAAAATGTTGGTAAAACTATACCAACTGAACCATCCCATATCCCTCCTACACAGAGACCTTTTCGGGTAATACAAATTAACTATAAACAATTACCACCTTGCAGGAATTTCAAATATGTGTAAGTATGTATTGATGTGTTTTCCAGTTGGGTAGAAGCATATCCAGCAGCCACTATGTCCGAATCACTAGGTGGAATAGATGATACCTGCCAGCAGTTGGCGTTACTGAGTACTGAGGCGCGGAGTCCAACAAGCCCCTGGTTTTCACCCCGAACCCCCGCAAGGAGGTATGGACTTTGCTGCAAGGGAAGTGCAGACAGGTGAGCAGAGAAGCGTCCCGCTGCTAGGCAACAGGACGTGGTTGCTGAGAAGGTGCAGGCGTGCATCTCCTGCACCAAATGTCAGTGCGGAGACGGCACCTGACACACTAATACTGCTGTGTTCACTGCAAAGAAAATTGTTCAGGAATTTGTGTGTAGATACGGCATCCCTAGAATCATAGAAAGTGATAGGGGTACCCATTTTACTGGTGATATCTTCCAGAACATGTGTAAGCTCATGGGAATCAATAGCAGGCTTCACACCCCTTACTGACCACAAGCCAGTGGTAAGGTCGAAAGAGTAAATGGTACTATTAAGAACAAGCTTGGTAACATAATGGCTGAAACTGTGTTGGCGTGGCCAGAAGCCTTGCCACTAGTCCTCCATTGCATCCGAACCACTCCCAGACCTCCTTTTAACCTGTCCCCCTTTGAGATACTTTTTGGCCGACAACCTCATTTGATCGTAAGTTTACAAGACAACTTGAAGTGTAATAATGAAGTGACTGTGCAATATCTCATAAAAATGAGCAGGCAGCTAAAACAACAACAACAAAAACTAAAAATGCTGTCACCTGGTATGCCAGAAACGAACTGTCATGATGTTGAACCTGGGGAATATGTTATGATCCGCAATTTCTTACGCTCAGGTTGTTTAACAGACCGCTGGGAAGGCCCGTACCAAGTGTTACTGACCAGTACCACATCTCTGAAGGTCGCAGAAAGAGACACTTGGGTCCATTCCACCCACTGCAAAAAAGTCAGTAGCCCGAAGGAAGTGTGAGATAAAACTGAGACCGACGACACTGATCTGTCACTCGTAAACCTGTTTTGGGAGACCTAAAGCCTGCAGTCAAGACACCTGAGCCAATGACGTTGACCAGACTATCCTCCCAGCAATGGAGGGGCGATTTTTGTTTTTATTCTGTTCCAGGATTTTTCTTGTTTTTATTTTTTATAGGACACCCTATTTTTGTGAAGGAGAATGGAGGACAGAGGCAGTATCTGGTAGTGATACTGATGAGATGGAGCTGGAAAAAAGGTTGATAGAACCCACAGCACAGCCCATTATCAAGCTTGGTCCAGGGGTTATGAAAAGGTCTGCTAGCTCTGGAACTCGGAGACAGTGTGAGGGGCTATTATCTGATGAATATTGTATTTGTAAGTACTGTGACTCTCTAGTTGAAGAGAAATGCATCCAGCGATGCCAGTCCAATAGTAATCTGCACAGGGGCGGGCATCCTCTGGAGGATTATCACTCCCTAGTGGGTAAGGTCCTAAACCAAACTGAGTGCTGGGTGTGCTCTCATTTGCCTCAGGGACAGCATAACATAGGACTAGTGCCATTCCCACTAAATATCTCTGAGGTCCTCGAATTAAGGGGAGGAAGCTCCACAGAAGGGAAGTACAATAACACTAGGTCCCCTAGTCTGAAGCTCCGCTAATACTCCATAGACCGGTCTTTGCTGTGTCTAAATATCTCACATGCAAAACGACTGGAGAATTGGGAAGCTGACCTACCAGATCAGTCAATGGCTCGCCACACTCATTTTGGAGGGAGAATTGCATAGTCACCAACAGGCAGAAATGTTGATAGGCATCATAGACTAGGATGCGTCAACAGACATAAGAAAGTACTCATTGGGAGAGTTCCTCAGAGTTATTGACAGGATATAATCCATGCCAAAACTTGTTTTGAACAGATAGAGACAATGGGTATGGGAAGTTTTGTCAAGACACTGTGCAATATTATTAGCGATCCTATTGTACCTTATGTCCTACCAGATGATGTGTACTATGTTTGTGGGAGAAAGGCTTATTCCTGGGACTTGTAGTTTCACAACACCTGGAGGGCCGCAGGTTGGACAGGTCTGCTCTAGATTCCGCCAGGATCGCTCGGGGTGGGATCTTTACATTTTAAGTATATTCAAGATCTAGCTAAATTGATAGATAGTATCACAGAGATGTATGATGACACTTTCAGGTACACGGGAAGAGAGCTACAAGCTTATAAAAAGGAGTTGGTGCAAAATAGATTAGTATTGAATTATCTAACATCTATTACTGGTGGATATTGTGTGACATTGGCCACCCAGTTTGGTGTCAAATGTTGCACATACATCACCAATAATACTGATGACCCCAAGGAAGTCAAAGACCGTAAGATGGATGAAATTCTGCAACTGAAATGGGAATTTCGAAGAAACCAAAATTCTTCATTGTAGGAGATAGGAGAAAAGGTGGCAGGATGGTTCTCATGGTTAAATCCTGTAAAATGGTTCTCTGGTCTAGGAGAGTGCGTGCAGGAAATGGTTGCTAGCATAGGTAAGCTTCCTCTCCTCATACTTGGTGTCATCTTAGTAATTGGCTTATGTGTCAGATGTGTTCCTACTGTGTTGAAGTGTGGAAAACAGTCCTCTGGGAGAAACACTGAGAACGAGACTGAAAGGGTGGTGAAAGATACCGAGATCATGGTCTGTGAAGAAGTGTTGTATAATCCTGAACTTGAGACGGTGATAGTTCATAACACTATCAAAGGGTGGAGCTGTCGAAGTCAGCAAATTGGATAAAGTCATTTCAATTGATATCGAGCAAACTGTGTAGAAAGCAGTCTACTGAGGTAAACACTGAAAATGAGACTGAAATGGCGGTGAGGGATACGGAAATCATGGCCTGTGAAGAAATACATTACAATCCTGATATTGAGAATATGATTGGGTAATAGTTTCTTATACTATCAAAGGGTGGAGCTGTTGAAGTCAGCTTATTGGATAAATTCATTTCAATTAATATCTAACAAACTTGATCATCTTTGTCTAAAAATTATGCGTAGAGCACGCTACGGCGTGGAGCAGCGTATCCAGCGGAAACACATGGCAATAACAGGTTTTACACATTTGCATTCATTCACACGAACATACACATTTGTAATTAGTACACACTAATTGTAGTTGCAACATAGTTATTTATGTCAAAATGTAGCAAGGTTTAAGGTTGATATTATAATTTATATACATGTTAGTGAAATCAAAGGTTCAGGTTACAGGAAATATGTCATGTTTAGTATAATTTTAATCCCCTATTTATCTGCAGTTGTTCAGTTCATTCGCCGAAGGGATCACACATGTATACTCTAGTTAGCGATGATATTGAATAAATGTTTAAAATGATGCTGTCTGTGTAATGTAAATAGATTAGTTTAAACTGGATTCTTGGTGGGAAAATCGGAGTGCATTCCCTGGAGAGCTGACCCCCACCTTTGGATATTTTCGTTTGAACTGGCCTATGACCCGCATTACACTGGACCCTCCTGAAGCCTGGACCTATAGAAGCAAGCCACATCATCTGCATTGTTTTACTGTATTCACTGACTGTATATAAGCAGGGGCTCTGGACCTAGTGGACAGTCTACTTGACCACAGCCTTCAGACCTGAATAACTGTACACTGGATCCAGGGTGCCTGCGATAAGTAACGGCTGTACTTATTTTATTCTGCTACTTTTGGCTATTAAATCACATTGTGCTTTGGAACCACATTACGGCAATCGACAATCGTTATTGGATAGCAACTAGACGTTGTCACGGGCACTAGGAGTCTTGCCCAGGATTTCATCAGTTGACTATGCTTAACAGAGAGGCTGAGTTTGCACAGCGGTTCTCTGGCAGCAGGGTGAATAGTGGAACATATATAACAGCAGATGGAGAGAGGATGCCAATGGAAATGATGATAGTCATAAACTGCGCCTCCCCTTCATCGTTGCGCCCTGGGCGGTCACCCCTCTCGTACAGCCCTAATTAAGACCCTGCATCAACATCAGGTGCCACAGTACAACGCCTAGTACATCCCAGCCACTGACTCTGCAATGTGCTAGTGTGTGGATCAGGGTAGGAAGATGTATGCAGTTTGGTATTAGCAGTTGTGAGTTTCGTTAAGATACTTATCTGGTTAATTATGGTCTAAATATTCAAAACATTTTTTTTTTTCCATGCTGTTAGGTATAATTATAAACACATACACATATCCTTTAACTGTTGAAAGTGGTTTAAGTAACTTAGTGCTGTGGTTATGCTGAATAATCTACCAGCATATATCAAAAATTAAAATAAAAAATGTGCACTCAACCACCACATTAACCCTAGTGCTGCCAGTCTAGGCTGATACTAGCATAATCGAGGTGGGTTCCCCCAAATTTTACTACAAACAGCACTGGCTTTGCCAGCTGGGGTTTCTAGCATTATTACAGGGGAACCTGCACAGTGGGGTCACCCTACCATACTGGCAACCAGCCCCAGGCTGGTCAGTATGGGTTTGGATTCCCTAGGGAGTTGGGATACCCCCCTTAGGAGTACCCAGCCCCATGCTGAAAGCACTAGGGCTCTTTCCACACCAATTGTTCACACGCTGTCAGAGGGAAAGTCCCATGTTATAAATAGAGCAGATTTGTGACAGCAGATTTGATGGGGGCACCATCTCAGCTGCAATTTATATAGCTGGAAATGGGTGTGGGTGATGTATGTTCTATATAAAGCTTGCAATTTGGGGTTTATTTCTATGCAATGTATGCACAGTTCCCAACTTTTTCAGTTTAGAAATTGGGACATGCTGCTTGGCGGCCCACACAAAAAAAAAGTTGGCGTGGTAACACTACACTGGAGGTTTGGCCAGTCCCTTTAAGACACACCATCAATGTCTTGTGCACTTACTGCTTTGTATGCACAGCATTCAAAGAACACCTGTTATCGGTGCTTACCTGTCCTGGAATCTGAACAAAAGTCCTTATCTGTGGAACTGTCACATCAAATGGAGACTACCACCTCTAATTTAAGACAGTTGGGAGATGTGATATATGGCTGACAATCAAAGGGTGCACTATGTACACCCTAATCCTAAAATTTCTAGCACAGGAATGGAGATAAAAGTAAATAATTTTTACCACAGCTTTCATTATAAATATTGTCTTTTAGGCTATAATTTCTCTTCTCACCAATGAGCTATATAGTTTTAACTGTACTGTGTTGCACACTACATGATTGTTTTACTGTGAATGAATGCCAACTTCAAATTTTGGCAGAGGTTTTTGATTACCTCACTTTTTCCATACATGAATTTAATTTTTATTTATAAATTAAAAAGTTCATAATTTGCTGCCCACGTAGTGGGCACGGCTAAAAAAAGTGCATGGCCAAGATACAGATCTACACTGTATCTTTTATTTTTCAGAATCTACAAACCTTACATTGGAGCACTTTATTAGAAAAGGCTATATATACACTATTTTATATATTCTAATGTTATTTTACTGTAAGTGCACGATTTTGGTCCCTATCAATTTAACGATCGAGTATTTACTACCCTGAGAACACAATAATCCAGCCTGTCGGCATAGATTTCAACAGTAGAAAAGAAAGATTCTGTCTACGCTGCACTTCCTGGATGTACCTTCCCTGCGACAGCTTAGAACGTCATCCCGTAAGTCACATGCTGCTAGTGATAGGACACAGGGTGGGAGGAACAGTTGCTGCTCTATTTGGTTTTCGCGCGAAATCTTAACGAGGTCCAAGTGGTAGACAGAAGAACGGAGAGTTAATTGTGATCGAATTAGCTGTACGTTTAAGTTAAGGTTTGTTTACGTGATCTTGCATATGTTTGTTTCCCATTCTGTTTTGTAAGCGTGCTTACTGCTTTGTTGTTTCTAAGGCAAGTAAAGTAGCCAAGCTGTGTGCCTAGTGTTTGTCTAAACCGTAGTTTTGTATTGTTTTTTTTATTGTTATACACTTACAATTTGCTTAGCCACACTTTCATGACTTGTTTTAAGGTGTGTGTATGTGTGTATATATATATATATATATATATATATATATATATATATATGTGTGTTTTTACTTCTCTCTCTCCATGGGGCATATTTAACAACTAGTGATGGGATGGTACACTATCGTGCACTTACCGTAAAATCCACGGCCCTCTGTGTCTCCCGAATATTTAAGATCTGTGCTATCTGCTGCTTTGCATTCTGATTCGTTTTTGGGAGCAGTCACCATTCAATAGTATGGTGACTGCTCCCTCTCGCAATCTAACAGGTTCCGAAAAATAGTTTTTTTTTTTGGAAACTTGACATGTTAATGTGCTGGCGTACATTAACATAATTGAAAAATTTCAGTGCTGTCAGCTCTGCTCTAGAGCTGGACAGCGTGTGTGTGGAGGGTTCACATGATCCCTCCCTGTCACTCACCGCTCAGCGGAGATGTTTGGGCGCATGTGTTCGAACTGCACATGCGCAATTGCAGTAAGAAGAGAAGCGAAGAGGACAAGAAGGAGATCTGGAGACAGAGCATTCTGAAGTGGTGGGTTAAGTGTGTTTTGTTTTTTTTATCACATAAAGAGCAGTTTATTGTAACTGCTGTTTCTGTGTTGGGTTCTACATAAATTTGAGAAATAGTTCAATCCTTATCAATGCGATAAGGGTTGAAAACTATTTTTTACTTTACGTGAACATTGACAAATGTGCCCCCATATGATCAAAGGAACAGATTAGATTTGGCGTAAGCTGTCGCAGTGTGTTTCCAGAATATTCCGCAAAGATCTACTGCCTTAATTTTTTTTTTTATCTCTGCTCGTTTTCTCTCACTGCCCTGCAGCGTGATGGAAAAATGTATGTGCGCAGCTGGAATCTCCCTCAGGGGGGAATTAAATTAGCATTGCAGCTGCACATTTTTTACTGTTACTACACTAAAATTCTGCTAATTTAGAGGTGCGAGGAAAAATAAGCGGATTTGATGCTGCGCTATCTATTATCGCTAATACGATGATTTTAACCCTGATTTCTGCTGCAAGCAAAATCCAGCGATAAGATTACCGGATTAACTGTAATAATGCATACTTTTACTGTAATAATGGTAATAGTGCGCAGGCTGCTTTTACTTTCAGCAATAACATGGCAAATTGAATCCGCCCCCCCCCCCCCCCCCAAAATGGGGAATTGAATTCTCCTCCGAATACTTCTGCCCCTACAGCACTGGAGTCATGAGTTCAATTCCCGACCACGGCCTTATCTGTGTGGAGTTTGTATGTTCTCCCTGTGTTTGCGTGGATTTCCGTCGGGTGCTCCGGTTTCCTCCCATACTCCAAAAAAACATACTGGTAGGTTAATTGGCTGCTAACAAATTGACCCTAGTCTGTGTGTCTGTCTGTCTGTGTGTGTTAGGGAATTTAGACTGTAAGCCCCAATGGGGCAGGGACTGATGTGAGTGAATTTTCTGTACAGCGCTGCGGAATTAGTGGCGCTATATAAATAAATGATGATGATTTAATCCGGATTTCTGCTCAGGGAGCAGCAAAAAGCTGGCGCTGAAATCACCGTAATAACCCGCACCATTACCGTAATATCGGTAATAGTGCGCAGGCTGCGTTACTTTTTACAGTAACGCAGCCAAATGAATCCCTCCCAAAGTTTGATATCTATATTTGTGACTGTGTGTCTATATCTTTTTAGTCTGACAATTTAACAAAAACATTGCAGGGGCAGTTGAGCGATGATCATCACCCTGTCAGCCGCAGAGGGGTCTTATTGCTTGCCAGGCCTGTGGAGGGTGCCTCTGCGCATGCACACTGGAAGCTTGGGCTTTGAATTTGTGATTCAAAATAAAATAAGCCCTTTATTTTAAATTATTATTAGAATGTTAAAACATAGATAACTGTTAATTTACTGAGATGGCATTGACAATCGGAGGACAGCTGTCTTTTTTTTGTAAATAGGTTTCCTCTACGAGGTGGTAGCCATCAGTGGAGGCCACAGGCGATGGCTGGCTACCGCCAGCGATAGTCTTCACTGCCAGAAAGCTTTGGAGAAATTGGTAGAAGGCCTAATTCCTGCGAAAATCCCAGTTTTTGCACAATTTGGGGCTGATCTTTCTTTGATAAATAGACCCTTATATTGACCTTTCACAAGGTTTTTTTTTTTTTTTTCTGCGAGTTTGTTTGCCTCCTTTACAATACCTATTTAGAATCTTGCCTGTGATTAATGTGTTAGGGTATTTATATGAACCCTGAAAAGAACATGGGGGTTTTTGTATGGCATTTAAGATTATTTTATGTACGTTGCTTGATAACTTGTTGAGTAGGGAGGCCTGTGCCTTCCAAAGCTGTGTAATTATTTCTATACAGGCTGCAACTTCTGACTACTTCATATGTTTACTTGTAAAGATGTTCGGTGTCATCAGATCTACAGGTGTTTTTAATATTGAACATTAATGTTATTGTTACTTGCTGTACTTTGTTACATTTTTATATGTTTGTATTGTACGACCGTTAATTTAAAATAAAGGATAGTAGTGGATATAGGGTAAAATTGGATTGCAATATTGAGTCTGGGGGGATTTTCAAAATTGAAACAGATGGGCGGTTGCCTACTCTGGATTAATTTCAAATATAAGTGCAGGATCGCAGGAGATCCAAAATAGGTTGAACTTGATGGACTGGTGTCTTTTTTCAACCTCATCAACTATGTTATTATGTTACTATGTATATTGTTTCTATAGAGTTTGGGTCTTTTCAATCTAGAGTAATGCACTGCAGTAGGCAATGTAGACAGTAAGCTTCAATGTGATAGGAACTAATGTGAATGATTAAACTTTTAGGGGCACATTCAATTACCTTCCTGGATCGCGGCTTCACACGGCCGTGCACATGGGGAATTCAATTCCCCCGAAGTAGCGTTGCGATAACTCTATTACCGATATTACTGTGATGTTAACCCAGCTTTCTGCTTGCAGCTCAGGGAGCTGCAAGCAAAAAGCCTGCGTTGAAACTACCGGAATAGCGGTATTTATGTGCACTATTACCGCACTAGGCCGCGTAACTTTTTACAGTAACACTGGCAATTGAATTCCCCCAAAAAAGTGCAATTGGGGAACTGCCACATTGCAGATTTCCTTTCACATCCCTATAGGGGGTGCAAATGGGAAATCTACGATGTAGCACCATCGGGAAGGAGGCCGACACAAGCTGCCGTGATCCTGGAAGGTAATTGAATATGCCCCAAAGTGCTTAATATGTCGGTACTATAAAAGTAAAGGTTAATAATAATTAAGCAAACATTTATTTTATTTTTTTTTTGACCTATAAGAAGTAATTTGAGTAAAAATTAGGGGAAAAAACAAAATGTACACGCTGCATTGAAAGGCAAAAATGTAAAAACCAATGCAGGAACACAAGATCAACATGACAACCACACTGCATTAATGTGCATTAAATAAGTTGTAGCAGGTTTTTTTTTTATTTTTTTTATGTGTTTAAGGTTATATACCCACAAGTGTTAAAAAGCATGATTTGACTATTGTTCATTCCAGCGAGTAACCATCCACATGTGCCAAAAGGCGTTAGCACTGAACTTTTTGGCACATTTGTGTGTTCCTAGGTGGAATGCAGAGTGTGCATACACTAGCACTCGTACCATCAGTGGCAACAGATAGTAAACCCTTTCTTCCCCATATTTGTAAATAGCTCATTGATTGTTTTAGTAGAATATATTGTGTGTATAATATATAGATCGAAGTATAATCAGTACAGACCAGGGTATTTATTTGTTGTTCCTTTTGCCAATCATCTATAGTACACAATAAAGTAATAACATTGTGATTAGAGTTCTCATATGCACATAATATATTTTCTATTAACCATTTTATGCTGCAGGATAGACACAAGTGATATGATATATTGCGGGATCATTTCCTGTATTAACTGAGGTGGGTGGACACCTTAAGGTTCGGCAGCTTGTGAAGAACACTGCATGCATAACCTTAGTTAACACCTGTTATTTACCATTTTGCATTACTTGTGAATGGTTCTGTGACACCACCATGATCACTAGCATTTCTCCTGCTTACAATATCCAGATTTAGCGTTCAGATCCACTGTATTTCTCACACTAAGCAACTAAAGCACCTGAGATTGTGGTTCACAAGCAATGCCTTTTCAAAAAGCGAGTACCTTTTAAGATCTATGTAGTGATCATAGTGGAATTAGTTATTAAGGATTAAACCATAACATAATTTTGGGTAATAAGGCCTACATCATAACTGCATTGTAAATACTGTGTATCAACTGTAAGCCCTTTCTAATTTGTTTATCTCTGTAAGTCAAATGCAAATGACTTGAAAGCAGAACCCTGCTCTCAAATAGCCTGTGTTTATTCGGTGGCTCTGCAGATAACAGTTGTCACCTTTAGAGAGTGAACAGCTTCAAAGACCTCATGGGGTGAACTATATCCTGGCATAGGATAGAGTTTTGACACCTGAATAAACTCTTGGGAGCCATTCACAGCTTTGAATCCTTACAGACAAAGGCTGTCTATTCAGGTATATAGAAATATGAACTTCAAAGAAAATGCCTTCATATTATGGGAAATTCATTTGGCACTTCATACTGAGATGCAGAAGTCACACCAGGGTTGTGATTTATACTTGCAAGAGGTGCCAGGGAACAACTGTAGTCACATGTCTTTGGCAAAGGTATGTCATATTGTCATAATTCCATCATGTTTGGTATTTAAATGTGTGGGAGATTATGACCAGTTTTGTGATGGGAGAGTTGTCTCTGGGATATACCACAGGAAAGTTAGGTCACATAGTAGAATTGGGTAGTGAATCAGGCATAATGCAAATGGTGATTGTTTGTGTAAAGACGTCTTTAAAAAGCTGAGGCCAGTTACAAGAAATTGTCAGTGTTTTGGGAAATCAATCTTCAAGTCTATCTTCAAGCCAAATTCACTTGGCTTCAAAATATACCACTTATCTGTAAGTTATACTCTGAATTTAATCCCTTTATTTTAAACTGTTTTGCTAGTTTTATATATGTTGTGTCATTGTGTCTTTGATAACCTGTAAGCATTGTACTTTTTGTATATTAAATCTAAACATGTAATCGTTTATGTCCTTAATGCGCTAAACGAATTCATTGCCTGATTAGAAGAGATTCCTTGGCTTGGTTAACTCTATAGAAACCAGTGTGTGAAAGGTTAACTGTTTAAATAGCAGCGCATAGTGTGCGCCATTGGATAATTAAGTCATGGGTTTGCTATGGGCCTTATATGTAGCTGGTGTCAGATGCTGAGAGGTGTGAAGCATATGTCTATGTTGGGAAAGGGACCAGCTAAATCTGTAGCCTGAAAGAGATGGGTGTGAGTGAGGTTTAGGCTGAAATCCTGTGTGTTCGATTACAGTAAGCTTCCAGGTCACAAGTGCGGTTGTGATGAATAAAGGGGGTCTGGATAGGTTTCCTGACAAATTAAGTGATGTATTGTTTGACTGTGTGAATATGATAATACATTAAATCATTAAATGGTCGCTTTCAAAGCATAATTTTCACCCTGGCTATAAGAAGTGGCGTAATTTCTTCCTGTAGCTGGTGGACATTCAGCGTGAGGAAATACTACCTGGGTGATGTGGTAGGTACCTATGGATGTAATCTTGGTACACCACCGTGAATGAAAACAGAATAGTTGCTCCTTCAAATGAACTTGCTCTGTAAGCATAGAGTTATGAACGACAGACAAACCTAGTATCTTCAACTTATATTATTACTTCAAATCCTCCAATTGTTATAAACTCTCATGCTCAATGTCATAAATGCTAAAATATTCAAAGCATATCGAGATATAGCATATTCTCCTTAAATACTGATTTCATTCACATAAATAATTAAAAAACAAAAGTTTAATGTAGCATTATATTAAGCAGTCCTTTCAAAAATTCTTTATCAGAACAAGCTCACTAGATATCTTGATAACGGGAGGGCTGGGTCATTCCATATCGGATCACCACAGGATTTTAAACTGACAGTTTCAGATTGTAATGAAATTTGTTATAATGCTGCCATGGGTATAAGGAACCCCCCCCCCCCCCCCCCCAATCTTAGACTGATATGTACACTAGTTGTTAAATTTTATGCCTTTTATACCTGCACTTTGTTAACAAAAAATTTGTTTTTAACGTTTTTTTTTAATAGCATTTGTAGCTCACCTGATTGAGCTAGAGAGTTGGTCAAGGTCTAATTTTTTTTTTTTTTTTAAACTCTTTATTCAAAGAGGAAACAACAGGAAAAATACAATCAAGCCTGGGGGATCTGGAGGCGGCCCAAGGGCTATATTCCATCTGCGGGAGGGGGAGCCATACTGGATAGACAGCTGCGGCTTACTAGTAAATACCACGGGCCCCACACACTATCGAAATTATGATTTATCATAAAGGTAGGACGTTATACTCCATGCTTGCGACGTGTCCTATGTAGGACCGGAATTCCTGCATAGAGGGAGACTTAGGGTCTTTCCAATGTTTTGCTATTAGGGCTTTAGCAGCTGCCAAGATATGGGAGATAAGCTTATTAGAAGGTGCGCTCTCAACAGGTATAGGGCGAGAGAGAAGGAATGACCAGGGGTCCTTATTTATCTGTTGTTCTGACACAGAGTTTATAAGTAAAGAACTGGAAGTTGCTCAAATCAATTTTTAGGCTATAACAGGTGCATGAAAGGGTGGGGTGATCCTAAAAGGAAGAAACACAAACAAATTCCCCCAGCACACTGCTATAGCCAGCAACAGATCTGCCATTTCTACTGTAGATAAAAATGCAAAAGTCTCGGTTGCACACATTTGCAAATGTATGTTTAAGCCACCCACCTCTCCACGGTGCTTTTGCTAATAGGGTGGTCCTACTCTAAACAATGAGTGCCATATATTTGGGCCATACATATGTGTTTTTAAATTGAGAGCTTACTTACCAAAGAGGTACCCCAGAAACCTCCAAACAGCAATCCAATGTCAGCACTCCCCCTCAGCTACACCAACATGCCCCTCAGACAAATAAAGAAATGGAAGTTGCTCAAATCAATTTATAGGCTATTACAGGTGCACGAAAGGGTGGGGTTATCCTAAAAGGAAAAAACTCTGTCAAATTCCCCCAGCACACTGCTATACTGGGGGAATTTGACAGAGTTTATAAGTATAAGAACCATGTTCCACAAAGGAACTATGCAAGGGCAGGTCCACCATATATGTAGCATCTGTCAGGCGCCGTCTCCGCATCCTCCATGGGTGCCGGAGACGGACACCTTCTACCCACAGTACTCGTCCCTTTGCCTAGCAACGGGACGTCTTCTGGCCACGTGGTTGCGGCTCGCGCGCATGCAAGATTTGCCGCTTTTGTGTCTTAGTAACAGGATGCTTCCCCGGCGATCAGCTGAGTCTGATCGCCGGAAATACTCCTCCTCATTTCCTCCTTTCCTCTATCTAAACTTCACTCTGCCACCATTAGGGTGCCAGAATATTGGTTCTACCCAGCTCCAGTGTTGTTACAGTTCCTGTTGTGTCTCCTGTGTTACCTGACTATTGGCTTGTTTGACTACTCTTCCGGATATCCCTTTGTATTTCATTGCTCGTGCTGGTATTTGACCCTTGGACCGTTCCTGATTACGCTTTGTCTTCTCTCCGTGGTACTGCGTTTCTCTGGTTTCGACTCGGCCTGTCTGACTACTCTCCATTCATTGCTCTGGTAACTATATGGGAGAACCGTGAACTGCACATCGCACGCAGCAATGCCCATACCTCCTTGCGGGGGTCCCTGGTGAACACCGGTGGTGCGTTAGACTCCGCGCCTCCCAGTTTAGTAGTGAAAAACGTGAGAGCATCGTACCTGTCTGGCCGCATTCACGCCAGCAGCTCGGAGTGGCCGTAGGAAACATTCGAGACAACTTATCAGGAGTATAGTACCACCAATAGTACACTTTGTAGGCTGTTTCCTTAATTAATGTAGAGATCAAGCTCTTGGTGATCTCCTCCCAGCATGAGTCATCTGGAGGAGGTCCCAGGTCATTTTTCCATTCCCGCTCATGTCGGCCTGGAGTATCGAAAGTGTATTCTATGAGCCATTATAGATCCGGGAGATCATCCCTTTAGTGAGAGGGGAATGTAGACACATATACTCAAAGGAGGTAAGGGCCCAGAGAACCCTCCTGGGGGGGCATAGACATGGCAAAGTGTCGGACCTGAAGTACTCAAAAAAAAAAAAAAAAAGTGCGGACGAAACAGTTGAAAAATTACGATGAAGTTCTGACACAGAAACCCAAGTTTGATTGACTGCCAGGTCCGAAACCACCCGTATTCCCGCCCTCATCCAATGTTTAAATTGCTGTTTTGAATTGCCAGGAGGGAAGTGTGGGTTGCCCCAGAGAGAAGTCAGAGGTGAGATAGGGGAGGACTATTTATATTTGACCCGGCATGAGTCCCAAAGGGACAAACAGAATTTAGGAGATTGAAGAAGAGAGGAGGCCGCTGGTGGTCTATCTATATTAGCCAGGCCCCAGAGTGATGCCATAGAAGGGACCCCAACATAGTGGGTCTCCAGGTCCACCCATGCTATGGACTGGTAAAGGGCGTAGGTTACCGCCACCTGAGGCCAGATGGGATGCCAAATAAAAAAATGTAATGTTTGGAAAGCCTCTGCCTCCCTGGGCTTTTTGAGCACTGCTACCAAGATTCTAGGGGGCTTGGCACGCCATATAAACTTTAGGAAGGAGGAATGCAAATCTCTAAACACTGAGTCGGTAACCCACATCGGAAGAGTCTGAAAAAGATATAGAGGTTTAGGGACCAAGTTCATCTTCATAGCGATAATCCTCCCACGATCTATCTATATTATCTACTACAACATAATCGCTTCTCCCTGGCACACCTGAGAGAGCAAGGAGTCTAGGGCAACAAGAAATTAACGCTGGTTTTGATTTGGGCCATACAGGTTAACTAGGGTGCATAAGGTATTATTGAGTTTACCCACTAGGGTTAGAAATCGACCGTCGGGGTCAGAATGAGACGTCAAAAGCTCAATTGTCATGTGGGATGCAAAAAGTGTAGCTATCCCCTGTCTTTTTGTCTGGGATCACAAGCATGGAAAGCAGAAGGGTACCGTTTAGACTTCAGTTCCGGATGTGAATGGCAGGTAAAATGTGTTTCCTGAAGAAAAACTATATCTGCCCTATGTTGTTTAAGTGTGAAGTAACGTGTTGTACACTTTTGTGGACTGTTCAAACCTTTAACGGTCAATGAGAAGATCCTAAGCGTCATTGGGAGGTGAAGACCGGGCCGCCTCAGGTCCCCCAACGAGGACCGGTCGCACTACAAAAGAAAATAAGAACAGTTCTAAGTTAACACCGTTGTAATAAAGACAAAGAGTATGAAGAAGTGCCTGAGGTAAAAATGGATAGGAAGGAAAGGAGAAGGAAAAAAGGGATGTGGGGTAGTGGACAGGGCCAGCGTGCGGGGCACACCTGGTTCATGATGTCGTGAGGGAAGGAAATCAAACCACTAACCAAAGTCATTGAAACTGCCAAACAGAGATAAAGAGAATGAACTGAGGGCAGTAGGTGAGTAGCATACTGAAACAATTAGAAAACAATACAATAAAATAAACACACACACAGAAAGTTAGTAAGGAAACCGATTAACCCAACAACTGGGGCCAATGGCCCCTAATTCCTCCCAATCTGCGTGAGAAGGACCGAAAACCAGCGGTCAGTCATGTAGAGAGAAGCTACATGAAACAGGGTGGTTTCTGAAACAAGGAAACACAGTGAGCATATATCAAGGCGGTGGAACTGCAACAGATGGCTTAGCGGTTCATGTCACAGTCGACCACTCTGTAGTTGGAAGTTTCCGGGAGGCAGAAGTGGATTCCAGAGAGCTGGGCAGCTGTCCGATGCCACCAGGTGGGAAAGAGAGGTCGGGGCCGGGAGACCCAGAGTCTCAAGGAGGTTATACTGCTTCCGACATTGAACGAGCTGAATGAAGCTTGTTATGATGCTAGACCAAAAGAAAGAATCGATAGCGAATGTTATTGTCCCTGAGGATAGATGTCACCGGCTTCAATTCACGCCTCTTGAGGAGCGTAAGGGGAGCAATGTCCTGGAAAATTTGCAGCGAGGCATCCTCAAACGAGATTGAGTCAGTCTTGCAAGATTCCCGCAGGATCGCTTCCTTGGTAGTATAATAGTGACAACAGAGGATGACATCCCAAGGTTGGGAGGACTCTTGAGGACGAAGGGCTCTGTGGCCCTGTCCAGGAGAAGCTAATTCTCTGGAGTAGCAGGAGCAAGGCCGGCAAAAAGTCTTTTAAGATATTGGTCTAGGAGGGATTGATCCACCTCCTCAGGGATACCACTGATGCGCAAGTTATTACGCCTGGCCCTGTTCTCTTGATCTTCTTGTTGTTCCTGCATATGAAGCTTGTTGTTATCTTGTTGCAATCGTTGGATGTCAGTCACCGTGTCCCTGTGGGAAGAGGCAGCTTCATCCATTGTAGTTTCCAAATGGTTCGTCTTTTTCCCGAGGTTTTGGAGTTCCACCCTTAGTGAGCCTATAGCTTTTTGTACTTCTGTTTGGACCGCCTGCACTGATTTCCTTGTCTACTTCACCTCCCGGAACAAGGATTGTAAATTCTTGGGAGTGAATGGCGAGGAATCCGAGTCGTCCGAGTGAGCTTCGCGATGTGAAGAGGAGGTGCTTGGGGTCTTTGTCTCAGAAAATGCAAATTTCTTGAGGCTCTGAGAGAGATCTGATCCACCCGTTTTCCTGCCACCCTTTGACATGGTATACTCAGGGAGTCGGTCACCAATAGATCAACCAGGGTGGGCTGTTGTGAAGGTTTCTGTGTTTAGATTAGAAAAGAAGACATCAACACGACTTTCCAAGCGAGAGCCCTGGTGCAGGAGCCATGCAGAGCGTCGTAACTTACTCCATATCGTGGCTTATATTAAAGCAGAAAAATGTCCAGCCAGGTAGAGGTCCAGACCTCTCCAATTGCGAATATGAGGAAAGATGTCCGGGGAATGCTGCAACTTGTGCGCTTGGATGGAGTAAATACCCAGAGACAGGAAAAGAACGCTGTCCTGGAGATATGCACCCTTTCGTGACAAAGACAATAGCTAGGCGGTATAAGATAACCAAATCCAGCGGAATGTTCGGACCCTCTTTGGAGAGTGTAGGAAGATAGAGGGGTGCTGATATTATGGTTCCTATTAACTCCTGCAGCTTCAGAGCCCCTATATGTAGATGGAGATATGCAGCTTTGGTAATAGAGATTGCAGTACCAACTATCAGGCACTGGAGGGCTGCAGGGTATTATTGAACACAGCTTGCGGCCTACTCTGTGTAGTGAGACTGCACCGAGATTGCAAGGCAGGTGCAGTACACAGGGGAGCGTTCGGCACACCTCACTGGAAATCCAAAGTCCCCACTGCTTGTCAGATGCGAGAGCCTGCAGAAGGATGCTGCCGGTCAATAGACCTCCTATCAGGTAGGACCAGGCACTTTTAACTTGCTCCCTGCAGAGATTTTCCAAGGGGGAGGTACTGGGCAGACTGTGGGTCAGTACCTGGTGTTTAGGCACCATAGACACCAGAGGGTCCAGGTCGCTGGGTCTAGGGATACACTTACCCCAGGAGAGGGAAGGATTGGATCTTTGCAGCGCCACCTTTCCGCGCCCCCACCGGGAGGACAGCAATCGCCCAGCTCCGAGGCTTTCAAACCGGAAGTAGGCCCTTCCTCTTCCAGGCAACATCGGGACGGCCCCACACAACTCTGCAGCCCCAGGCACAAGAGCCCACACAGGGACCGATGTCCCCAGCCACTGGGTGAGTCCCAAGATCGGGGGGCAAAGCAGGCAATGGGACAAACAGGTGCGGCCGAGTCCCACACAGGACAGCCGAGAGGTGACCGTAGCGGATGGTCTGCGGGGGCTAGTCCACCAATGGGGGCACTGAGATGCAGCGGTATCAGGGCGCCACGGTCGCGCCAGACGGGCCCGCACCACTTCCAGGCGGATCACTATGCGACCGGAGGTACCTCCGGCAGCTGCAGGCACTCCCCCGCCTCCCAGATGTAAAAAGGGAGAGCAGGGACTGGAATTTGGGGCGAGATCTCATCTGCTGGAGTGTTTTTCAGGCTCGTTATCCACAGCTTCTGAAAACGTGCCCGCATAGTATGGCGTCTTGGCCATGCCCCGTCAAGGTCCAATTTTAAACTTTTTATGGGCTTTCATAACACAGAAGTATGTTTCAATAAAAATGTGAACTTTTGAAATTCCAAATTTTTGTTTCTCTCCAAAGCCATATTTTTACATTTTTGAAAAACATCTTAAATTGTTCATACTGTTAATAAATCCCAAAGTTTTGGGGGGATAATGATGGGATAACCTGCTACAAGAGCTTTCAGTTTTGAGTGATTCATGAAAATGTTTGTTGGTGCACTACACATTTTGAGAAAATCAACAATACAATATTTTTTCAAATTCATTTTAGAGGAAGGCACGTTTCTCTTCGGGTGTGTGTGGGGTATTTAACAGACAGCACCTGCTCTCACTTCAGTGCAAGCTTAAGTGGAAAGACACTTCAATTGTGTTGTATATGCCCACCTTTTACATTTCCCTGGATCACTGCAAATGGCCAGGGTGGTGTTTATTGAAGAAAAGCTCCTTGGTTACTAATTTAAGCCCACCCAAACCTAATCTGACCCTGGACCATTTGTTCCACATTTGAAAAAGCAGAGTGTTTAATTACAGTGGAGTATCAGACTGGCAGAATGTCTGCTGGGAGGCAGAGACACAGCAGACTGAGGCTTCTTGTGAGTACAGTGTTGCTTCTGAGCATGCGGCCAGGCAGAGAAGAGAATGCACAACCCTGCTGATCTACATGGGTCAGAGGAGCATGTGATTTGCTCCTCCAATCAGAGCTCAGCACATGCTCCTCTCACCCCTCAGCAGAGTCTCGTGGGAATTATTTCCCCGACTCCCTGGTATCCCGGTCCAAGCCTGGTTTGGTATTTTAATTGGTTAGGAGAAGTAAAGAAGAATAAAGATGGAGGAAAGTGACAGGTACCTTATGTTGCATTCTTTAAACCCATTTAAAAAATGCTACTCATGCTTCTAATAAGAAAAGGTTGAGATCTGTTTCAGAATGGATGTGTTAATTATTTTCTGAAATGCCAAAAGTTGCAAAAGTTTGTGCCAGCTGTAGAAAATAACTCGGGACATTTAAAAAGTGCAGTAGGGTCATTGTTCAGTTCCTCATGATAATGTAGTATCAGCTCCCACTTGCTGACATCGGAGGGTATGTAACTGCTGTCTATGAAAAATAATGGTATGTCGTGTTTATTCCGGAGAAAGATGAAAACCTCGAGGAAGTGAAAGTGACCTCCCTCAATCCAGCTGGTACACCACCATCTTTAATATACCCAGGGAAGTAGAATGTTTTATCTATTACTGTGGTAAATGTTCTGTGTAAGGTGACTCCAACAGGTCGAATGTACACCCTTTCTGAAATGGAAATACTAAAAACAAATGGAGTCTTCGGCCAGTTCCATCAAGTAGCACCATCCATCCTGAACAGCAGCACCAAATGGGAATGATATGTAGTAAACTTTCTTAAAATATGTGAAAGACATAAAAATATCACAGATGTTTTAAATATTTTCAAATTAACATACTGGGGGGGAATTCAATTGACCAGTTTTTTTTTTTTTTTTTAACACTGCTTTAGCTCATTTTGGAGTGGGTTAATGCAACTGGAGCACTTATAATTAACTTATGGTATAAATTTAAAGGAAATGGCGCAGGGCGCTTACTTATATAATTGCAAATGGACCTATTTTTGATATTATTTGTATTTTGGTAAAGGAGATATCTTTATTTCTGAGACCAGGGGAGAAAATTCATTCTTCCTAACCGCAGTAGGAAGGGCTTACAAATGCTGCCACTACTGGCCTCCTTACCGGCATCCAGTACGAGGTTTCTTCTGGTTTACTGACGCTGCGAGTGTACCCCATTTTCGGTGTACCCGGGCTGGTACCCCTGACCCGTTCCTATGGATCAGTGTTGCTGTGGGTGGATCCCGCCTGGCCAATCACACTGACCAGAGCTGCTGGGTAGCGGGCAGAGCAGTGGTACCGAAAGCTGGGTCCATACCTCGGAGACAGCCGGGAACGGATTAGATTTTGGGTTTAATCTGGAGGTCACATGGATAGAGAAGTTTCCAAGCAGGTCTTTGAAGCAAGTGATGTTTATTTGCTCACCCTGGTTGAAGGTACTGGGGAGCAGGTCAGATGAAACAAGAAGAACAATTTTCAATACAGGACAGTGCGTTTTATACAGATGCAATTTGTTTACCCAAACATGGATTTACATACAATGCAAATCTAACAATAATTACAATAATCTGTGTTATCCTAAAACTTGCTGTGATTTTCTGCTAGACCCTCATGCATCAAAAGGTCTAGTTAACATGAGATTAACATGGGTCCTTTCTTCAGACAGCTGCAGAATACACATTCCCAAAGAAAGTCACAAAACCCCAAACAAGTCATTTTCCTATTCCAAGATACATAAAAGACTTCCTTAACAAAGTCTTATTGTATCAGATATATACCTCCAAAATAATGCATTTCCTCTAGCAAAGTTAAAACAACAAATTTATTCCCCTGGTCTCCAGAAATAAAGATATCTCCTTTTCCCACATATACACTATCAAATATAAGTCCATTTGCAATTCTATAAATACGCCCCCTGTGCAATTTCATTTAAGTAAATTTATACCATTAGTTATTTATAAGTGATCCAGTAACATAACAGCTATATATAGGTATTTATATATGCGGGGTGGTATGTATGTATGTATGTATGTATGTATGTATGTACTAATGTGCATGAACTAGTGTTTTGTATTTAAATTTAGTTTTAAACAAAAATGAAGTATGTTATTATTTAAATAGTATTGTGTAGTGTAATGCTAATGTATGCCAATTCAATGGAATGAAGAAAATTCACAAAGCCAGATGCTATGCAGTCACCAAATCAGTCAACCGCTATCCGCATTGACAGTTTGCTGGTGGTAGCGTTATTTTTTTCTTTCCAAGATGGCCTCATTAAACCATCCCCTCCACTCCGTAATAAAAGTTAGTGTGCGGGGGCGGCGTTAAAAAATTTCACATTGAATTGTACGATTTTTTTATACAGCGTTGGCTAAAAATGGTCGCGCCATCGAGTCAAAACCTACACAGGAATATATATATATTTTTTTTTTTTTGTTATGCGGCTCAGAAAAAAAAAGAAACCGCTGTCAATTGAATCCCCTCCTCACTGTGTCATTGTACGTAATATACATCAAATGGATTGTTTAAGGAGATGAATTAAAAGTAATGAACAGGCCTAGATAGTTCTCATTTTCATTATTTTGACAAACACGCCACAGTGAAAACTCTTGTAGCAGATAATCCCAAAATAAAATTTTGGGGATTTAACAGTGTGAACAATTTGAGATGTTTTTCAAAAATTTAAATATATGGCTTTTTGAGACAAAACGAAATTTTGATTATGAAAATCTTACATTTTTAGTTTTGATTGAAGCCTACTGCTGTGCTAAAGCCCATAGAAGGCTGTTTAAAATGAGACTCTAGCTCAATCAGGTGAGCTAGAAATGCAAATGAAAAGAAAACATTAAAAGCAAATTTTTCGTTAAAGTGCAGCTTTAAAGGCATATAACTTCAATATCAGTGCACATATCAGCCAAAGACTTTTGGGTTTTCATTACACCCATAGCAGCATTTATAATACAAAATTTAATTCTAATTAGAGAATGTAAGGTAGAATTTTTTTTCTAAAATTGTGTTTATCTGATTTGGAATGAACCGATCAACAGTTATGCTTACAGAGTAAGTTCATTTGAAGGGGCATCTATTCTGTTTTTATTCACATGGTGTACTAAGATTACATTCATAGGTACATACTACTCCACCCATATTATAGTGGTCTTTTGTGGTTTAATCCCGTATGAAGATACCGGGTTTTCTGGCCAAATTCTACCTTCTAAGGTTCTTATTAGTCACTCATCTGTCCCTTACCCAACTAGCTTATGGTGTTAGTCACCTGGCTATTTGCACTTGACGACCCGTTGATCTACTAATGTATTTCACTGGCAGAGAACGTCAACTCTAAAAACGAGCCACCCTGCAGCTTCCAGTCCCAGAATGAATTCCCCCCCCCCCCCAGTGGCTCCTTATATCTAGAGTCTAATTTTCACAGTCTTCTGCCTTCCATGGTCAAACCCCTGGGTCTATCCTTCTTAACCATTGGTGGGTGCTGTATCAGGGGGTTGGTAGGAAGTGGAGATGAGCTGTGCTTCCACAGAAGGTCCCCTGTGGGGCTCTAGACAAAATGTCTGAACTAGTCATGTTGAGAACAATGGATACTAATTGGCCTTCTCCCTCACTTGTATCCTGCAATTTGATCCTTACCCATAACCCACCTGGCTTCACTTTAAGGACAATGACTAACAGCTTCCATGCAATATCAATAAGATGCAATAAACAACATATTTACAATAAGCTACAATATTCCCTTATCCACATGTAATTAGACACTGCAATGGTATTCTGTTGAGCTAGGGAACAAAAGCAAGGACTATAAAAAGTGCATGCTATATTCTACATTTTGTGAGAAACGACACAGACTGGTTAGGGTAACGTTTCACCACACCCGGTATGGCATTATCTTCCACCTAATAGTATATCCCATACTGTATCTTTTTTTTTTTTCCCTCTAGATTATCATCCGGAACCATTCTGGTGCAGTATTCTTGGATTTTTCTGCTTTGAACATTTTATGAACTATATGCTAAAGTTTCTTTAAAAAAAGATGTTTCTTTTTCAGGAGCCTCCTATGTTAAGACTGGAATAGTTATGTTTACATTCAGTTGTGACTTTAAACTATATTTTTGTTCTAGAAGTTAACATGTATTAGAGATACTTGGTTCTCCGAGAACCGAGCCCATCCGAACTTTGCAGATCCGAGTACGGAGCCAAGACGGCCCGGTACTTTGTCCGCCCTCGGAAGTGAAAACGAGGCAAAACGTCATTGGGTCTAGCAAGCTGTGGATTCTGTAAGTACTGCTCTCCACGGTGACCTGGCGCCATTTCACAGAAAGACACTGAAGGGGTAGCATGGTTCTTGGCAGTGTCTATTGCAGATGGGCAGCGTCATATCTAAAAGAGAAAAAGGAGGGGTGGCAATTTTTCGTAAGTGTCCAGTCACATTCTGCTGTGCCATAGCTCATACAGAAACAGGAGGGGTGGCAGACATTCTCTCCAGTCTTCAGTCACATTGTTCTTGTCACTTTCCAGTCTCCGTCATGATGATGCTAGTCCCTTTACATCATGTGCTAAAGTCTATGTTCAAGTGCATAGTGGTTTTAAGTCAGGGAAACAAAAATGTAAAAAAAAAAATGCTTTTTAAAGAAAAAAAACACTTTAATAAAGGTGAAATTTTACTATGCAAAAACATAAAATTGCCAACATGCCATTCTGCCCAAAATATTAACAAGCATTCCAGCATCAGCTAACTTCCTTCTTTCAGCTAGATCCCCCAGCACCTGCAATCTACATTGTCGTCATCATCCTCACCCTTATCAATGTGTACATCATCCTCACACAATACTAATTCATCCCCGCTGGAATCCACCATTACAGAAGTCTCTGTACTTTGATGTAATGCCCTTCCTCGTCGAATTTGTAGTTAATTTTATGGCAGAGCTGTCACGATTTTTGCCCAATTCTTTTAAACCAGACCAAATATCAAAATGTTCTCATGAATCATCTGCATCACAACTGGGTGTCTTGGGAAAGCTACGTTTTTTTTCCTAGCAGCAGTTGCCAGAAAAACTGAAGGAGGAGACGTCATCGTGTCATGTACCACTTGAGCTGTCAGCTTGCTGACCAGGAGCTCATTGCATCTCTTGAGATCTGGATCAGTTGGAAAGAAAGAGAGGACATAGCTCTTAAACCTAGAATCAAGCACAGTAGCCAAACTGTAGTGATCCAATTTCAAGATGTTTATAACTCTTTGATCCTGGCAAAGCGAATAAAGTACTTGATCACAAGTCAGACAAATTTAGCGGAATTGCTTAGTTTCATCTTCTCCTTCAATTTCTCTAGCTGCCAAAAGTCTAATTGGGGGAATCACTTGACTCAAGCTAGCAGTGTCTGAACTCACTTCACAGGTGACTACTTTGAATGGTTTCAGCACTTTACACAACACGGGAAGTATTCTGCGCTGTATTAAATTCGATTCTTCTTGCAGCAGCTGCAATCTCCTACATGCTGTTGTAGAATGCCGATAATGACCCAAATTATTTCTGGACACCGATAGCATCTCCTGCATGTCACTAATTTTTTTAAAAAGCTTTGTACCACCAAGTTAATTGTGTGAGCAAAATAGAGACTTCTGTAATGGTGGATTTCAGTCGGGATTAATCAGTATTGACTGATTATGTACACACTGATGACGGTGAGCATGATGACCATGTAGATTGCAGATGCTAGGATATAGCTGAGAGGCAGAAGCTTGTTGATGCTGGAATGCTTATTAATATTTTGGTAATATAACATGTTGGCAGTTGTGTTTTTCTACAGTAAAGTTTCACCTTTTATTAGTGTTTTTTTTTTTCTTTAAAAGGGTACAAGTGTTTTTTGTTTTTTTTTACATGTTTGTTTTTGACATTTATGTTAGAGACTTCTGTAATGGTGGTTTCCTGCGGGGTTGAATTAATATTGTGTTAGGATGATGTACACACTGATGAGGATGAGGCTGAAGATGACAACATCTTGCTACTGTAGAGTTCATTGAAAGCACTGTTACCTTAGCTGAATTAAGCCCATTGTTAGCTTGCTTTGTGGGGGGCCCAAACAAACCAAGCACTTTTTAGCCACAAAAGTGGCACTCCTTGTCGCTGAAGTGTTTAGTTTAAGTGTGCATGTCCTTTTAAACATCCATTATAAGGGTGGGTGTGAGGGTCCCAAAGACAATTTCATCTTGCACCACTGTTTTTGTTCAGCTACCGCTGTGTGCCAATGTTGCCTACATGTGATATAAGTGCTGAAGTTTTGTATTCAATCATCCTTTCAATTGCTTCTCTCTTGTACGTGTGACTACATACTTTGTTTTTCACTGGGTTCACCATCCCCAACTGTGTTTATAGGAGTGCTCTGGGTGACTGCGATCTCCTCGTCTTCATCTTCCAAATATTCATCTGCAGGGGCCAGTGATGCACCCATTTGTTTTCTCAGATCTCTTAGCTGTTCTTTAAACTGGACATATTAATAATCCTGCTTCAGGGCATTCTTCTGAAGCGCAGTGCATGTCTCGTGTACAAGCTCTCAAGTCTAGGATCTCATCCGGTTAGTCATGTTTTAATTTAAGTGCGGTCTCCTTAACTGCATCTATATATTTGTTTAAATCTCTGTTCAATGCAGCTTATTTCAAGATGATGGATTCCAAGCTGCCCAGATGTTACGTGTCGCAGTCTGTCTGAAGCAGATCTAATGCCACTACAGTTGTAATATCCATTCCTGTGTCTACGTAAGTTCGGCAGTTCTTCAGGGATGAGAGGGAGGTATCCAGAGAGAAGATTAAAGATGCAGCACAAGCAGACATGGTATAATGTAGATTTCATTGACAGCACTGTTGGGCTTAAGGCAGCTAAGCTTTTGGTAGCTTGTTTTGTGGGGGACCAAACAAACCAAGCACTTCATCCACAAAAGTGGCACTCCTTGTAGCTGGAGTGCTTGTTTTAAACTGTACATATTATTTTCAATATCTTACATGTGGGTAGGAGGACCCAAGGACATTTCCATCTTGCACCACTTTTCTTTTCTGCCATTGCTGTGTGGCAATATTTCTCAGATGTGCTATGAACTGCCGTATGTTTGTGTTGTTGCTGTGTCGCTTAGCATCCAGGTAGCTCGCTGCAGTCTTTGGCTGAAAGTGGATGAAAATAATATTGTGACCTGTGATGTGGTCAAAATTGACTGGAAATTAGTGCTATTGAGTTTAATAATAATGTAAGAACAAAAAAGAGCAAAATTATGTGATTTAGTAATTTTTCTAAAAAATACAGATCCAAAACACGCAAGGGTGGTTTTGCCAAAATGCAAACTTGATCCAGATCCAAAACACACAGGGTTCAGTGAACATCTCTAATATGTATATGGTGTGCGCCTGAAATATACAAAGGTTCCTAATGACCTTCTCTGGTGTAATGAGTGCAAGGTGTTAGGGTAATTTTACCTCTCCTTTATCAAGTCCCTTCAGATATCAGTGAGATAAGATGCTGGTTAACCAGGAGAACAGTAATCAAGACAGACATGCCAATGTCAAGATAGAACTGAGCTGTGCTCGTTTATTAGTGGGATACATTTATACATGAAAAAGCGTTTGATCTGGTTATAGAACAGAAACACATGATTGATATTTTCCTAAATAAATATAAATCTTCTAACAAAGCTAGTTAGTTCTCTTCATGTCACTTTTTATGGGTTCTTATCAACTTTCACTGGAGCCAGTACTCCCAATGTCCTCATCAATTATCCCCTGTCCTAGGGGTCTTTGAGATAGTTCAAGGCTGGAGCTGGTCATTACGCTGAATGTATTTTTAAGACAAATACCAAGATTTTTAACTCCTTCACATATCATTATTACCATTATCGTTGAGGACCTAGAAATGCTTTCACAAAGGAATGTCTGATTTTAATGAATTTGATCAATGCTACGAGGAAGAAGTTTTGTTTTTATTGTAGTAGTAATTTATTTATCCAGAAGTGGGTGCTTTACATGTATGAGTGTTTTGAGAAAATCGCCCAAGTCAGGGTTTAATTATTTATTTGTCTGTATATAGGCAAAGAACAGGAATCCCATAAGGAAGTCACATATATCTTTTTATTTTTGAGTTTACCGGCTGTGGTAAAAGCCTGAGTAAAATTGTCTGAAGTAGCTCTATAACTTTTGTAGTAAAACTTTACCAGACTTCTATCATATCTTTTGAAAACAAGTAACACATCTTTAATTTCAGATGATGTGCCAATGTTGTCTGAGCTTTCTTTATTCAGATGTAACATTTTGCAGTTACCCAAAGAAATACTTTATTGGCATATAAATGTCAAGTTTAATTTGCTGAAATATTGTTATAGTTCTTCATTGTTTATTTATTAGTTGGGTTAGGTTTGTGCCCATCCCTGTGATTTTCAGATCCCATTCTAGGTTCACTTTCATACCAGCAGTTGACAGGAAAGGACGTGTAGCCATTCTGATCGTCTACTGTTTATCTTTAACTCTTAAATGGTTGATGAGGGAAGATGCTTAAATTAAGGGGGAACTGTGATGAGATGGACCGCCTATGCCACCCTGTCTGTTGTTGCTGGGAATAGGCTGGGCTTGTTTTGCCACTGTCCCTTTTCGTTATTCCGTATAAGCCCCCCCCCCCCCCCCCTGCCGCAGTTGGAGGAGCCTGCTGCCACCACTGGCGTCCAGAACCACTTTTCCTTTGAGGTAAATGTCGCTGCTAGTGTACTCGTATGCTAGTACCCCTGACCCTAACTATGGATCAGGGTGCTATGGATGGGTCCACCCTGGCCTATCGCACTGGCCAGAGCGCGCTGGGTAGCGGCAGAGTGGTGATACTTGAAAGCTGGGTCCAAACCTCAGGAACAGCCGGAGAACAGATTAGATTTAGGGTCTAATCTGTAGGTCATAGGATTACATCAATATTGATGAAGTTGTCAAGCAGGATCTTGAAACAGAGTATTTATTTCGCTTAAGTGTCCTGACAAGGACAGTTCCAATGATTTAAAGGTATCAGTGGTCAGGTCACATGGAACATCAGAATGATACATTTCAGTTTACAAGGGCTCTCATTTTATACAGTTTTAGACACCGCTTCACAGGCTATGTTTAGAATCGGGATGCAATTTGTTTATCCAAACATGGATTTACATGCAATGCAAAGCTAACAATATTAATGCTTATCTGTGATGTCCTGAAACCTTGCTGTGATTTCCTGTATCTTACAGTGGACATCTGACGGCAAGTCTAATTACCCCTTCCTTTCCCTTAAGGGATATTGGACACTCACATCAAAACGTCTAATCAACATGAGATTAGCATGGGTGCTTTCTTACAACTGTTTCAGAATACACATTTCCTCCAAAGAAAAGAGAAAAGTTGCATACCCCAAACAAGGCATTTCCTTACACCACGTTATACAAAAGTCTTTCTAAACAAAGGCTTATTGTATCAGAAATAATGCATTTCCTCTAGCAAGGTCAAAACAGAAAAAAAGAATTTTCTCCCCTGGTCTCAGAAATAAAGATTTCCTATATCAAAATATACACAATATCAAAAATAAGTGCATTGGCACTGATATAAATAAGCGCCCTGCACTATTTACAGTTACTTGTAACTGTAAAGTTACTTGTAAGTGATCCAGTCACAGGAACATTGGATTGGGTTAAAGTCATTATGGCCCAAATATAAGATAAAATCATCTTCATTTAGTAACTTGCTCGTACTTTTTTTTTTTTTTTTTTTAATAATGAGACCTTAATATCCCTATGATTACTTAAGAGGAAACCACATATTCATATGAGTCCTCTCAGGAAAGCCAAATTTTTTGTCTTTGAATGAAATGTTACACACTTGAAGTAGTATAAAGCTACAATTAAAGACCACCATAAGATTTTCTTTTTTGTGCACCCCTCGAACCTTTCTCTCTGTATAGGTCACTTGATATGTACAAGCTGTTCATATCAAGTTGTGCAAGAATGATGTAACTTCATTCTTTCACAAGAACTGATTCCTGGTTTATTGTGGAAAATGCTGCCCCATGTGGTGGTCCAGAATATCCCATAAGTAATCATTTGGGCTCATCTGGTGAATCAGAAGGCCATGAAATATGGATAACCTTTGTCATGATTCTCAAACCATTCTGCGACGTCACATACTCTGTAGATAGCTGCATTATCATCCTGGAAGACACCTCTTCAGTCAGGAAAGAAATGCAGTAACACAGGGTGGAAATGATCACTCTGTACCATTAGGAAGTAATTAACATCTTGCTTTCTAAGGGAATGATTGCATTCAAACTACATCAACGCATAACCACCAGAATCCTTCACTCTTGGAAACAAGCACTTGGAAAGGTAATGTTCTTTAGGTTAGGGAATCACATACAGTGCCTATTTGTCAAACATTAATCTGACCATATCCTCATCCTCCACGTCTAGGTAGTCTATTCCCTGTGCTCTTTGTACCACTAAACTTGCAAGCATACATTGCCAGTATGCATGTGTTGGGAGCAGTTTTTGAACTGTAACCCAACTATGATATCCTGCTCTGGCGTTTTCATCAGATCGTTTTTTTTATTAAACTGCTTCCCACAGGTTGAAGTGTGCAGTCAACTGTTTTGCCTTGCACTTTGAGTAAGTGCATAGATATTGCAATACTGGAGTATGCACTTTCACCCACTAATGCCCTTTGCTGATGATTTTTCTGGATGTTTCCTGCTTACATTCACTTCAGAAACCATTGGTCTTGAAATGTAAGCAAATTGAGCTGTCTTGGTCACTGACATGACTGCCAAACTCATGCTAACAGTCATCCCTCATTAAAAATTTCTAATGTCTTTTTTCTTGCAGCATGTTAACCATAATTATAAACTATTTTTATTTATGCTGGTATGTTACATGCATAAGTAATGCACTAGTCACACGTGTGGAATCACTTGTCTTTCACTATGCTTGATCTCTTCTCGCTAATTCACACAGGTGTTAAAGCTTTATTTTTCTTTTTCTTTTTTTCCCCTTGGTCGACTACCTGTACTAGTAATAAAAATAATTGATTGGCTCCTCTAAAAAAATGTTCTGCCTGGGTAGTCAATTAAAAAAATATGCTGCACATAGGAGGGACAAACGTTTCATTGCTCCATCAGCTCTACCTACTTAATATAGTGTGAGTGAGGGGTGTTACAGTGGATTTAATGTGTATTTTGTCCTGGGTGTCAAGGTCCACACTGCAGTTTGTCTTCAAACGTGCTCCATCTGTACACTCCTTGGTTTCTGGTTATTAAAACTGCAACATAAATTGTATAAAGTACATGTTTGATAATACTTGGTGAACAAGCAGATTATAATTTAGAGTATGTATGTGGGTCTGCATTAATTGCTTTTAACTATATATCTTTAATTATTATTAACTATGGGAAAAATCATTATTTTTCTTTTCATATTCTCTCATGTTTCCCCAGTATTATGCTGGTAAGTGAATACCATCTTTGCCCACATTAACATTAAGCTGCCCAGGAAGGGGCTCTGTCATGGGGACGTGTCCTTGTGTGGTGTCGGGCCACTCCCCCTGTCTATTTAGGCCTATCACGGCAGGGGGCTGGCCCATAAGAAAGTGTTTAGCCCCGCCCTACCCACTTCACCAACGAATGGGGCATGATGCGGGAGGTTGCCCTGCTCTCTCGAGTCTGGGAGAGCTCCCAAAAATTCCAGACTCTCCCGGAATACATTTTATTTCAGTATGCTTAGAATTTTTTTTTTTACCTGTAGTTAAATTGTGTGCAACAAAAAATATTTCCATCATTTAAAGTGTTCACATTATCCCATATAACTGTCAGATGTTCTGGACATACTTTCAATAAACTATGTTTACAATAGTTGTAGTGTGACACTGCGGAATGGTGTGTGTGCATATGGAACTAGTTTGAAGTTCCCGCTCACACCCATCTTGGTGGCTGTTTCAGAATTGTGAACAATAACTCTACTATCGGAGATTACTGCTTTAAAGAATGTAGGTTAATAAACACAATGGTTATTGATGGGTTTTGTTTTGTTTTTCTTAACAGGTACTGAATTCAAGCTTAGATTTTTCATCTTCATTTAGCAATGCAACGAACAATTAAGTAAGTATATAATTTTATGTCTTCTAATTTCAAGTTTTGTCTAGCTTCCAAGACATTGGCAGAGTTGACACATTAAAATTAGATGCGGTTAATGTAGCATTATGTGATCATGCTGAAAAATGGATATTATACAGATAGAGGATATAGAGATTAGTAAGCCATTCATTGACTGCCCAAATGGATCTACATCCTGTTAGGTTTAGTGTACTAGGAAGTAGATCTTAGGCTTATACACTCAGCAGACAATCTCCTGCTCCGACATTAGACTAGAATTGGTAGATCACTGGCAGACTGTGCTTCTAGTAGCATACTGTTTTGAATTTTATTTATTGTGTATTTTACACATACTTTTTTTTTTGTTTTTTATCCTCTCGCATACTGTTATTGTGGGTTTTTTTTTTTTGTATGTATTGTGATTCCCGTTTCAATAGGTATATCTCACCCCTCATAAAACAGCAGTAAGAAATAGAATAGTAAATGTGACAGGATGGACTGCCTATGCCACCCTGTCTGTTGCTGCTGGAAACCAGCTGAGCGTACTTTGCCACCGTTCCTTTTCGTTATCCCAAATGCGCCCTCTTGCCGCAGTAGGAGGCACTTACAGTGCTGCCACCATTGGGCTCCTTACCGGCATCTAGTACCGGGTTTCTTCTAGGTAACTGACGCTGCGAGTGTACCCCGTTACTGGGGTACTTGGGCTGGTAACTCCCAACCTCTTACTATGGATCAGGGTTGCTGTGGATGGATCCCCCTTGGACTATTACACTGACCTGGGCTGCAGGGTAACAGGCAGAGCGGTGGTACCGGAAAGCTGGGTCCAACCTCAGAAACAGCCGGAGAACGCATTAGATTTAGGGGCTAATCTGCAGGTCACAGGAATACAACAATATTGAAGATGTTTTCAAGCAGGTCTTTGAAGCAAGTGATGTTTATTTGCTCTCACACTGGTTAAAGGTACCAGTGCTAAGGTCAGATGAAATCAGAAGAACGATACATTTCAGTTTACAGGGCAGTGCTTTTTATACAGATTTGGACACAGGCTACTTTTAGAATCGAGATGTAACCTGTTTACCAAAACATGGATTTACATGAATTGCAAAACCAACAATATTTACACTTATCTATGAAATTATAGAGGCGCTGTGATGTCCCGCATCACATGCTGTTTACAATGTTCAGAAAGGTTTGAACACTCTGACAGAAGGCCACATAGTAACGACCCCCTGCTGGGTCTTTGGCCAGAGCACACAATTGACACTTCATCACAAAACTTAGTTAGCAATTCCTGCTATCAGACTCCCTCCCCATATCCCTAACTGGAGGTTTCCACTAGCAACCTTACAAACCCTAAACAATGACACTTCCATACAAAACACATTCCAATACAAAAAGACCTCTATCCACAAAGGCTCACTGTATCAAATATATACATCAGAAATAAGGTATTTCCTTTAGAAAGGTTAAACAGAAAAACTAATTTTCTACCCTGGTCTCAGAAAATAACGATTTCCTATCACAAAATATACACAATATCAAAAATAAGTGCATGTACAATTATATAAATAAGCGCCCTGCACTATTTCCTTTAAATAAATTTATGCCACAATTTATTTAAAGGTCATCCAGTCGCAGTAAACCATAAGGTAATCAAAATAAAAAAAACTGCAATACAACCTTGATCAGAATTTAGTTGAATCACTTTTAAGCCAGTAGTATTTTTAGACAGATTGACTGATCCCTTAAAAGTATGTTTTTGGATCTATCTTTATTACCTTTGTACATCAAGATAGAGCAATACTTACCCATTTCTCGTTACAGAAATGCTCAAGCTAATTTAGGGTTTTGATAGGATTAATGTCAGCACTCTTACCGGGCCCCTAAAGAACATTTTCCAGTTTTCTCCGCAGAAAATTTTGCCAATCGTGTGGCATCAAGAAGTAGTCTGGTGGGGGCCTTTGCAATAATTAAATGTTGAAATATTGACTTTATATTGATTTAACCTTGAGATTAACATTTTAAATATTCTTCTCTTCTAAGAGACCCAGTTTTCTGCAGCTTTTTCAAAATCAAAATCTGTAGGATCTGGTCCCTCTAGTGAAATCGGCATCAGCATCATTATTGTGCTCTGCTTCATACGATTTCTTAAACCGGTTTTAATTTTGTTTTTAGAGTAGAAAATTCTCTCACTTTCAGCTGTGCTTACAGGTAGATTCTTTGAGCTCAGTTGTTGAAAAATTTATGCATTATTTGTTTTGAATCTAGATTTTTGTATGACTAGCTCAAACAATTTTGATGCAACTGCCCATTCTAGTTTACTATTTTCATAGTTTTAAGATTGCAATCCTTCCATTTTTAGAATGCTCAAAAATAATCTCACAAGCCTCATTTTGATCATGGCTGTCTATACTTAAAACTCTGGCATATCTGGAAATCTTGCTTCTGGGTGGTTAATAACTGTGTCTATGTATTTACCATAGATATTCATTTTAAAAGCAGTAGCATTAGCATCAGAACAATTTATTGGAAGGTCTAACCATTCACCAGAAAGATGTAGATGGAGATTCTTAAATGAGTAGCAGTGGTGTGTGTTTCAATCCCATAATGCATAGTTTTGTAGATTCTAAAATGGGTCTATTTCTGTTAAATTGACATCTTGCCTTCGCCAAACTTTACACAATTTAGACAAATAAGGCAGAACAGCTGAAAGCATCTTAAGTGAAGCTGTGAAATTGTATGTTCTCATATATTTGTTTAAACCTTCAGCTGTGATGTCCTTTGTTTAGTGGCCTCTTTCTAGTGCAGCAATGACACTCGACAAGCATTCTCTTAAAGAATGTACTGCAAAGTCAACAGACAGCCACCTAGTGTCACTAGCCATTTTAAGTTTAATCTAAGGACTGTTCAATATATTCTGGATTTCAGTTTACCCAGCCATTCTAACCGGGGAAGTTTGAAAAAAGAATAGTTGTCTTAAGATATCGTTAAAGTTTGTTTAAATAAGGCACCTCAGCAGGTGCTTGGGCACTAGCAAGAGCCAGTCGGTGGTTTATACAATGACAGTTGACTATTACTCTGCCTGTTTCATCCTTTAATAGTTTTGCTACTCCTTTGTGCTTCCCAATCATGACAGCTGCTCCATCAAAGCCTAGACCCATCAAGTTAGTTTTTTTTCAACCCTATATTGGCAAGTTTCAGCTTTGCCATCAATGATACGTGTTTATATAAAACTGACAGTAATCTCGTTTTTTAAGTTGACAAACGTATATAAATTGCTTCAAAATTGACATGTCTGTCGTTTTATCACATAGAACACTGAAGTCATCTGCCAAATGCAAATGTTTAAGCATGTCGCATCTTATTTGTGAAGCAAAGATGTTGAGGAATTCTTGCATTGTTATTTACAAAGTGTAATTTGCATTATTTCCAATATCAAGATGCTTTAAGTATGTACAACCCATAGCCTTGTGGTGCTCAAGCAAATTTCCATATAATGTAGTATATGGAGGTTTGTTTCTTGCCATCCAATACATACTTCTTAAAGCTCCCACAAAAGCATCCCTCTACAAGTTACTCAAAACTGAAATTGATCGTTCAAAAATGCGTTTATGAAGGAACTGGGTTATGGGAAATTGAAGTTTATCTGAACACGAATCGGTGTCTAATTTACTTTGCTCACGGTCAATTAAACTTTCTTTTTTGAAGTCTGTTGCATGGAATAGTCACCCAAGTCACTCCCTTGTTTGTGGCCAGTCTCTTTCCATATTTTATACAAGTGGAACACATCATTCCATTATCTTTTACCAACAACCACTGAAATGTTTTAAACCAGTCACTATTTACCCCCGACATACGATGTTTAGAGAAATATGAAATTTTTCATACAAAATAGACTGTGATTAATAAGATGGACCAGCCTTGTCTGCATTGTACGTGTTGAAATCTTTGGTTCTGTTGTTGTGTTCGTACTAATTTTTCTTAAAAAAAAAATTAAGATTGCTTTCTGATTTTATTTTCTTACTCATTATGGGTAACAGCTGGCAGAACACATATATATATATATATATATATATATATATATATATATATATATATATATATATATATATATATATATATATATATATATATATATATATATATATATATATATACATACATACACATATATATAAGATACTGCACAAATGCTGTTTGGACACCAATAATTTTTTAAGTGCCCACGTACTGCACAGATGCTGGCTTTACAGTTCACCAGCAAGTGTCAGTGAGTTGTGACTGCCAGCTGCTGGGGCGGCAGGGTATTTTTGCCAGGTGGAGTGCCTGGCAAATAAAGGATGGGGAGGTCACTGATTGGTTTTCTTCATTTAAACCACTTCATTGTTGTTCTAGCAGTGTGCATTGGATAGTTTTCATTTTGTAAAACAAAGTTTCTCCCCAGTTTGTTTTTTGGCAGAGGGCAGCAGGCTTTTGTTCAGAGTTTCTCCATCATGTACACCAGTCATCTTCCAATGTGTTTTGACAAAGTCCTGATTAGCATGTGTACACTCTAAACACGTTTTACAAGATTAAGCTTCAAATCTGTGCTATTCATTTGACATAACCATTTGCTGAAAAGAATGGGACTATGCACGCGTCATAGAGATCTATGAACACTACCGGTCGTGAGCGTATATACAATGCAGAATTGGAGCGATGTTGTTTCACCATTGAACAAGATTTTTAGTTCAGTTTACAAATCAAATGAAACAATGCAATGTGCTTTCTAATGATGATTATTCATCGTTGTAGCATACACACTTATTCAATATTGGACCGAATGGTCGTTTATCGTGTGATTAGTCTGAAAACCCTGTAGGGTGTACCCAGCCTAATGCTTATTCCTGTTCTTCTGTAAAGACCTTTTTTTGTAGACAGTCTTTGAGATTATTGACTCATTTACCATATCTTCCATAACAGCATGTTTATGTTGCTTGCCTAATGTCACAGTTGACCTTGTAGTTGCTTCTCTAACAAGTGCACTTATTGCC
Organism: Mixophyes fleayi; assembly: GCF_038048845.1. Classification (NCBI taxonomy): domain Eukaryota; kingdom Metazoa; phylum Chordata; class Amphibia; order Anura; family Limnodynastidae; genus Mixophyes; species Mixophyes fleayi. Next base: position 40,995,739 of record NC_134412.1, read on the forward strand.
TAGTGACTAATTTTAAGGGAGGATTCAATTAGCCATGACATGTCTCGCGCTGTTCCGGAGACACTTCGCAACAGAGATTTCATAGAAATTTCAGCTGATGAGTGGAGATTTCTACCTTAATTGCCAGCAATATGCGAGGCGTGATGTTCGCGCTCCACATTGCTGGCAATTGAATTCCCCACCCTAAAGGTGGGGTCGTCTGATCTAGGCCATTTAGATGTGCTTCTTCCATTGCTTTACAATGGACTTCACTGGTCTCGTACCAATCCCAAGATTTGTGGCTCTTTATAATCATATTTCATTGGAGTTCTTTCTTCCATTTTAATGCTTCCTTTTTTTTTTTTCAATCATGCTGTAGGACTCTACTTCAATTTACCCCCCAAAAAGTGGTTGTTTTTTTTTGTTTTTTCCTTTTACTCAAGTGGCGTAATTTAACAAATTGTGACTTGATGTTGTTCACATGTAAATTTAAATTTGTACTTACAAGCGGTATGGATAATTTTTACATTTCATCACTTCTGATTTCTATTTATACCCCATTCATACTGCACCAAAATCCCGGGTTTTTGCCGGGGCGAGCTCAAACGACCCGGGTCTTGGTGCAGTATGAATGGTACAAGTCCAAAATCCCGGGTCTAAAAACCCGGGTCTTCAACCCGGGATTTATCGAGGGGTAATTCCCGGGTCGGACCCGGGTCGTCTGCACTATGAATGGTGCAACCCGGGTTGCACAGAAAACATGCTGATTAGCTGTCTGCCTGTCTCTGGAGGATGATGTCATCGTTGGAAGCCCATGGAACATTGTAGAAGCTTTTTAGGAGAGATGGTGGATGGTGTTCTCAACATAAAGCTGAAGCAGAAGTGTTTTTTTTGGGAGAAAATTGCTTTTAATAGATTACAGAAACAGTGTTTATTTACAGCAATTATGACACACTGGATGGAGGAAGAGGTGTGTGAGCTGCTGAATGTCAGAGGGGAGGAAGAAATTAGAAGGCAAGTGACTGGGACTGTGAAGGATGCCACAGTGTACTACAACATTTCCAAAATACTCACACAACGTGGCATAAAGAGGACACGGCAACAAGTCCTGAACAAATTGAAGTCCCTGAAGAAGCAGTACACTAAAGTCCATGACCACAACAGGCGCAAAAGTGGCGCTGAAAGAATGGACTGGCCCTTTTATGACCAGTGCAATATGGTCTTTGGACATTCTCCTCTGACAAATCCAATTGCACTGTCATCTTCTAGCAATGTGGATGCGGCTATACCAACACCACCAGAGAGCACACAGACAAGCGAGACTGCAACGATAATAATAGAAGATTCTATTGAAGACTCCCCAGAACTGGAGTGCTCTGCCACAACAGATGACACCAACATGTCTTGGGAGGAATTGAACGATTCACAGACATTCCCTGCTGCGCAAGTCGTTACAGAAGAAACGCAGCCAGAACCAGTGCCAGTGCTAAAACAATGACAACTGTCATGATGGATCAACTGCGGGAGATGGACAGCACCATGAGGGAACACGAGAATACACAACTGTAGCGTTTCATCGACAATGAGCGGGAACTGCAGGACTCTTTCCTCATGCAAATCATGAACATGCAGGAATGCGTGTTACGCGAAAATCGTGAGTGTATTATGGGATTCATGGACAGACTCCTCTCACGGGTGCAGGCACCTCCTTCAGGTCCTTATTATTATGACGGACATTATCCTATGTACTAGCGGGGGCAACCCATGTTAGGCAACAATAACCCTCCAAACCCGGTACAGAATACACAACATGCTCAACCTATGGGTAACCCCAACATAGAATGCCCACCGGGTTTTCCACTCCAAACCACTCCACCACCAGAAATGCCACAATATAGGCAATTGTAAGAATCATGTTTTATGGTCAAATGTTTCAGTTTATTGTTATCATGTATGTTACGTGTGATCTGGAATCACACCGTTAGCTTCTCATATAACGTGAAAAGCAAATTTGCACTTACTGTTTGGGCACATTTGTGTCTTGGGTTTACTACTTATGTATAAATTTTATTTTTTTCTGCATGCAAGTAAGCACTTTTATATTGTGTCATTTTATATTTTTGTGAAGAGACATATGAGGAAATATGTACAAAAGAAAATACAATATGTGAAATAAACATGTTTTTATTACTTTTACATTTGTGTGGTACATTCAAACAAGTGAGGTCAAATTGGCAGTGAGGGTGGTCCTAATAAGTTCAGCAGAGGTATTGCACATTCCACTCAGGTAGAAATTGCTCTTTTTGTATTTCGCAAATGTTATGTAAAATACAGCAAGCAGCAACCACGTGGGGCAGAAGCTTGGTGTCAATGTCAATGCGCTTCAATAAACAGCGCCAACGTCCTTTCAAGCGCCCAAAAGCATTTTCCACCACCACCATCCGAGCAGAGCTGAGGGTATGTGTAAACCAGATCTGTTCCTGAGACAGGTGATGTTGCTGAGTGAACCCCTTCATCAGCCAGCGCCTCAAAGGGTAAGCAGCATCCCCAATGATGTGTACCGGTATCTCCACACCATCAACAAACGTAGATTTCTGTAAATAAAAACATGCAGTTTCACGTCACCATGTTAAAAATATTGGTCAAATAACGCAGTACACTTGGTACTATATGGTGAAAATGCATTTTGCAAGTGTTACATCTGTATATAAAAAGGGGCGGTAAATACATACAATATTGATAGCAAACAATAGTATATAAGCTTCAATTACAAAAACATCATACAACATTACACCTATATTTACCTCTCTAGGGAACAGCCAGCCATCTTGTCTTTCCTCAGCAATTTGGTAAAGGTCTGAATTTGCTAGAACTCTTGCGTCATGGGAACGTCCAGGCCACCCGATGAAAACATCTGTGAAACTAACATAAAAAAATACATATAGCAATGTTTTACAATACGCATTACACATGGCACAGTCACATAAAAAACCCCATAAAAAATGCTTACCAATAGTTGTGGTCAACCACAGCCTGCTGAATGATGGAATGCCAGCCTTTGCGGTTGTAGTAATCCGCATTTTTGTCTGTGGGGGTAATGATGGGGATGTGTGTCCCGTCTATGGCTCCAGCACACTGTGGAAACCCACGCTTCAGGAATCCTGCAATTGTATCATCCAGGCGCTGACCTTGCGGTAAGGAGATGAAGCGATGATACAGGGCTTCCAGCAATGCTGTGGTGGCTTCATGCACTAAAGTGCACACCGTGGATATCCCCACTCCAAACAAGCAGGAGATTGTCCGGTATTCTCCAGGGGTAGCATACCACCACAACACAATAGAAAGGCGCCTACATGGTGGAATAGGTTTCCCAAAGTTAGTGGCCTTCCTGGAAAGTGCTGGGGTAATAAAGTCCAGCACATAGTTAAATGTCCCACGTGACATTCTGAAGTGTTGCATCCACTGCTGTTCCTCAAAAGCTTCCACAGTAGACCAGAAAGCTTCTCCGTGGCTATGCTCTCTGGCACGCATGGTTCGGTTACTGGCAGCACTGAATCTCAAAATTGAGGCAATGCTGGCCCTGAGAAACGCTCTCCTCCTGCGCATATACAGACACCGAGTTTTCTTCTGTTGTGCCATAAACTTCGCCTTCCTCCTCCTGAACTGGGACTGTGCAAAAGTGCATAGTGTCAGCAGCTGCAGCAAACTCTCATTTGCTGCATAAAACAGCAAAAAAATACTAGTAAACATGAACTCTGGGCTACACAAAAGTGAGTGGTCGGCCATGATGAAAAGTAATGTGTTAAACAATCACCACCCACTTTTGCATTATCTTTATGCGTCAACAAACCAGTCACCTTTCAATGACATCACCTTTTTTCAGCCAATGAAAAGTGCTCTGGTGATGATTCCCAAAAATTGCCAGGGCACAGACTTGTGCAGTATGAATGGGGTCAACCCGGGAAATTCCCGGGTCCGAGGTGCAGTATGAATGGTGTTTCTGAGCTGGGACGCTCCGAGCCCCGGCAAAAACCCGGGATATTGCAGGGGCGGCAGTATGAAAGTTGTATTATGGAAAAGTTTTGGAATATTTTGATTTGAAATGGTACACTTCATCAATGGCAACAATTTTATTTGGAAACAGATTTATTTGAAAAGAATAGTTTCCAAAAAAATCTAAAAAAAAATATTTTTTTTAGAGGTCTGTAATGCTAAATATATACATTTTGGTTATTGAATCTCTTAACTTATTGAGCCCTGTCTTTTTTTTCCCCCTAAATTCTTCCCAAGCTTAGTTGGCTGTGAGCACCTCTTATATATGTTTTACTTGCATGCTTTTTGACCAGTGAAAATACCATGAAAAATTTTGAATTACAGACAATGATGTTATCCTTCTAACAGAAACTGTTTTTTTTTTTTTTTTTTAATGTGAATGTTATAATGGGAATTCAATTGGCCGTGTTACTGTAAAGAGTAACGCGGCCTAGTCACTATTATCATTATTACGGTAATAATGAATTCCCCTTTGTATTCTTTTTGTAGACAATCAGGCAGATGTATAGGTGTGGACATGTAATTTATGTTGTTAAACAAACAAGTTTTGTTTTCATAGAAACAATATAACACTAGTCCAATAATTTGTTGTTTCAACTGTTTGTTAAATCCACCTCGATCGCAGAGCTGCAGCTATTTGTAATATATCCAGTTGTGTATTGATATTGAATGTTGTCCCCCTTTTTTTTTTTTTTTTTTTTTTTTTATAGAGTTGATAAATAATGCAGTATGTGCAGTGTTGAATTCTACTGAGAATTATCTCCATCTCTCAACACTTGTATTGCTTGTGTTTCATATTTAAAAAAAGCACGTGGGAAGTAGTACATGTGGGGTATGATTTCATCTTACTCAAAAAAGGGATTGCAAGAGAGAGCAACTGACAGCTGCAGTAATTTGAGACATCACAAATCTAAATGCTAGTTATCACTCTTTGAAAACAGATCACAGTAGTGGGTGCAAAGCACAAGACATAAAACTAATAGATAAACAAATGTATAATTTATTTAAGAGAAGGTCAGGCAGCAATTGTATTCATGAAGAGCAAAGATAATATATCATAAATATGGTGTCAAATAAAATAAAATGCCTCCTGGGCATGATTTTGTACCATCTTTTATATTTTATTCATCTAGTACAGATATATTATGAACTGGGTATTGTCTTTTGCTTCTAATATTCAATATCCCATGTTATCTGTATTAATAGTTTTCATCTTGTCATGTGTTCTGCACTCCCATTTTGCTGTCACTTTATCTACTTGTTTGCATGTACTTTTTATTTATTCAGTTTATGCATTTGTGGAGCTTTCACATACATTTCTGTGAATCAGATTTTTTGTTTATCCTAGTGCACATCAGCATTTCATACTTTTAGTACACATAGGGGGGAATTCAATTCCCCCCTGATTAACGCAGCGTTAATCCTACTACCGTTAGTACGGTAAATTTAACTCTGCTTTCTGAAAGCCGGCGTTGAAACTACCGTAATAACAGTAACAGTGCGCATTCCGCATTACTTTTTACAGTAACGTGGCCAATTGAATTTCCCCCCATAGTGCCACACAATTCCTATTTACTGTATTTACACCTCTTATACAATAAAATTCTAATGACTTCAAGAAGCTAGACACTGAATAAAATATACTATTACTTTTACTCAGTGTCTTGCATCTTGAAGACATTAGAATCCAGTGTGTGTTTTTAAGATTACTTATACTTTAAATAACATTTCTGATAAACACACACACTGAATTCTAATATGTAAATAGTAATTGTGTGGTACTATGGGGGGGAATTCAGTTGGTCCCGTTACTGCCGAAAGTAACACTGCCTGCTCACTATTACAGTTACTGCGGTAATAGTGCGCATTATTACCGTTAGTACGGTAATCTTATGCTGTTTTTTGCTCAGGGAGACACGAGTAAAAATCCGGTTTAAAATTACCGTATTAACAGTAATAGAGCACAGGACGCGGCCAATTAAATCTGCCCCTATGTATGTTACTAGGCTTGAGCCACAAGATCTATTTAGCTAAAAAGACTATATTAAACAAAAACAGTAACATTTCTGATAAACCTATATTGTTAAGATAAAGTATAAATAATCTTAAAAACATACTATGAAGATACTATTTTTGTTTAATATAGTCTTTGTTTTGTAAAACAGAACTTTTTGGCTCAAGCCTAGTAACATACATAGGGGCAGATTTAATTGGCTGCATCATTGCCGAAAGTAACGCGGTCTGTGCTCTATTACTGTTAATACTGTAATTTTAAACTGGATTTTTACTCACGGCTCCTTGAGCAAAATTCAGAATTTAAGATTACCGTACTATTACCGCAGTAACTGTAACTTTCCCCATATAGTTAAAACAATACATAAAAAAAAAAAAAAAGAGTCGATGGATTCTGTTAACTTATCTGTTTTTATGCTATCTTTTTCTTTTCATACTTAGGTCATTTTTTCAGCCTAAAACAGGAGTGGTTCTAAAGAAAGAAGAAAAGAAGACCGAGGAGATAGATTCCCAAAAAGCAAAATGTTACATTGATAAAACGTAAGTGCGTGCTTTCACTGAAAAAAAATAAAAATAAATACCTAAGGTGGCATTTTTACTTTGTTCTTGATAAATGTTGATTGCTTCACTTCTTTTCTCCTTGTGTGTTTACTGCAACATTTAAATGATAGTGGTAAAATTTACTGTCAACTAATGCAATCAGTGAACCTTAGTAATATCAGAATATCCCAAATTCAAATTTAAATGTGCACAATCTTTTTGTTGTTGTGCCTATATAAGAACGATCTATGCAGCAATTAAACATTACTGTAGAAGGCAATGTTCATGTAACAGAAGGTTAGAGTAGTGCAATTGTCTATTTCAGGTCCAGGTTAATTCCAATATCCAAGTAGCTGTTGCGATTAAGTTATTGTTTACATCTCTTTTGGGAGTTGTTTGTTATTAGCTCAATGGTAGCACATTTTCCTTTGTTCCTTAACCCCATCAGTGATATGGATGAGTGGAGCAATTCTCATATATACCCCTACACTGCAGAAATATTTGAAGAGTTAGTGGATGGGATGAGGACACTCGAAGTGCCCCATCTTTTTCTCTCATCCTGGCTCTGAGGTTCAGGGGCACCCTCATTTTAAAGAGAGGAATCTCCTCTTTCACACATTATCACCAAACACCCTATGCTACAGAAAATACTAAGTAGTGCAGGGATGGGGGGTGGGTATTGTAATGTCCAGATCTCCTCTACCTTGACTCCTAGGAACTTTTGGAATCCCTCATTTTAAAATGGGGTAGTCCAGTCTTTCAAATGATTTTCCCCCTTAGTAGCTGTTTGGTGATCACTGAGACCCCCTCTCCCATCTATTGGTTTTGTAATTTTTTGTAAATAGCCCATGTTTTGTAAATAACCTAGTTTTGCAGAATTTATGATTTGTAAAGGAATCGTTTGAGAGCATGGTTTACCTACATTATTCCTAAAACTAGCCCCTGTGCAAACTAACATGGTTTTGGAGTACATTCAACATGGAGATTTCCTGTAATTTTTTCATTAACCAGCATTTGGTTTCTCAGTTCAAGGGCTAGATAAAAATTAATAAAAAAAAAAACAAACCTCCATATTTTATAAAACTAAATGCTTTTTTACAGCTTCGAATAAGGGTGAACAAAATACTGTGTAATGCAGGAGCCAGTCAGTTAAATCTAGCAGCTGGTAGTATCTTAAGATAGTTAAGATGTAGATTCATTGACCTAAAAAGAAATTACTTTCAAAAGCTAGACCCCAGCAGCGTTTCTTTAGGTAGTGTATTTAGTTGAATGTTTTCTACCTTAGGTCCTTAAGATTGTTAAGATATACTGTGCATGTAACAGCTGCCTGCCTCTTCAATATTTTCTAAAGTGTCCAGGTGTAAACAGTTGAAATGATGTAATGCAGTGTATGGAAGTGTAGGAATCTATTTTAAACGTGTTTTTAAACAAAACTATTTGAAAGCGTTAAAATAACCTTGGGGTAAGATGCATTAAGCAGCGGATTCTGTAGGCGTTGCTGTTCGGCGACTTTGCAGGGGAAATTTAAAACAGCAATGGCTTTCAAGGCAAAACTTGCCTTAAAAGCCATTGCTGTTTTAAATTTCCACTTCAAAGTCGCCGAATAGTGTCACCTTGCAGAATCCGCTGTTTAATGCATCTTACCCCCTTGTGTGTTAAAGCCACCAATGTCAGACCACACAGTCACCATACCCACTCCCCCAAATGCTATGTCAAGATGAATATGTCATAATAAGGCTAGTCATTGAAGTGTGTGTTTTGGATGGCAACAACTTACATTTATTCAGGTATAATACATATACAAATAAATATACCATATTCTGATGTTATACTGATAATGCTCTGCCTATAAAACATGAAGATAATTTCTCAGTTCTTTGAGTTCAAGATCAAAGTAAATGGCGGTTTCAGATTGTACTTTGCCCTCTTGTATTTTTGCCATAGTAATGAACATCCTTTAAATAAGAAAAATGGTACAGTCCAGCATGATGATGATGATGATGATGATGGAGAATCTCCCATAAAACGTGTTCCTAAGAAGTCTGTAGAAGTTCTAAAAAGTGACAGTGAAGATGAAGTGATGATAGATGTTGAAACTTCAGAAACTGGAACTGCTGATACTGTTGTAACTATTCCTAAAACAGAGGTAAACCAAATGTCCGATGTTCCAATTGATCAATCTCTCAGTCCATCTTTCTTGAGCCCTCTTAAGATCTCTTGAGCTGTTTCCAATGCTTTGTCTCGTGCTCACATATATTTTGAGTAATTACATAAAATCTATAAAGTATTAATATATAAATGTTATTTTACTGCACATATTGAGAGACCTCGGTTATAATTTTATGAAGGCAGTGCAACCACTAGGTGGTGCATTTGCATTGGTGATCACACTTCCCCAGTGTTTTCTTACTGTATTAATCTCTCTCCATGAAAAACATATTTTTTATTAACATTATCAATATAAGAAACTTATCTTGCAGCTGTTTTTTTTTTCTTCATTTTATTATTGCTACTGTATGGCTAGTTGTTTTCTATAGCATTAGGTTGACTAAGTAAAAACATGACATAACACCTTGCTGCCTGATAATTCTGTTTTGTCATGAATTAAGAAGGGAGGGACTGCAAAAGTCCAGACAAACATTGTTTAAAAAGTATTTGAAATAGTTTGGCTGGATTGCCCAGTGTAAGGGATGTTAAAAGCTACTTATCATTTGTTTCCGCAACAGATGTAGTTGTCATAAATTACACATTATCTTACTATAGTAAGTTGTTATGCATAATAGTGTATTTTATCTACAGTATTTCAAATTCAATGAAACGGCTAAAGGAAAAGGTAAAAAAAGATAAAAGTATAAACTTTCTTTGCTCCTACTTCGACTATATAGCGTTTTGCAGAGGATATTTGATTGTTCACAGCATTAACAGTGTTTGCATGAATCTGGCATTTTTTGGGCCTAGAGAAGGCTTGTTCTGTGACCTTCAATATACTTACAGTGAGTGGTGTGTATGAAAAATAATCTTTCCTTATGATCGCAGCTTTATTTAACATCTTCAGTTTCCATAAGCTCCTAAAACGTTTGGAAATATATATGTATGTGTTATTGTTATTAGTAGCAAATTTATAGAAACCTGTTTTTAGATTAAGTAGTTCTGTAAACCTAGTGGGTTTCCCTGCTTAAAATAAATTGCTGCCAGCTAAGACTAAAGTTGTGGCACCTGCTCTTTTTTTTTTCCTTCCCTGACACGATTGGTGTATAATTGAAAAACCAAAGGTCTTTCCTTGGTTCCCATTGCTCTCACACAGTGCAGCAGCTGTGGTTGCTGTGTGCATGTCAGCATAGTAACAGGCAGTTTGAACTTTGTCTTTGACATACTGCCCCTAAGGTTCGTGACTTGCACTGTTTTATCCAAGCCATGTTCAGGAAATTCAATTTGAGCTGGATGCTTAGCTGCTTCTAGCAACTGTGAGACAGCTGTTGAAAGCATGAAACAGAAAAAGAAACAGCTTATCAGTGTGGGGAGAACATACGGTTTACGCCCACTACTTTCGTCTTAACCCCTTAACAAATTTAGATGTAGAATATATGATGATGGCACTCCCATGGGTTCCTCAGTTTGAGATTTCTTTTAAAGTTAAAAAATAAATAAAAAATTGTGTGTGTGTATATGCGGGCCTGTCTTGTTGTGTTTTCCAGTCCGTATCACAGGGAGCTACAATTCATCTCGCTATACACAAGCATTAACACATTTGAAAATACCTCAAGTATGTCATTTACACTCTGCTTTTAGTTCTTAATGAAATGATCATTGGCTGTTGTTTAACTTCAACCACTTGTTACAGCAGGTGCTGTTAGAGCTCTGACATTGCAAGTCCTATGGATGTAAAGATTAACATGTCTCTTTATAACTCTTTGAAATCTTGACGTGTGCCAGTAGATTCTTGCAGAGTATCATTTACTGCTGGGCTCAAGTCCAGAAAAGATTCAATCCCGTTAAATTATATAAAGTAAAAATCTTTAAAGACGAATTGTAGCATAAGGAGACCTACCGTTTGAAACAGGGGCTTGATAAGGAAGTCTTTATTGCTAAAAATCACATCAAATTGTCATTGATTTGTAGTTTGCATGGTGCTCTGCCTTGCCAGATGGGGATAGCGGAGTACACCTAAAAGAGGGTTTTGCGGGATAGACAATATAAATTCTGATGTGAAAAAGAGTATAGGGACCTGCTCATTACAAAGTTTACAGTCTAGTGGATTAGTACACACTTTGTTGTAGGCTAAACATTTTCAATGATCATGATTTAGAATTGTGTATCGTGCAAAATCTGTATAAAGCAAGACCAATTCAGTCGTCCTCTGTAGTGTTTCCAATGTTATTTGCTGTGAGGATACCTGATTTTTAGAACCGAAGTTCACTAGGTTACCCTGCCCTCTTAGTTTCAGGAATCACACAGGCAAGGAGAAGAACAGAACATATGCTATCTTCACTTTTTCTAATGTAACAAAACACTGCATAAGACTGCACATCTTAGAGAATAGGTGAGCAGATCACCAGTGATAATAGGAGTGCCATCAATGTTCCCCACCCGCCTTAGTCACGTACAGTTCCACAGGCAAAAGAGTCTGTCAACAGTAGGATCAGAAAGTCTTGGGGGTATATATACTAAACTGCTGGTTTAAAAAAGTGGAAACGTTGCCTATAGCAACCAATCAGATTGTAGCTGTTTGTAGAATGTATTAAATGAATAACTAGAATCTGATTAGTTGCTGTAGGCAACATCTCCGCTTTTTCAAATCTGCAGTTTGGTAAATATATCCCCTCGTATCTTGCTGTTCCTGGCTGCTTGTCCAACTCTCCAGTAGCGTGATGGGCCTCTGTGTATCAGTCTTCCCACTCCTATGGGTGCACCAATTTAGTCAGAACCTGGTGAGTATCTCCCAATGGAGTGAGGTGATGACGGGTATCTAGATGGAGCAACAGCCTCTTTCCCAAGATGCAGGACAGCAATGATCACAGAAACTCAACACTAGTCAGCCCTGCACCTTCCAGGAAATGAATACTTAGAAAATTCATAGTAACAACTCCCCCCACCACCACCATGGAGTTGTCCTTATATCCATGGTCAAATTCCGAGTGCGTTTTTTCCACCTCCCTGCAAACACCTGGGTCTCCTTCTTAAACATCGGTATGTGCGGGACCGGGTGGAGTGGAGATTAGCTGGCCTTCAACAGTAACTCCCCCCTGCCACAATGTCTGGGACAGTCCTGTGGATAGTCCTTGGCTTTCCCCACTTCCAGATCTTCGCTAGCACCCTCTCACTCCTAAAATTAACGTCTTTCACGCTTTTGTTACATGTCAGAGCTTCTAGCTATCTCTCACTTCCCATCTCTTCCTTCTTACTCACCCATGTGTCCACAATAAGCCCTCCCGTTAACTGCCGGGTGAAATTTAAGAATTGGACCTGGGGTGACAGCCCATGTAACCTTTCGAGTTGACGGGCGTTGGGAGATGTTACCTAGGCAGTGTTTACAGAAAGATATTTTTCTCTTGGATCACTCTCTTTTTTTTTTTTTTTGTGTAGTAGTTTTTGGGAGAAATTAAGTTTTTTACTGTATAGGTAATTGTATTAGATCAAGATGTTTACTTTATTAAGGAGTACAGAATTTATTTTATTGTAACTTGACTGCAGAGAATATTCAAATGTGTGGATGCATGGTGCCATAAGCTATGTTAGAATTTTTTAGCTGGTGTATTGGACTGACCTATTAACTGATGCAATACTCACCTTTACTACCTTTGCATTTGTTTTTCCTGCATAAGTTCCTTACTATGGACGATGAACAAGCATAATTATGTGCCTAATATCGTTGTCGACATACTGAACTGAAGGTCAACTATAAGGCTTTGTTCCCTAGCTTGAGATCCCAATTGGTAGCATTTAGTTTGGTGTTATTTTTCTAGAACTCCCACTGTATGTCCCATTTCGTTTCAACAGAGCTTCTGTGTGGCTACTTATTGAATGTGTGTTGCTGATCTGGGTATAGATTGTGGTCACTGGCAACACTGCTTGCTTCAACGCTTTAATTCAGTGGAGTAATTGATGCAGTTGGCTTGCGACAATGTGCAAGAAGCTCAGAGGAGGCTGTGCCACTATTATAACTGCCAGGCCCAAGGACGTGAGCTGTCTGTAGGACAAATGGCTATGGTATTGGTCCTAGTAAGGAAGCACAAGCTTCAGTCGACCTATGCTGGGCTTTACACAGTAGGAGAATGAAGGGGCAGGGTTCATCACAATCATTCTCATTCGCAGCACTGCACAATAAACAAAAAAACAGAAAACAAAAGATGCTTAAGGGACAAGACAAACAATAAAAAGGCTAAATAAAAAATTAGAAGTGACTATAGTAAGGAATTACTTATGAGGACACAACTAGAACCAAGGAAACATCATTGCAAAGAGGATGAGGAAATAGGAAGTAGTGAGGGCCAAATTTGTGAGAGTTGGCAATAAGAGCTGTAGGGCAGTAAATTGAGACAATCGTGGTGGAGTTAAAGAGGCAGGTGGAGAGTAAGGAGGGTATTGTGGGGTCAATGACCCCCAGGCAGCGTGAATGGGAGACAGGGGAGGGGGCGACACTGTCAACCTTAAGGGAGATCAGAGGAGGGTATGTGATGCTAAGTGGTGGAAAGATGAGCTACATTTTGGATGTTGAGCTTAAAGTAGCATCCAGCTATCCAGGTGGAGATGGCAGAGAGACAGTCTGAAACACAGGAGGAAGGGACGGAGAGAGGTCGGGGGGAGGAAAGATAGATTAGGGTGTTGTCTGCAAAGAGGATATTGGAGGTCAAAGAAGTGGATGCGTTGATAGAGGAGGTGTAAAGGGGGAAAAGTAATGCGCCAAGAAATTGCCTTGGTAAACTCCAACAGATGATAGGGAAGCAGACACCAGAGAAAGAGGTACTGAAGGAACAATCAAGAGGTAAGGGCTAAATCAGGAAAGGACAGTGTCGTGAGTGGTGAACGTTTGTTTTAAAGCAGAAGAGAGGATGCTGTCGAGATTGTTAGAGAAAATGAGCTCATTGACTGAAAGTGTTAAAGGAGAGAGACAAAAGTGTGGAGGAGGCGGGACGGAGCAGGGTCGAAAGAAGTGGTTGAGGAGGGGGAGATGTGAGAGGACTTCACCGTTCATGGCAGGAAGGAAGTATATCATGACGGATTGCCATTTTCCCTCTTTTGAAGCAAAGTTGGGGGGGGGGCAGAGATGAGAGTTCATGATGGCAAAGAGAGCTGGGAGGACATGAGGTTTTTGTTGTAGGACTGCTTGGCAAGTGAGATGGCAGAGTAATAAAATGACCAGATGAATTTGAAATGGATTAAATCTGCTTCGAAGTGGGACTTTTTACAAAGGCGCTCAAAGGAATGGGAACATCTCTGAAAGTAGTGAGTGAATGTGGGCTGCAGAGATGGTGGAGTTGTAAGTTGAGACTGTTGCATTAGGGCAAGACAAAGTAGTGATGGGAGGGAGGAGTAGTTCAAGGGTGGTAGAGAATCTGGAAGGGTTAAGATCACGCAGGTTGCATAGTGTCTGTAGGGTTTTGGGTGCAGTAGGGAGGTGAGGTTGAAGGATTGAATGCTGTGGTCACGAAGTGGGAAATATGAATTGGGGAAGTCAGATGTCACCGAGGGGAGATAGGAATTCCTTTGACCCATCTTATCACGGTGTTTGAAAGTAGAGGTCCACTGGGGGATATCATGGGCAGGGAGGCCTTTGGGGGCAGAATTACCATTGGGGGTGTTAACATGATGTTAAAGTCCTCAAGGATGAGGGTGGGTAGGTTGGAGGAAAAGAAAGTTAGGCAGCAAAAATGTTGAGGAAGTGCGATGTGGAGGTGTGTGGCTGAATGACTGCTATATTAAGGTTGCAAGGGGTGAAAAGACATATGATGCAAGTCACTAAGGAAGAGGGAAGGGACAGTGGAAACAATAGGTAGGTGCAGTTAGTTAAACCTGTGGTGGGATAGGCATCCTTTTATCTTCTATGTTTTAGCCCTGGATAGTTCTGACAGGAGGTTAAGTAATGATTATATTAACCGGTTTAAAGTATAAGAATTAGGGATATTAGCCATTTGCTGTTCACCTATGAATGACCCCAAGGAATACAGAATCCCTGACTAATTAGCAGCATCCGAAAAGAACATGGGCTGGAAACAGTGTCCATAGGCACACAGCTCTCAGACAAAAACAACATAAGAGATGTGCTGGAGGTACAACAATTTGCCAACAGACCTGGCCGCACCACATTGGTTGCCCATCATGTCGACACTGGTGAGGCTTGGCCAATTGCGGTGCACTATCACAGGGTGAGTCCCAAAGTGTCAAGCATGATCAAGGAGGAGGTAGAAATGTTGGAATTGGGCCATCCAAAAGCAGCTAGTACAGTTAGTGTCCATAAATACCCAATATATTGGGTTGTTAGTAGAGCTTACAATGTTCAATGTTTCATTGTTACTGTGCTTAGTTGGCAAAGTGTGTAAATGTGCCAGGTGTGTTTAATATACATAGCTAAATGAGTATATTTGGGGAATTGACAAATGCCATGAAAGCCACATGGGCATGTCCATATGGGTAGTTAGCAGGACCAGTGTTTTATCCGGTCAAGGCTTCTATTTTGCTATTAAGGGGATGAGGAATTGTTTGTTAGATAGCACCTGTTGCCAGTAAAATAAAGTTGTCTGCCTCCATGGTTGGTTGAGTGAGTGAAAAATAACCACATATCTTCACAAATGGGTTTAGGTTTTGTGTGGTATATTTTCTTAAATGTGAGACACATGAATGTCAGGTAAGTTGGAGTAGAAAAAAATTTTCAGATAAAGAAACAATAGTTCATATGGTTACTGTAGCTCTGTGCTATGGCATTAACAAGGCATCCGTGACCTATGAAATAAACAGTTTGCACTTCCATGGTCTGTACAGCCCAGTTAAATTGCGTACAACATGGGCATGCAGGAAGTGAAAAGTAAGCAGTTAAGCATTGTAGATGGAGAGACATGTGGAAATCTGGGTTGCAGATAGGTAGCACATAAGACAAGCTGTGATGTCAGATTAGGCAATGGATATGGTGACAATGAGGGTGGATACACAAGGGGTTACTGACAGATTAGATAGGACAGCGGGAAGATGACTTGTGGTGGTAATGTGCTTCTGGGGAAACAAAAAAGGAAATAAGGTGCACAAATGAATGAAGAGAGAACTGGGTAGAAAATATTATTGGAGGAATTGAGGAAAAGTGGAAAGACAAAAGGACAGCCATAAGGCAAGGGGTGTGGGTGGGTGTGATGAAAGGAGAAAAAGGTCAAGCAAGGTGTATGTGGGGGCAAGTGGCCTCATGAGTTAAAGGCCAGTGAGAAGAAAGATAAAAGTGAAATGAAGGGAAACTCAAAGGGGCACAGAACTGAGATCATTGCTGCCTGAATAGGCAGAGGCCTCACCGTGCTGATAGAGTAAGAAGTCATAAGCAAAATTACTGGGGCCAAGGCATATGTGAGTGTGTTTTGCTTTATATGCTTGTTTCATGCTTGTGATGTTTGTCTCTGTGTAGTGTTAAGGTTTGAGCTTTAGCAATTGTAACTCCACTTTTGTGAGTTGTTCTGGTCGACTCATACTACTGCTACAGTAATTGCATTCTCCTTTCGTGCTGGGGGAAATATATTCACCCTCATATGGTTCTACTGTCTAAAAAGGTCAGTATCTGCTGATATCCTGTTCTGTCAGTATTTACCTGTTGGATTCACTAGATGGGAACACATTAACTTATGATAGAGAGGTAACAGCAGATCTTCCTTGTGACATGTTCACCATGGCACAACCACAGCAATGACTATTGCACTTTTTCAAGCTTCACATTGGGAGGTGGTTTATCTACAAGCCTTCCTATTTCCATTATTAAATGAATAGATAATAAGCCAGGTCTATTGATTTTTGTTGGGTCAAATAGCTAAATTTGCTAATTGATTGTACGATGCTGGCCAAGAATAATAAGCATATTTAGAAGTATTTTGTGTTTTAGCCTTGAAGCTCAATCTTTAGCTCCCTATACATGGTATTATTTTAAACAGATAAAAGCCTTACACACTCAAAATGAAATAAACAGAGCAGCCTAAGAGTCTATACAAGCATCACTTATAACCTGTAAAGAGGCATACATTGAATTATAGACAAAAGCCTTGTGGCTAGATTTACTAAACTGCGGGTTTGAAAAAGTGGAGATGTTGCCTACAGCAACCAATCAGATTATAGCTGTCACTTTGTAGAAGGTACTAAATAAATGATAGCTAGAATCTGGTTGCTATAGGCAACATCTCCACTTTTTCAAATCAGTTTAGTAAATATACCCCTAGGTCTTTATTTCTTGTCTTGCCACAGTGCTTTTATTGATGGTTCTGCTCTGTCTGCCAGAAACTTACTCAGAGACAAATGCTAATTTCCAACGCATTTCCAGAGTCTTTGTCAAGGCATCAAGTTTGTGGCAGCCCAGCAAAACCATCATTAGAAGTACTGCATTAATTGGAGAGAAAAGCTTCTTGAATATTTGGAATAGTGAAAAAATGGAAGACTTTTGGGATCTTACTGTGTGTGGTCTCAATTTGGATTCAAGGACTTTTAAATTCTGGTCCCCCTTTTTTAAAAAGAAACAAATAGTTTATTCATTTCATCATTTATGTTTCTATAAATTAAGCGCCTTAAATAATAGTTTTATATATGTGCTACAAATGGCATAACTTAGTTGGTAAATGTTCTTTGTGTGAAAAGTAATGGTAATATTCTTTCAAATTCGTTTTGTTGGAAAAACAGGTCAGATGGTGGCTCCCAGGTTGCTTGCCATAATTTTCACCTAGAATATAAGTTATTATTTATTATTATTATTATTATTATTATTATTATTATTAATCATCACCATCATCATCCATTTATTTATATGTACAGCATATGTACATCCATTTATTTTTTAAAACCGGACTAACTCTTACACTAAAAATCACTCATCCACCAATGCCTTGAATGTCATATCTATATGAAATCTTATGATTACCTTTATATGGATGTTCAGGACAACCTTATAATACTATACAACTTTATGGATATAACTGTATAAATCACAATGTCCTAATATTTATACCGCAGTGTTGTTAATACATCTACTGAACCCCATATAATAAAATCACAATATCTTTTGCAAGCTGCCATACATGGCCATTTTAACATTAGCAGAAAAATATATGTGAAATCACACTTCACATTAAAAACAAATCTAACAATAAGCTAAATACATGTCACCTTTATAGCAAAAATCTTTAGGTAAAACAAAAAAATGAACCTATAAGTGTTCATCATCTAGACATCTTAACTCCATAAAAGACATGGGATAGATGACAATGGATCATCATATTACGACCCACTTATAATTCATATATTCTTCCCCTTACTATAAATTACACACATCATGCAATATCTGTAGTGAAACAGAACAATATATTTCTCATATTATAAGAACCACTTAATTTCAAAATCAGAGTTTAACCCTGTAGGTACTAATGCCTGTAGTGTATATATCCATTACATTTCAGCTTTGGCTAAAGTACCTCCCAAATCCCTATTTTTCCATGATGTTTCGATCATTTGTATGCCCCAAAAAGCTTGTATATGTTGAGGATTGCATAAATGAACATTCTTAAAGTGTTGAGATAGAGAATGTGTTTCAAAGCCTTTCTTAATGTTGTAGATGTGTTCCCTCAATCTCGTTTTTAAGGGACGGGTAGTCTTTCCTACATACACTTTCCCACATCTGCATTTAATAACATAAATAACGTTACTTGTGTTGCACGTGATGAATTGATTAATTTTAAATTTATGCCCATTAATCTCCAAATCTGTGGTCTTCATTTTATCCGATCTGCATGTTCTGCAGGCCATGCAGATACCGCATCTATGAAACCCCACTGTTCTGATGGATTTCTTTGTATCTTCCGGTAAACTGCTCCTTACAATTTTATTTTTTAAATTCGGTGCTTTTTTATAAATAAAAACTGGTCTATCCGGAATGATATTTCCTATTACCTCATCACGCTTCAAAAGATTCCAATTTCTCTTAAAAATATTCTCTACACACTTATGTTCTTTAGTGAATTCAGAAATGAACGCCCACTCAAAACTCTTTGACATGTTGTTCACATCTTAATTCTTATTTTTGATGAGAGTTTTTTGGTCACAATTTAATGCTTTTTCTTCTGCTTTTCTTAAACTATCCTCACTATAACCTTTTATCATAAAGGCTTCTTTCATTTCTTTAATTTGAGTCTGGCATACTATATTATCCGAACAGTTCCTTCTCACTCTTTTCATCTGTCCCAAAGGGATGTTATCCACCCAAACAGCATGATGGTGACTTTCTCTTTGAATATAACTGTTGGTATCAGTTGGTTTCTTATATGTTTTCGTATGTAGTTGGCCCTCATTAATATAGACTGTAATATCTAGAAAGTTGACCTCTGTTCTACTAATGTGAAAAGTCAATTCAATATTTTGGTTGTTGTTGTTCAAATATAAACAAAATGAATCCAAATCACTCTCTGTTCCTCTCCAGATAAAAAATATGTCGTCTATATAACGTAACCAGGTCACCAGGTTCGCCCCAAACTCATGACCCTCCCAAACATGCGAATTCTCCCATTGGTTCATGAATATATTCGCATAGCTTGGGGCAAACCTGGTGCCCATGGCCGTCCCGACACGCTGTGCGTAATAATATCCTCCAAAACGAAAATAACTGTGTTAAAATAAAAAGAATTCCTTCTTCAATGAAATTCTTTATACCCTCAGTATATTCTGATCCTTTAAGTGCTGTCGAAACCGCACTCAATCCTAGTTCATGCTGAATAATGGTGTAAAGTGATTTTACGTCCGCTGTTACTAATATTAATTCTGGATCCCAATCTACCTGAGCTAAACTCTGCAAAAAACTTTGTGTATCTCTTAAATATGATTTACCCTTCTTTGCTAAAGGTTGAAGATATGTATCAATAATCTCTGATAGGTTGACAGTTGCAGAACCCGTGCCCGATATAATGGGTCTTCCTGGGGGTTTCAATGGATTTTTGTGGATCTTAGGTAATGTATATAAGACTGGGGTTTTAGGGAATGGGATAATCACAAATTCAAGAATATCCTTATCTAAGACACTCTCTTCAATATATTTAGTGATCAATTTTCTCAAATCATCAATAATAGAATCAGTGGGGTCGGATTTTAGTTTCTTATACGTATTGTTGTAAAATTTCTTGGGTATAGTACTCTGCATCCATTACAACTACTGCACCCCCCTTATCCGCTGGTTTAATAACTATTTGCTTATTCTTTCTTAAATTCTCTATCGCACATCTTTCTTTGTATGTTAAGTTATGAGTTCTATTCCCTTTCCAGGATTTCTTCTTTCCAATCTTTTTAATTTCTTCCGTTATGATCTTATTGAAAGTTTCAATAAAATTTCCTTTTACATATGTGGGGAAGAACACAGATTTTTTTCTTGAATTTATTCTTTTCTTTGAAGGTGTTATTCTCTTCTATTTTATTCTGATCTTTACCTAGAAAAAACTTTTTTACCGTGATTTTCCGTATAAACTTTTGTAGTTCTACATATAGATTAAATTCATTCAAGTTGTTCGTGGGAGCAAATTTTAAACCTTTCTCCAATACAGACAATTCTTCTTTAGATAATTCTATCTTACTCAAATTGTATACATCTGAGACCCCATTTATTATACTGCTATTTTGTATTTTACCAAGATCTCTAGTTTCTATTCCATTTAATTGTTCTGTCAAAATCTGCCCACATTCTCCTATTCCTTCATAGACTACTCTATTCCTTTTTCTCTTTCTTTTTGTTCTACCCCCCTTTCTACCTCTTCTTCTCTTTCTTTTTACCTCCAACGATTTCTGCTTAACCTTCTTTCTAAAAAAGGATGTACATATGCTGAGGATGTCTCTCCTGGTTCTTCATTATTCCATTCATCAAGGATTTGAAACTCATTCCTTAAAGGTATGTCAAAATTATTCTCTTTTCTATTAGAATTTCGTAAATGTGTATATCTCCCTTCATTAATGCCCTCAGAATGTCTGAAATTATCCGAGGACCTCCATTCATTCCTTTCATTAAAATCCCTCCTTTTTAAGTTCTTTCTAGGGTCCTCAAATCTCTGATTGGACTCTGAATGAACATGGGAATATTTTCTATTCCTTCTAAATGGTGGAACTTTCTTTCTGGAAACAGGCCTGTTGAATCTACCTGAAATATTATCTCTTATTCTCTCAGGTGCCTGTTTAAAATTCCCCACATGTCCTATCCAATTGGGGTTATTATAGTCATTAACCCTAAAATTCAGGATCAAAGGGACGTGCCTACCACTATCTCTTTTTGGATGTTGATTTTCCCCCTCCTCTGCTGATCTCATATCTCTCTGAAACTTTTTGCGTTTTCCATTCATAGTTTCTTTTGAATCTTTCTGTATCCTCTTCTCAATGTTTGTCTCTATTCGTTTATACTCCTGTAAATTGTGGAAAGGTTGAAGAAGGGAGTCATATTCCTCTATCTCATTTTCTAATTTTCTTAAATCCTCTCTTCTATCTTTCAAAATAAGATCCATCAAAGAGAAGGAACAAGTATTCAAAATTTTAGTCCATTCCTCCTTGAATGTAGATGAGGCAAGTTCAAAAGAGGGATGTTTATCTATGACTAATCCTTTAGGTATCACTTGTGCAGCTGTGTATTTCTCAAGTGATACCACCTCCCACCATAATCGGTTCTCCTTTATAAGTGTTTTTTCTAATTTATACATAATACTTTCTAATTCATCTTTATGTATATTGACCTCTCTTTCATTTTTTGAAAAAATATCATCTACCCAGAAATTTCTTCTATTCCTATGAGCGAACATGGTGCTAGCCTATAATACTCCTATAGTGGAAATTCAATCGATAGCACAGAGATAAGAGTATACCTGGGCGCTCCACTAAGATATGCAGCCTAAATATGTGACTGTGAACCCCACTATAAATTCACAATATGGCAATATTTAACAAAACAATAGTCACATACATTGGGCGCTTTCTTTAACACTCAATCCGTTATATAAATTTTCACCTTGTATGGGGAAACGTATAAATCCATACGATGTATATTCTTTCTTCAGTATATCTCAAACATGTAAAGAAAACATACAGACAAACATCGTGCGGATGGTAGACACAAAATGTACAATTTTCAACCGTCGCCCACGATAAATAAAATGCACACGGTGGTAAGTATTTATAATAAAAATCCAATAGGTGTCATAACATAACTCTTCAGAGAAACACCCCTTAGGGGTATATGCTTACGAGACAAAACTCGAACATGCACTTCAAACAGCTGTCTTAAATCCAATTGATCACTTTCCAGACACGATAACCACCTTTTACGTTCCCTCAGCACATGTAATGAAGAGTTGAAACCAAAAAGGACATCTCGTGTGATACAATTTAAAATTTATTGCAACAAAGTAATAAAATTTCATTCCTCAACCAAGAATGGTTGAAACAAATAAAAACTCGTACCAGAGACTGAGCTCCCACAATCACATAACTTGATTGCTTTTTATATTGTGTATAAGTAGTTATTGATTTATTTATCTTTCTATGGTTAGTAATAAGTATTTTCTGTTTTTGTAAAGGAAACTTCTCCACAGGTTGTCTCTCCTGGTGGTAGTCAACCGACAGACTGCCCACTTGATTCTGGTTCACTTGGTGTGTCTCCCTCCAGCATTCCTTTGCGCAGGACAGGTATAACATTACATCTAATAACATGGTAGAAACCAAATTTTAAACATTTGGTCACATGAGTTTTACAAATTGTGCAGTGAAACCATTTTGTTTGATAGCTCGGAAACAGTTACCCAAACGAAAACTGGATGATGCTGCAGCGGAAGTAGGTGTATTGAATGAGGAGTCCAATGGCCAAGAAGTAGTTGCCAAGCGTCAAAGAAAAGAGGCAGGTGTGTGTTTGGGAACTTTTTTCTGGAATGCAGTTTTTTACTGCAGGTTGGTTTTATTAATATCACCATAACCAGCCTGTTCCTCGTTACTCACAAAATGGGGATTATAGCATGTGCTTTTTTTAGTCCATGCTTTTGTTTCCTAGCTCAACAGAATACCATTGCAGTGTCTAATTACATGTGGATAAGGGGACATTGTAGCTCATTGTAAATATGTATGTTGTTTATTGTATCTTATTGATATTGCATGGAAGCTGTTAGTCATTGTCCTTAAAGTGAAGCCAGGTGGGTTATGGGTAAGGATCAAATTGCAGGATACAGGTGAGGGAGAAGGCCAATAAGTATCCATTGTTCTCAACATGACTAGTTGTTGTTATTATTATTATTATTATTATTATCATCATTTATTTGTTAGGCGCCACAAGGTTTCCGCAGCACCGTACACAATACAAACAGGAGACCATACAGGGTGACATAGTACAGAGCAATAAACACAAAGTACCAATACTTCAGAACTCCGGGCAGACATATGAGCGAAGATGGAGTAGAAGAACAGGTATGGAGACAGGAGGGGAGAGGGGCCCTGCTCATATGAGCTCACATCCTAAGGGAGGGTGGACAAACAGGCACAGAAGGAAACCATTAAAGTAAGGTAGAGAAAGGCGGGGCTGGTGGAGAGAGAGGAGAGCGAGAGAAGGATGTTACGAAGGTGCAACAAGGTAAGGGTTAAGTGGATTGTTGGTAGGCTTTGAGGAACAGGTGAGTTTTGAGTGCCCGTTTGAAGGAGCACAGACTGGGTGAGAGACGGATGGAGCGAGGGAGGTCGTTCCAGTGGAGGGGAGCAGCTCGGGAGAAGTCTTGGATTCTGGAGTGGGAAGAGGTGATCAGAGTGGAGGAGAGGCGACGGTCATTGGCCGAGCGCAGGGAGCGGGCAGGGGTGTGAATGGTGAGGAGGTTGGAGATATAGGGGGCAGTAGACTGGGAGAGGGCTTTGTACGTGGTGGTGAGGAGCTTGAAAATGATCCTGTAGGGGAAGGGGAGCCAGTGTAAGGCAAGGCAGAGAGGGGAGGTAGAGGAGGAGCGGCGTGAGAGAAAGATGAGTCGGGCAGCCGCATTGAGAACAGAGCGAAGGGGGGCAAGGTGGGAGAGGGGGAGGCCAGTAAGGAGAAGGTTGCAGTAGTCGAGGCGGGAGATGAGAGTGTGTATGATGGTTTTGGTGGCATCTTGTGAGAGGAAGGGCCGGATGCGGGCAATGTTACGCAGCTGGAAGCGGCAGGTTTGGGCTAGAGATTGGATGTGGGGGACAAAGGAGAGAGAGGAGTCAAGGGTGACACCCAGGCAACGGAGCTGGGTGACAGAGGAGATGGTTGAATTATTAATCACGATAGAGAGGTTGTGGTGAGAGGGGAGCCTGGGGGGAGGGAAGACAATTAGTTCAGTTTTAGAGATATTAATTTTGAGAGCACGAGGACATCCAGGAGGAGATGGCAGAGAGGCAGTCAGATACACGAGAGAGATCAGGAGAAGATACGTAGAGCTGAATTTCGTCAGCATAGAGGTGATACTGAAGACCATAGGAGGAGATGAGTCCCGAGTGAGAAAGTGTAGAGCGAGAACAGAGCCCTGGGAGACTCCAACCGGGAGAGGGGGTGGAGGCAGAGCCAGATGTGGAGACAGAGAAGGTGCGGTTGGCGAGATGAGAGCAGAACCAGGCGTGGACAGAACCAGAGAGGCCAAGAGAGAGAAGAGTTTGGAGAAGGAGGGGGTGATCCACAGTGTCAAAGGCCGCAGAGAGGTCGAGGAGGATGAGTATGGAGAAATGACCCCTGGATTTGGCTAAGAGGAGGTCGTTGGTGACTTTGGCCAGGGCGGTTTCCGGTAGAGTAGAGGGGGCGGTAGCCAGATTGGAGAGGGTCGAGGAGGGAATTGTCTGAGAGGTAGTTGGTGAGACGACAGCAGACTATCCGCTCAAGTAATTTGGAGGCGTAGGGGAGAAGTGAGATGGGGCGATAGTTGGCGAAGGAGGTGGGGTCAAGATTGTGTTTTTTGAGGATAGGAGAGATGAGCATGTTTGAATGAGGAGGGTACAACACCTGAGGCGAGTGATATGTTGAATAGGTGTGCAAGGTAGGAGCAGGCAGTAGGAGAGAGAGAGCGAAGGAGGTTAGAGGGGATGGGATCAAGCGGACAGGTGGAGGGTGGAGAGAAAAGAATAAGGGAGCGAAATTCATCGCCAGATGTGGGGTGGAAGGAGCACCAGAGTTGCGTGTTGGATGGGGGTGGAGCAATAAGGGCAGTTCAGACATTTTGTCTAGAGCCCCACAGGGGACGTTCTGTGGAAGTACAGCTCATTTCCACTCTCCCACCAACCCCCTGATACAGCACCCACCAATGGTTAAGAAGGATAGACCCAGGGGTTTGACCTTGGAAGGCAGAAGACTGTGAATATTAGACCCTAGATATAAGGAGCCACTCCAGAGGGGGTGGGGGAAGGGCGGAATATTTATTCTGGGACTGGAAGCTGCAGAGTGGCTGGTTTTAGAGTTGCAGTTCTCTGCCAGTGAAATACATGGGCAGATCCACGGGTTGTCATGTCCAGATACCCAGGTGACTGTAACTACTAAAGCTACTGGGGAAAAGGACAGATGATGTGGTAAACCTGCCTGGCATTTATTTACTCTTGTGTATACAATAATCTAGTGATTGTTTTTGTTACAATAAATGTATTGTTTTACTTTCAAACTGCATTTGCCTGAATGACTGAGAACCCTAGAAAGTACTGGGTAGACTTCCCTGGCATAGTAAGGCACCCGTGGATGGCCAGCCAGTGTGAAGTGGGTAGCATTGGGCCAGATAAACCTGGTATATTCACAACATCCTTCAACCATACGTAAAGATGACAAATGTAGTGATGAAAAATTGAAATGAAGCTAGAACTTTGTTTTATGAAATGTAATAATCCTACCTCCATTTTCTACATTGTGAAGGGATGTATGACATTTGCGTTTTTGCAAGGAAAAGGGATAGGATGGTACAGAAAAAGGAGAAAGGGTACACAACTTGTTGGTAGTAAGAACAGTTAGTCATAATCTGTTTAGTGAGTTAAACTATTGAAAATAGATGGTTAAAATAACATGTCTAAATTAGTTGATATCCATTAAGTAGAAATTGAGCACAGTAGCAACATGCTATGCAATTGGCTAAAGGTTGCAGGGGAAGTGGGTCGAGGAGGGGAATATTGGTAAGAGAAAGCAGGGGAGATAAGTTAATGGGGGGCTTTCAGATGAAAGCATCCTAACCCAGAACAAAGATTTCCCAGGGACATTTCAAAATATCAATATTAAGTTTTAAATGTTAAGCCTCATAATAGGTTAACCAAGATGACCATGTAAAATTAAAATGATTATAATGACGAACGTCCTGGATGGTGGTCATTTTTTTCCCAGGCAGTATATCATCCAGGCTCTTGCTTGTATATGTGCCGAAGGATCATTTTTATTCCGATGAGATTCCACTTGGCACTTAACCTCATTCAACTGCACAGTTTTACCCAGGGAAAAGTAAATCTACCCAATATTCAAGACAATATTTCTATTCACTCCCAATCGGTAGATTAAAACTCCCTGAGCATTAAAAAAGGAATCTGTAGAATTGTCTATAATGCTAATTGTCAAAGAACTACTGAGCTGCTGTTCTCAGAGGACGTGTAAAACCTCACATGTGAAATGTATGGACAATAGATTGGAAATGAGAACTACGCTAATGAGTTCTATAATTGACAGGATGTATAATTTAATATTTAAAATACAAATACCGTATATACTTGAGTATAAGCCGAGTTTTTCAGCACATTTTTTGTGCTGAAAAAGCCCCCCCCCCCTCGGCTTATACTTGAGTGATGCTCAGGACTCCGAACACCTGTTACTGTGCATGCACGGGTTGCATCACCAGCACATCCGGCAACAGAGCCAGACACGGAGTGCACAGCGCTTACACAGGGGAATACCACCACATCATCGGGATTTACGGCAGCCGCACAGTGGTCCCGAGCACATCAGTTACTCACTGCCTGGATAAATTTTTGGTATTGTCCAACCGACTATGCCGTTGTTATTCACTTGTATGCAGAGACTTTGAGATTGCTTCCTGGTACATCGTTAGAAGCACACACCGGCCAGGAGCGGGATCGCTACCTGGAAGGAGGACCTTTGCATAGACTACCTGGACACACCATCTGGGGAGGGAGGTAAGTGCACTACCCAACTTTCCCAGACTCGTGGCACTTTGTTTTTATTGTGACAATGTTTTAACAGCACCGTTAGATTAATGGTTGCTATATTGTATTTTGAGGACATATGCAATCAGTAACCAGCCCCATACATACAAACGGATATCACATCCTCTAGAGATGCCTGCTTGTTTTTAAGAGTAAGTCCACGTTTAGTCTACCATTGTTTTATCCAATATTGCATTTTTTTACAATCTACATATTTTTATTTTTCATATTGCTTTTTATTTACACTTTCTTTTGTATCTCTCTTTTGCGCTGGGGAATCCATTGTTGTTGTATTCCTAGGGGTTCGAGACCACCCCTTCTTTCTGTTCCTCTGGCTGCCCATTTTCATCCATTACTGTGATTGTTTTTGTCGCATGTACTTTGAAATTTACCAGTAGCTGTTGCATTTCCCACCCTAGGCTTATACTCGAGTCAATAAGTTTTCCCAGTTTTTTGTGGTAAAATTAGGTAGCTCGGCTTATATTCGGGTCGACTTATACTCGAGTATTTACGGTATACTTGGGGGCGAGGCCTGGCGGAGCATGGAGTAGGCTGTGCTGACTGAAGCTCTCCAGCCTAAATATCCTGTAACGATATCCTGCTGTGTTACCGGCTCCTTCTAACGGGGATAATTTGGTGTCAGAACTGCCCCTGTCCTGGTCCAGCTGGTGTCTCTGTTGGAGGTTCGGTAGAGATCCAGTCAGTGTTAGTGTCCGGAGCGTGGATGAGCCTGATAGCGCGATGGCGGGGAAGGAGTTACTGGGTCGGTGAAGGCGCTGAGAGTCACTACTTATCTGCCCTGTGTGAGCGAGCCGTGTGGAGGGAGGTCATCTGGCTGCTGGGGTAAAGTAAAGAGCAGAGTTTCGGTCCCCGGGTGTTCCCACCGTGAAGAGAGGCGTGGCGCCATCTTGAAAGGTAGTGTCGGGGGAGAACAGAACTTATGCAGTCACTCTGTATTGGAGGCACAGCGGTCACTTAAAAGCATTGGGATTTTTATCTGTGGCACAGTAAGGAGATTATATACAGGGTCATCTGAAGCTGCCTGGTGGTTTTTCCCTCTGTAAATTATCTGCGTGCAGGTGGTGTCTTTATTGAGCATTGACTACAGTGGACTTGTATAATACATCATAACAGTGCATCTGTAGCAATCTGTGTGTAGCAGGTGCTATTATGGGTAAGCACCCTACAAGTAATACTGCTGCCAGCAGGCTGGAGAAATATGCTCGTTCTAATCCTGCTGCAGCCACGGGGGGAGCTCCTGCATCTGAGTTGGAAGTACCCCAGTTTTCTAAAGATGCAGACACACCTGCTGATTCTACTCTTCAGGAGGTCCTGAAAGCCATTGCTGCCTCTGAAAAGAAGGTAATGGATAAAATTGGAGAGGTGCAGGTTGATTTGTCATTGATGCGGCAGGATTTTCAGAAAATTCGAGAGCGAGTGTCTGAGACGGAGGCCGCATCTCTGTACTTGAAGATACTACAGTCCCTTTGACACAGAAAATTGCTGGTTTGGAGGCTCAGATGTTGTCGGTTAAACAGAAGATGTCAGATATGGAGGGCCGCTTCAGACGCAGTAATATTCGACTGGTAGGTCTCCCTGAAAAGGCAGAGGGAGATGCTCCGGAGACATTCTTGGAGAATTGGATGATCCAGCTGTTCGGCAGAGAGGAGTTCACGGCCCAGTTTGCGGTGGAAAGGGTGCACCGGATTCCGACTCAAAGACCGCCTCCTGGCGCACAGCCGCGCACATTTATTGTCAAGATGTTGCATTATAAGGATCGGGATGCTATTCTGCACCTGGCTCGGATTAAGGGCCCACTGATGTACCAAAATCAGAGAGTTGTTGTATATCCTGATTTCTCTGTGGATGTACAAAAAAGCAGAGCTCAATTTATTCAGGTGAAGCGTCGTCTTCGTGAAATGCAACTGCCATATGCTATGCTTTACCCGGCAATATTAAGGGTGATTGCGGATGGAACTACCCTTTTCTTTGGATCGTCGCCTGAGGCGACTCATTGGTTGGATAGAAGAGCTCATAGTGGTCTTCGTCCGGACTGAAGATACTCTTGGTGATGTATTGGTCTCCTGAACTGAGATGATACCAAGACTGTGTGCCTTTGATAGTCATAATGTTTGAGATATGCTCTGTCAATATATATCACTTTGATTTCTCACTATATATGAATGAAATACTTTGGTTAATATTGTAGTTATTTGGATCCTTTTGAAAATGTCAGTTATGGGGTGATATTGTTCGAGATTGTTGGATCCTACAGTAGGTGCTAAGGGTCTGGGTGGGTATGGAGGGTTGGAGGAGTACTAGGGTGAACTTGTGGGCTGGGGGGCTTCCCTTGCTTAAAGGGTCGCGATCTCCCTCCTTTTTTTTGGTGCATACGGGTATTTCCATGAGTACGTGGAGATAGTTGTGTGTGCTGTTTAAGGGGATCCGGGATAGTTATAAAAAGATCCAGGTATGTCTAAGTTGGGGATGGATATACGGGGAGGGGGGCTGTTTAAATAGGGTAGGGAGGGGTAGGGTTTTTCAATGCAGTAACAGGTGTGGTATTTTCTCTGTGCAAATATTTTCAGATGATGAGACTGACTATTTTGGTATATGCTAATATGGTTGACTGGTGGCTGGGTGTCTGCCTGGGCTGGAGGGGGTTGATTCTTATGCAGAAATGTCTTGTGTATTCCCTTGTGTTATGGCGACTGGGAAGATGAATAGGGGGTCTAGTAAAATCCTGACTTGGAATGTTCGTGGATTAAATGATAAAATTAAACGGTCTTTGGTCATATCCCAATTAAAAAAGTATGAAGCGGATGTTATATGTCTAACTGAAACACATTTAGTGGGAGATAAAGTGTTGGCCCTTAAAAAAACGTGGGTTGGATGGGTATACAATGCTACTCATACGGGTCATTCTAGAGGGGTATCTCTCCTTATACGTAAAAAAGTAAACTTTATTTTGGAAATGGTGGAGTCGGACCCATTAGGTAGATATGTTTTTGTAATTTGATTCCAAGCGTATAAACTTACTGTCAGTCTATGTTCCCCCCGTATAGTAGTGAGGTTTTAAAAAAGTGTAGTGATTTTATCTCTCTCTCCCCGGATACTCCTGTGATTTGCTGTGGGGATTTCAATAATGTGTTGGATTCCAATGTTGATAGGTGGAGGGATGTGGGGGATACTACACATGCTAAAAAAAATCGAAATTCGCTGATCTGTTGGAAGAGATGAGTTTGGTGGATGTGTGGCGTCTGAGACATCCGGGGGAGGTCTGTTTCTCCTGCTATTCCACTTCATATAATGCTTTCTCCCAAATTGATTTAGGACTTGTATCAAAGGAGTTATTGCCGGCTGTCTCGGATGCTGCATATTTACCAAGGGTGATTTTCAGATAATTCTCCGTTGGTATAACCAGTCAAACTTAATGTTTCTAGAGGTCAAGCATTTTGGAGGCTTAATCCCTTTTGGTTGACATTATTGCAGGATGGAAATACCTCGGAATCCCAATGGGAAGAGTATTTTGCTACCAATGTGGACACAGCAGCCCCACCTCTTGTCTGGGATTCATTCAAGGCTTTTTTAAGAGGTTCCTTAATTGGAAGTATTAATTGTTTCAAAAGAGCGTCTAGGTTGAGAGGTGATAAATTGGAAAAAGAGGTTGAGCGGTAAGGAGGTGCATCTCTCTTCTCTTGTGGCTTCTGATAGGATGGTTTGGTTAACGGTACAGAGAGAATGGTCGGATTATTTGTTAGATAAATCAAGGCGTAAGCTGTTATTTGCTAAACATACTCAATACTTTGAAGCAAATAAATGTGGTAGGTTTTTAGCGTATTTAGCGAGGTCAGAAAGGGCGGCGGCTGTAGTGGCGGGGATTACAGATACTTTAGGTGTTGTGCATACCTTGACCGAAGAGATCCGTGATGTTTTCTATGTATACTTTAAAGATGCTTATGCGTCAAGAGCTTAGTACTCAGACTTTGATTTAGACACGTATCTGGCGGCTGTTTCCTTACCTAAATTGAGCGCAGATGGTACAGAAAGTTTGGACCTGTCAATTACTGATGAGGAGATTGTAGCTGCGATAGCCTCGTTTCCAAATGGCAGGGCTCCGGGCATAGATGGGATACCCATAGAGCTATATAAGAAACATCTGGGGTTCTTTGTGCCTCGCTTGAAAGACATGTTTACAAGCTTTAGAGATCAGGGATGTGTATCTCCGTCTATGCCTGAAGCCCTTTTAGTCCTTATCCCTAAATCGGGAAAGGATCCCTTGTTTCCAGAATCGTACAGACCTATATCATTATTGACAACTGATATTAAGATTTTGGCAAAAATTTTGGCGACACGTTTGAACAGGGTAATTAGTGAGATTGTGCATTCTGACCAAACTGGTTTTATGCCAGGGAAATCTACGGCTATAAATTTGCGTGGGCTTTTTTGCCACCTGCAGCTGCCCCACCCTGAGGAGGCGGTGGTGGTGTCGTTAGATGCTGCTAGGGCCTTTGACTCTGTGGAGTGGAGGTACCTGTGGGTGGTGCTGTTGAAATTCGGGTTTGGAACGGTTTTTATTCAATGGGTTCGACTGCTGTACTCTACCCCTACAGCTAGAGTCTGTGTAAATGGCTTCGTGTCCCGTCAGTTTGTAATGGGCAGAGGTACCAGACAGGGGTGCTGTCACGGTTCAACGTGGAAGCCACTTACTGGTATTGGCAGAGCTAATCCTGAGGCGCGGAGTCTAAACGCACTCCTGGTCTTCACCATGGCCCCCTGCAAGGAAGTTTGGATTTAGCTGCAGGAGTGTGCAGGTCGCGGCCCTCAAGGTTAGCCACCAGTGAAGAGGTGCAGGTAGTGGTGCTGTACTGGCCGAAGATAGGCAGTCAAGGGAGTCAGACTGAAGCGTAGTGAAGTTATCCAAGGTCAAACCGAGCTGGCTGCGAGGTACAGAGGAAGTAGGCAAAAGCGAGGTCAAACGGTCCGGGGTCAAAGCCAACGAGTAGAGAAAAGCCCAACGGAGATCCTGAGGGAGAGTCAAGCAAACATGGTCAGAAGCCAAAAGGTCAATCCGAGAAGAGCAGAACGCTAAGAAGTGCTGGAGCATGGGAGCCATATCACGATACTCTGGCATCCTAGTGATGCCAGAAACTTCCTTTAATAGACCGCGGTAAACCCCTATAGGGTAGCGGGGATCATGTGAGCTGAGTAGCGTTCCCATTGCTAGGCAACGGGGCGCGGACGCATGCGCCCAGGCGCCGGAACTACGTCATTCGTCCCGTTGCCTAGCAACGCGGGGAATCGGAACAGGCGCCCGTCCTCGTCACCGACTGAAGGTGCGGGGAAGGCGCCTGACAGTACCCCCCCTTCTTTTCTTAAGGCTTGATCTTTGAGGAACCGAGCCAACAGCCGAGGAGCCTGGATATCTTCTCTGTAAACCCACGATCTCTCCTCAGGGCCATATCCTTTCCAATGAACGAGACATTGTAGATGACCATGGAAAAGACAAGAATCCAAAATATGATATCTCAAATTCTTTATCAGCAGCGGAAACGGCAGGTGGAGGTGGAGAAATCCTAGAGAACTTGTTGAGTACCAAGGGTTTTAGAAGAGATATATGAAATGTATTATGGATCTTCAGAGAAGATGGAAGTAGTAGTCTGTAAGTCACCGGGTTGATGACCTGGAGAACAGGGAATGGCCCAATAAATCTCGGAGCAAGCTTCAACGAAGGAACTCTGAGCCTGAGGTTCTTAGTAGACAACCATACCTTGTCACCAGGTTGCAGCATAGGAACCCTTCTGCGATGACGATCAGCAGACTGTTTGAATCGTTGACTGGCTTTTACTAATCTTTCTTTCGTAGTAGCCCAGATGTGAGAAAAATTATGGACCAGGGAATTAGCGGCAAAAACTTTAGGCCAATACCCAACTCTTTACAGAATGCTTTCCAAAATTGTGAAACGAACTGAACCCCGCGGTCCGAGATAATCTCTTGCGGGCAACCATGTAAACGAAAGATTTCTTTAATAAAAACTTGAGCCAGATTGGAAGCAGAGGGAAGACCTTTGAGAGGTATAAAGTGAGCCATTTTAGAAAACCTATCCACCACTACCCAAATAGTGTTATAACCTTTACTTGGGGGCAGATCGGTGATAAAGTCCATCGAGATGCAGAGCCAAGGACGTTCAGGAACTAGAAGAGGCAACAACAATCCCGCAGGAGGACGCTTGATAGTTTTATTACGTGCACAGACCTCACACGTGGCCACATAATCCCGGACATCGGCACGGAGTGAGGGCCACCAGAAGCGTCTAGAGAGGAATACTAAGGTTTTCTTGACTCCTGCATGTCCCGCAACCTTGGAATCATGCACCCAACGTAGTGCCTTGATGCGCAAAGAAGGATCCAGGAAAGAGCAACCAACAGGAGGAGTCCTAGACGAAGTCCTGGTTAAAGCGACAATTTTGGAAGGCTCGAAGATAAGTGTCGGTATAGAAGGAGGGGGATAAGTCCTGGTCATCGAAAGAACGAGAGAGGGCGTCTGACCGCAAATTCTTAGAACCGGACAGAAAGGTAAGACTGATATCAAACCTGGAGAAAAAAGATGACCACCGAGCCTGCAGAGGATTAAGGCAACGAGCATCTTTGAGGTAAACCAGGTTTTTATGGTCTGTGAGGATCGTTACCGGGAAACGAGCCCCCTCCAACAAATGACGCCATTCTTCTAACGCCAATTTGATCGCCAACAGTTCCTGTCTCCAATCCCATAATTTCGTTCAGCAGGAAGGAACTTTCTAGAAAAGAACCCACAGGGACGAAGATCTCCAGAATCCAGATCTTGGGAAAGAACAGCCCCTACTCCAACTGACGAGGCATCAACCTCTACAAAAAAAGGCTTGTCTTGATCCGGCTGGATGAGCACCGGAGCAGAAATAAAGGCCTGTTCTAGTGATTCAAAAGCCGCAACAGCCTCCGGTGGCCAGCGTTTAGGGTTAGCAGATTTCTGAGTTAGGGCAGTGATAGGAGCCATGAGAGTGGAAAAATACTTTATGAACTACCTATAAAAGTTGGAGAAACAAATGAAAAGCTGAATAGACTTTAACCCACGGGGCTGAGGCCAGTTGGTGATGGCAGAAACTTTTTCAGGGTCCATTCGAAGACCGGAACCCATACACTATGTAGCCCAAGAAAGGAATCTCAGTCACCTCAAAGACACACTTTTCCAATTTGCAGAACAGTTGATTCTGTCGGAGACGAGAGAGGACCTCAGACACATGAGAACGGTGGGAGACAAGATCTGGGGAAAAAATTAAAATGTCATCCAAGTAAATAACAACAAACTTGTAGAGTAGATCTTGGAATATCTCGTTCATAAAAGACTGAAACACAGCTGGGGCGTTACAAAGCCCAAAGGACATCACCAAGTTTTCAAAATGGCCCTCGCGAGTACAAAATGCCGTCTTCCATTCATCGTCCTGTTTAATACGGATCAAATTATTAGCACCACGAAGATCCAATTTAGAAAAAATTTTGGAGCCACTAATCCGGTCAAACAGCTCGGATATCAGAGGTAGAGGGTAGTTGTTTTTGACCGTGATCTTGTTCAGCTGACGGAAATCGATGCAAGGGCGAAGGGACCCATCCTTCTTCTTGACGAAGAAAAAACCCGCCCCAGCCGGAGAGGACGATTTCTTAATGAAATTGCGCTGCAGGTTCTCCGAAATGTATTGGGACATGGCTTCATTCTCGGGGAGAGACAGTGGATAAATCCGCCCCTTGGGAATCGGACGATCCGGGATGAGTTCAATGGCACAGTCCCAGGGTCTATGTGGAGGTAGAAGCTCAGAGGGGCAGTCTTGGAAAACACATCTTGGAAAGCAACATACGGAATCGGAAGTAAATGTTGAAATGTCAGATGGCACGTGGAGACTGGCTTAACTGATGATAGGCAATTCTTATGACAGTGAGGACCCCACGAGGATACTTGAGGAATGTTCCAATCAAACTGTGGAGCATGAACTTTGAGCCAAGGAAGTCACAAAATGACTGAGTTCACAGATTGTGGAAGGACGAGGAATTCAATCATCTCAGAATAAAGAACACCTACGGACATGCGGAGAGGAGAAGTAACCACTGAGATGGAACCATTGGAGATGCGATTACCATCCACGGCAGACAGTAACAAAGGCCAGGGGAGAGACCGTGTGGGTAAATGGAGTTGCGAAGCCAAAGTGGCAGAGATGAAATTCCCGGCGAAGCCGGAATCCACAAAAGCTTGCGTCAGAAAAGGCCCAACAGGGGACTCCAAGGTGATGGCCATCGAGAAATCCGATTTAGAGGAAGTATAGGGAGTGATGAATTTAACTCCTAGTTCGGCCTCCCTGACACCAACTAGGAGGCGTTTCCCGGTCTTTTGGGACACTTGGCAATTACATGCCCAGACTCCCCACAATATAGACAGAGCCGTAGTTTGATTCTTCTCTCCCGTTCCTTAAAGGACAAACGGGAGCGCCCAATCTGCATTGGTTCGTCAGTGGGAATAGGAGGATTGTGGAAATTTGGAGCCAGGCGTGGAGAGAAACGACGACTGGAAACCCTCTCCTGAGTACGTTCCCGAAATCTTAAATCTACCCGGTTGCAGAGGGAGATTAAAGCGTCAAGATCAGGAGGTAATTCACGGGAAACCATATAGTCTTTTATAGGATCAGCAAGACCCTGCCAGAAAGTTGCTACCAGCGCTTTATTGTTCCACTTGAGTTCGGATGCTAGGGTGCGGAACGCCACAGCATACTGTCCCACCGTTTGGGAACCTTGGCGTAAATTCAACAGGCTGGATGCTGCGGAAGAAACTCGTCCCGGGTCATCAAAGATCTTTCGGAAGGCATCAATGAAGGAGGATGAATCTTGTAATAAAGGATCACTACGTTCCCATAATGGAGAGGCCCAAGCCAGGGCTTGGCCGGTCAGCAGAGAAATAATATAGGCCACTTTAGTACGTTCAGAAGGGAAGACGGCAGCATTAATCTCAAATTGAATTGAACACTGATTTAAAAATCTTCGGCAAGTCTTTGGATTCCCATCAAATTTTTCGGGTGGAGGAATCCGCAGGAGCGAAGAAGCAGCCGCCGAGGTCGAGGAGGTAGACTGTGAGGAACTTGCCGTGATGACAGTCACTGTACGAGGATCAGAAAGGGAGGCTTGCAAGGTATCAAGCCCAGAGACCACTCCCTGAAAACACTGTAAAAGATGAGCCTGTTCAGAATCTTGCTTTTCCACACGATGAGCCAGATGGAGAATATCGCGGGACAAGGGTTCGTCTGTACCTTCAGTAGTCATAGCCAGAGTATATTGTTACAGTTCAACGTGGAAGCCACTTACTGGTATTGGCACAGCTAATCCTGAGGCGCGGAGTCTAAATGCACTCCTGGTCTTTACCAGGGACCCCCGCAAGGAAGTTTGGATTTAGCTGCAGGAGTGCGCAGGTCGCGGCCCTCAAGGTTAGCCACCAGTGAAGAGGTGCAGGTAGTGGTGCTGTACTGGCCGAAGATAGGCAGTCAAGGGAGTCAGACTGAAGCGTAGTGAAGTTATCCAAGGTCAAACCGAGCTGGCTGCGAGGTACAGAGGAAGTAGGCAAAAGCGAGGTCAAACGGTCCAGGGTCAAAGCCAACGAGTAGAGAAAAGCCCAAGGGAGATCCAGAGGGAGAGTCAAGCAAGCAGGGTCAGAAGCCAAAAGGTCAATCCGAGAAGAGCAGAACGCTAAGAAGTGCTGGAGCATGGGAACCATATCACGATACTCTGGCATCCTAGTGATGCCAGAGACTTCCTTAAATAAACCGCGGTAAACCCCTATAGGGTAGCGGGGATCATGTGAGCTGAGTAGCGTTCCCATTGCTAGGCAACGGGACGCAGACCCCCGCGCATGCGCCCAGGCGCCGGAACTACGTCATTCGTCCCGTTGCCTAGCAACGGGACGCGGGGAATCGGAACAGGCGCCCGTCCTCTGCACCGACTGAAGGTGCGGGGATGGCGCCTGACAGGTGCCCTTTGTCCCCCACCCTATTTGCCCTAGCCATAGAGCCGTTGGCATGTATGATTAAAATGCAGTCAGATATTACTGGATTGAGGATGGGCTGCAGGACGGACAAGATTGCCCTTTATGCAGATGATATGCTGCTTTTTTTGTCGTATTCCGATAAATCGTTGCCAATCTTACTCCGTGTGGTCTCGGTGTTCGGTAGGTACTCTGGGCTTTTGATTAATTGGGATAAATCCAGTGTAACTCCGATTAAGGGTGCTTGCCCTACGGGTCAAGTTTTGCAGACTTCTCTTAAATGGATCCCGATATTTAAATATCTTGGTATCTGGATTTCTAGTGATATGGGTCAATATATCCAGCGTAATGTCCAGCCTCAGATTGATTTTCTTAAAAGCCGAATTCGGGTATGGAAGCAGCTGCCACTGTCGGTCACAGGTAGAATTAGAATTAACCTGGTCAAAATGATAATCCAACCAAAGTTTTTGTATGTTTTGCAGCAGTCGCCGGTATATATCCCCTGTAGCATTTTGCTACATTGAACGTCTCATGGCTTCTCTGGTGTGGGCAGGCAAGAGAGCAAGAGTTAAGCTTACTACTTTTTATCGTTCTCGAGGGTCGGGGGGTTTGGCTTTGCCGAATCTATGGCTTTATTATTTTGCCTCCCAGTTGACGCATATTGAGGTATGGTTCTGGTCGCGGTTGGGTGTAGATTTGCATGATTTCTTGGTCTCTGAGACAAGATTTAGTTATACACGTGTGCAGTTTCTTCTGGCTGGAAGAAAGGTTGGGAGGGACCCCCCTTTGTTAATACAGGCCATGAAGGTTTGGAGATTGTCAGCCCCGATTGGGGGTGGATTGGATCTGGATCCGTGCACTTCACTCTGGGATAATTTGGATTTTGGAGAAATGATTAGGATGGAGGGAGCTGGAGCTTGTCGAATGTACAATATAATACATATTGGGCAACTGTATGAGAATGGGATATTATATTCATTTGAGCAACTTCAGAGATTATACGAACTACCTAGGGGCTACTTTTATAGATATTTGCAGTTGAGACATGCTTTGGCCTCGCAGTTTCGGGGAGCTGTCCCGAGCTTTAGTGCAGATTCCTAAAGGGTGCAACTGTCAAGGTTGGGCCAAAGGCGACAAATTTCATTTTTGTATTCAATATTGGTGGAAGGATCTGGTGAAGGGGGCTTGCCGGAGCTGCGAAGCAGGTGGGAGGGTGATTTGGGGCGTCTTAGTGATAAGGCATGGGATATAGTGTTATGCAGCCCGAAAGAGGTCACTGCATCAGTCAGATTTCGCCAGGTCCAGTTTTTTTCTGTTACACAGAGCGTATCTCGCCCCTCTTCGGATTTCTAAATTTAGTGGGGGTCAGAGGGTGCAGTGTCCCAAGTGTAGGAGTGAGAAAGGGGACTTTTGGCATATGCTCTGGGAGTGTCCGTTGGTCTCATCCTTTTGGGGAGAGGTGGAGGATTGTATTAAAAAATTGGAGGTGGGAGTGGTAGCCTTGACTCCAAAACTCTGTATATTTGGTTTAGGCTTGAACAAAAAAACCCGTAGACCTATTAGACTGCTTATCAACACGTTACTTATGTTGGCAAAGGTGGTGATAGCTAGGAAATGGATGGCACCGGAAGGTCCAACTTTGAGTAGCTGAATTGACCTTGTTAACGATACAGTCGGCCATGAAAGGTTCATGTACACCAGCAGGGACCTAGTGGACAAGTATGAAAGAATATGGTACAGGTGGAGGATATCCCCATATGTCACGGAAGGGTTGAGGGAGGTGGAGCTCTCCTAATGCAATGCTTGGGGCAGACATCCAGCCGCCTATTATTGAGCTATTAAGGTCAATGATTATATTCTGTATTATCAAAACTGTGCTATTATTTTATTGCATCTTGAAATTGTGGAAGATGTGCATACCTTGGCTTGAATATCTGAATGTCAATGTTTTTTCTCTTGTGAGCCTATTGTGTAGGAATATTTGACAATACCTGTAACACTGTGTGGTTTATAGTTGGGGATTAAGCCCAATGTTCTGGGTTTTTTGTTTTTTGTTTTCTCTGATGTTCACAATGTAAAGAAAAGAAAAATGCAATAAAATTTTACCTGATTTAAAAAAAAAAATACAAATATACTTATAAACTGTCACAACTCATATATATATATATATATATATATATATATATATATATATATATATATATATATATATATATATATATATATATATATATATAATGTGTGTGTGTGTGTGCAATAATGGTTTCAAAAATAGTGTTAATAGTTTATTTTTATTAACAAAATGCAACGTGAATGAACAGAAGAGAAATAAAAAATCAATATTTGGTGTGACCACACTTTGCCTTCAAAACAGCATCAATTCTTCTAGGTACACTTGCACAAAGTCAGGGATTTAGTAGGATTATAGTCAGGTGTATGATTAATGCAAAACAATGTGATATCAGCGCATCAGCCCCATGGTAGTTTTAGAGCCTATGTGCTTCTCCTAGTAGAGATTCCAAGACTAGATTCTTAATACATGTAACAGCAAAAACTATAGCGCACAAAAAGGTTCATACTAATAAGAATAATCACCACATGTAAATAAGACTTGTATGCAGAATATATGGTGAGTCTATTGTTAACTAGAGTGGATGCAAAACACAACTCTATGTGCAGATGGTTAGCAAGCAGAATTGAGCAAATGTAATGTCTTACTGATTCCACTTTCAGTGTCTGCAAGTGTCATAGAATGGGTGGAGGCATAGGCTGAACCAGTCCTGTAGTATAAGTTCAATAAGATTCCATGCATAAATCAGATTTGGTCATCCTGGTCTGCAAATCACTCCCAAGGTAGATGGCTAAGTTCACATGAAATCAGAATATGATATGGAAAAATAATCAGAATGACGTAAATGTACTCTGACTAAGGAGTAATAGCCACTTACGTGTACACATCTGTCACATTATGACAAACAGGCCACCACTCTAATAGAAAAGTTTCTATAAAAGGACACCATAGAGAAAGTCAATCTGCAATTGAGATAACCATAGAACTAAACTACCAAATTCAGCAGGGACTCCAAAAAATTGCACACATTATAAAAACAATACTGGAACGTCTTGCTGAGCAATAGTGAATTAAAGAAAATCTTGCCTCCAAAACCAAAATTGTGTATAAAAAGTCTGAAAATCGAAAAACCAGACTAGTTAAAAGCACAATACTTCTCGAGAAGAACCATAAAGAAGGTACTTGGTTAAACGAAAAGGCAAAAGTTTACTTTTACTGTAATAGATGTGTGGCATGTAAAACTAGCAAGGTCAGAGACACTAAACCAGTGACATCCTTCACTTCCATTGTCACTGGAAGATTTTGAAATTAGAATAGACTGACCTGAGATACGTCTGTGATAGTGTATCTGCTGGAATGCCCTTGCGGTCAACAATTTGTGGGGAGGATATTTAGGAAATTATCAGTTAGAATTGCGGAACATCAAAGAAATATTAGAAATCAGCTTGAAGCACTTCAAGTACCACAGTCATGATACCACTAAACTGAGATTTATAGATATGCACAAGGTCAAAAAACCATGGCGACGAGGAGATTATGTGAGACTCTTATCGCGAGAACAAGTGAGATTTACTTATACCTTTAAAAACCCTTGCACCAGGTGGTCTAAAACATAGACCAATCATGGTAAGGATATGCAAATTGGTCATTGTTAAATGACGGTACTAATCAGTCATAAACTATCATTTGTTGCCATATATCCCTGAGGAAGCCCAACTGAGGCGAAACGCGTAGGTTACGAACTGAACATTATTCCAATAATTGCAACACTCGGTTTCTCATTCTATGATCCGACGAAAGATATTGTGGTACGCTCTCGCTACGGACGCATGCGCACTACAGTCTTTTTGTACTGTTGGATAATATTCCCCACATCTGTAAGGAGAAGATGACATGCAGTTGATAATTGAGAACGCTTGAGGATGGGAGCAGCCGGGAAATCAACCGAAGAATTGGGTAAGTTCTTATATCCACAACCTCAGACCGCCTATTTTCGCTGTGGTCCTTCGATATCTATAACATAACATTTCCATCTTGGCCACGGGAACCACAAGTGGCTGACAATCTACTGGTTTAGCACAATTTTACTTTAAGCTTTTGCTTTTGTCTCTATCTCATTGAGTGATCACTCTTATATGTATACCCCTTTGATTCATATTTTGATTATTTTAACCTTTTGCACACTTCATTAAAACTGATTCTTCACCCAATATCATTATCCCTTAATCAGCGTCTGTTAGGTGAATAGTTTTTGCTGTTGGGTGTATAATCTAATCCATAGCAAACAGATAATAATGATCACTTCTATATGTAGGTTGAAACAGTCATTAACTGAACCAGAATCAGCTGTGTGTGGCTGTTCCTCACCCATTTTTAAGCCTCAAACTGATCTGATGTCCAGCCCTGCCATCAGCTCAGAACTGGAAAAAAAAACAGTGGGACCCAAGTACTCCCATCTACTTTTCAGAGAAGTCTGGTTAGAAGTGATTTTCATGGAATAATTGCAGCCAAAAAGCCTTACCTTTTGATGTAGAAACAAGGCCAAGCGACTCAACTAAGCACGAAATCATAGGAACTGGGGTGCAGAAAAATGGCAGCAGGTGCTCTGGACTGATAAATATTTGGCTGTAAGAGAAGACGGTTTGTTAGCCAAAGAGCGGTACAATAATGAATGCCTGCAGGCAACAGTGAAGCATGGTAGAGGTTCCTTGCAAGTCTGGGTCTGCATTTCTGCAAATGGAGTTGGAGATTTGGTCAGGATTGATGGTATCTTTAATGATGAGAAATAGACTGGTAATTATCCATTGGGCAATACCGTCAGAGAGGCGACTGATTGGCTCCATCTTTATTCTGCAGCCCCAAAAATACAACCAATGGCATTAAGAACTATCTTCATCGTAAAGAAGAACAAGGAGATCTGGAAGTAATAATATGGTTCCCACAGAGCCCTGATCTCAACATAGTCTGTCTGGGATTACATTAAGAGACAGTAGGATTTGAGCAGGCCTACATCCACAGATGATCTGTGGTTAGTTCTCCAAGATGATTGGAACAACCTCCCTACCGAGTTCCTTGAAAAACTGTGTGCAAGTGTACCTAGAAGAATTGATGCGGTTTTTGAAGACAAGGGGTGGTCACATCAAATATTGAATTGATTTGCATTTCTCTTCTGTTCATTCACTATGCCTTTTAATTAATAAAAATAAACTTAAAACATTTAATATATATATGTGTATATATATATATATATGTGTGTGTGTGTGTGTTTATTAAACACACACTATATGGACAAAAGTATTTCGCCACACCTGTTATTGAATTGAGGTGTTTCAATTAGACCCGTTTCCACAGGTGTATAAATATCAAGCACCTAGCCATGCAGTCTCCATTTGCAAACCTTTGTCATACAAAATGGGTCTTTCTGGAGAGCTCAGTGACTTCAAGTCTGGTACTGTGATAGGATGCCATCTTTGCAATAAGATGGTTC
Organism: Mixophyes fleayi; assembly: GCF_038048845.1. Lineage (NCBI taxonomy): Eukaryota > Metazoa > Chordata > Amphibia > Anura > Limnodynastidae > Mixophyes > Mixophyes fleayi. The sequence goes on from NC_134412.1 coordinate 41,038,296, forward strand.
ATGAAATGTCATCTCTGCTGGATATTCCACGGTCAACTGTAAGTGATATTATTAGAAATTGGAAGCGTTTAAGAACAACAGCAACTCTGAAGACTACGTAAAATCATAGAGCAGGGTCAATGTCTGCTAAGGTGCATGGTGCGCAAAAGTCACTAACACTGCTGATTCCATAGCTAAAGATCTCCAACCTTTAACTGGCATTTAATGTAAGCACAATAACTGTGCAACAGGATCCTCACATTACCAAGACCAATGCAAAGTGACAGGTGTAAAGCACACAAACACTGGACTGTGGAGCGATGGAAATGTGTTCTGTGGAGTAACGAATAAAGTTTCTCTGTTTGGCAGTCATATGAGCGAGTCTGGGTTTGGCGGATGCCAAGAGAACGTTACCTGCCTGACTGCATTATGCCAACTGTGAGGGGCTGTTTTTCAGGGTTTGGGCTAGGCCCCTTATCTCTTGTGAAGGGCAATCTTAATGCTTCAGTATACTAAATCATTTTGGACAATGCTGTGCTTCCAACTTTGTGGCAACAGTTTGGGGAAGGCCCTTTTCTATTCCAACATGACTATACACCAGTGCACAAAGAAAGGACTATTAGGATATGGGTTGATGAGTTCAGTGTGGAAGAACTTGACTGACTGGCCTGGACAGAGCCCTGACCTCAAGCTCATTTAACACCTTTGTGATGAACTGGAATGGAGTTTGCGAGCCAGGCCTTTTCGTCTACCATCAGTGCCTGACCTCATAAATGCTCTACAGAATGAATGGGCACAAATTCCCACAGAAAACACTCCAACTTCTTGTGGAAAGCCTTCCAAGAAGAGTGGAATCTATTATCGCTATAGAAGGAGGACCAGCTCCATTTTAAATTTTATATGTTTTTAAATACAATGTCATTTCACTCCCTGTTGGTGTAATGGAATCTGAATACTTAGAGAGAGAGATTTCTTTCAACAATAATTATGCAGCAACTAACAGATTAAAATATTATATGAATAAAATATAATCCCAATTATTCAAAGTTTCTGTATGACTGCACTCTGCTGATCCGCGTTTAATAGTAGTAATATCCATTCATTTAATCCATTTTAGAAGAGGAAGTGCTGTTACATTTAGTAAAGTACGGTATATTGTGTAGTTTTCAGTAATTACGGCATGTGTGGCTCAAATGTTATACAGGCATTTTTTTTTTTATTTTTTTTTTCTTCTGATACAATTGTCTCTATTGTTATGAGGTAATTCATACTGTGTCCAAATAAGTTTGGCAGCAGTTTATAATGCTTTGTTTCCACGATATAATACCTTTTATGTATCAAGGATACTGTTGATCGTTGTATGGATTCAGCCTGTTGTAGATTCCAGTGTTTGTTTCTCAAATTAGCCGATGTACAGTTTCCACTTCAGTTGATTAATGCAAAAGGCAGAGATTAGTTGCTTACTTACTCGACTTGGCTTAATATCCTTTTTTTTTTTTTTTCCTTCTCCTTTTTACTCTGGAGCGTCTTGTGATATTAACTTCCAAATTAGTCTCTCCACAGTAGCTCACGCTGCTTACCCATACAGGCCAATCAAACCTCCACACATTCCATCCGATATCCCCAAATGCCATCAGCCTCTCGCATGTCCCTTACTTACCTGTCACACAAATGCTGGAGCTGCGCAGATGGAGGGGCAGCAGACTACACTATCTCCTCCTGCTTCCCTGATTGAATATCAGTGATAATGTGACCTCCCTGCGTTATACAGAGGAGGTCACATGATACAGGCTGCTGTTAGACGCGCTGAGGCTCCTGTCTGGCTGGGTGTTTCTCTATGGCTGTCAGCAGTGCTCCGGGTGCCGACAGATACAGAGAATCACCAAGCCAGCCAGGAGCCTCAATTTCAAAGTCACCCCTGGTGTAGGCAATCACAATAATCCAATTTGTACTGGCACCTGTCTAATACCATGTCATTAGTTTATCTTAAGCATGTTCTGATATCTTGAAAAATATCAGGAAATTCCAGAAGCAAATCACGCTTAATAGTTTCAATGTCATTCTCAATTAACAAATTTAATTTAGTTCCTTTTTCACTGTTCCAATAATTCTAAAAGATTTTTTTTTTTTAAAATAGAGGATCCAAAAAATGATGCACTTGATAGTCTCGGAATGTTAGTATCGTTAAAAAATAACTATAGTTAAGGGGGTGCTACAATGAAAAATGGTACTGTCGCTTTCTGTTCCGCTCCGGATTTCCATTGTGGGTGCACCCTTGCCAGTCGTTATCTCCAGATGTCAAATTCTTTTAAAATAAATTACATAAGGTGCAATACAACCGTAAGGAAATCCCTAGAAGTTCAGCCTTGTGTGCCAAGAGTTCCTTATCAAAAGGGGGGGCTGTTTGTCCAAATTGAAGTTGTTTCCGAAGCATGACGTTTGAGGTAGGGGAGACCCCAGATTAGATTCTAGAAGTGGTGGTCAGAGCTTGCCTAAAACGTGTCCGACATCTTTGGCTTACAAGCCACGCCCTTTTATGAATAAGGCTTTTTTTCATATGCCAGTGACTTTTCAGGATAACGAGTAAATTTTCTATTTCTACGAATACTGTATAATCTGACCAGGACATGGGGAAGATCTCTGCAGTAAGGAGTGAATGGATTGTGCTACTGTCTACTTGAATTATGTGTATATGAAAATAACATTGTGGGGTACCAAATAATGAGAACTTTTTCCATATGGAGCAAAACCCATCAAGATTTTTAGAGGTTGTAAAAGAAAAGCTTTAATGGTTTTCGTAGTTTGCAGTATTCCCTTATCAAACCACAGGTAGGGTGAGCTGAGAGTAAAATATTTATTTTGCTCTAAAATGTTGCTATTAATGTCTCCACACGACCCTATGCAAGCTGCGATAAGTTTGAAATGCTGTCTGCAAAGAGACATTGCAAAGTATTTTGTGCAAAGCGCGATGCAATGTCCTGTTATTGCATGTGAAATTTTCACTAATTTATGTAAAGAGGCTGGAAGAGAAGGATAGCTATGCCAGATATAATAATCATCATCATCATATAAGCATACTGCACTTGACTGCTTTTCTAGAACTATGTCATAAAGATATTCCTGTGTTCTTGAATGCATTGCCTATTGGTCTATATTTGCATTGTACAAATATGTATTACATATTGTTTTATATTTTATGTCTACATATTTTTGTTTGATCTTTAAGGTGTGCACATATGGAATTGCAATTGTTTAAAAAAAAAAAAAAAGCATGTGAAATGTATAATTACCGCCTCCTCCTCGGCCGCATACACTATGGGGTTAATATCCCCTTGCGCATGAGTCAGAACAGGAAAGAAGACCCCAGAGGATATATTAGGGCTCCTTCTCCCTCCTTTCTGTGTCCTCTTCACTGTCCTTTTAGTAGAGTTTGGCAGTTCAGGTTTATTTTCTGTGCTTACCTACTTCTATTTTTGCCAGGACGAGCAGGAGGATGGGAGAGAGCTCACCCTGAAGGTCTGTCACTTGCACTCCTCTGAGTGTTAACAGACCATAGATGGTGGAACCGGCCTACTCACGGAGCAATGCCCTTCTTATAGGGGCATGCATCTCCAGAAGCTATGAGAAGCTGCATGGCACCAGTATTCAGAGCAATGCCCTCATAGTTTTGTTTTGGGCTTGATGCCAAATACTTTTTCCAGTCTCTCACTTCTGGATGTGGTAGCAACAGACACACCATTTATAAGAATGGTCATCCAAGCAGTCTAACATTACTTTTATATGGAGGATCTCTGTTGTGGGAACTGCTTTTATTCCTTTAATAACTCAACACAGGGTATTGTTTGGGTACATCCCATTCTTAACGGTTGCCATGGGGAAAGAAGAGGAAATAAGCGAATTATACTTACCATTAATTTTAATTTCCGTGAAATACTCCATGGTAGCCCTAATATTCCCTCATGTTTTACATGGTTATGATCTTTTCCAGAGGCAACTGGGACGTTACTGAAAGTCTAGATATGGAGGGAGTAGTACGGTGATATTAAATACCTTCTGGGGTGCAAAATTATTATTTTTTTTCCCTCTCTGCTGAGTAAGGTAGAATTGGTAAGGTCTGGCATGGAGCGTTTAAAAGAAATGTAATTATCAGTAAATGTGTAGTTCTCTTATTTTACCATGTCTTGTCAATCTGCTTTCTACTCTCTTTGACTGAAACTTCCAAAGAACTTTTTAGTTTTTATCTACATTTTGTATTTAGAGTGTTCTTGTTTTTAACAGCTTTAAGAATGTCTCCTGTAAAGTTAGAAAAAAAAGAAGCTGAAAAATGCATTATTAAGCTGACTGATCACACACAAGAAAAAAGTAAGTTTACATTTTGTCCACATAGCACAATGTGTAACTACAGGTGTTTTTAAACTTTCATTTTTTAAAAATCTATATATTGGAATACTGGGCAAAAAAAGAAAAGTTTTTAACAGATGGCCTGCATGTATGAAGGCAGAATTACGCTAGTATAATTTTAATACTGTGGGTTCTAATAAGTAACACAACTGCAAAGTATAAAGAATAATCTGTTTTTTGTTATTCACTTTTAAAGCCTCATAATTTGCTAGTATCATCAGCTATTTATATAGCGCCACTAATTTTGTAGCGCTGTACAGAGAATTCACTCCCATCAGTGTTTGCCCCATTGGAGCTTACAGTCTAAATTCCCTAACATATACTTGCGCAGACAGAGACTATGGTCAATCTGATATCTGTCAATTAACTTACTAGTATGTTTTTGGAGTATGGGAGAAAACCGGAGCACCCGGAGGAAAATCACTCAAACACAGGGAGATGATACAAACTCCACACTGATCATTCCATGGCCAGGAATCGAACTCAAGAACATCTGCTGTTATTGTCAAACTGCCTTCTTTCAAGTATCCGATATTATATTTAGAAAATTTCACTGTAAAGACAGAGTCACCCTAGACCAGGGGTGTCCAACCTTTTAGCTTCCCTGGGCCACATTGGAAGAGGATGAGTTGGTTTGGGCCGCACATAAAATACACTAACACGAACGATAGCTGATCATCCAAAAAACATAGAAAACATAGTTAACCTATTAAACTTACTTGGAAATGAAGTTAGTAAGAGTTAGGAAACCTGTTGCAGAATCATGATTAAAGCAATAGTCCCATTACCAGCTGCAATTAACTTACCTGCATCTGTCCCTTAGTGGGGTTCGGGGAATTAAATGCCAAAAACTTTTTTTTCCTCTCTTTCTGCACCCATGAATCATTTTTTTTATTGACCAGTTTGAAATGGTCACCGATATAGGCGGCATCAGGAGGACTAATAGAAATCTACAGAGATTTAAAGATAGGGTGGCGGGAAAAATGGCTCATGGAGCAGCCTCCGATGAGGGTAACAGTGGGTGATAATTTCACCCTACTCAGCACTGCACATTTAAAATGGTTTAAAATATTAAAAATACAATCATCTCTTAATATTTATATTAGATACATACAGAGAACACAGCTAGTTCATAATTGCATGGTGCAGAAAGTCCAAATTCAGAGTAACAACAATAAGATACTGGATAATCTTTCACTGCTGCTGATAGTTCGCGCGGGTGACTCCTCTGTGCTGCGCTACGCATTCACTGCGAGCACCGCACGGAGGATGAGACCAGGGAGGGAGCCGGAGCGCCAGCTGACGTGACCGCAAGGTAAGTATTTTCTTTTTTTTTTTTTTGCAGGATATTTTTTTCGTTAACAGCGCTGCCCCCTTGCCACAACCGCTGGGCCACATTTACAGGCGGGCTGTGCCGCATGCAGGCCGCGGGTTGGACAACCCTGCCCTAGACCCTACAAAGCGCTCGTACCCCCCAGGCCATTGAGGGAAATAATTTATTTTGACCATATCAGTGATCTGCATTACAGGTACAGGCAAACTAACCTAACGGTATCCTAACCTTGTGTGAGATATAGAATTTTCATTCAGTTATCTCTTATGCATTGTTTGATTTATTTCTTCCGCAGACCTGTTTCTGAATTTTCTCATGGTACAGTTTTACTGCACTGTGTCTTTGGAGTATCAGCTAGTGCTGCTTACAGATGTTAGTTAATGTTCTCCATTTCTGTGGGATCTGAACTTTTTGTTTGTCCTTCATTTTGTTTTATCACCAGTTTGATCATTTTTCTCCTCTTTGTTTTGTTTTTTTCCAGATAGTCTGGCAGTTTTTTCTCATAGATCTCAATAACTGGTTTCCCATGAAAACAAGGTGGTCCTTCATATGGCTCCCTCCTTTTAAATTAAAATTGTTTTGGGGCTTCACATCAACCATGAGCTAGTGGTACCATATTTGTGTTCTCTCCCTAGCAATTCAAAGGGAGCAGAACACTCATTAGATGTGGTTCACTATCTGTATATCTGTCTGTCCAGGATTCAGTAGTTCTGTTACTAGGACACTTTGTTGTTTAAAGCTGTCTACACACTGTAGGTGGGGGTACCATATTTAGCATGTGGTGTGTGCAAAGCTTTTGTACTCTGAATTGTAAGACACATCACTAAACACCAGTGTATAATTTACTGCATGGTGAACTCTGCTTCAATTGCGCTGAATATAGTGTTTATGGGCACTTTCTTTGTGCAATGTCTAACTGGCCGTTTTTCACTGTAGCTTTGCGGTTTCATTTGCTGCTGAACATTTTTTCTTTCTCTACCTCCAAACATGCTGAAAATTGCTACTCTCTCTATATTACGTTTTCATGTTATTTTGAGATCTGAAATGGAAAGGAAAACAATTTATGCTTAACCGAGAATATACTTTTTCAGCCAGTCAGTAGTCAAATATCAATTATTTCAAAAGAGCTACGTTAGAGAGTAGCTTTTTATTATGTAACAATGCTGTTGCAGCGGTTGACAGCAAATCACTGGATTGAAATCTGATGTGACCTTCTCCAATAAGAATAAGGCTGTATGTAGCAATATATTTGCTGAAATTGGTTTAGTTTTTTCACTTTTATTAACCTAAAGGATGCAGAAACTTTGCAAATGTGACACTAATCAGAGGTGAACACAGTAAACTGAATCACATGTGCATCAGAACATTCCAATGTGTTTGTGCCTGAAATAATTGATTGTTTATGCCACATTCCCCTAACTGACTCTCTTCCTCCTAGCTATGTTAATGGACTTTTTTTTTTTTAATTTGTATTTTAAACAGCTGTAAGGCCTTCATCTATTAAGTCAGAAGAAAGGAATGAAATATCTGGAAAATGCGTTACAGAGGACTCTTCTGCAAATGTTCCAGCAAAGCCACTCAAAAATATTGGCAGGTATAGAGCTTGTCAGTTGTGTGTGTGTGTGTGTGTGTGTGTATGTATGTATTATAATATAGCCATCAGACTGCATAATGGATTTTTTTTCCCCACATAATCTTTGTACTACACACACTTTGTACTACAACACACTGTTGGTAAACACTGCTGTTTATGTTTTATGTTGGAAGTGGGGTCTCCAATGTATAAGCACACCGAGCATAGTTTAGTTGACTGCTAATTAAATATGTATATATAGAAGATTATTTCTGTGTGATTTTAAAATGCAACCTCTTGAACACATTTTAGCTGTCGCAGTCGTGGAATTAGTGTATCTGATTTTAAATGCTTTTTCAGTGTTCTCAACACAACATTTTGCCAGCAGGGTGGCATTAAGAAGTTGCCAGTTGGGGGCAGTTGTAATACTTTGTAATAATATTGAAAAATGTTGGAGGTTATTGCCTACACCTGCCAGGACTGGTCAGTGGTCCAACACACACTGCTGGCTGTAGTGCTAACATAATGCCTGTTATACTAGGAGAAACAATGGTTTATTCTTTTATAATTGGACTCTGCTGGGCTCCAAGAGCCGGATGGGAAGTTAAAACAGCCGGGTGGAGCACTCGGGGAATAGGTGCTAGAGAGAACACTGCATTTTAGTGATTTGTAAAGTGTAGGTGTGAGCGTAAGCACGTAGAATTTTTTTTCTATATCTCAAACTTGATGTACAGCTACCTCCATTTTATGTTTGAAAAGAAGGTTTTTATTTTCCAACATTTTGGTCTCGATAGAGAAATGTTTCAACATAATGCCTCAGGGGCAAAACCTGAATTTGATATATAATACTTTCAGTTTACTTGTCTGCCTTTCAGACTTGCATCATGTACAAGGACATTTTTTCAAGGTGCTAGCTACAATTATAGTGGGGCTGAGGAAAAAAGGGGTACAAATATGGCTTGATTTGGATGATGTTCTTCTGGTGGGAAGTTCATAAATTACTATCAGGTGCAAGACTGATCAAGTAAATGTTTACAATCCAGCCATGCTGAATCAGAAACAAATTGAAAAGTCAGCTTATTCCATAAAATGTGATTCAATTCCTTGTGTCCAGGTAAACAAAATACAGATTAAAGTGTCATTGTCACAGCTGTATCAAGATCCAGTCCCTAGCACATCAGCTGCAGGCTGAGATGCAAGTCTTGATAGAGAGGTCTGAGATTGGTAGGGATGTTCTTATCCACCATAGGAAGAATCATCCTGAGATTTCCAGTTGGGGCTCATAAGGAAATGGAGTTACAAAAAGGTATCTGAACCATGTCATTGCTCTTTCAAGAATCACCAGTCACTCAGGTGGTGGCTAAGCCCAAACTTAAGAACAAAAAGGATGTCTTTGCTGGAACTAGAATGTATGTTTCTAACAGAAGCCAGTATTACAGGTTTGCGAGTTCACCTACAAGGACAAATGGTACAAAGAAAAGGGATCTCAAATTGAGACAAGTCTTCATGTAAACCTCTTAGAAATGAGAACTATGGAAAGCGATTCAACTCTTTCATTTCCATCTGTAAGGAATTTCTGATTATTCAGACAAAAAGTGATAGCCTTTTTAAATCGGCGTTCTAACAAGTCAAACTTTGTTGATTTAAGTGACAGAGATCAAATCTTGGGCAGAGGAGAATCTGATTGCACTTTCAGCATTATGTATAGCAGGAGAACAGAATGTAGTAGCATGTTACTACAGTCGAAATTTCATTCTGGATGGTGGCCTCTCCACCAGGAGGTATTCCAGCTTCTAATGGAAAGATATGACCTTTCTCTAGGTGATGTTATGGTAACAAAAAGAAATGGAAAGTTTCTCAGGTTATTTTTACTCAAAACAGAGATCCAAAAGAAGCAGGGACAGATGCTCTTACTATTCCATGGTCATTCCTGATTGGGGGGTATATTATCTCCATTTCCACTTATCTCTCTAAGAAAGGCCTTAAAGAAAATATGCAGAGTGCAATACTTCCGTTCAAGACTATCAGTCTAGTGGCCTGGTAAATGCTCAGAGAACAGCCGTGGCCTCTACCTCTCCTTCCAGATATATTGTGCGAGGGTCTAATTCTGTATCCAGAGAAGTTGGCTTTGAAGGTGTGGAGATTGAGCGGATCCTGCTCAGAATAAAAGGGGTGCCAGAACAGGTATTCAATATTCTAGGCAAGAAATACAAATTCTTCAGACATCTTTCACTGGATATAAAAGAAATTTGTTTCCTGTTGTGGCACCATATTTGGTCAAGTAGAAGCCACCAATCACCAGATCCAAGACTTCTTCATGATGGGCTCATCAAAGGCCTTGCAGAATCCTCTATTAAATTATAGGCATCTAATTTGCACATAATCTTGCACACTAATTTATCCTCTCAAAATTTAATTATGAGATTCTTCAAGGCAATAAAAAGGATTAGTCCTTCCATGAGACCTTTTTGAGGCCGCATGGGACATTAATTCAGTTCTACACACCCTAATGCCTAATCTTGCGCGGGAAGTCTGCTTAAAATGGATGATGTTGAAATTGTTTTCTTGATAGCAGTTACACCTGTTCAAAGAGTGGGGAGTTACAGGCTCTATGGTGCAAGGAACCTTTTCTTAATAACTAAAAGAGAAAAAAAACAACTTGAGCGTTCTGTTGTGGATGTGGCAGCCTACAGTGTGTATAGGGTTTTCACTGCCCTCTGTAGATAGAACCAGTATACAAAAAGCTTATACACACTGACAGGTGTGACACCTCAAGTGGAATAAACAATAAAACCAATTTAACATCAAATATATCTATTTCAAAGCAGAAAAAAACATACATAGTAAAATATGTACAAATAAAATGTAAGACAACTATGCTTGACTTTTTAAGTCAATGTGGTGACCTAAATGGATATTAACTCCATACCCCCTTTGTAAATGCGCTTACTTTAAAATTACAGCCAACTACACATTGTCACGACTTGCACTCTGCAGCTGCTGTCTGCAGTGACTCTATTGGATTTGTTATGCTTTCTACTTGTAGTACCACTGCCCACCAAAGGGGCCACTGTGCTACCTTGATTAATCTCCTTGATCACTGGGAGTGGTTTCGGCTGCATGAGGCCTATTTAAACCTGCCTGCTTCAAACAGTCTGGGCCAGATCATCGGGTCACTCCTGTGAGCATTTCCATGTGCTTTGTTCCAGTCTGCATTACCAAGTTGTCATCCCCAGTCTGCATTACCAAGTTGTCATCCCCAGTCTGCATCACCAAGTTGTCATCCCCAGTCTGCATGACCAAGTTGTCATTTCCAGTCTGCATTACCAAGTTCTGTTAAATTGTTGATCCCATTGAACTGTTGCTCTGTCTTTCCATTTCGGCATATCTGTGCCATAATCCGTGGTGGATTGTTATTTGTGTTCCTAATAAAGCCACTTTAACCACTTACGCGCTCTCCATGGTCATACCTGGGAAATCCTGACACACATCTTACACCACTTGTGATAATGAACCTTTGGGGGGAAAAACCCTCTAGACAAATCTGTTTACCTATTGAAGAATGAAAATGGCCATTTCAAAAACTATAATTCTCCTTTCTAGTATAGGATTTCAGATATAGGCTTCAAGGGCAATCACATAAAAAAGGATTTATAAAAACAAGGCATATAGTGCATTACTTTTTTTTTATTTTTATAATTTTTATTTTTGAATGGTCAAGTAACAAACAGAACCGACATGCACTGTCAGTAAGAAAAAAACAAGTAATAGAAGCACATCACAGGTAACAAAGTATAAAATCAGTATAAAGATATAAATAATCAGTGCAACAATATGCGTGTATGGCAGTTGACCAAGGATTTTTAAAGAAATAAGGGAGGGGGCGAAATGCCTCCACAGAGAGTGGCATGACGCAGGAGGAAAAAAGGAGGGAGACTAGTACAGTAGAGAACAGGAAAGGAAAGAGACAAGAAAAGAGAAAGAGAGGGGATTACGGGAGGAGGACGGACATGTGTAAATGTAGTCAAGTGAAAGGGGGATATATCTGAAAAAATGAGAGCCATGGGCTCCATACCTTAGTGAACGATCTTGATGTCCTATTGATGATGCTGGTCATGTATTCCAGGCGGTGAACCTGCCAGACTCTATTAATAACGGCTTGAAGCGAAGGTGGAGTTTGCTGCCTCCAGTCTGCTGCTATTTGGCAGGTAGCTGCCGATAAGATATGCCTAGCTAACTTATTCTCATGTCGAGTTGCCGCTGGCGCTCCCAGGGGCAAGAGGAAAAATTTAGGCTCAAATGGAATCGTTACCTGAATAATCGATTGGATCAGGTGTTTGATCTCGGCCCAGAAGTTTGAGAGTTTAGGTCAAGTCCACCATATATGGATAAAGTTACCCTCATGGGAGCACCCGCGCCAACAGCGATCAGAAGAGTCTGGGAGGAATTTATGTATCCGGGAGGGAACGTAGTACCAGCGGTACAATACCTTATAGGCATTCTCTTTTATTTTAACGCAGATTGAGCTGGAGGCAGCATTCTCATATATCTCCGACCATTCCTCGCTCAAAAGAACTTCACCCAGGTCACGTTCCCAGGCCAGTTCATGCGAGACTCTAGTATTTGAGGAAGGTGGGGCAAGTTCATAATATAATGTTGAAATAAGGCCTTTCGTGGAGGACTGACGGAGACAGAGACGTTCAAATGAGGTAAGGGGGCGGGAGGATAGGCGAGATTTGACAGTGTGGTGAAAGTGGCGGAGCTGAAGGAATTGGTAAAATAATTTAGTGGGAATATTTATTTGCGATTGGATGTCAGAAAACCAGGGGAACACAGCTGTAGAGGTGAGATCGTTTAAGAAACGGACCCCTTGTGAGGTCCACGAGGAGAATGCTTTAGGGGTAAGGCCAGGAGCAAAGTCTTAGCAGTTAAACAAAGGAATTAGGGGAGAAGGATGGGGGGAAAGGCCAAATTTCTGAGAGCATGAGTCCCAGACCGCCAGGGAATGTGTAATGACCGGATAAAGTGAGACACGTTTTGGTCGACGAGCTCGTGGAAGCCATAGGAGAGTAGATGGGGATAGCATACCCAGACTTTCAGCCTCAATCTCGACCCAGACCCTGGAGGGAGTCAAGCTACACCACAGAACGCATTGAGCAAGCTGAGCGGAGAGGTAATAGCGTCGAAAATCAGGGATTCTCAGTCCCCCTCCCCGCGGGGCTCTCTGTAGAAGCTTGAAACTGACTCGGGGGCGCTTACCCGCCCAAATGAATTTAGATACATGGAAATGGAGAAATTTAAAAACGTAAGGGGGGGACTCGGATGGGGAGGGTTTGAAAAAGGTAGAGGAGTCTAGGGAGTATGTTCATCTTGACCGCATTAATACGACCTATCCAGGAGATGTATAGTTGCGACCATGAAACAAGATCTAGCTTAACTTGAGCAAGAGTGTGGGGGAAGTTGGCCTGAAAAAGCTGATGAGGTTGTTTAGTTAAATATACTCCAAGGTACTTGAGTTTTTGAGGGCGCCAGTTGAACGGGAAGGAGCTTTCTAAAGACACCTTGTCAGCTGAGGAGACATAAAAGTCTAAGACTTCTGTCTTGTCCGCGTTAACTTTATATCCTGAGAAGTGGTCGTAAAGCATTAATTCGTCTACAAGAGGAGGAACAGAGGAAATTGGATTAGCAATTGTTAACAGGACGTCATCCGCGTATAATGCTATTTTATGGGAAGAACTACCCACCGGGATGCCTAGAATTTGCTGGTTAGCCCGGATTCTAGTTGCTAGAGGTTCTATGATAAGGGCAAAAATGAGCGGAGAAAGGGGACAGCCCTGCCGTGTGCTATTGGAAATAGTGAAGGGGACCGAGGATAGACCATTTGCAGAGACTGTGGCCGACGGAGAACGGTACAAGGCTGAGATGGCCGTCATAAATTTGCCAGAGAAACCCATCGCTCCTAGTACCCCAACCATAAACGACTAGGAGATGCGGTCGAACGCCTTCTCAGCATCTAATGACATAAGGAGGGAGGGGAGCTTACCCCTGTGAATTGTGTGTATCAGGTCAATTGTTCTCCTAGTATTGTCCGGGGCTTGACGTCCTGGGATAAATCCCACCTGGTCGGAGTGGATGAGGGAAGGGAGGAGGGGATTCAATCTAGAGGCCAGAATTTTTGCGTAAATTTTAAGGTCCACATTAAGGAGGGAAATTGGTCTATAGCTAGAGCAGAGAGTTGGGTCCTTCCCAGGCTTTTTAATGACAATAATATTAGCTCTGGTTGTGGCTGCATCAAACGTGGCACCATCCAGGATCTCGTTAAAAAAAGATGTTAGATGGGGTCCTAGTACTGCAGCGAAATTTTTATAGTATTGCGGGGTAAAACCATCAGGGCCTGGAGCTGAAGAGGGTTTCAGGGATTTAATAGCGGCCAAAACCTCGGTCAGGGTGATATCTTCATTCAAGGATTCTATGTGAGGTGGAGTGAGCTTAGGGAGGGGGGTGGCGGCTAGGTATTCGTCCAGAGACGGCACCGTATGAGCTCTTAGAAGGGTGGGTGGGGGGGCTAAGTTATAAAGGGAGAAATAAAAATCTTGAAACGTCTGGGCTATCTCCTTAGGGTCATATGTAGTTTTGCTCCTTTGTGGGTTGTAAATTTTATCAATGTGGCCTAGAGCCATCTTCTTACGAAGCTTTCTGGCGAACACAGAATCTGCTTTGTCAGATTTGTCAGGGTACCATTGCTGTAGTTTCTGCATAGTAATAGCAGCCCTACGGGAAAGAAGAGTGTTAAGTTGGCCTTTCAGTGAAGTAATCTGAGTGAGTAGAGCAGGGTCATGAAGAGACTGATGTTGGGGAAGAAGAGAGGCTATCCTGCGCTCCAAGCAAGCTATCTCTTCTGCAGCCTTTTTCCTAGAAGCCGCAGACAGGCTAATCAAATGGCCCCGTATAGTGGCTTTGTGTGCTTCCCAAATAATGCCTGGGGGGACATCTATAGCAGAGTTATCTTGGAAGTAGTTGGCTATTGAGTTATTGAGGTCTAAAAGGGTCGTCTGATTGAGCAGGAGAGAGTCATCTAGGCGCCACTTTCCCTGGGGTGACGATGTTTTGAGGAGGTCTAGAGTAATGAACGCCCCCGAGTGGTCAGTCCATGAGAGTGGGGTGATTTCCGCCTGAGTCACATTGGGAGTAAGTGCATGGGAAATATGTATCATGTCTATGCGGGAGTACAATTGGTGGGGGGCAGAGTAGTGGGTGTAATCCCTGGTCAGGGCCGGATTTACCATTAGCCAAACTAGGCAATTGCCTAGGGCCCAGTGGTTCCCAGAGGGTCCTCCCAGGGCTAGCGGTGAGACCAACCTTTAAAAATGGGCCGCTACTTATGGGCCAGTGCTATATGCTTGCACCCCCGGGCTAAAGTCTTCCAGCCAGCCCCTGAATAGGGGTATATGTTATGCTAAAAACTATAGTGCTATGGATTTTTTCGGGGAGGGGGCCCCAAACCAGTATCTTGCCTAGGGCCCCATGTGATCTAAATCCGGCTCTGTCCCTGGTGTCTGAGTTACAGAGTCGCCAGGAGTCATACATGCGGTGATGAGAGAGCAGTGTGGCTAGTGAAGTAGATTCTGCTGAAGTGGGAGATAGTGCATTACTTTTAAAATAATTTTCATATATAAAAAAGCAAATAAGATTGTTTAGGAGATTCCATACCTAAGGGTGTTCGCCCCGCCTGCCAGACTAAGTAGATCTTATTAGCATGCAACAATTTCTTTATAGGGCACCAAGAAATTGCAGGTGGTAAAGGTTAGGTGAGGAGGAAATCCTTAGATGAGAATACTTTTTCTAATGCGTTTTATCCTAAAGAGGTCTTTTTCAAGGCATTTTTCAATATCTACTTGGATAAATTGGTATTTACAGTCAGTCCAGACTTTCTGCCAAAGGTGCTATCTAGATTCCATATTAATCAGGAAGTGGCGCTGCCATCCTTTTTTATCCACATCCAAAATATGAAAATGAGACCATTACATTCATTTAGGTTCTGAGAGCAATTTCCATATATCTGTCTAGAACAGAAGGAATCTGGAGTACACAACAACTCCTTGTGCTGACAACTGAACCTCTAAACAGACTGTCTCCAGTTGGTTCAGATACGTCATTAAACTGGTCTATAAAAGTAATGGTTGCAGGTGCCAGAGATTCTCAGGGGCCACTCAACTCTAGTAGTGGCATTATCTTGGGCAAGCAAGGCTCCGGCCTCAGTGAGCAGCTTTACAAACCAGCTAGATGGTCATCCTGTGCTTCCAAATGAGCCATCCACAGATGCTGCAGGCTGTCCCTGATGTTCAGAGACATTGGCTGCAGGAGAACAGCCCTTGCCTTGCTGCGCACCGGAGTAGCAGCAGATCGCGAGTATAGCCCAACTATGCTTAGGAAACTGCGTTGGGTCGCAGGGACGGAATTTTCTGTTTGCAATGATGGCCATTAGGTGCTGGGTTAGGTGGGAGTTACAGCAGCAGTGTAAGTCCCTGCTAGGCACTAGGTTGGTGGAGGGGACTGTCCTTAAGAAAGCTACCAATCCAGCTCTGGGCAGAGGTGTTTCTTCCCTCTCCCTGCACTCCCTCCTTGGTGGTCTCATTCCACATGTGCAGACCCCAGAACAGCAGCCATCTTGGAGCTGAAGCTCTCAACTTCCTTGCCCTTCCATCTGTAAGATACCGGGTCCGTGGGGATGATCTTCTAGGTTATGTCCTTAAATTTCTTGGGCGCTGATTCTGTTTCACAGGCTCACTTCCTTTTGTTCTTATTGTGTGCTGCTTCTGTCCTCCTTTTATTTCATTTTTTCTTATATCTATGTTTAACATGTCTGATAGGGGGAGATTCTCAAGGGCCAAGGCTGGGGTAACTTCTATGAAGAAGGTGAGGAGTGGCACATGCAACATCAGACCACCTTATGGCCAAGATTCAGGCCTTACAAAAGATGGTAAGGACTCTGTTGGCTGTCAAACAGACTTCGCTACACGTCTGAATGAAGGTTCTGGGTAATATGGTTTCGACATTCGAGGCGGTCCAGTTTGTTCAATTTCGTTCGATGGAGTTTTAAGCTGGAACGCCTCTTGAAATTTAACACATACCAACAGAAGCTTTCCAAAGAAGTGTTTTATCTTTCCCCAAGGGTGCCTCAGTTACTCCTTTGGTAACTGCAGAAGGAAAATCTCTGTTATTATCGTCTGTTTTCAATCTGGGATTGGACCTTATTGACGACAGATGCCAGCCTTTATGGTTGTGGAGCTATATGCTTTCATGTCTGCTTTTAGGGTCTTTGGACCTTTGACGAATCCAAATTTCTAATCAATGTTTTGGATCTGAGGTCAACCTGATGTAGTCATGATGGCGTTATGAACCTCATGGTGGAGCTCTTCTGTTCCTGGCCTAGAGATCCTTTAGCAAATTGGTAGACGTCATGGTGGTTCAACCTGGTTTCTGATTACTCTGGTGGCTATGCTGCCCGACGGTCTTGAAGAAAAGGTGATGGAGAGGCCGTTTTACTCATTCTATTGTCTCCAGATTAGCCACAAAGTGGTTGCTACGACGTTCTCTCTGTGGCCGTAATCCTTTCTCCTCAGAGCAGACCTACTATGTCAAGGACCATTTCTAAATAACTGTTTAGAAGCTTGACTTTAACCTTGTGGCTGTTGAAGCTATGAACCTTTGAGCAAAAGTACTGTCTTAGCGTGTGATGCAAACTATGTTTTGGGTTCGGAAATCGAGTTAAGCTTAAAATTATCATAGGTTCTGGGGAACGTTCTTTGGTGTGAAAGGAAGGGGTTCCCTACGTCTTTTCGGTTGTCCAGGTTGATTACGTTATTACTTTGCGCGTTTTCTTCTGAGCACCTCCACCCGTGATTGCAGCTTTGGGACTTTCCCAATGTACCTGGTGTTCCCCAAAGGATGCCTGAGAATATAGCATTTTTATACTTGCGTTAAATGCTATTCTTTTAGTACATTGGTGGACACACAGGACATTCACTCTTTACGTGTACATTCACCCTTTACGTTCTGTGTTCTCCTTATTGGGCAATGTTGTGTTTTTTGTGCAGAAGGTGGTTGTTTGTTCTTTTGTTTACTTTTTCTCTATTGCTCCTTTTCTGTGGCGTTTGGTTAAACAAATTGAGGTTTTTAAGGCAGAGGGGGGGGAGCTATGGTGAACTGTTAATAAGTCTAAAAAGTGGTCGCCCACTCTATGTTATATTCCAATGTACCTGCTCTCCCCCTATGGACTAAGACAATTTTTAGTGTAAGTATAAAAAAATCAGTTTTCTCTTTATTGTAGTTTAATAAGAAATGTATAATTGACTCATGCACAAGTAAATGATTAAAAAAGTTGATTGGTTCACTTTTTTGAATTGCACTGCTGATTTTAGGATATATGTTATAATTTATTTTAGTTTCTTTGGAGTCCTAAAGCAAGAAAAAGAAAGAGATAAACAGGCAGATTATAAGCCATCCAAAAGTGGTTATCATCCCATAAATGATGCCTGTTGGATTAAAGGCCAGATGTAAGTATTTTTTTTTATTATTACACAATGTGTTTATTTTTTTAAAAGCTTTTCAGCCACCCTTTGCTGTGTTTATGGCACTTACCAACTGGATTTCCATTATAATCTGCAAGTGTATATTACATTTGAAAACACATAAGACCTGCTTTTATTTAGTCTTTTTTTGTAGTGTGTAACAGAAATGTTTCATGTCCTATCCTCATAACTTTCTCAAGTTTACATTTTCTACCTTTACAAATTTGTCCCCAAACAATCAGATATTTTTACCCCTATAATTTAGACGTGGACAAAATTGTTGATATTGTTATAGATTATTGAAACAATGCTTCATTCCAGAGGGGCAGTGGAGGGGGACACAGCGTGAGAGAGGGACAGTGGAGGGGGACACAGCGTGAGAGAGGGACAGTGGAGGGGGACACAGCGTGAGAGAGGGACAGTGGAGGGGGACACAGCGTGAGAGAGGGACAGTGGAGGGGGACACAGCGTGAGAGAGGGACAGTGGAGGGGGACACAGCGTGAGAGAGGGACAGTGGAGGGGGACACAGCGTGAGAGAGGGACAGTGGAGGGGGACACAGCGTGAGAGAGGGACAGTGGAGGGGGACACAGCGTGAGAGAGGGACAGTGGAGGGGGACACAGCGTGAGAGAGGGACAGTGGAGGGGGACACAGCGTGAGAGAGGGACAGTGGAGGGGGACACAGCGTGAGAGAGGGACAGTGGAGGGGGACACAGCGTGAGAGAGGGACAGTGGAGGGGGACACAGCGTGAGAGAGGGACAGTGGAGGGGGACACAGCGTGAGAGAGGGACAGTGGAGGGGGACACAGCGTGAGAGAGGGACAGTGGAGGGGGACACAGCGTGAGAGAGGGACAGTGGAGGGGGACACAGCGTGAGAGAGGGACAGTGGAGGGGGACACAGCGTGAGAGAGGGACAGTGGAGGGGGACACAGCGTGAGAGAGGGACAGTGGAGGGGGACAGCGTGTGAGAGGGCAGAGGAGGGGGGACAGCATGGCAGAGGGGGCAGTGTGAGAGGGGGCAGTGTGTCTGGATGCAGAGGGGGCAAAGTGCCTGAGGGCAGAGTGTCTGGATGCAGGGGGGGGGATTTTTGCATACAACTAAAATAAGTATTTCTGTCCTGACCTAAATACTTATTACAATTTTTCGACCCAACTACTTCTAAAACAGGACTGCTCAATAATTATTTTGGAGGGGTGCCTTGAAAAAATTTGGAGACTCTAAGGGTGCCGCGAACTGCAAAAGTTTGGGAACCACTGGATTAAAGCAAAGAAACAGTGAAAAGAGATTTTTATTTTTTTTATTCTCAATTGAGATTCTAAATAGACTGAACAGATTGTTGTACCCCTAAGAAAATATTTTAGAGATACTTGGATAATATTTAAAACGTAATGCTTTCTTGAACTAGCATCACATGTCTCTTTAATCTTCTGATCATTCAGCTTATTTAAATGGAAAAAAAAAGTATTGGCTCTGCTGTTTGGTATCATTGTGTGCAAAACACTGAACATGGACCAGAAAAAGCGAAGGAATGAGTTGTCTGAGGAGATCAGAAAGGAAATTATAGAGGAGCATGGTAAAGGCTATAAGACCATCTCCAAGCAGCTTGATGTTCCTGTAACTACAGTTGCAAGCATTAAGAAGTTTAATGTCCATGGGACTGCAGCCACATAGAAAAATGACCTCAAATTAAACAGAAGTCACGAGAATGGAAGTTTTCATTGCCTCTTTTTCTACCAGAGAGATACAAGCTAAACTCCAAGGTCATTGTATGCTTGTCTGATCGCACAATCTGACACTTTTGGAGCGACAATGGACTTCATGAGGAAAGACCTAGACTGCATTTTGCTAAAATGCATATTGATAAACCACAATGCTTCTGGGATAATGTCTTTTGGACAGGTGAGAACAAACTGGAGCTCTATGTCCTCAGACAGAAAAAAAATGAAGTTTATAGAGAAAAAAAAAATATCAGTTATTTATATAACGCCACTAATTCCACAGTGCTGTGAGGCAGAAGTATTAGCCACTGAGCAACTGTGCTGCACAAATCTACCCATATCTACATTGGGAAGGCTCTGTTGTGTTTTGGGGCTGCTGTTCTGTGTCTAGCACAGGATGCCTTAAATCTGTGCAGGGCACAATGAAATCTCATGACTATGAAGGTATTCTGGAGTCAAACACATTGTCCAGTGCCAGAAAGGTCTGTCTCAGTCGCAGGTTATGTGTTCTCCAATCGCATAATGCCCCAAAACATACAGCTAAAAGCATCCAGAAATGAATAAGGACACAACATTGGACTATTCTGAAGTCTTTCTTTAAGCCCTGATCTGAATCCTATCAAACATCTATGGAAAGAGAGGAAACATGCAGTGTGGAGGAAGGCGCCCATCAAACCTCAAACAGCTGGAGCAGATTTCTTATGATGAGTTGGCCAAATTACCTGTTTACAGTTGTAGAAATCTCATTCAGAGCTACAGAAATCGCTTGATTGCAATGATTCCTGCTAAAGGTTGTGCAACAAAATATTAGGTTATGGGTTCCATCATTTTTGTCCATACCATTTTCATTTGCTTTATTTAAAAAGTTCTGTTATGGGGGGAAAGAAGTAAAGATACCTGACATTTTTAAGTTTAGCTGCCTTTTAAAGGCATTGTAAACGTTTTTTTGGAAACAATTCCTAAGACAAGTTGAAGGTAAGGCACTTGGACAGGAATTATCACAATTTATCAAATTAATTTATACTTACCTGATTAACCTTCAATCATTTTTGTGGGTTTTTTTGTACAGTACGAGGCAACAGTTCAAAATCTATTCCAACAATTTATTTTAAGTACAAAGTTGCAGGACCCGGGATAGAAACAAAACATTGGAATAGAATGAGAGCGCATACGCTTCATGAAGGCTCTTGTCCCATAAGATCATAAGAAGGACCCAGAAGCAGCTACAGACTTGCACAAATATGCATTTACAAAGAGAAAGCTAGAGTCGTTGGCGTCCTTGTTCGACCAGAGTGGCCTTTTCGAAAAATACCAGGGGTGGTCCATATGGCATCACATTTAACTTGTTTATCATGGAGGCAGTAGGCATTGCTTTCCAAACATACAATGTGCCAGTTGGCTTTTTTGAGGTTCGTGTTAGAGAGGGGGCCTTGTTACTTCCAATTTGTAGCTATTTGTGTTTTTTGCAGCTGTGAAAATTACATACCAAATATTTGGTTTGGTTGTCCATTTCTTGAGGGGGATGAGAAAGCAGAAAGATCCAGTGGTCTTTGGATATTGGTTGTTCTGAAAGTGAATTAATGATAGAATGGATCTTGGTTCAGCTAGGAATAATACGTGGACAAGTCCTCCAGAGGTGGAAGAGTCCTCCTGTAGCCACAATTCCGCCAGCAATTCAGGTCAGAGGTTGAGATCATTTCAGATAGGTTTTTCAAGGGGTATAATACCACCTACAGTATTATTATGAATGGATATCGAACCGGTATCTAATCAGTTTCTAACCTCCCCCCCAACAAAATTCCAGTGTTGTTTTTTTTTTTAGGCAATTTGATTAAAATGGGGTTAAATCCCTTAGGGAATTCGTAGGGGAAAGTGAAATAAGGAAGCGTTTCTTGAAAAAGCACAAGGAACAGGGGTCTAAGAGAAAAAAAAATTGCAAAATATGGCATCTAGAGAGGCCTGGGTATTTTGTATGTTAAGGCCATAAGCAAGTCTAATACCAGCCTGTCTCCATTGTTTAAAAGGAGTTGAGAGACCCAGGGAACTACGGATTTTCCCAAAGTGGGGTAATAGGGAAGATTGTTGTAGATAATTTAAACTGAGAATAACTTGAGTCCCTTAGAGATGAGGGAAGAGAATTTTTGGTTCGGGAGTCCTATAATTTTTAGGTAATTCCCAGATTGAGGCACGATATTGCGAGTGTATAAAGTTAGTTTCAAGATATACCTATGCAATGGTATCGGGTGGAACAAATGTTGCTGCTAGTTGGCTCAGGTGTTAGAGCTTAATATCTGGAAAGCCTCTGCCTCCCCTGTTCCTGGGCTTCTTCAGTACAGACCTAGAGATTCTGGGTGTTTACCATTATAGATAACTTTAAGAAAGACCTATTGTAGGACTTTAAAAATCACACTTGGGAGGTTGACCAGTAGGGTCTAAAAAAGATACAACCGTTTTGGGATCATGTTAATTTTAATTGCTATTTATCCTCCCGAGCCATGAAATAACATTTCAGCCATGTAGCCAGGTCTGATTTTAACTTTAGCAATAAGTTAAGAAATTCTCCTGGTATAGGTGTTCGCAGGAAGTAGTAATATGTACTCCTCAGGATTTTATTTGACGGGTTTGTCATTTATTAAGTTTGATATTGGCTTGAATCTTTTCCTTAATAAGCTCTGGTGTGTTCAACATCATGGCCTCTGATTTAGAGAAGTTAATTTTATATCCAGAGAGACTGCCAAATCTATCTGTTAGTTCATATAATGCAAGAATAGAAGTCTGGGTGTTGGTGAGACAAAAGAATGTCATTCGCAAGTAAGGAGACTTTATATTGCTGCCTCCACTTAACATATAGATTTGCAGTTTCTATTTCGCTATGCAAGGGGCTCTATCACCAGAGCGAGGACAAAAGGGCAACCCTGCCTAGTCCTATTTGAGATTATTATAGTATAGAGAGCGAGCAATTGACCCTTACCCTAGCCACAGGGGTAAGAATAGAGAGCAGCAGCTCAAGTGAGGAATTAATTTGTTAATCCAAAGATCTTTAGCGCTTGAAACATAAACCTCCAGGATATTCTGCCAAAAGCTTTCCTAATGTCTAATGATAAAATGGTCGCTTGCAATTCTTCTTCTTTTATAATTTGTAGGAGATCAATTGTTCTTCTTGTGTTATTCCTTGGGATAAAGACCACTTGATCATAATAGATAATTTCTGGAAGGATCCTGTTTAGGATCTTGGCATATAGTTTAATATCACTGTTAAGCAATGATACAGGTATTGAAATTGTTGGGTAGCACTATTCCCAAAATAGTGATGAGCTCATAGTACTGATGGTGTTTAAATGATATGCTGTGGATGTTACTCAAGGGCAGTGATGAAGACAATAGCTGTCTAAACTAGATGAATGACACTATCCTATTTTCAGTGGTCAACCCACCAGACAACATCAATCCCAACAGATAACTCCAATGAGCGAAAATGTTATACAATGCAATGGTGTACCAAAACCAGGATAATGATTATGCTATGAACATGAGAAATTTGAAATAATCGTAGATTTAATCACGAATGCAGAATAATGGGTACTGTATCATCTGATAATGAATCTGCTCAATGTTGTTCTTAAGGAGTTCTGTATACATGTCCTTTTGGTTATACCCTATATAACCCCTATAACCAAAGGACACATATTCGGGACTCCTTAAGGACACCATTGAGCAACACTCTGACTGAGAGGAAGCATGTGACTGAATCCAAGATGGCAGCACCCATGCACTGTTTTTGGAGGGTTCTCTAAAGTGGAGACAGACTGGATAGCATCCTGCAGAGAGATCTGAGATCAGCAAAGCCTGTCGACCACAGGGACAGCCGAGGGACAGCGGAGGGGTTAAGTAACAGCATCTGCCGATTTTAGTGGGTTATCTAAATGCCATGCTAGCAAAGCTTCCTTTTATCACTGTATGTGGGAGTCAAGGGCGGATATAGAATTGTATTGTACGGGGGGTTGGTCCCCGCCCTCTTTTCTATTCGTAAGGCTGCCTGCGGCTACACACTATGTGCAGGTCTGTTCTGCAAAGACAGGCAGGGATAGTGTGCTGCCCGGCTGTTCTGATTGTGTTTTAAACACAATCAGAACACAATCAGGCTGCATCAACCTTTCAGGACTGGTGGAGCAAGTCATAACTGACATGTCTAAAGCAAAGATATTTACCACTTTGGATGTTAAGTGTGGATTCTGGCAGATTACATTGGACAAGGAACCATCCATGCACACCATGTTCATAACACCTGTGGGCGGGTACACCTTCATTCTAATGCCCTATGGCATATGTACCAGCAGTTAAGTATTAAAAACTTTGCATGGAGCATCTTTTTGAGGGATATCCTTGTGAGATCATAGATGACATCCTTGTTTGGGGATCGCACAATGGAAGAACACGACAGTCAACTCCTCAAGGTCCACCAAAAGAATCTGTGAAATCAACATGCAGTTAAACCCTGAGAAGTGTTTTTTCAGGGTCACTGAAGGTGCTCAATTATTTTTTTTTATGTGCATGTTCGTTTCGATCTCTGGTGATGCCTCCCAGCATGGTCTTGCTGCTGTTCGCCTGCATTGTAACAAACCCATTAGCTTTGCTTCCAGGGCCCTTACTGAAATTTCAGGTTAGGCTCAGATTGTAAAGGAACTGTTGACTTATAGTATTTACTTGCCAAAAGTTTCATGATTTTTATATTTTTTTTATTTTTCTTAATGGACGTCCGGTGTTGATTGAGAGAGACCACCAATTCCTGATTACTATTCTCTATAAACCCATGCATGCTATCTCAGCACAAATTCAAGCGTTTCATACTCATTCTCCAAAGGTACCATCTGGATGTGGTGTACAAACGTGGAAAGGACCTCCATGTAGCTGCCGCATTATCACGTGCTCGGGTGTCGCTGCTGGTGAACCGGATGTTATCCAGTCTGATATCCTCTCCTCCAGGTGCATGAAGGAGCTCTGAAGCAACACTCAGGGATGACCTCTGTCCAAAGTTGTCTTCTGTTGTCCTGCCTCGCAGGCCTTCCTCCTCCAGGGAACAATGAACCACTCACTGTCTATGAGGTTCCTGATGTCTCGTGGTTCATTGTTGCTGCAAATCTATTTTAATGGAGGGGGGAAAAGCACCTGGTGTTATTGGTTTCACATTTCAATTGGTTTGAGATAATTAATTTTCCCAAATTGACAAGTGCCACACTCATCAAGAAAATGAAAAGACACTTTTCTGCACGTGGCCAGCCACGCAACCTACTTACTGACAATGCCTTGCAGTTTGAGTGGTTATGTCCAGATTTTCACCAATGAATGGAACATCTCGCATGTCGCCAGCAGTCCTTGTTATCCACAGACTAACTGATTAGCTGAAAGGGCAGTACGTTCTCCAAAGCACTTGCTATACAAATGTTATGGTTTTGACGTGTTTATTGTGCTCCTCGGTTTGAAATACTCTGAGATGAATTTCCTTCTCTTGCTTAATGGCTTCCATACAGCAGCACCCGCACTATTATTCCCACCTCCATTTTTAAACTTGGACCACAAGTTGAGAGCGACATGCAAGATGCTTTGCAGAATTCCAGGTTGCGGCTCAAAGATACTCATGATAAAACATCTCTTTGTTTGAGACCGTTGTTCCCTGGGCAGAATGACCGCTTCAAGACTGCTTTCAGGTTTGATAGTTGGGACTGTGTAGGGATTTTCCAACAGGGCCAACAGCTATGTGGGGCAATCTGATGGTGCATTGTATGAGCGCAACAAGTGTCACCTCCTGGAGTGTGTGAGCCAATAACTATAACTTGCCTAAACATCATTAGCCCCTTTCTTTGTCTCCAGGTCTATGTTACTTAAACTCTCAGTTTATGCTTTTTCCTTGATGCACACTGTTACCGCATTCATCACTTGTCATACAGTCTTGCACCCACCATTGGTTTTATTGTTCCTTATGGTGAAAAAGAAGGGATATAGATGTATGTTGTATGTGTGTCGTGACCGTTTTATAATTGCCATCCACTTTTTATAATTGCCATCCACTTGTTAGAGGAAGTGTTTGGTTATACAGGAAATCCCCTGCAGCCTTGTTCTTTTTAAGCATGACTTCACTTCTGCAGCTCTTCAGATTTTTGGGGCGATTTGCCCACTGGCAACTTTACAATATTATTAATGGGGAATTGCTCTAACAATTTTTAAATTTCCTGTACATGGTTTCCTCATTGTGACCAGAAACCTCTGCCATATTTGGAGAGATTTATTTGTGCAGTATATGGGTGACATAGCCAGTGATCCTTTAGTGAGAGTCAAACCTTTTATAGCAACTTATTTCATATTTGGCCACACCTGGTACCTACGTCATGTTTATATAACATTATGTCTCAACTGACTAATGTGTTAATAGGCTTTATTATGTCAATTTAATTGAAATTATAATAATGGATCCCACTTACAGTTTTCATTTTTGAGGTATTTCAGAGAACAATATGGGTTCTTGTTTCGTGGAAGAGCACCAGCAAAGTTGTCCACTTCTTCTATATGTTGCTTCTCTAAAGGAAAATAAGTGCAAAGAATTACCCAGTAATTTTTAAGAGTATGGGAATTTTTATTGCTATTGTAACATATATTCAGTGTTTTCTTTTTTTTTTTCAGGGTGCCGTACTTAGCAGTTGCCCGCACATTTGAGACAATAGAAGATGAATCGGCACGGTAATTAAAGCTTTGTTAATGTCCAAAAAACATTGACAGATGAACTGCAGCTGTATAATTTTTCGGTAACAGTTCTCCACTAACAGAATTACAAGTGTCCTGGTGTTGATTATTATTCTTTATATTTAAAGTGCCACAGATTTTATGTTATCAGACAGTCGTACAAATACAGATAACAATCAACTAATACAGTAAACAACATCACAAATGCATGAAACAAAAGTAGCACAGATGTGTGCGTGAAACTGTACATTAGTTCATAGAATGTAGCAAAAGACATGACAAGGACATAAAAGGGAAATTGCCGGTAACCAGGCATGAGACAATAGGTAGAGATGACCCATCCTGTGAGAGCTTGCATTCTAGAAAGAGGGGTGGTGAGAGACCATGGGAGCAACTGGGGTAAAATTCAGATGGTGTGCAAAGGACAACGAGGTGATGAACAAGATGGTAAAAGAGGGGTTAGGATAGGTGAGTGATGAGATGAGTTTTGTGGCAGTGTTTCAAATATTGTAGGCTAGCAAAGCGTCAGGTGAGGTTTTGGTAAGGAGTTCCAAAGGTGGGGACAGCATATGAGAATTCTTGGAGGGAGTGTGGACAGAAGCAATGAGATATTTAGAGAAACAGTGGTAAGGTGGGATGAGGTACACGCCTCTAGATGAGGTCAGAGATGTGTTTGGGAGATGTGTTGGTGAGGGCTTTGTAAATAAGGAACTGGAACTGAATTCTGAAATTGATAGGAAGTCAGTGAAGGTTTTTATGGAGTGGAGCAGTGGAAAAGGAGCGACGGGGAAGGAATATGAGCCTAGCCACAGCATTCTGGATGGGTTAAAAGGGGGAGAGGTGGGGAGTCGGGATGGCCAGTGAGAAGAAGGTTGCCGTGGTGGAGATGAGAAATTTGGCAATCAACCAGAATTTTAGTACTTCTTAAGAGAGGAAGGGCAGATTTTGGTAATGTTATGGAGAAGTAGGTGGCATGACTTGGTGAGGGACTGGATATGAGGAGTAAAAGCGATGGGCAGTGCCAAGCTGACTCCAAAGGAGAGAGATTGATGTTATCAACTGTGAGGGAAATGAATAGATCAAGAAAAGGTTTCTTGATACTAGGATAGATGAGAGCATGCTTCATGGTGGAGAGCAAGAGACTAGTGTGGGGAGGGAGAGGGGGATGAAGAGTTGAGCAAGATGATGACAGGCGGTGGGGGGAGAGGGAGTGGAGTATCTTGGAGGAGGCAGGGTCAAGGGGAAAATGTTGTAGAGGATGAGAGAAGAGGGAGATTTTCAGGCACAGTTACAGGAGGGTTGTGGCAGATGGAGTGGTAGAGAGGACGGACTGGAGGGAAGGTGAGTGGTGAGAACAGATCTCATTGTGGATAGTAATTTTTGACTTTAAAGTAGGTGGCATAACCCAGAGTGGTTTGGCAAGAAATAGGGGTAGAATAGTAGGAGGAAAGGGCGAGCTTAAAGTGGATGAAGTCCGTTTTGGAGCGATTTCCTCCATTGGTGTTCAGAAGAGCTGCGGGAGCATTTTTGAAGGTAGCAAGTAAGAGGGGAGTGAGAGGGTTGGAGTTTAGATTGGCAGAGATGAAATGAGGTGGCTGGGGCTGCATTATCAAGGGTATCAGAGTGTGTAGAGTTGTGAAGAAAGACTATTAGAGCTGGTAAATGGAAACAAGGATGTTGTTTCAATGTTGTTGAGGGGACGCTAAGTGTTCACACAACTTTGGGTGGAGGTCGGGGGAGTAACGAGTAAAGGAAAAGAGATTTTTGTCAGACAGAGGAAAGACAGAATTGGAGAAGTTGAGATGTCACAAAGTTGGGATAGCACTATTTTCCGGGAGTAACCATCACAGTGCTTTGGTGAGGTTGCCTATAGGGAGAGGCCATAGGAGGCAGTGAGAGTTATTAGTTTATAGGCAGCAGTATCGATAGGGCAGTCAAAAGGGATATTGAAATCCCTGATTAATATTGGGAAGGTGAGAAGAAAAGGAAATGATACATATTCTGCTTGGCTTTCCCAAGAAATAGGGAGGGAAAGCCAGAAGAGAGTAAGTTGGAAAAGCCAAGCAGCAAAGTTATCAAGAAATATAGAGCAAGGGTCAGGAGGTCTATTGATGACTTCTACACTATTTTCAAAGTAAAAAGTGTCCAGTGGGGTGAACTTAAAAGGAGGAAAGGTAGTGTTCAAGGAGGAATAACTGAGAGCAAGACACCTACACCATCTCCATAGTGGTCACCAGGATAGGGAATGTGGGTGAATTGAAGTCCCCCTGTGGAATGGTGCAACAGGGGATGCGGTACTGGAGGTTGAAATAGTTAGGAGTGTGCAGAAGAAGGTTAGGTGAGGAAGAAGGAAGGGGGGGTGGGGAAGGTTTGCGGAAATGGATGTAAAAGGGAAGATAGAAGGCTGGGTGGCAGAAGGCGGAGCCACAGCAGATGGAAACGCTTGGGTATGAGGTGTGGATTAGTGATGTGGGGAACCATCAAGGGAAATGTGCAGTAGGATTGAAGAGACATGTAGTATTTGAGGTCATGGAGAATCATGGAATGCAAAGTCCAAATCCAGTTTCTCTACTCCTCATTCTTTTTATGTCACTCTTATGATATCAGACACAGCCTTGTACAGGCTATAAAACACAGTGGTTAAATTGAAGACTCTGAATAAGCTGGTATGGGTGGAGGGAGTGGCCGAGCAATTAGAACAGCACCCCGATTGACAGAGGGGATGTTACAGGGATATGAGCTCACTAATCAAAGAACACCTACTTTCTTTAGGTGAGAAGAAGGTGATAAGATCATAGTTTTTCTATAGGTGTAAAGCACAAGCTTCCTACATTTTCATTGAGAAGCACTGATGAACACTTTAATGAGGGGGAATGAAAAGGCTAATGTGTGGGAATGACTGGATAAATCGAAAACATACAATTTGACAGATCCCTAAGTTGTACAGGTTGATATATGTAGATTTGTATGTTTAGTCTTTGTTTTACAATATTTTTCATCAAATGGGTCTTAAATGGGGAATAAAGTATAAAAGTTTCATAAATCAAAGTAAAGATAGGTTGATATATCTTTATTAATAAACATGATACACTATGAATGACTAAATGTTCTATTTAAAGCACAGGATAATGTGTAAGCGCTATTTAAAAAAAATCTTCAATGTATACATATAAAGTAAAGATTGGCTAACCCATATCGCTGTCATTAGGAGTAAGCTGACTTATTTGGCTGTGTGAGGAACAGAATCTTCATTTAGAGTAAAATACGTGAATGATGAAGTGTTTTCAACTAAATTTTATGTCTGAAAAATAGTAACGGGCTATATGTAAACACTTAAACAGCCAAGCCTTTCTTTTTGTGCCCTATTTTTTTCTGTTTTTAAGTCAGTCATGCAAACTAGGGAAACCTGGCAGTAACCGCCTTAAATTAAACTGTAATGTAATAACTAAATTACGTTATTCTTTTTTTTACACTACGTTACATGTAGAAATGTTAACTACTGAGTTAAATGAATAGGGATTAAAGGGGGGAATTCAATTCTCAGTGGTTTTTTTTACAAGTTTTTTTTAAAGTTCGTTTTCACTTGTTCTGGTGCGCGTTAACGTTACCCATTCAAATCTATTTTTAACGCGCCGTTTTCTTTGCGAAAGCTGTCCCATCGTGGACAAGTAGATGATGCATTGAAAGTATAGGAAGGGAGGTAGAAGCGTTAAAGGCTATTAAGTTTTTTTTTTTTTTTGTGCAATAACCTGTCAAATTGGCAGTTTTATCTTGCACCTCTCATGGCCGTGCAAAAAATTAAAAACATAAAGCTATTGAAATCATGTAATGTAAAATAAATGAAAAATTATATTTGTATACATGGAAAAGGGGATTTTTTTCTTTTTTTTTCTTTATTACAATAGCTAGTAAAACAATTTATAAAATAACACATTAGTACATACATATCCATTAGTAATTATTGTGTTTGTCATGGTATAGATAATTATATAGTTAAAAAAAAAGAAAAAAGTACTGTATGTAGGCACTATAAAATAGCAGGTTGTGTAATGCAATACAAATGTAGGCCAATCCATTTCTTTTATTCTAGATGGCCGCGGTAAACCCTCCCCTCCCGTAAATATTTGCGTGCACCAATGGTTAACGCGCGGGGGCGGAGTTACCAGTTTTCAAATTCAATGCCACAATTTTTTTCTCCATGTTCAAACCCGCGCAACTTGCATTTTTTTAAGACTGCATTAAAAAAAATTCCGCAGAGAATTGAATTCCCCCAAAGAGTGGTATTGTGACGAATGTCATGTTCAATGCAAGCGGCGTATCAGATTTTTTGTTAAATATTGTTTCCGAAGAAACTGTTCTTGACTGTAAGATCTTTGCACTGCGTGCTCTGGGCGACCTGTAAGGGTTCAGCCACATATATGCCATTGAGGGCTGCCTCTTGTCATGTATGTTGTAAATAGAGCGAGGATAAGTGAATAATGAAATGGCGCAACAGTCCATAATTAAAGTCCCGGCAAGATGTACTTGTATATGTGTCTGCAATTAACTGTCAATTTCCAGACCACCCAGCAGGGTGCGCAGGTTTATTGCCAACTGTCACATTTTCCCGAGGACAATGGTAATGCATTGTTGTGAAAGGTGGGCGGACATTTTGTGAAATAAGCGATTTGCAGTGGCAATATTTTTCTGCAAATCTACAAAGACCTTTTAATTTGGTATATGATGTGCACTGCTCAGACAATGGCATCATATAAATAAGTCACTCATATATTAATAGCAAATGTACAAATTATAGGTACCTTGATGACAAATGAGCTGAAAGGAAACCATTGTAGAATAGACATTTAAGGAGGTAAATCAAGAATCAGACAGCCCGCCAAAATCATTCCCAGGAACATGCAGGAGGGAAGCAAGAATAACAGGAACGCAACCAGCGCATTTATAGCAAATACACAATCAGGCGACAGCCAAAACAGCGTTCAGTATAGGAAATAACATTATCTTGTATTGTCATAAACATAATGACTATGAGATCATTCTAACAGTCCAGAACCAGTCCTCCATGTGGAGAATCCAATAAAGAGGGGCCAGTCTCAAAGACATGGTTGGGGAACCCAGGCTTTCTGCGGCACAGCGAAACACATCAGAGGGAAGTTCTGACAAAGACTCGGTTGTTCCCCTGCCTGGTCCATTCACTCTAAGCCAGAGGCTTGGGATCGGATGGACGAGCGAGAAGATTCCATGTCATCAGATGCTTGCTCCCCTACTCAGCCGTGCAAACGACATGCATAGATTTGTTCCTGCGGACCTGTAGTTTGACTGGGGATCTCATTGTCTCGCAGAATTTTTGTGACTGGTTAAAAGGAGCGCTGTTTAGCTTCCTTGGGTGGGGAGAAATCGGGAAACAGTTGATGGTCTTGAAGGATATCTGAGTCTCCTGCCTCTCGTGCTGCTCGCAAGATGCGTTCTTTTACATGGAATAGGTGTAGTCACATGAGTGTCTCTGGGCAAGATGTCTGGGTTTGCCCGTGCCCTAGGAAACCTGTGGATGTGGTCAGCAAGCGAGTCTTGATCTGAGGCAAGGGAGAGAAGGTCTGCTTTGGAGACTTGTTCCAGGATCCCTCATATCCTGATGATGATGATCCGGCGGCAGCTATTCTCCAGGTCTGCCTGTTTGTCTGGCAGCATACCCACTTCGGACTCTTAATTGTTCATGAGATATGAGATTATTGTGAGAGGCCTCCGTTTTATTCTGCAAATGACCTGTCCTGCCCCGCCAATTCCGCCACATCTGATTGAATGGCCATGACGGAGAATCGCATTTCAGAAAGTAGGTCAGACATTAGGGTTGCATAGATATGATGGTGATCAGAGCATGCGGCTGGATCTGAGATAGAAGTGTCCATAAGAGTAGAAGGCTCAATTGAGCAACAGCAGATACAGAATGTGCCTCCACCCCCCTGCAATGGGGTGTTCCCCTTTTGGAGGAGGACATAGATTCCATCCTTTTGAGGCTTGAAGAAAGGGTGCTGGGGAGCCGATTTTGGTGATTTTAAAGTCCTTGGTACCTGTAGCTAGTGCCGTAGACAACCTGACTCAGGGGCTCAAATGTGGGCAGCTGTGGGTGTCTGGGGTGTCAAATAGGTTTCTGTTGTGTGGCAGGGTCGAGACTCAGAAGCGACTGCACTGCACTGACCCGACAGTGATTAGTGCGACGCGGCCAGGAACGTCACTGCTGACCAGACCACGGGACTGCTCACACGGCTGGTAAGTGATATGCGTCGGGGCAGACCCGACCTTGGAGGATAGTTGCTGCTGGCGTCGGGTAATATCAGAGTGGGCAGAGGCAAATAAAGTTCAGTTCGGTGCAAGGTAAGCTCTAGCTCATAATCGAGGCAGAGAGCAGCGTTAGAGCTGCCCTGGGGAGCGAGAGGATGCCCACACCAGGCCTCTCTGGTAGGGCCAAATTAGAGCTAGTGAAAAAACAAAACAATAAACAATAGAAACATGATGGTAGATGAGAGAACCACTTGGTCCATCTAGTCTGACCATTTTTTAACCTATGGTAAACCCAAACCCTATTTGATCCTTACTACTTTGTAAGGATATCCTTATGTTTATCTCAAGCATGTTTAAATTGCTCCACTATAGTAGCCTCTACTACTTCTGATAGGATGGTATTCCACTTTTCCACTACCCTTTCTGTGAAGTAATTTTTCCTCCAAATTTTTTCTGAACCTCCTTCCCTCCAGTTTCAGTGCTTCCTTTGAAGAATGATTCTTTCCTGTAACTTGTTAGTACCTTTGATATTTTTGAAAGTTTCTGTGAAGATACCATGTTTTCTGGCCCAATTCTACCCACTTCACACTGGCTGGCCAGCCACGGGTGCCTTACTATGCCAGGGAAGCCTACACCAGTACCTTCTAGGGTTCGTATAGTCACTCAGGCAAATGCCATTAGAAAGTATTACAATACATTTATTGTAAAAAAACCAAAAACAATCACTAGAATATTATATACACACAGTAAATAAATGCCAGGCACGTTCACCATATTATCTGTCCCTTACACTACTATCTTAAGGAGTTAGTCACCTGGCTGTCCTGACTTGATGACCCATGGATCTGCCGATGTATTTCACTGGTAGAGAACGGCAACTCAACACCTGGGGGTAAATGTATAAAGCCAAGAGTTTTTCGGCGGGTTTGAAAAGTGGAGATGTTGTCTATAGCAGCCAATCAGATTCTAGCTATAATTTTGTAGAATGTACTAAATAAATGATAGCTAGAACCTGCTTTGGTTTTTCAAACCCGGAAAACTCTCAGCTTTATACATTTATCCCCTGATCTTGCACTTTCCAGGAAACAAATCACAGAATGAACATCACCTCCTACCCCTATGGAGTTTCTCCTTATATCTAAGGTCAAATATCCACAGTGTTTTCCCCTTCCTGGGCAAACCCCTGGGTCTCTCCTTCTTAAACGTTGGTGAGTGTTGGACTAGGGGGTTGAAGGAGTGGAGATGAGCTGTTATTTCACAGTGGGTCCCCTGCGGTTTCCCAGACAATGTGTCAAGCAGTCCTGTGGAGGACAATGGGAACTAATTGGATTTCCCCACCTACAAATATCAGATAACAGCTAACTCCTCCTGAAATTAGCACCGAAGAAGCACTGCTTTGTGATGTCGCAGGGTCCCCAGCTGTTCCATGCTTCCTGTAGATAAAGGAGGGGGGAATGAATGCAGCTCCAGCCCCTCACCTGTATCCTGGACACCACCTGATCCTTACCCATAACCCACCTGGCTTCAGTTTGAGAACAATGCATAACAGCATCACTGAATTAAGAACAAACACATTTTTACAATAGGTAACATGGAATGAAGAAGTCTCTTATCTAGACATGGCTACAATGTCCACTTATCCACATGTAATTAGACACTGCAGTTGTACTCTGTTGAGTTGGGGAACTAAAGCAAGGGCTATAAAAAGTACATGCTATAATCCACATTTTGTGAGAAACGTGGGACAGGCTGGTTAAGGTGTTATCAAACTTTTTTCGTCACAGTTTCTATCATGACCCCTTTTCCCTTCTCTGCTCCAAATTATGCATATTAAGATCTTTTTAAACTTTTCAGGTAAGTTATGTGCTGTAGGCCATGCACCATTTTTTGCCCTTCTTTGTATAGTCTCTAATGTATTTATATCCTTCTAGAGATATGGCCTCAAGAACCAAACACATATTCTAGATGAGGCTGCACCAATGACCTATGCAGTGGCATTGTAACGTCTTTTTTTTTTTCTGCTACTGATTCCTCTCCTTATGCAACCTAGCTACTGGCTTGCCTTTCTCATTGCTTTGTTACATTGCCTTCCTGCCTTTACATCGCGTTCCTGCCTTGGTTGCCTGAAATGACTCGTACTTAAAAGGAGAGGCTCGGTCAGCATGTCTGACCAGAAGAAAACGAATTGTACAGCTGCCTAAAGTTACTGCCCCCTTCAATTATAGACCTAAGTTGTATGACTCCTTGCAGTTTTAACCCTTTTGCCACTATGCTCACTTCAACCCTAGGACTGGTGCAGTCATTCAAGTGCCCATTTACATTTTATGTCAGGGGTGTGACTTTATTTCTGGCTTTATACAAGGAACATAGGTAGCCCAAATAGCTGTTCTATTTTTTTCTGGGGTCAAGAACATCGTACGGTAAGCTCTGCTTAAGCTGCAGCAGTCCATGGGCAGTGGGCCTGAAAGAAAGCTAAAACCTCACTTGCAGCTGCAGTTTTCCCCTGTGTGGTGTCTGTAACCAAGCCCTGTGTTTAGTTATTTGTGCAAATGTATTAATGCCGCGGTGTAATGTGTTATCGCCATATTATGGTGTCCTTTCTGTGTCCTGGTGTTTGGCATTATACTTCATGTATTTAAACTTAGATTAGCATATCTACACGACTTTATGTACATCTCTTTTTTTGAAGAAAACCTTCGCATAAAATTCAGTGATAGATGGTGGATGACAAAATTTGAAAGATTACTCCATAGATGTTTAATGAGAAGGTGCTAAGAATCCTAGGAGATTAACAGCACATCTTGTGGTCCATGCTCTGATGTCAGTAATACTAGGCGACAATTAGTCTTCGTTCAGTCAGACTTTCCTGTATATCTTCTGCACAAAATCACTATTCTGTTTCTAATAATTCCCAGTATATCTAGAGGCTTAAACAAATATAGTTGTTGCGTGACAATTTCATGTTATGTTACTTCTCAATGGAAATAAGTGGCAGTAGGCTGTAATTTTTGTCGCTCATCTGAAAATTTATGGTTGAGTAATTTTGTCTAGAAGATTCAGATTTTAATTCAGAAGCAACGAATCTTTCTTTCTATTAGAGCTAAAACATTTGTTTAAATATTGGCAAATATTTAATATTTGTTTTAAAAATGTTTATTAACAGTTCATTGGTTGGATTTTTTGACTAATTCTAAATATTGCACAGAGATCTATTTGTTTGTAATGAATATATGCTGCAATATTATATTTGATGTCCGAGAAGGTTGGCGACCATATAAAATAACAACATTATGCAGGCCATGGAATTCTGTTTTCACTTCTTATAGCCAAATTATCTTGCTCACATAGAGTACATTCTACTCTACTTCTCGAAAAGGATATTCTTTGGAAGAACGCAAATATACAATATTATATGGGATTTAATATTTTTAAAGTCGCAGTGCTTATTGAATAAAATGGTGATAAAGTGGCATACAGTAATATCAATACAAATCAGTTTCTGTGAAATCAAACAGATTGTAGAAGGCTGGTTCACAAAAACTGACAATTTCTAAAAGTTATATTCCTATAACTTTTCTGAAACATAGCAGAGATATGACATTATAGCCACTAAACACAGTGTAATTTCCTGATCATATTCATATGAAACTTGATTACATTACATTCCTTGGAAAGATACCTTATCTTTATGGGGCAAGTATGTGTTAATGACTCTGAGGGAGTATTCCATTGTTGGCAAGTTTGTGGTTTTTTTTGACCGTGTTAAGTCATTTTAACGCTGTTTTTTTATAATTTTCGAGTGGGTTAACTTTACCCTCAGCTCAATTCCATTTTTTAACACTACTTTTTCCCCCCATAAAACGGTCCTCTCGCGCTCCAGTAGAAAGTCCATCGAAAGTATAGGCAGCCGCGTTAAAAACTATTCAATTGTTTTTTTTAGCGCGGCAAGTAGAACAGGAAAATATGCTGCTTTATCTTGCACCTCCTTGGGGTGGTTAAAAAATAAAAAACCTCTGAAAAGTATTTGAAATCATGTAAAAATGTGGAAAAAAGTTAAACTTATGTTTATCACTAATGACTAACTTGTGTAAGTTTTCTTGTGAAAAAATGAAACAAAGAAAAAATAAATCACTAATTTATGTATGTTTTTGGTACAAATGTGAATGTAGTAGTGTGTTTTGACATGGTATAGATGATTGTATGGTACAGAATAGTTCAATTAAAAAATATGCTCAAGAAAGTACTGTAATGTAGATATTATCAATGTGTAATGCACTCTAATGTATGGAAATATATGCAAAACCTTTTTCTTGTGTTGTATCTGACCGCGTTAAAACTCCCCTAAAATCTCGCAAACACAATTTTTAACGCACGGGGGCAGTGTTCCCTCTTTCTCGAACATTCCTTGGGGGACACCGGGACCTTGGGGTATAGAGTAGGACAGGCGAAACGCTGGCACTTTAACTTTCAGTTAAAACAAAAGCTCTGGCTCCACCCCCTCTATACCCCACCTCCTGCTAGAGGCCAGTCTAGTTCAAGTGCCCGGCGAAGCGGGCTGTGCACGGGGCTGCTTAGCAGCCGTTTTTCCTTTTTTTTATGATTTTATTATTTTAATGTGTAGCGGAGACTGTGGTCTCTGAGGTCTGACAGCCGGCGGCTCGCTGAGCCGCGTAGTGGGCTGTCAGTCAGACTCCCCGCTGCAGTTAATCCATTTCTGCTCTCCCATGGCTGCGGCCGGCGGGGAGAGTGTGAGGCAGCGATGGACGGCTGTGCGCTGTCTGCGGGGGTTGGGAAGCGGAGGTGCCTTGTAGTTCCTCCTTGTCTGCTTGCTCCCTCTGCCGAATATTAACCCTCCATGTACAGAGAGCATGTGGTCTGCACACACTGCGTCTGGAGGGTTGGCAGCAGGTAAGTGAAACTCTCTCTCAGCATAGTGCTGAGAGAGAGAGGGTAGAAATCAGTGTTCCCTGAGCTGGCTGTTTTTTACTAAAAGCAGTCTTTTTAATTGGGTAGAGAGAAGGTTCTATTTTTAGCTCAGGTAACAGGGTCAGGCAAGGGTCACTGTCTCAGTGAGCCCTGCTAGGCTGTGGATTGCTTGAGGTGTTTGTCAGTCTTAGATGATAGCCAGTCCAGAGCTGGGCCGCTGGGGAGTTTTGCGTTTTTCCCACTGCGGTAACTCAAAATGGTCGCTATTGCCATCGTAAACCCAACGGAGATTTTTTTTTTTTTTTATTTGTTTTACACGGCGGGGGAAAAAAAACCTCTAACAATTGAATACCCCCCATTGTCTGGCTCATTCCAGTGTTTACAAATGTCTTTTCAAACATGTAATGAAAGTTTTGCTTTGATCGATTGTTCCCTATAAAGATTATACATTGAACTTGGACATAAACAGATATGGTTCTTTCTAGCCAAAGGAATTCTGCCAAAGCTTTTATGGTCTTTGGGACTCCTAACCGACACCAGAGCATATCTTAAGAAAAACAGCAAGCTGGAAAAAAAAAGTCTCTTGTGTCCTTCATTAAAATACATTAACACGCTGATTTTGCTGGAGATCATGTTAACTAAAATGCATTTTGATTTTAGTATAGGTCATGATAACATTAATATATTATTTTTATAATTATTCTGATACAAGCTATATTTATGACATACTTTTTCGGGAACTATTTTCTGAACCGATCTCCTTCATGTGCAAAACATAGGAAATGGTTTTTAACTGGCAAACTAAAGGGATTTCAGACCACAGCATTCCAATTTTCTAAACGTAGCATTATAAGTTGCAATTTGTTATACTGTTGACAAACCTATCGCCCCTGAAAACAGGTGGGGATTGTGATAAAATTTTGTTTGAAGGAGACTTGCCTAAAGAGGTCTAAATTATAAAATCCATATGACTTCATACTAAGTTAACCATTGTCATTTTTTTTTTTACCTTTTAGTTTTTGATCTGTCATATCTCTCCATTTGGCTTATCCCTCTGTCTGTAAAATGTGCGCACGAATTATGTATCCATAGGTTTGTTTTGTTAAGTTTTGTTTAGAGTTTTTAAAGTTTACTTGATTATTTCCCTTCTATGCAGTATTTATTTACCTTTGGCAGTTAATAAGATTTGGATTATTTGATGTTATATCATAATACCGCGTGATGGCTGTCCTTTTATATGACAAAGGCTCAACGTCCAGATCCCCTAGGATGCCTGTTTAGTTGATTATATTACATACTTTTGGATTTTTTTGATCTTCAATTGCCAATAATTTTGGGCCTAAGCAGAAATTTTGGGTTGAATAGGCAGTTTTAGTTTACTGAAATAAATGTCACTCTTTCCCTTTACAGATAGCTTTGATATGGAAGCCTAATAAAAAGGATATTTTAATTGCAATATGTATAAGTGGGTTGGTAAAAAATGCCTTTTCAGAATTTTGCTTGTATTGTTCCATTTTCATAAACTTCTTTGTCCATGCACAATTATTCCATTGTTTAATTGTCCAGTGTCTAAATATACATGGTTTCAAATTTATATTGAAAAAAAACCACACTATTTTTTTTTTTTTTTATATAAAAAAAAAAGTTACCGTATTTTTCGCTCCATAAGACGCACCTAGTTTTTAGAGGAGGGAAACAAACACTGGCCCCTTCACTCACACAAAATACACTGGCCCACACGCACACACACACACACACACACACACACACACACTATAGCCTCCAACACACACACACACATACACTATAGCATAACATTTTTGCTGTTTTTGATTGTTTTTCTCACTATCGGGAATTATCTTTGTCAAAACAGAACTTTTCTAAGAGTCATTAAGACTTACTCTGATTGAGAGACATCTTTGTATGGACACAGAAAAATGTTCCTAAATTGGCCATAACATTTAAAAATAATTGTAAAGCACATTAAAAATCAATCTGATGTATAATTAAATTACATCTATGCATCAACTAGTCTCTTTAGCTTTTAGCTAAGGAGGAGAAGGAAGGCTGCTATTGATTACTCCAGTACAGCTGTTTAATTCAACTTGCAGACACCACTGTGTATAGTTTAATCATTTAAAAACATTGCCTACAGAGTCTTGCAGTCTCCACCCAACTCTCACGCTTGAAGCAGGCTCCAGACAGGGGTGAGAATGAAGTTGTGTAGCCTCCAAGCCAGAAAGTCAGAAACAAGAAAACTTACTGCAGTCCCGGACAGGCTGCAGATCCTCCTGATGGTCCGTCCCCCTGCCTATCTGTGAGGACCTAGCTATCACATGGGACGTGCACCTGTCATGTGGTGCACGTCCCATGTGATAGCTAGGTCCTCACAGATAGGCAGGGGGACGGACCATCAGGAGGATCTGCAGCCTGGCCGGGACTGCAGTAAGTTTTCTTGTTTCTGACTTTCTGGCTTGTAGTATTCGCTCCATAAGACGCACACACTTTTTCCCCCACTTTTTTGGGGGGAAAAAGTGCGTCTTATGGAGCGAAAAATACGGTAACTCTTGCTTTCTTGAATCTATAAAAACGTTTAACGTGCCACCTTTTTCTTGTCAGGCTGATTAATTTAATACAAACGAATTCTGACAGCTTACATTAGATCTGTTGCTTATCTTCTAGGAAACTTATCTAAAACCGCTTCTTTTTTAGGTATATCCCTGGTGACATCACTGAATTTCATGTTACCGATTTGCTTCAACGTTATCGGTGCTTAGGATTTTGTATGGATTAAACTTTTCCTGGCTACATCATTTTGTCACTCTTAGGGGCATATTCAATTAGCTTTCCGGTTCACGGGATCACGCCGGAACGGGCCGCGAAGTCAATCCACGGTGCCGCAATAACGTGGATTTTCGTTCGCAGCCCATAGGGTTGCGTACGAAAATCTGCTTTATTGCGGTACCGTATTACCGGCAATACTGCGCATGTTTCAATGGAAAGCTAATTGAATATGCCCCTTAGTTCCTTAAGTACATTATAGTGTTGGCAATCACGTTGTTTTTCTCTTTCATCCATCTGGGGGACACTGCTTAACCATGGGGTTGAGTAGGAAAGGGAGGAGTCTGGCACCTAAACAGTTAACTTTTTTCTGCTGACAGCATATCGCCCCCACCAATTCCCCACATACCTCAGTTTGAAGTAGGTGCCCTAAGGAGTAGCACTGAACATCAGAGAGCTCCACAGTGAACTGGGTTCACTGTTAATAGGCTTTTTCTTTTCAAAGTTTTCTCTTGTTGACTAGCGGCGAGAGGCTCTGTTTGGAGCAGAGCTGGCTCGTGGGAGAAGTACCTGTCAGCTGGGGGCGGCCCCGCAGGCAGAGGAGGTAAAAAAACGCTTCTCACAGCGGGAAGCAGTCGGCAAGAGACTCTCCCCGCTGATAGCAGGGTCAGGCGCTGCCACAAAGGCAGAAAGCTACTGCCGTTCCCTGGGGCCAGGCTGGAGCATACCAAGTCCCCTCCTCCAAGAGGAGGGTAGGGGGAACTTGAAGAGATGGCCGCGCTATGGAGGAAACTAGCACTTTGTTGCGGGGAACATATTCCTAACAGGATTTCACCTAAAGAGAGAGGGGAAATCGCTGTTAGCAGAGACACAGAAGGAAATGCCAGCGGTAGGGGAATGTGTTGAGAAGCACCCCTCCCCCTCCCCTGCTGAGTGTGCAGGTGGAAGATCCCTTTTGGTGCCAAAATACAAAAGGAGGACAGATGCAGCAGTCATTTGGAGAGAAGTGCACTGCTGACACATATCTTCCCCGCTAAGTATCACTATATTTCTTCTGTGTATGCATGTGTATTGTAAGACTATAATGTTTTGAGAGAGCTTTAGGTTAAAGAAAACTATAAGCTCCCCAACCTGTCAGTATTTTCTGATAAACATTGTGGAAGTGTTTGTGCATATAAAACGTGATTTTGTTTTTTCCTTATCCTGTGATGACTGATAAAAGTAAAACAACACGTGCCAAACATATTGTCTGTTCAAAATGCAATGCTAAATTTACAAATGAACGACTGGATCAAGGAGGGCTCTGTGCTCGTTGCGCTGTGGCGCCTGTGATAATGCAGCCTAAAGACAGCTCCATTCTGACAGTATATCCCCCCGAATGGGCGGCTATTTTGTCACAAGGGGTTAATACCCTTGTAAAACTGTTATCTAAAACAGTGGAGATCCCATCTACATCGGTGGCATCTCTGGGTATAACAGGAGGTTCCCCAGGGGTCGGACAAAATCCCTCCCCGGCCCTCCAGGAGGCACCCCAGATAGGGGAGGTTGGATGGTCGGCGGTGGCTAGGGGCCTAGACCGACTTAGCCAGTTACTGGAGAATCCCAGAAAGCATACACGCAGTAGTAAAAGACATAGACCAGTTAATGCGCTGTGGTCTGTGTCTGATTCTGAGGGTTCCTCGGAGGAGGAAGGGTAATTGTTGGACGATTCAGATTTGTCCATAATAGAGTCAGAGGAAAGCTCTAGACACCAAAGTATGGATGATCTGGTAAAAGCAGTTCGTCAGACCTTGGGATTTATTGAAGTAGAGGAGACGAGGTCCTTAGACCGCTCTCTCTTTAAGAAGGCTTCTAAGCAGGTGGTCAGATTCCCTCCCTCAGCAGAGTTGAGAGGTATTGCAGAGGCCTCTTGGAAGTATCCAGATAAGAGGTTCACTGTGCCAAAGAAGTTTGGCTCTTTATATCCTCTTCAAGAGGAGGATATGACCCGATGGGAACAGGTGGCGAAAGTGGACGCGCCTGTGGCGAGATTGGTTAGCCAGGCCACGCTACCTGTACCAGGGTCAGCGGCCTTACAGGATGCGACCGACCGTAAATTAGAATCTATTTCTGCTACAGCTGTAGCAGCAAGAAGGGCGTTTATGGTTAAGGATTTGGAATGCGGATTCAGAGTCAAAAAGGTCGTTAGAATCCATCCCGTATACAGGTGGGATGCTATTTGGTCCAGAGTTTGACTCCTGGATTTTACAAGCTTCACGGGGTAGGAATACATCCTTGCCTGTGAATACTCCTAGACCTAGGGCTCCTAGGTTTAGTTCTTTCAGACAGCCCTTTCGCGGGGGCGGGTCTGGCAGAGGCCAGAATACCAGTTCAAGGGCCGTGGGAAGCAGGGGACAGTCCCGTAGAGGAAGGTCATCCTTCCCCTCTGCAGCAGGAAGGGCCTCTTCCACCAAGCTGCCGGATAGACCAGCAGCATGACTACCACCTGGTTACAGAGGGTGGGGTGGGAGGACGGCTGCTTCTGTTCGCCCAGCAGTGGACAAAGTCCTCTGCGGACTGGTGGGTCCAGGGTATCATGAGACGGGGTTACATGATAGAATTCATGGGGCCAGCTCCTCACAGGTTTTTTTTAACCGGGTTACCCCGCTGTCCTCAGAAAAGACAGGCAATGCTCTTGGCTGTCGATTTGCTTCTTTTAAAGAAGGTTATTATACAGGTTCCGGAGTACCAGAGAGGGAAAGGGTTTTATTCAAACCTATTCTTGGTACAGAAACCAGATGGTTCGTTCAGACCAGTGCTGAACCTCAAGCAGTTAAATCTGCATCTGAGAGTAGACTCCTTTCGGATGGAATCCCTGAGATCGGTCATAAATGGCCTGGAGACAGGCCAATTTATGGCATCTATAGACATCAGGGATGCCTATCTCCATGTTCCGATCTGGGAGGGGCAT
The DNA here is from genome assembly GCF_038048845.1 of Mixophyes fleayi. Lineage (NCBI taxonomy): Eukaryota > Metazoa > Chordata > Amphibia > Anura > Limnodynastidae > Mixophyes > Mixophyes fleayi. Next base: position 41,081,544 of record NC_134412.1, read on the forward strand.
CAGCCTTTTCTCAGGTTTACGATAGGCACAGCTCACTATCCGTTCAGAGCTCTTCCGTTCGGGCTGGCAACAGCCCCAAGGGTCTTTACAAAGATTATGGCAGTTATGGCGGCACTTCTTCACTCCATGGGGGTGCAGTTAGTGCCTTATCTGGATGATCTGTTAATCAAGGCTTCAACAGCACAGTTGTTGGAACAACATCTTCGCCTTACGGTGAGGGTGCTGGAACAGCACGGCTGGCTCTTGAATATACCAAAGTCACAGATGATCCCTTGTCAAAGAATGATTTTCTTGGGACTAATAATGGACACAGCACGCAGCAGAGTGTTTCTTCCACAGGACAAGATAAGGTCCTTGATGGAATGGATAGGCAAGGTCCTGTCAAGCAAGAAGCTGTCAGTACTCGTGTATAAAGCTGCTAGGAAAGATGGTGGCATCTTTCCAGACACTGCCATACGTAAGGATCCACTCCAGATGTCTTCAGTGGGACATTCTGAGGAAGTGGTCAGGGTCCTTCCTCTATTTGGATCGCCAGTGGATGAGGTTATCGCTAGAAGCGAGAAGGTAGGTGTAGTAGGCACTCTCCTGAATGCCAGGAAGCCAGTTTCGGCCAGGATTTACCACCGCATCCGGCTTGGATATATAAAGTGGTGTAAGAAGAAATCTTACAACTCAAAATCCTTTGGTCTGGCTAGATTTCTCGCCTTTTTACAGTGTGGTTTAGGGGCGGGTCTTAAACTGGGAACCTTAAAGGTTCAAGTATCAGCACTGTCAGTGTATTTTCACAGACGGCTGGCGGAGATTCCGGATGTTAAGACTTTCCTACAGGGAGTGCTTCACATCCAGCCGCCCTACGTACATCCTGCGGAACCTTGGGATCTTAATCTGGTCCTTAGCATGTTGCAGGAGCCTCCCTTTGAACCTCTACTCTCAGCAGAGTGGCGGTTCTTGACCTGGAAGACAGTCTTCCTGCTTGCTATTTCCTCGTCTAGAAGGGTCTCCGAGCTGGGAGCTCTATTTTGCAAAGAACCTTATCTGGTCTTTCGTGAGGACAGGGCAGTTTTAAGGACTATTCCATCCTTTCTCCCTAAGGTGGTCTCATGTTTCCATATCAATCAGGAAATAGTGGTTCCGGTGTTCAGAGAGGAGCCTCAGACTCCAGGGACGAAGACAAATAAATGTTTGGATGTAGTGAGGGCATTACGTATATATGTTAGAGAGCTGCAAAGACAGATTCTCTATTTAAATTATTTGACTTTTCTAGGCGGGGATGGCCAGCGTCTAAGCAAACTATTGCTAGATGGCTTACCCTGACTATCAAGGAGGCTTATGTTCGTATTAATCTTCCTGTGCCGAAGCGTATTGTTGCCCATTCTACCCGTTCGGTTGGGGCGTCTTGGGCGGCACGGAATGGAGCCACGGCGGACCAGCTATGCAGAGCAGCCACCTGGTCCTCGGTCCATACCTTTACGAAATTCTACCAATTTAATGTATTTGCGTCTGGGGACGCCTCCTTCAGCCGTAGTGTTCTACGTGCGAGAAGATCAGAGCGGTCCCACCCTTCAGAGGGATTGCTTTAGTATGTCCCCATGGTTAAGCAGTGTCCCCCAGATGGATGAAAGAGAAAATAGGATTTATACTTACGATAAATCTCTTTCTCTGATTCCATCTGGGGGACACTGCGGTCCCCCCCCTTCTCGTTGTTTTTCTTTTCTCTCCCCCTCTTTTGAGTGGTGTATCTTGGTTGATTGGCCTATCGTCTTAGGGCTTTGGTAATCAAACTGAGGTATGTGGGGAATTGGTGGGGGGGGATATGCCTGTAAGCAGAAAAAAGTTAACTGTTTAGGTGCCAGACTCCTCCCTTCCCTACTCAACCCCATGGTTAAGCAGTGTCCCCCAGATGGAATCAGAGAAAGAGATTTATCGTAATTATAAATTCTGTTTTTTTCCTGCTTCTGATATGCGGACATATTTGGTATCTATATTTAATAAACATTAGCCAGATATATTTTTAAGACAAAATGAAAATATAAAATATTTATAAAATATGGAGTTTTGGTCATTTTAAATTTTTTTTTTTGTTGTTATTGGAGCAGTTCTTAAAATCACTTTTTTTTTTTTTTTTTTTTTGCTCTAGGCTAAAGAATATAGAAACGCTCAGCAATTTCCTGCGGTCTGTCATATGTTTGTCTCCGGAGGATCTTCTACCTTGTATCTATCTCTGTTTGAACCGCCTTGGTCCTGCTTATGAAGGTCTTGAGCTTGGAATTGGAGAAACCATATTAATGAAAGCAGTTGCACAAGCAACAGGTATGAATGTACTTCAAAATATTCTGTCAAATTATGTTTTTTATTTAATACAATTTGTCAATATAGATTATTCTGTTTGTTAATCATTATTTTGTTTAAAATATTTTTTGGGGAAAATGTACAAATACAACACACAAGCAACATAACCCCGTAATAAAATACTGCAATATCCCAACAGAAAGTAACTTCAAATAAGCATGATAAAGAATAATAAATTCGCTAGACTTAATTTCTTAGGTAAATAAATCGCCATAATCAGTACAAATAAGTATTGTAGTAGTAGAAACTAATAAACACAGAGAGGCTGTACATAACTCCCAGAAGAGAACAGAAAAGGAGAATGAAAAGAGAAAACGAACACCATAGGTCACTTCCTGGGAGCCATTATCGTCGTGGTCTTGATGGGGACAGGGGAGGGCTGGCAAATCTTAGCCTGGGGAGCAAGACTCGACTCAGTACCCTATTTTAAAGGACAACAAATGCAGGTGGCCCAGTGACCCAGCCCAAGGTAGTCCCCCTGCCTCCTAGCCTACTCCTGGATGGTGATGTTTAACAGACAGACACTTGTACTAACGAGACCAAACATTGGGATATTTAAAGCTTCTCTACTGATGTACTTAAATCGTTCATGTTTCCATACATCATTAAACAATGCAATCCGATTGTGAATATTAGGTGCCTCTATTGTCATTGTCGAATCTATATCAGATTGTTCACCTGTAAGTGTCAGATTATCAGTTATGAGCTCATCAACTGGAGAGAATTAAATACACTGCATGGTTTGAGTGTACAATAAACTCTGCTTTATTAGTTACAAGTTCCTATCTATATAGCAAAAATCACGTATTACAGAAAACTACACCCCAAAAGGTTTTAACCACTCATGTTCCCTTCACACAGATGTTAGTGTATTCTCTCATTATCCACACTAGAACTCCCCAGGTGGGGGGGAGCTGGCTTATCTCCTGTCTGGTATGTCCAAGGTTATAAGCTTAGCCTTGCAAATAATGAATTACTCCTACAAAACAGGTGCATCTAATTGTATTTAAGCTATAACAGAACAAAATGGCTATAAGGCAACAAGATGGCGTCAGCTTAGCAAAATCACATTTCTCATTTCCCATCTTTTTATTCATTATTTGCCCTAACACTACCTATCAGAGATCACATTCTTGCTGTCGCTTTTAATGGGTACTTATATGCATACACCCTTCTAACAGAACATATGAATAGGATTGCCTAAAACTGGATACATAGAACAACCCATCCCCCATCAATAACAAGTCCATGATCCCTCTTCTAGCTGATAGATGGTCAATGAGTCGACAACCGTCTTGCACCCGACACATGTCCTGATGTCAGATCTTCACATATATCAGTGAACATGAGAGGCTCTGGGGCCTCTTGTGCTTCCTTATTGTCTTTTAACTATGGATTTTTTTAGGGAAGGAAAAAGGAAAGGCAGGGAGAAAATACACAGTGCGCTCGTCAAGTGTTATATGTCACTTATTTCACAATAGAAGGGATTGTCCATTGTGCTGTATATCTTCATAAGGATAAACTTCAGTAACGAGCATGTGGATTCCAAGGAAAAAGGTTCTTGGTTTCTGCACTGATAACAACTGGCAGTAGTACTGAGAGTTCCACAAGGTTCACACTTATTAGAATGGGGTGTACAGTACAGCGGTTAAGACAGATGGGGTAACTTTAATTTTTCTGGAAGAGAAACACTTGGCTTTAATACACTTGCTAATAAGCCACATCAGTTTTATTAGTATATATATTATAATAAGGATTAGTAACAGTCCTTGAAGTACAACATGTATAAAACCTGATAACCATCCTCCTATACCCTTGAACCAATCGGCCAGGTACAGCCACGATAACTATCCTTCTAGATAAGCATCTCCAGTGTGCTCCTTTAGAAATGTATGTTTCATGTCTTAATTTTTTGTAAGTGTTCATCAAACATTTTCTCTGGATCATCTGCGTCACTAGTTAAAAAGGTGCAACCCTGGGCTTCAATTTACATATTTAGGGTCAGGCTGTACCCTCTAGACTAAGCTATCAGGCAGTCCAATATTAACCTATTGTCTTGTGTAAATGTAATAATGTGTTGGGCCACAGTACTCACAAATACATTTCTGTATTGGGTGTAAACCCCTACAGTCATGGGTTGCTCTTTTCTTATTTGGTTGGGTTAAACTTTCATATTAGAATTTTTCTCATTCTGTATAATGAGCTCTACATTACTATTTCCATGACTTTGGTTCTTCCAGACCTAGCTTTCCTTTCTAGACTAGTACCCATCTACAGCCTACAGCAAAGGAACATAATGTGCAATCAATATTCCTCCTGCTAATATCAATGAACACCATTCCCTGGTCTCCCTTGGACCTTTAAAAAACTTGTAAAATACATTTTACTCAGACTCCCTTTGTCTGAAGATCTTGCAGTGGGATGCGTTTATTCAGGTGTCATTTCCCTGTACTTCCACTACCATGAGAGACGTCAATAAGACCTGGAGAGGACTCTCGTATCTGGGTTCAAGACTCTTCCTAACATGCTTTTTCACGACCACCCAGTCCCCTGGTTGCAGTTTATTGGTACCTGCATCAAAATTAGGGCCTGGAATGGAAGAAATCACTTACCCATGTATTTCAGTTAGTTGTTTCTATAAAAAGCAACATAGTTCAACAAATCACCATGTACATGCTGTAGTTGCTATGGAAAGTAACAGCCTGTTCTTTGTGCTGTGCCAAACAGTATCTGATTTGGTGCTAAACCAGTGTCTTTCCTAGGAGTGTTTCTTACTGAGTGCAGGTAAACATGAAATCCATGGCAGACCTGTTTCAGCCACTATTTTCTGCATTTTCAATTGCAGAGTACGATTAAGGCGCTCCACACATCCCGAACTTTGGGGTCTGTGAGGGGTGTGAAGGGCAGATATGATTCCCATGTCTTTTAACAGTTCCTTGAATCCTTGCCCCGTAAAGTGTGTCCCTCTGTTACTTTCAATGACCTCTGGTACCCCATATCTGCAGATTACCTCACTCGTAAATTTCATGGCTACTGCTTTAGCATTTGCTTTTCTATACAGCCATGTCTCCAGCCAGTGACTAAAGAAGTCGACACAGACTAGCACATTCTCAAAGCCCGAGCATTTGGGAAGTTGTATAAAGTCTATCTGTATCCTCTTATAGGGATATTATGTTTGGGGTGTGGTTTTCCATAGGACAGACTTAGCCAAGTTATTTTATGCACAGATTAAGCATCCTGCTACTAACACATGTGCTGCTTGGACAAACCCTGCTGCTATCCATAACCTGTTTGTGAGTACAACCATAGCATCTTTCCCCAAATGCACTTTCTCGTGTGCTATATTGGCCATAATCATGCGCAATTACAAACGCATAACTTAAATCAGTGTAAATATTTACTCTGTCCTTTTGCATATATGCATGCAAGTGTCAGGGCCTTTAATTCAGCTTCTTGTGCTGACATGTGACTCGGTAGTTTCTGTTGAATCACTCTTTCTGTGTGTGTGTGGTTACAGCACACCCTGTATAAGAAACACCATCTATGTGGTAGCGTAAGATGTCTGCATTTGGTAGCAGTGTATCTATGTCAGATAAAACCAACGATCCTTGTCTCATTAGTTCTACACAATTATATTCAGAAAAATTTTGTGTTTGCATTTTTTTCTTCCTGTTCAAGCTGGGATGGGAATCCCCCAAATCCCTAGGGGAACGCCGATATATACAGGTACTTCTCCCATCTTTTGAAACTTGCTGCAATAAGGCAGCAGGATTTAACATTGTGCACCACTTAAGTGTAACGCTACAGGGAGTTAGCAGTGCTACTTAGTCTGGCTGCTGAGAAGTGTTTTGTTTGTGCTTGATTTAAAATTTCTGTTACCGCATGTGGCACCATTAGGGTTACTGGGTGCCCTAGCACAATATCTGTACTTTTTCCAAACACTATGGCCGCTGCAGCCATTGCTCATATGACTGGTTCTAATTGTACAGAGTAGTATGCAAGTGACCTTAGCCTGCGACCATGTATCTGTGTCAGTACTCCTTGTGCATGTGCACTTACTTTATAACAAAATAATGTGAAAAGCTTGCCGTAATCTGGCAAAGTCAGTGCTGGCACTGAAGTTACTTCAATTTAAAATTAGTTAAACATTTGGCTTTGCTCAGAGTAGAGTATAAATGGCTTGCTATCATCCAGATGTGCTATTGCAGGCGCACAGATAATAGCTCATAAAGTCTTAAGGCTTTTTCATTTATGTACAAACATTGAATTCCCATCAGTGCATTACCATACCCATGATACAAAGAGGTATTTACAGTATATGATGATTATAGCACAGTAAATAAGGGCAGTGAATGTCCTTACAACACTGATTGACTCAAAACTATTATGAGGATAAAAGAATAAAAACCTTTGTTATCTACCATAATTTCACATTACATTGCATTACTTTCTTTCAAACCATCTGATATAAAATTTGGTTAAAAAAACAAACAAAAATAAACTTAAACACTTTTTCATATTCAACTATGTTAGTCCATTTCTCCTTTTCTCTTTAAAAACATCTTCTTACCTTCTTCGACATACAGAATAACCACCTAGTTCATGCATTTGCTATGCGAATAGCCCATAAACTCTAATATCTCTTTCCAAAACAAGGTAATCATTACTCAGCAGAATCTACGTTCGTTCTTTAAATCCTTCATTAGTTTATACTTATGTTTGTTGTGGCTGTAGACCAAAACATATTGCAACTTCTATTCATTGGAAGTTGGATCAATGCAATCTGGATTGAAAGGGTGCTTTGTAGCTGGAGAGCTTCTGTGAAGAAAAAAAAAAACTTTTGCATAGAGATTACCATTTATTCACTAGAAATTACAGTAACTGTTATTAATTCACATTGAACAGCTGCTAATACGACACTTGTTTAAAAGTTTCTATTTGTAGCTTAACCGTGACGCTATGCGTTCCATGCAATGAAAAACGGATTTCTTCAAAGGGGCAGTCCCTAATCTCACAAACAGGGAATGTCAAAGTGACGGGACCTGGGAGAGTGTTCAAAGCCACTCCTTTCTCATCATCTCTTTGTAAACCAAATATTCACACATATTCCAGATTCTGTGATTTCCATGTTTAAAGTACATATATATTCACAATTCTCGCTCACAGACGACATTTTATCTTGTAACATTTCTTAATGGGCATAACAAACCCTCCTGATTTCTGAGAATATTTATCAGCGCCATTTTACACAGATAAAAACAGCTTGTAATATCTCTCCATGTAAAGCTCACTCCCACAATTCTCAACTTCAGAAACAAAATTACTTTGTTTAAATACAGAAAACGGCTTGTTGGACCCCAGCCAACTTTGTTCTGACACCAGTAATAATAGTGATTATGTACATTATTTACAGTCTTGTGACGGACCAAAGATTTTAAAACTTCTTTTGCATCTCTTCAAAAGCATTACATTTACAACTGTACAGCTTTTTCAACCTTGAAACATGTCTCTTGTAAAACAACGGTCAAGACAGACAAACACGGATCTCCCTCACACGCAGTAAGATAGAGATAAAACTCATACAGAGAAAGAAAAATTAACTGCTATCTTCCAGCCTACTGCTGTGGAACTACAAGTCCCAGCATTAGACTAAATACACATTAGCTTCAACATGTTACTATCAATCAGCACTCCGGACATATTTTTTCCTCTTGAAATATTGAAGCATACTTGAACCTTTTTATCAATGTTATATACATTGTCAGATAACAAAAAAACAGCGTGCTCCTTATCTCAACACACTGAAAACTTTTACACAGAATAAGGGAGGGGTACATCTCACTCTTCAGCTTCGCAGCATCAAACATACATTTTTAGTACACAACCTACTTGATTCATTGTTTTAGTCATTATATCATTTAGCTTGTGATACATTTAACCTATCTACATATTTTGCAACTTTCTAGATCTCTTAACTTTCATTTGCCACCTCAAACTTTCTCTTGGGGTTTGGGCTCAATACCCCTTTGTTCTTGTCACATTACCACTTGCAACACCCTTGTTTCTCCATTAACACATATCAATTCCTTCTTTGTCTATCCCCGCTTTCTTGATAAATTACTTGCTGACCTTCTACTCCCCACACATCCTAGAAATCTGCGCATCATTTCTATGGGGGGGTTGCTGTCGTCTATCTGCTTACTGTCTATATTCCCCTATATTGACAGTACTTTTGAGTCCCAATAGAGACTCTGGTCTAGTTTCTGTGGGTTGTCCCAATAGTGGACGTCCCGTTCTGTGAACTCCTAACAGTGAATGTCCGGGTCTGTGGGCTCCGTACACTAGATTTCCCTGTTGGGCTCCGTACACTGGATGTCCCTTTTGGACTTTTTTACACTGGTTGTCCGTGCAGAATAGCCTGACCGCATCTCAGATGAAGGTCTGAAAACTCTTTCTAAACTTCTTGACAAAGTTCTGGGGATGGTGTATCACACATGCACTCAAAATTCACTCATCTTTCAGAAATCTAATTACCAATATAATTACAACACACAAATTGTTAGTAACTGTATAATTCTGAGACTTACAGATCTGCGTGCCTGATACCTTAGACGGACATGAGATGACTCTAAACAGACGAGTAGAAAACTACTCACCCGGGTTATAGTCAGGGTCCTGTTTCCAGGGTGACCTCCAGTTCTGTCTGTCCTTGGCTCAGGTCAGCAGTCTAGGTGGTACCTCCAATGCTGTTGAATCTATATGAGATTGTTCACCTGTAAGTGTCAGATTATCAGTTATAAGCTCATCAGCTGTAGAGAATTAAATACACTGCATGGTTTGAGTGTAAAATAAACTCTGCTTTATTAGTTACAAGTTCCTATCTATATAGCAAAAATTATGTATTACAGAAAACTATGCCCCAAAAGGTTTTAACCACTCATGTTCCCTTCACACAGATGTTAGTGTATTCTCTCATTATCCACACTAGAACTCCCCAGGGGGGGTGGGGGCTGGCTTATCCCCTGTCTGGTATGTCCAAGGTTATAAGCTTAGCCTTGCAAATAATGAATTACTCCTACAAAACAGGTGCATCTAATTGTATTTAAGCTATAACAGAACAAAATGGCTATAAGGCAACAAGATGGCGTCGGCTTAGCAAAATCACATTTCTCATCATCCAACATCTAGCAAGTATGACCCTAGTCAATGTTAAGTTTAAAAATATATTTAAATAATGGTTTAAGACACTCTTCCAGAGTAAGGACAAAAGGCAGGGGCTGCTACCACTGTGGAACATCTATTTCCACATCTCTTCCCAAAATCCATGCACAACATGGTAACACCAGATCATGTGCCCCAAAGTACCAGAATGAGTGTTGTGTTTAGGACAGATAAGTATCACATCTGCCACTATGAAAAATGAAGAAATGCACATGTTGAGGTGGCCTATTTTGTGCCCTGCATCTTCATTCTTCATCAGAAATTTCACCAAAATCCTCCACCCACTTAATTTGAAGAGGATCAAGATGGTCAGGTAATATCTGAGGCAATAAGAGTGCATAGAGAACAGATATGGCCTTGCGTGAGCTCATCTTGTGCAAGACTTCTTTAATAGGAGAGACTACACATTTGGATCTAAAAGCGTGGTTTTCATCCACCATAAGCTTATGTTCCACTGACCAAAACTCAGAAACCTGTTTTATAATGGGAGCTACTCCTTAAGGCTTATTCATTTGCAAGGATATTTGCAATGGCCACAGGGAGGACGTTTGTCTGCTCCCCAAAAAGAGTGTCAAATACACCATACAGACAGAAGTATTCTGCCGCTTGACAATTACACCAACAGGGACTCTAATGGCATTGTATTCAAATACATATACTTTAATATGACGTTGGCCCCCCTTTTGAACTAATAACAGCTTCCACTCTTCTTGGAAGGCTTTACACAACATGTTGGAGTGTTTTCTATAGGAATTTGTGCCCATTCATTCTGTAGAGCATTTATGAGGTCAGGCACTGATATTGAACGAGAAGGCCTGGCTCGAAATATCCATTCTAGTTCATCTCAAATGTGTTTGGGGTTGAAGTCAGGGCTCTGTGCGGCCAAGTCAAGTTCTTCCACACCGAACTCCTTAAACCATGTCTTTGCAGTACTTGCTTTGTGCACTAGGGCACAGTCATGTTGAAATAGAAAAGGTCTTTCCTCAAACTGTAGCCAAAAAGTTGGAAGCATAGCATTGTCCAAAATGACTTGGTATGCTGAAGCATTAAGATTGCCCTTCACTTGAGATAAGGGTCCTTTTCCAAACCCTGAAAAACAGCCCCATATCATTATCCCTCCTCCATCAAACTTCACAGTTGGCATAATGCAGTCAGACAGGTAACGTTTGCGTGGCATTCGCCAGAGCTACCCGTCTGACTGCCAAACAGAGAAGCGTGATTCGTCCCTCCACAAAACACGTTTCCGCTGCTCCACAGTCTAGTGTCGGGTGCGATTTACACCACTCCATTCGACATTTGGCATTGGTCTTGGTGATGTGAGACTTGGATGCAGCTGCTTGACCATGGAAACCTATTCCATTAAGCTCCTGCCACACAGTTTTTTGTTTTTTGTTTGCTTACATTAATGCCAGTGGAAGTTCGAAACTCCTTAGCTATGGAATCAGCAGAGCGTTTGCTACTTTTTTACACACAATGTGCCTTAGCAGTAGTTAACCCCGCTCTGTGATTTTTCGTGGTCTTCCGCTTCGTGGCTGAGGTGCTGTTCCTAAATGCTTTCACTTTCTAATATCACTTACAGTTGACCGTGGAATTTCCAGCAGGGATATTTTCGTAATGTTAATAAATGTTTGTAATGATCAAAGAAAATAGTTGCTATTTTATCTCCCTTTTATAATACATTATGTGATTGTCATACACAGTGACTGGGATCATCCTATTAGACATTAGCCAAATAAGTACTGCCGATATCTTCCTGGAAATTTTGATTGTGTCTAAAGAAAAGGCGTTTCCGATTAGGTTGATCAATCAGATGGTTTGACCACTCTGTGCGTACAGCCAGTTCAACCTGACACTGAGCAAAAGCCAATATGCAAGTCCTCCAGATCGAGGCACCTCTGCTCCAACTCAAACTCTTTATTTCTGTTAAATATCTTAATCCCCGCCACTTTAGCTATATCATTACTGCTAAAGTAGACCTTGAAAAAGTCCCATAGAATGCATTTACTGACTACAAAGGATTGTCTCTAAAGTATCCCTCCCAAAGGTAAATCAAATCCGGCCTTAGTCACATGAGTGTCAACCAGTGTTTTCAGAATTTGATTCCCCTTTCTGTCCTGAGTGTAATATAAAGGGAAGGAAAGAAAAAGGGCTTGTCGCACCAATTATTGGAAGTTATTTTCCCCAAAGTTACATATATAGTAGCCACAATTGTCTGGTTTATATTTTACTTCTTAGAGGTGCAACCAAAAACTAGGAGATGCTCACTGACCCCTGTGTTTTGGTTTTGGATCTGGATTACCGTCGGTTTTGGTTTTGCCAAACCGTGATTGCGTGTTTTTGGTTTTGTTTGGTTTTGTTTTGCTATTTTGCTTAAAAATCAATGTTTTTGGGCCTAAAATTACCAAATTTAGCGCTCCACTTGTTTCTTGGATAAGTAATGTAATTGTAAAGCTAATAAATTATCCAAAAAACAGTTTAATTCCTGGTAGGCCTTCATTAATTCTACACACAGACCAGATTGTCTTCCTCTCCATCTATGAATATTGGCAATGCAGCCATCGTCTTTGGATGTATATTACACCCTACACTTATACTTAAATATGTAAAGAAATGGACAAAGGCAGTTTGATTTCTGTCTCTCTAGGCCCCCCTCCAGTTGTAGAAAATACAAAAAAATTCAGCCGTTTATAGACTGTATAATATTAAGAGAAATAGTCAAAGACAGTTTAGGGTCACTCTGTGTATGACACCCTACCCTTAAGGAGAAATTTCCCAAACAGCAGCCTTTCAAGACAGTACGTAATATGGAAATGCCACAAATCTTTGGGGGTAGATTGCACCCTACACTTACATAGAAAGTTTTAAAAAGATGTTATCGTCATCATCTTCAGCTTCATCCTCACCCTCATCAGTGTGTACGTCATCATCACAGACTATCAATTCATCGCCGCTTGAATCCGCCATTAGAGAACAGTCAGTGCTTGGATGTCTTGGATGGTGAAGGCCTTCCTCGTGGAAGATGTAGTTCATTTTTATAAACATCATTTTCTCCACATTTTTGGGAAGTAACCTTTTATGGCGATCACTGACTTAAGTTCCCGGCTGTGCTGAACACTCGTTCAGAGTACACACTGGAGGGTGGGCAGCTTAGGTATTGCAAAGCAAGTTTGTACATGGGTTTCCAAATGGCCTACTTTTCTTCCCAGTAAGGAAAGGGACTGTCTGACCTTTCCATATCAATTACCTCTTGAAAGTAATCCTCCACCATCCTTTGCATGTTAATACTCATATTGGATGGAGTTATGGGCAAGGTCACACATTTTTTTGAAAAATCCTTCAAACCAGCCCGTATGTTAAACTGCTCTGGCCTGCCCTCTGCGTCCTCCCTCCTTTTTTTTGGGAAAATTTAATTTTTTACGAGCAGCAGCTGCTTGAGAAACTGAAGTAGGACACGTCGTCAAGCCAAGGCCCAGTTCAGCGGACAACTTGCTGAGCAATAGCTCCTTGCAAAAGTTCACATCTCGTTCATTTTGAAGCAAAGACTCAATGTAGGTCTTAAACCTTGGATCAAGCACAGTGGATAAAACGTACAGATCCGAGCTCAAGATCTTAATAACTCGAGGATCATTGTGAAGCGAATTAAGTACTTGATCGACAAGGCCAACATACTTTGCTGAATTGCTTGCTTTCAGTTCCTCCTTCATTTTCTCAAGCTGCTTTTCCAATCGTCTAATTAAAGGAATGATTTGGCTCAAACTAGCAGAATCTGGTCAAAGCATCTCCAAAACTGCAGGTCTTGAGTGGTGGTCCTGGTATGGTTGGTACCTATTAAAAGTGGTCCAAGGAAGGACAACAGGTGAACCCGGCGACAGGTTCATGGGCGACCTGGGCTCATTTATGCGCATGGGGAGCAAAAGGCTAGCCTGTCTCGTCCAATCCCACAGAAGAGCTACTATAGCACAAATTGCTGAAAAAGTTAATGTTGGCAGTGAATGCTGAGAAGCACCATGTTCGAACGCCTTTTTTTTTTCTTTTTTGCTTAAATTGTTTTTATTGTTGACATTCTGAAGCAAAGCAACACAGAATAAAATATTGATGGATAATGTATTTAAATGACTATATATTAAGTAACATCGTACAATCTATCTCTTATGAACTGCAATAGATGATTTTGAATACACCATATAACAATAATGTGCTTAACATGTATATCCATGCTTAATGTATATCACACACACGAGAACTATTCAAGCAATTTTGACACAAGATAGAGCACATCAAAAATATACCTTTATTATTTCTGTGCGGGAAAGTACCCCCATTTACAATAGAATGGGTGGGTCATAAGCAACAAATATCAATTCATACCATGAGGTTTACGAGAAACATTTGTAAATTTGTGATTTAATATTCAGAGGTAGCGAATCAATGGAGCTTTCCCACCTATCAAAGAAATCTTTAACTCTTTAACTAGCCAATCCATCTTGAAAATATAAAACAACTTTTCTTTAAATACATTGAAGGTTACCATACCTGCAAAATTGTCTTTCTGGCCGCTGCGCTGATGGCCAGAAGTAGTAGTCTACCACCCCTTGTCACATGTTGAGCCTTAGGTAGGATGCCCAGGATTGCCCAATGAGGAGTAAAGGAGAGATAGTTTGCCACTTTATCGATGGCGAATGTTTTTACTTTAAGTCAGAAGACTCTAACCAGGGGGCAACTCCACAGACAGTGGAATAAATCTGTGTCCACTTCATGACAACATGGACAGCGTTGAAAAGATGTTGAGCCCCTCATGATACTTTGGTGAGGGGAAATGAATGATCTATGATAAATATTTAAAATAATTCAGTAAACAAGGTTGCTAGTATCAAACGGCAAGAAATATCTAAGTACCGTTGGATCTGGTAATTAGCGTAACAATTGAGAAAGACCTGTTTTAAACTCAGTGGTCAATTTTGTCCCTAATGAAATTGTAGTGGAGGGTGATATTCTTACATTGAGTAGGATTACGAGACAAAGGGGAATACAATGAGTTCCGCCAATTGTCTGGTGAGAATTCTCTAATTACATTGGTGATATAATGGTGTACCTGAAAATATGCAAAGGTAAAGGGACTAAGAAATTTGAATTCTCTACCGTCTAGGCATATGTAAGGGGTTGCTTATTTGGAATATCCAGGAAACCACCTATATTAGTAATACCACATTCTCTCTAAGCCCCGAAAGGGTAGGAAGATGAGCCATTTTGAAAATCAGGGTTTAGTGTGAGTGTTTGAAAATGAGAGAGATGATAATTTAAATTTAATTTGTCTAAAAATATGCCAAATATTGCTTGTATTCCATAAGAGAGGATTATATCTTATAACTTGGGGAATGTCCCGATCCTGCATATGTAAGAAGGAGACAAAGCTGACATTCGGAAGAAAATTACTTTCTAACAAAGTATCTGTATAAATATTCGTACCGTGTAACCAATCTCTTAGGTGTCTAAGGCTGAGTGATTATAGTGTTTGATGTTTGGAAAATTATTCCCACCATTATTTTTTGGTTCTAATACCTTTCTATCATACAGTGTGGAGAAATTTTCGCACCAGGTTATGATAAGACTGTTGCTCAGTATTATAAATATCATTTGTAGCACAATAATTGCAATGCGGTGCTATCAAATCTCTGAGGTGCTACTATCAAATTAGATTGAATGTATGTGAGGAAACAACGCCTTTCAGTAGACCGACACAGGGCCATTACTTTTTTAGTTTTCTTTCTTTCCCAAGGACTGACGTTGCTATGGAGCTTGTCATTGTGTGGATCATTACCTGCCCACAGGAAGTACACATGAGGGGAAAGGCAACATCTCTCTTGAGTGTCCTTGTAGAGATGGGATTTAATCCATGTGGTGCTTTTTCAGAGGGAACAATGACAGGGTAATTGGCTCAAGTCCTATTTGCTTCTCATTGTTCTTTTGGACTGTGAGACATTTATCCAGCATGGGGTCATCAAGAGATGGACATTTGTAGGAGGTAGGAGACAGGGACATCATAATGGATCCCAAAATCCAGGACCCTGAACCACTCCCCAGGATTGGTCACCATCACTGTGGGAATATGGTGGGTTTTTTTAAGGAGATTACCCATGTCAGATTGTCATGTTAGACAGTGACATTGGCAAAAAGGTGATAACCTGCCAAGGGACCGTGCTTCCTGTGTGAACTTAACTTGTCATTATTCCTGGTGAGGGTTTATTTTGTGGAACTCTACCCTATTCAAGGATTCATTCCACCTGGACTGTTATCGCTCGCAAAACTCATCCTAAAACTGATGTATTTTTGATTTGTGTGTATGGAGCAAAATAAACATTCTTTTTACTTTCAACTGCTCAGTGCCTGGTTGATTAAAAGAGCCCTGTGTCTTCACACATAGGTTTAATTGAAATGTTACATTGCTTGTAAGTGCTATCTCTGCTGAAATACAATACAGACAGCACAAAAAACAACAATGTGGAATTGTACAGTGATTTTTCATAATATTTGTGCAAGTGAATACATTGTTGCAACCTATTTAGTTTGTGCCTTACATGTGACCAGATTGCTTGGGGCTAATATCACTACCTCCAATTATTATTTCAAATCCTTCCTATCAAGGATTAGATCTCTCAAAGCTATAAATAATGAATCTTATGAAGGAAATGTTTTCCAGTGTAATTATTTTTGATACACTGAATTATACAGTTCGATTTTCCTCCAGGTGTTTTTTTTTTTTTTTTGTTTAATATTGTGGCTGACCTGTGTGTATGTGTGTGTGTGTGTGTGTGTGTGTGTGTGTGTTTAAATAATGTGTGCTTAACATGAGACAGTGATCACCAAAACTTGAAACACTGGTTCTAAACCAATGTTTTAGAACGGATTTCTGATGTCTTTAAATTGTGAAAGTTCCATTACTGCTTGTGGACTTTAGCATTTAAATAAAATGAAAAAATATTTACCTTTTAATTTATCAACAATATTTTTATTAAAGTTTTTCAATTATAGTTATACAGAAAGCGCAAAAAAGGAGGGGGTGAGGGAAAGGGATAAGTGGCAAAGGGAGGTGGTTACATAGTGGAGGGGGAAAGCACATTGAAATCATGTTGCAAAAGAGGCAATATATCCTATGTCAAATAATCACACAATGAAACCACTGAACATAGGTCTAAATCAATAGGGACAAAAGGTTCACTGTATAAGAGGGCTCAAATGTTGGGCCTAAGAATAGCCAGGCTCCATGGAGGATTGGTAGGGGCAGAATCTTACTTATCGTAGACTTTTGATAAATGTCCAAAATGCCCACTGTCTCCAATTCAAAGCTAAATTGAGTTTTAGGGATTATCTTCTGGATGGGTGGTAGAGTAGCAGTGAAAATTTGGACAACCATGTATCTATCACAGGAGGGGAGTTGAGGAGGGAAGTGCTGGAGGAGCGCCATTCTGGGCATTAAGTGAGTATTTTATGGGTGACATCTTTAGCCAGAGTAAAAATGGCAGTTCATAAGGATTGAGTCACCAGACAACTTCAGAAAATATAGAAATTTTCTGCAGTATCACCACAATTACACCAGCAGTGTTGGGGGATAAATGACCACATCTTGTGCAGTTTAGCTGGCATAAAAAAATAGCCTGTGTATCAATTTATACAACATCTCCATGTGGTTTAAACAACGGGACGCACAGTGAGCAGATGTGAAAATGGGCTCCCATTTGAGATGAGCTAAAGGAGAAAATCTTGCTCCCAGTGGAGTTGGGAGGGGGACTTCAAGGGTTAGTCAACAGTCGAAAGAAATCTATAACAGAAAGTCATGCCTGCCTGTATTAACTCTCGTAGTCAGTTTGGCTAACAACCAAGGGAGGGTTGTAGTAATGGTAGCTGAGAGATGAGATCTAATATCGTATTTATAGAAATCTCTGGCCAGAAGGTTTTGTTGCGTTCGAAGCTGCAACATAGATATAAGGCCTTCAGCATTATAAAGATGTTAGAGTGGATACACCATTAACAGCCCAGGATGAAAGATTCACATCTGTTTGAGTTTTGCTATTGTAAGCAGAGAGATGCTTAAGGTGGGAACAGGTAGTTCTGTATTGGTCGCAACTGCTTTATCCCAAACCATCAATGAGGCTCTGAGTCGAGGTAAATTAGATTCGGGGGGGGGGGGGGGCACAACACCTTAGTAACCCAAATCAGGTCTGCCATGGAAAAATAGGGGTTAAGAGCCTTCTCTAAATCAACCCATGGTTTATGTTTTGGGGAGAGGGCCCAATCTCTGTTGGGACAAAAGACTACCCTCTTTGTATTTAGCCAAATTTGAGAGCAAGGCCGCACTTTTTTTCTTTTTTTTTTTTTTGTTTCTCTCACACACAATACGAGAATAGTTCATACGCATAATTTTATCTTTTCTGCCATAAGAACACATTAGGGTATGTAATTTAATCAAATACCATTTAGGCAGTAAAAAAGGCAACATCCAGAATAAGTACATCACTTTATGCTGCACTGTCATTTTAAGAGTATAATCAGTGTCAATCATAGTGTCTAATCAAGTATTTGCTATGCCCAGAGGATTTCCACGAGTAAGTGAGGCATGATTGAAGGTAAGCCAAGAGCCTTGTAGATAAGTTAAGTGGGAGAGCTTCAGATTTTGAAGAGTTTAATTTATAGAAATAAGTTTTGCTATAACATTCTAGTGTTACATGAAGGGATGGCAAAGAGGTCTCAGGGTTAGTGATTAACAATAAGATATCATCAGCAAATATGCATAGTAGTGTCACCTAGAGATTAACCTTGTCATGTGCGGAAAAGCAGATCTTTTCCACCAAAGCTTCAGTGGCCAAAAGGAAGATGAGGGGAGAAAGGGCATCCCTGCCAAATGCCATTTGAGATCAAAAGCTTGTTGGACAAAGAGCTCATTGCTAAACACCCGTGCCGAAGAACCAGTATATAAAGCTAAAATCGAATTCGGGATATCCTCCCCAAAATGAAAAGCAGGCAAGGACGTGTCTCATGTATCCCCAATGAAGTCTATGAAGTGCCTTTTCCACATTCAATGATAGCTGCAACAATTCCAGCTGGTCTTTATTAGTTTGATAATATTGATCACGTCTCTTTTTGTTGGATGTTTGGCGCCCTATGACTAAAGCGGTCTGGTCCGGGTGAATGAGTTTGGGATGATGGGATTAAACCTGTTTGTGATAAGTTTAGCATAGACCTTTAAGTCCAAGTTATTCAGGTAAATAGGCTGTTAATTTTGGTACAGAGTGGAATCGCATCACTTATAAGGGCTGAGGTTATTAAGGGTCAGTGCGAGGACCCGCCGGCTGTATAATGTAGAACTGTTCCTAAAAAAACATACATATAGCGGGTCCTTGCACTGCCCCATTAATAGTCTCAGCCTTCACAAGTGACATGATTCTGACTGTCAGGATGTCTGTTTGTGTGATTTGCGGTATGTCAGTATTTTAACATGTCTATTTTTAGGCATTTCAGAAATGACATTTGTAGCTTTTAAAATGTCATTGAAGGTCTTGTCGTGATTTAGGTATTCAGTACAGCCAGAATCTCCGACTTTTAGAGCTGATTGTGGGGGCAGAATCTAAGGCCCGCCTGTGTAAATGACTCAATATCAAATCTCTCGTTGTGGGAAGCTTGACACTTGTTAAGATATATAAAGAGGAATAGTAAGTCAAACACATTTGCAATATGTGGATTATAGACCTTCCTGCCCTTATCAAAAATGTATTTTATCTGAGCCTGGTGTCTTTGACCTCTCAACTCCCTGGCCAAAAGCCTGCCTGCCCTGTTGCCCGCCACATAAAGTTTCTGGCGAAGTCTGTTGAGAGTGCGTTGAGTACCCACCATCAGTAGCTTTTGTAGTTGGGACTTCAATCCGCCTATTCCAGATTTCAGAGTTGAAGTTGGATTGGTCTTATTGAGGTTTTCTAGAGAAAGAAGTTTAGTCTCCAAATCCTTTTGGAGATGGAGATTTGCCCACTTAATCTGCTACACCCCGAATAAGTCTTCAGAGCACACCAATAGTTGAAAAACGAAGTATCCCCCACATTATTAGTGAGGATAAATAAGTCAAGTGCCTCTTTTTAATAGCGAATTTAGCCTTGAGTAATGTAAGCAAATCTTAGGACCAGCGCCACGGACCGGGAGAAGAAAGTGGGCGAGCGTGTTTCAGAACCCACATTGTTGGGGCATGGTCAGACCACAACATCGGGAGAATGCGATCCACACGAGTGGTTATCTTAAAGAATGAAGTCTCTGAGAATAACGGTTTTAGAGTTAGAAATAGTATGTATAGTCCCTTTCCTCGGGAACCGTAACCATCCATACTTTTATATAACCCATTCTCTGCTAAGAGTTTCACAAACGCCATAGAAGGGCCCACAATATCCAAATTCATTAGCGATTGTGGCGTGGAGGATCTATTCATCTTGGGATCTGAGACAATATTAAGATCATTCAAGATAATTACAACCTCCTTTATACTTCTCAATTTCTCAGATGGTGTTCTTAAGGAAGGAAACATGTTTAGAGTTTGTGGAATATAGGGAAACTATGGTGACCTGAGTTTCCTCAAGTGAACCTACAAGGAACAAAGAACAACCATTTTTATCATCAATTTTAGTTTTGAGCTTAAGCAATCTTTGAACTACTCAAATTAGCTACTCCGTTCCACTTAAGGGGAATATTTGGTGTATAGCAAGTGGGGAAAAAGTTGTCATGGAAGGAATAATAAATCTCCTGCACAGTCACTACATCTGCCCTATGCTAATGAAAAGAGAATAAGGCCAGTTGGCGTCTATTAGGGGGAGTTTAGACCCCTGATATTCATGGAGAGGAATTTTACTACTTCGGGTGTATTCTGTAAAATGAAAGTGGTATTTTGGTCAAAGAGATCATCGGAAGAATTCATTGTGTTATGGGAGGGACATGGATCTTGGGGGGGGGGGGGAGATATGAAAACAAAGGAAAATGCAATAACCCACAACATGGTGTTACAGCATTTGCTGGACTAAAGGGGGCCAGCAAAAGTTGTCACTTGTGGTGCAAGCTGCTCAGTGGGAGTCACCACCCATACTGTCTGCAACAGCTGAACTATGATAATCTAGCAAAATATATGAGCAACATTAAAACTGAAGCTATAAAACCTAAAATATCTATGTAAAACAGCAACACCGTATACGTTAGTACATCTAGCTCAGTATACTGACATAAGAAATAATATTACAGAGAACGTATTGTAAAAGTGAGCCATGTAAAAACACAAAAAAAGTATAAAAAACAGAATCGTAAAGAGCTATTCGTCAAGCACAAGAGATTATGGTAGAAGTAGGTATGCGCTCAATTGAATGAGATGTAAATCTTAATGAATATTTTCAAATCGGAAATGAGGGAGATGTTATGTAGAAACAATGATCTGTAAGTTGATGAGGAAAGGGGATGGTGGCTTTAATCTCACACACTATTGCTAAAACTAAGGAGGGGATACCCTTGTTTCGCTGCTCTTGTACTTCTGAGAGAGCACATCCCTCTTCACACTCATTTTTAAGAGATTGGCTTACCACTGAATTAAGCTTGCACTGTTGCACTCACTGGTCGAGAAGTCGTGGCAAAATGTTCATGAGGGACCTCATCCATTGGCATCCAAGAGGAACAATGGCAGGCGAGTGCCATGGTAGGGACCTGAAACAGCAAGGATGGATCCAGCTGCAGAAAAGAGAAAACACAAACCTACCAATCCCAATTCGCCATGAGATCACTCTCCAGGGACTTTAGATTACTCTCTTCAAACTAGGGCCTTATGGGCTGGATCTGAAGCGGCAATCTAGTTGTTCCAAGACTTCAGTAGCTGAACACAATCTTCCGCTGCAGAGATAAGTAGAGTTATTCCACTGGATGATTAATTTAACTGGAAACACCACATCAATAGATAATCCCATGGTCCCATAGGGCCTTTGTGAGATTTTGATAGGATCTCCATTTGGCTATAGTAGCGGCAGAAATGTCTGGGAATAGCTGAATGTCAAAGGAAATATGTGGGCTCCGACTATCTGGCTGCTTTCAGGAGGTTTTCTTTTGTTATTGAAGAAATGCAATCTCGGCAAAATGTCTTGAGGAGCTGCTTCAAGGCCAGATCTCTGGTTATACAGCCTATGGTGAATACCATGGATTAGGTTGCTCATGGTCTGAGGCTGCAGGGAGCAATTTATGGAACAGCTCCATCATGTAAGCGAACAACTCTGTAGTTGTGACCGATTCTGGGATGCCACTTATCTTGATTTTATTTTTTTTCTGTCTGGAACGATCTTCTATGTCTGCTCTGTTATCAGTCTAGAAGAGAAACCGATGCTCTAATTGTTCATATGTGAGCAGAGGTAAGTCCACTCAGGGCCATGTAGTCTATTTGTACAAATATAACAAGCAAGTCTGGGCTGATTAGCTCAATGTGAGCTAAACGGACAATATGGAATCAGAGGCTGGTGGCTTTTAATAGATATGTCAAAATAAAATTGTTTGCACTCCACCGAACTGGAGGCAACAATTGCTAATCTGAAAACCATAGAGTATTGCAGGTAAACTTGGAACTGTGAAATCCTGGGTGTTGCCAGAAGTGATTACTATGCTACTTATATAATGGACAAAAACTGACTGACATCCAATATGTTTAGAAATGTTCAAACAATTTAGAACAGTACAAAAACTTTGAAATATGTAATGACATTTATAATGTATGTGATGTTAAGTACTTCGGTGTCAAAAAAGGCAAAAGTAATATAGAAATTTGTACAGGGGGGGGATACATTATTAAAATAAGCTAAAGTAATAAAAAGGAGATTTTTGTTACAGATGGAAGAGTAAAAGTCCTACGAGTTCAGCGGTCTGGAGTCACTCTGCTGTGAGGTGACTTGTGTCCATGTAGTGGGTCATAAATCCCGGTGTTGGATTGAGTCCTTTAGTCAATGACTGGAATGTTCTTATCAGCTTGAATTCCCATATTTTTCTCTCCACTGTCGTTTTTAAAAAGATCTTTCAGTATTAGGACTTTTAAATCTGTTATACTGTATCCTGGACCAGAGAAGTGTTTACCCACGGGAGTGTCCAGAGTCGTCTTTATTGTGTGTCTGTGTAGATTCATCCTGGATTGCAGTTACGGCTTGGTCTCTCCAATGTAATTTCCCTCAGGGCACTTTGTACACTGTATCATGTACACCACATTGGAGAATGTACATGAGAATGTGTCAGTGATTTTATAGTCCTGTTGTGTGTTAGTTATGTGGACTGTTTGTTTGTTGGTAGGACATGGATGCAGGTTTTGCATTTTTTTTTTTTTGCAAGGGAAGGTGCCAGTCTCTGATGGTGATGAGAAGGCACTTCTAACAAGGAGATTTCTTAAGTGGAGAGGCTGTTTGTATGAAAGGAGACGTAAATCGGGGATTATTTCCTTCAGTCTATTGTCTTTCTGAAATATGGGTTGAAGGTCAGCAGCAATTTTCCCCAAGATGTTCATGTGGGGATTGTAATTAACCACTAGGGGCACCCTGCTGTTAACCTCCTTCTGTTTGTAATCCAGGAGGCTACTCCTTGGGATCCTTGTGGATCTGTTCATCTATAACTATTGGATGGCACCCTTGTTGAAGTAATGTAGTTCTCAGTGATGGCAGGTGTTGTTTTCTGTCTTCACTGTCTGAACAAATCCGAAATCTTTGTGTCCTGGGTGAAAGCTGTTCCTTCTCGGATATGCTGGGCAGCCTGTAGGTTTATGATAGTATGATGTTTGTATAGTATGATGTTTGTATAGTATTACATGTAAAGTAACTCCGTAGTGGTTAGTGTTCATGAGATCTCATACTTACTACTCAATGTATTTTGTTTACTGTAGCAGGTCAAATTTTCTTGGCTTATAGCAGTGATGGTCAACAGGTGGCCCTAGGGCCACATGCTGCCCTCTGAGCCTTCATTGATCTCGTTTCTCACATGAATTGTGTAACTGTCATGCACAAATTTCCTGCTACTTTTCAAAAAAAGTTCTTAAAGGGACCATGGTCTTTTAAAAAGGCACATTATTTACTTAATTTTGGTAAATACCATTGATCACTGCAATATAGCACCCTGAAAGTTCATGTTAATGTGCTTAAGATTTTTATTTAAATTACATTAATTTATTTGGTTAGTGCATTTTGGGGTTAAATGCACAGATCTTTTATGTGAAAAAAAATTCACCTTGGTTTCTTTTAGCTTTAATTAAATGGTGAAAAATCTCTTTCAGGTCGTCAGTTAGAGAAAATTAAGGTTGAGGCACAAGAAAAGGGAGATCTTGGACTTGTTGCAGAGAGCAGTCGCAGTAATCAGCGCACCATGTTCACACCTCCAAACCTTACTGCTTCAGGTGTCTTCAACAAGCTGAAAGAAATTGCTAAAATGACTGGTAATGCTGTAAGTATTTGTGTATGAGTAATGTCCTAAAGTTGTGCAGTTTTTGTGCACAAGTTTTTAGCTGCTTGGTGCATGTTTTTTGTTAGTCCCATATTATTTGTAATGTGTTTGTTTAAGAAGTTTATAGTTTAATGTAAAAACACGGGTTACTTTAATATTATGGGCCTGATTCATATTCAGATGCAAGTCCCGTATCTTGCGTGAAATTACTCTGTGCATGCTCAGGAATGAAATTTACGCCAATGAAGGCAATCGCATGCAATTTAAGTGTGAACGCAAATCACACTACTGCCTACATCTTGAAGGGCAATACAAGGGAAGGGGTAAATGGATGTAGGCAATATACAGTAAGGGGTGCTAATATAGATGCGGCCCATTCAAGTTCTGGATTTCTTTTAAGTACTTCTTTTTTTTTTTTTTTTTTTTTTAGCTGTATCATTTGCACCAGCTACAGGGTTGGTGTTAGTGCCAACTTATAGTGATGGCTGACACGGCATATTCAAACTACATGTACGCGTGCAACTAAATAGCACAGAAAACATGTATTTAAGTAAGAGAGACTAGTAAAACGTACAGTACGCATTAAGAACATCCTGATTTATGTTTTGTACAAAAAAGAATAAATTTTTAATAATGATTATATTTTTAGCATGCGTTCTGATGGGACTTGATATTGTACATATGCTCATGTGAATCCTGCAGTCTGCAACTTAAGACAAGTACTGTTTAGACAGACCTAAATTCAGAAGGAAATGTTACTTGAGATTTTAATATGGACGTACGTGCGCTCAAGTTCCATGCCCCTTTTTAAAACGCAACTTACATGCACATTGCGTTTGATGACTTAGGCCCTATGTGTTTGTTGAATGCTATGCTTTCTATATTGTGCTATAATTTTCTGCTATTTTCATTTATTTGATGGTCATAACAACAAATCAGTGGCACCATTTGAAACAAAGGGGTCATTTATTGGTTCTAGTATTTTTTTCTTGCTTGCTCTATATACGGTATCTAAATGACACTTGTTCTATGACACTTGTTCTTGCAACCTAAAGCTCACCATGTATATTGTGTGCTCTCCTCTTTCTTACTAGTTGTGCGAGTAGTTTGGGATTACTAAGAATTTATTTATATTTTTCTTTTTTTTTCACACTGTAAACAGTAAACCGCTATGCAGGACCGTTCCAGTGACTAAAACAGTACAGAGTAAAGGTGGTTCTTCAAACTTTTTGTTTGTTTAAAGAATTGATATTTGCCATGAAACTGAAGGTTTCATACAAAGTTGTCCACTACTGTCTTGAGAGAACAGGGTAAACTGGATCTAACCAGTTTGCAGTTTGAAAAATAAACGCCTTACAGATTTTGTATTTGCGGTTTCGTTAAATAGTACATGCCAGTGTTGTCAGAAACAGCAAAAAGACAACTCGTGTGCTGGACTTGTAGGCAGAGTTGCAAAGAAAAAGCCATGTTTGAAACTGACAAATAGAGAAGAAAAAGTTTTTAAAATTGGCAAAGAACACAGACATTGGATGTGGATGACTGGAAAAGAGTATTATGGACCGGGGAGTCTAAATTTGAGGTGTTTGACTCGTGGAGGAGAATGTGAGACGTAGATCAAATGAAAGGATATTAGAGAAGTTCTTGATGACTACTGTCAAGCATGGCGAAGTAAATGTAATGGTTTTGGTGCTGGTAAGATAGGAGTACAAGGAATAAGGAACCATCATCGTCAGCTATTTATATAGCGCCACTAATTCCGGAACGCTGCACAGAGAACTTACATCAGTCCCTGCACTATTGGAGCTTACAATCTAAATTCCCTAACACACTCATATAGAGACTAGGGTTAATTTGATAGCAGCCAATTAGCCTACTAGTATGCTTTTGGAGTGTGGGAGGAAACCAGAGCACCTGGAGGAAACCACGCAAACACAGGGAGAATATACAAACTCCACAAAGATAAGACCATGGTCAGGAATCAAACTCATGACCCCAGTGCTGTAAGGCAGAAGTGCTAACCACTAAGCCTCCGAACCATAACGTTTACCACACTGTTTCACAATGTCATGCCATCCGCTGTGGTCAATGCTTGATTGGTGTAAATTTCAGCATCGAGCAAGACAACGATCCAAAGCATACTTCTAAGCTATGCAAAAACTATTTGGTGAAACAGGGAATTCCGAGTACTGTCTTTGACTGGTTGGCACAGTCGCCAGATCTTATGTTTTTTTTTAGACCTTGTGGAATGAGCTTGACTGAAAGTTCAGGAAAAAATGTTGTACACACCTGTAGCATTTCTAGCAAGAGCTACAGTTGCTGTGGTAGTTTTCAGCTGAATATCTTCTAAAAAAAATAAAAATACAGCTTGAATGCCAAACATCTGCAAAGCTGTAATTTTTGGTAATGGAGGTTTTTTAGGTGAATGTGAAGTTTTGATGAATAGAACACTTACATGAAATAAAGTTATGACATTGCCAATGTATTGGCTATAATTTCAGGTCGATATAATGGTTCCTTGATTAAAAATACATAGTCAATTTCGAACACCAAGTAATAGAACGTGTGTGTATGTATGTATGTGTGTGTATATATGTATGTGTGTATATAATCTGTGCATATTTTATTTCAGTCTATGAATAAGAAGATTGATGTAATTAAAGGATTGTTTGTGGCATGCAGGTATTCTGAAGCGCGCTACATTGCCAGGTATGTATTGTGTATTATAGATTTCATTATGTAATCTGCCTTTTTACCTTTACTGATCTAGTGTGTTATTCATTGTTTTTTTTTTTTAATGGTTCTCTACTTTTCTTAGGTCACTCGGAGGAAAACTTCGAATAGGATTGGCAGAGCTATCTGTTCTGTCAGCTATTGCTCAGGCAGTATGCCTTACTCCACCTGGACAAGGTGAGGGAGGGAGAGTGATTATAATGTCCAATGTGAAGTAGGCCAAGGCTCAGTATTGCACGACTGGGAAAGTAGGCCTTGAGGTACTGAGATTAAATCATGGATGTTGTCAATTTTGTTTTTGAAGTAACTTGCAAAGACATGAGCACTGAAGGAATTTCTGGCGGGTTTAGGAGGGATGACACTAGGTATTTCCAGGAAAAAGTAGAATGCTACCTTGGTCACCAGGACAAGATGTTTGGGGGGAAAAAGAAACCTCTATAGAAGAGTGGAAGAGTGGACGTTGTCTCAGAGGGAGAGATATAGGTTTCAGTAAGGTTTAGGAGACTGAAGGAGTGATAGATGAGAAGGTTGTGGATAGATTTTAGTTTGTTGCAGACAAATTTAGCATGCCTGAGGAGAAGGTAACATGGGTGAGATGAGTGAGGTCTGGGGTGTGAGGGATCTTTCTGGCGGATGGAGTAGTGAAATCAGATAGTGGGGGTAAGGTGGGCCAGGGTTTGGGGCTCATGTGTCCAGGGAGATAGGTGAGGGCAGGGGAATGTGTGGGTGTTGAGGTAGGACCAGTTTGTATAGGTGGGGCAGTGATGGCCAGTTAAAGTTAACACATAGAGGAAGGAAAGGTAATACCTGAGATGTTAGAGAGAGGGTAGGTAAAGGACAGTGTGTAGAGGTAAGAAGAAATGTTGGTTAGGGAGGAGGTTAGTAAAAGGAAGGTAAAAGGACCAACTCCAATTGACCTAAATTGTGATTTAATTCTTCTGGCACTTACTATGAAAATGTCCTGTGAACAGCTGTTTTTGCTGTACAGGGTATGCACAAAATGGATATAGATGTTCCTCTTTTCCCTAAGACATGTTTATTTGGAATTGCATCCACTGTTAAATAATACTTCAGTACAATATATAATTGTGATGTAATTAATATATTGACTCTGACCAAGGTTGTTATTGCCAGATCTTGCATGGCTAGCAAATGTGAGCTTTCAAACTTGGATTGTTCTTGTAAATGAGGCAGTAGGGCATGAAAGATATACTATCTAGTCTAGGAATGTCACACAGAAATATAATAAAATATGGTCCAGATGGTCCAAATCTAGATATGCTGTGAGTCGTTGTACAACGACCTTGTTTAAGTACTTCAAATGTGGAGCCCAGAACAGCTCACTTATGTGTGTGAATTTATAGTTTTTCCTTTTGTGAGGCCTGATATGCTTGTTAAGCTTAATATCAGTTTCCAGTATATCGTATTATGCGGTCTACTCCTTGATCCAAAGTAGATTCTGACCTGTATTGATTACTATATTTGATTGAACTTCTGTAATATTTGTTATAAATGTTTAGTATAGCGTTAAGTGTATTTCAATACCTAGATACCCTTTGTTTTTTATCAGGGTTTTTTTGAAGATTTTAATTGCAGTAGTTAATATTAAATGTTATTTTGTTTGTAATCTAAAAAATAATAAAAACATTTGATTTAAAAAAAAAACCAAAAAACAAAGCAACAAAAAAACAAAAAAAAACCTCCAATCGCTAAAACATTTCAGATCCCAGCTAAGTTTAGATTTTGGGGGACCTTGGGTAAGTGTGGTTTCTTCCAGGAATTCTTCACCTTCTTGTTTGACTGAGGACTGGTCCTCAGGCGAGGAATCAGGATGTTAGGGAGAAGATGTCTAATATTCTAATATTAATGACACTTTGATCAACGAAGTGAGGAAAATTCTGAATTTTGTGCAGCCAGACTATGTATAGAAAACCTTGAAACGTCAGGAAGGTGGTAGTAATTCTCTGCTGTTAAGAACAAAGAGTATAGAAGCCTCACCGTGTAAATTTATAGCCCTCAGCATCTACTCCTATTTGTTTTCAAGCCAGAACTATATCTCTGGCAGTAATTATTGAGATTTCTATTACCATGGCAAGCAGATTCCCAAAATAATCTCCTAGTTACCCTTTCTTTTCAACGGATGCCATCATTCAGAAAGTGGCAGATGAGTTTTAACAGCTATTACCACAAGGTATGAGGAACAGCATTTAGCAAACCTTTAGACTTAGTTTTAGGAAAACCAGAGCACACAGGAGAGGCAGAAACAAAACCAATGAAACCATCCTGGACAATCCTTTCGTATCTATAAAAGGAAAGTCTCAAGTGCACAACATAAATAACTCACACTGAAACAAGGGTGTACAGAGACAGCGTTTAGGGTACCTTTTTCTTTTTTATGAGAGAGAATTTAGGAGGGGGCAGGGCATTCTTAATTTTCTGGTATATGGATGGCTTCATCAAAGTAAATACATTTTGGAAGACGTCCCTAAGGACTGTCATGTTGGCCGTAGAATTAGGGAACTTTTAAATCTATGGAGGTATTAAAGTATGCTAGTCTACATATCCCTAAAAGGTCATCGGAGGTTTCTCTGGTTTTGCATTTTAAACCAGCATTTCCCGTTCACAAGTTTCTCCTTTTTTCTATTTACATCTCCCCTTCTACCAATGTTTTGGTAGTAATAATTACGCAATTGAGCGTAGACAGATCATGGGAGTAATTATAGACTCCGATTTGTCAATCTCATTGACTAAACCAAGAATAGCAAAAATAAAAGCAAGCCAAAAAGTGGGTGCCCAATTTTTTTGTCTGATTGAAGCAATGTCTTGAGCCCAAACCTTTAGGAGGGAGGTCCAAGGGAATGTAATTTCAGAATGGAAATGGAGGAAAAGTCATCTGGACAGCTGACTCCTCTTAGCAGCAGCTGGAAAACAGTCTCTGAGATATTGGCAATCTTCACAAATCTGAAAACATGTAGGATACTTAAAGAAGCCATATTATTTTTGCAAAGCGACAAATACTAATAGGGTAGGCTTGGGAAACCTACCCAGGTAGGAAATTTAGAGAAAGGAAGTAAAATAGCTACAGTCTGGCAGGGGGGATTCAAGCATTCAGCCACAGATGAACTCATTGTCACAAAACAAATGACTGCCTGCAGAAATCTTGCTATCAAGTATAATATTAGACCTTGGGTCATACCTTTTTGGTGTAGTTCCAAACAAAAACCTCGTCCTAAGTACTTAAATTGATGATCTGTTTTAACCCCAATAGAAAGTTTTCCATCAGGTGGGCAACCCCATCAAAGTATTCTTCCTGTTAGTGGTCGCTTTGGCCGGAAGGATTGGAGAGCTTCATATGGTGCCAAGAGCCTTATCTGAACATTGGTTTTTTTTTTTAAAACACTGTTTTTACTGAGAGTGGTTCCTAAATTTCATATTAATTATGAACGGTGCTTTTACACCAATCGGAAACGTACTAAAGAAAGAACTTTGCATACCATAGACTTATTTAGAGCACTTACATTATATCTTTGTAGAATCAAATCATTGAGGAAGACTAAAATATATATTTACCAAAAGCAGCTCTTAATGGCTAGCAAAATGGCTTGGGGAGTGTTTTGTTAAAGCATACAAAGTCAGAGGAAATCGCTTGTATTGTAGCCCCTACTACTAGGGCTGTGTAACTACTCCATGGGCTGAGAAGGCCACAAATGTGGCGGCGTTATGTAAAGCAGCAGGGTGGAGTTTTCTGCATAGCTTTTGCTTAGTGTAACAAATTCAGCAAAAGCTGAATATGGCAAAATAAAAGTATACACTAATCCATGAGTAAATTTAACTGCTTTGTCAGATCCTTTAATGTCGTCTGCCATGCAGGGATGGAATAAAATGAACGCACACACATAGAAAAGGGTTAAGGTAATTTCTAAACCATTTGACCATAATTCTGCAGTGAGATATGCAACAATTAAATTCCTGTTAATTGTATTGCATTATGTCCACTATTACAGTTAATTTCCTTACCTTTTTAGTCCTAGACACACCTGTTTGAGGATTGGGGCTGCTCTCCCATCTTTCTCCCCCTCTTCCCAATGAATGCCATTCTAATCTACTGATTTCGAAGTGTCATGCCTACAGGGGTGTGGTATGAGTGGTGGCCAGACTCAAGTGTTTTAAACTGTATGACTTGGGGATCCCTCGGCTCACGCAACTGCCTCCGCTTTGTATTTGGGATTAAGCAGAGAGATTGTTTAGGTTATCCTGAACAAGTCCAAACTTGCTAACAAATTCTCACAAATGAGTCAAGTATGATTTACACTCTTTTTCAAGTGTAATCAGGGCGTTTGGCTCCAGAACCGAGGTGTACAGACAGGTGTTAGCCTGGGAATTAAGAGAGGCCGAACTCTGGTATGAGGTCTGACCTGAATCCTGATAGCCCGATGTGCATAGGAAGCTAATGCAACAGCGTGGGTGCTCGCTCATTAAGGCACCAGATGGAGACCTCCATGCTTCATTTACTTGTCACCTAAGTGGAAGCCAGGTAGAATTGAGACTTTCAGTATGTGATCCATTGCAGTGGAGGCTGCTGAGTATTGAGGAGCAAGTTTGAAACAGAGGTCAGCCTGGAGAAGTTGGCTCCTGAGCCAAGAGGTGTACTCCAACCTATGAAATGGATAGGTGATTACTGTCACTATGATGTAAAGTAAGGTACATGTGCACTCTACACCTGTTAAACTTTTCTGAAACCTGCATGTGCAGGGATGCCAGATTTTAATACGTGTATAAATGCCTTTTCAACTATATTAAACAATGATTATAAAGTCTTTATATAAAGCCTGTGCATATTTTCTTCAGTATTCCCACCTGCAGTGTTGGATGGCTCAAAGGGAATGGGTGCAGATCTTAAGAAGACCTGGATTGAAGAGAACACCATGATCCTGAAGCAGACATTCTGGTCAGTGTTTGTCTTTGTTTTTTTTTTGTTTTTAAACCTATATTTTGAGAAAATCTCGTCTGGACATTAGTGACCATAGATGCCAGTCTCCAGTTGTGCTTCACTGGACTGCACAGGAGAAATCATTGGCCAACCAGAGAGGGTGGAGGGAGTAAGTGTATATGGAGGGGAGGTTGGAGATGTAGGGGACCAGTGTATTTGGAGAGGGCCTTGTATGTGAGAGTGAGGAGTTTGAAGAGAATTCTGTAGCGTAAGGGGAGCCAGTGTAAGGCTTGGCAGAGAGAGGAGGCAGATGTAGAGCAGCGAGAGGAGTCTAGCAGTAGCATTAAGTATAGATCGAAGAGGAGTGAGATGGCAGCGGGGGAGGACTAGTAAGAAGAAGGTTGTAGTAGTCTAGAAGAGAAATGATCAGTGAGTGGATAAGCGTTTTGGTGGCATCCTGGTAGAGAAAGGGAACTGATGCATGCGATGTCGCATAGCTGGAAGAGACAGGATTGTGCAACAGAATGAATGTGAGGGGCAAAAGAGGAGTCAAGATTGACACTCGGGCAGCAGAGTTTGGGAACAGAGGAGATAGTGGTGGTGTCAACAGTGATAGAGAGGTCAGGAGGGGGAGTGGACTCTTGATGGAGCGAGGCAAGGAGTTCAAATTTGGTCATGTTATGTTTGAGAAAACATGGACATCCTGGAGGAGATGATAGAAGGGCAACTGGACACCCAAGAGAGATCAGGAGATGACGGGTAGAGATTAAGAGATGAGTGTCGTCGCCATAGAGGTGATATTGGAGACCCAAGGAACTGATAAGTTCACCAAGGGAGGTGGTGTACAGAGAAAAAAAAGCAGAAGGCCAAGGACAGAACTCTGTGGGACTCAAATGGGAAAGATGGATGTGGGGGGAAAGGAACCAGAGGTGTAGAGATAGAGAAGGAGCGTTTGGCGAGCTAGCAGGTGAACCATGAAAGGGCGGTGTCAGAAGTCAATGGTGTGAAGGGTATGCATCAGCAGAGAGAGATCAATGATATCAGTGGCTGCATAGAGGTCCAGGTGGATAAACGGAGAGAAATGGCCCCTGGATTTGGCTGAGAGAAGATTGTTGGTGACTTTGGTTAGGGCAGTTTCTGTGGAGAGGGATGGAAGACAGATTGGAGAGGGTCAAGGCGGGAGTTGTCAGACAGGTAGCTGGTGAGACTGTTGTAGATAAGATGCTCAAGTATTTTGGAGGAGAAGAGAAATGGGGCAGTAGTTAGAGAATAAGGTGGTAGTCAAGATTGTGTTTTTCAAGAATGGGTGTGATAAAAGCATGCTTAAACAATAAGGGAAAGATTGAAGCGTGGGGGAGAGAATATAGGAGAATGGACTTTGTTGCACGTAGTGGGGCTGAAGAAGCGCATAATAAATGGTGGCTGAAGATAGAAGAGGGTGAAGTGGTGGGGGATGCAGAAGAGTGATTGGAGGGAGATATTTTGTCTGATAGCTTCTCTTTTTGAAGCGTAGGCATAGTCAGTGGCGTTTAGGGAGGTTTGGAGGCAGTATGGACAAAGGAGTTTGTTGAAAGTGGCGAAAAGGTGGCAGGGATTGGAGGACTGAGAAGAGATGGGACTTGAAGAGGGATTGTTTAATGAGTGGGAGAACGGAACCGTTGGCTGAGAAGATTCAAGTGAAGTAAGTCTGCCATTGAGTGTTCCTTCAAAATGCACACATACTGTAATCTCAGAGTCAATTTGGAGTGCCAAAGGTTGGGGTTTAGAGCAGTGAAGGTGGGCAGAAGAGGCAGGGGTGGTACCGTTAAGAGTGGAGGTAAGGGTGTTGTTGCAAAGGGAGGCCACCTGGTTGGGACAGACCAGGGTGGATAGAGGCTAGAGGAGAGTTTTGAGCGAAGAAAAAAAAATTATTCAAACTTTATTTAAAAAAAAATTGCACACAAAATAGCAACCAATGGTTCACAACAACAAACAATATTGTTTCTCTTTCATCCAGTCTGGGGTCTGCTTACCATGGGGAGCTCGGGAGTTGGCACCTACCTAGTTAACTTTTAGCACTGCTGACAGACCCCTCTCCTCTATAATCCCCCTTCCTCTCAGTTTTTTCTAGGTGCCCAAAGGAGTTGGGCTGTAGATTTTTAGCTAGTGAAATTATTTAAACTAAAAATTAAAAGTTAAATACCTGAAAAAATAAATTAATCTCTATGGCGGTAAAAGCAAAAGCATCGTCTCCCGTTGCGAGACGATCTTCTCCTTCAAGGTCCCTTTTCGTCACCAGGATTTACCTCGCCTGAATTTAACGGCATGGCTGTTGAAGCCAGGCTCTGGAGGGCTAGGGGTTTCTTCCCCAGTGTAGTGAACCCTCTGCTACGAACTCGTAAACCTGTTTCGGCTCGCATCTATCATCGCATTTAACGAGCCTATATCAGATGGAGTGAAAATAGGTCTTGTCATACTTCCTCTTTTTTTGGTCTTTTCCAACTTCTCAGTCTGATCAGGTGTATATGGAGAAATTAGATGTTTGTTAGGGCTCTCCGCATTTATGTTAGAGCTTTCCAAAATTTGGAGTACCGATTTTCTGTTTGTCCTTTAAGGATTCTCATAGAGGCTGGCCAGCCTCTAAGCAGTGAATTACGAGATGGATTAGGGTAACAATTACACAGGCTATATCAGGGCTAACCGTCCTGTGCTAGAGAGACTTACGGTCCATTCCACCTGATCGGTTGGGGCGTCTTGGGCAGCGAGAAATGGGGCTTCTGCAGACCAACTGTGCACAACAGCCACCTGGTCTTCTGTCCATACTTTTACAAAGTTCTATCAGTTTAATGTATTTGCGTCTTCGGATGCAAATTTTGCTCGTACTGCTCTACGGGCCAGGCTTTCAGAGTGGTCCCACCCTTGGGGGGCTGCTTTAGAATGTCCCCATGGTAAGCAGTGTCCCCCAGACTGGATGAAAGAAAAGTGGATTTTTGTACTTGCGTTAAATCCGTTCCTCTGATTCCATCTGGGGGACACTGCGATCCCTCCCTTCTGCTTTTCCTCTGTGTGCTCTTGGTTGATTGACCTTTTCTCCTTGGGGCTTTTTAATTAACTGAAAGGAAGAGTAAGAGGCAGGGGGATTGTAGAGGGGAGGGGTCTGTCAGCAGTGCTAAAAGTTAACTAGCTAGGTGCCAACTGCCGAGCTCCCCTCCACAACCCTATGGTAAGTAGTGTCCCCCAGACGGAATCAGAGAAACGGATTTAACGTAAGTACAAAAATCCTCTTTTCTTCATATTTTCCTATTAGTATGTATAACTGAGGGGTAAGAAATGAAGGGTAGATATCAAAACATGTTTACATAGACTTTCCTAATAAAGTTATCTCTCATCGCATCTGGCCACAATTCTGTCAACAATTTGGATTGGAGGATGGGAACATTATATAAAGTTTTTCAGGGGTGCAAAAGCATTGGTAATATATCTTTTTAAGCTGTTTCCTTTTATGGTATAAATAGAGAAAGTAGCTATGCTTTTTCTGACCTCTTCCTAGCAAGTTTTGTCAGGATGAGGTCCTAGACTACTCTCCTATTACAGTTTGTGAGCAAAGTATAATCTAAAAATAGATTATAGATCATAGAAATCATACCTTTTACTCACTGGCGACTTCAGAGAAAGTTGTTCAAAGGGGGTTAGGTCTCTAAGGGTGTCAGAGGAAGAGATGAAAGGAAATGCCTGACTTGAAAAACTCAAAAGAACTGGGGTCAGAGAGGGGTATGTTTTTGATATATGGCATCTAGAAAATTAGATTTTTGTAGTTTTTGTTACATCCTTTTCCCCCGAATACAAAGAGGGTCACTGGATGACCTTTTACACGCTTGGTTTGGTTTCTGGTACTTTGTTCTTTCACTGTTGTCTTTCTAAGATTTCTACGTCTATTTGGAGAACACCGTCCTCTCCTCTCCATCTTGTTCTGTTCTCCTGGTTTTAGGACACTATTGGAAAAATATTGAGGATTCAGCCTATGGGTATAGCAGGGTGGAGGAACTTCAGTTTTGAACGTTCTCAAGCTCCTGTTGTTGCACTTTATACCCCAGTATTCCAGTATCATCCATAGTAATCAGAGAAAAGGATTTAACCCAAGTATAAAAGTCTCAACAAGAAGTCTGTAGTTGAGTCTCTGTTTTGTTACTAACAAGAAGATGTATGTTTTCTATGTATTGCTGTCTATATTCCCACCATACATATTAATAACAAAAATGTCTTTACATTTGTAAATATAGACTATTGTCTCCTACCCTTTCCATGACATTTTTTAGATTTCATTTTGGTGAATACATTACAACCTTCAACAGTTGTATTATGAAATAGTAGTATCCTTCTGGTTCTTAAAATATATATGTAATTGAAAATGCTAACAAATGTTTTACACATGAAAATCAGTTTAGGAAAGTATGTGATAAATGTGTGGTAAATTCCAATTTAGCACCATTTTTTGACTGTAAAATATTGTTTAGAACTTTTTTGCTATTATAGTTTTAAGTCTTTTTAAATAACTTTTTTTGTTTACATAAATCTGTAAAATCATACATCAAATCAATGCAAATGTAATTTTTCACAAAATGGCAATTAAAGTAACTATTTTTATATATATATATATATATATATATATATATATATATATATATATATATATATATATATATATATATATATATATATATATATAAAGATACCATTATATGTATGTGTAACACCCCCTTTCCTCGGCTAGGGTGTGTGTACTAATCTTTGGGGGGTATTCAATTGTTAGCGAGATGCGTTAAAATTTCGCGCTTGAAAAAAAACAAAAAAAAAACGCTCGTTTTTTCCTGTTCGAGCGCGTGTTTAAAAAAAAAACAACCCTCAGTTCAATTGTTTTTTTGCATGCACCCCCTCGCGCTCTATTATTGGTCCTAGCGAGTTTGAAATGAGGAGTGGTTAAGCCAGTCATTTTAGTATAAAAAAATAAAAGTAAATTAATGCAATCAAGAATGGCCCCAGCACTGCAAAGGAGATTGGGCCCCCCCCTGTACAGCAGAATTAAAGATTTTACAAGGAGTTAAATTTTGAAATTTACAAACATTTCTTGAACACTGGCCAAGCATGGACATTTGTAAGGTACAAATATTTGTGGGATAGTGGGCAAGCCGGACCTTTCTTCGAAGGTACAAATATTTGTTGGGACTTTGCGTAAATGAGTGTGTGTAAGTAAAGCATCATAAAACTGAGGATTTCGTCCATGGTGAGTATTTTTTTTTTAAATTAAAATCTATGGTGTACATGAGGGTTTTACTGTATTTCTTGGGGTTTTATTATTTTTAATAAAGATTTGTGGTTGGAATGAGGGTGTTGTGCTTTTATTTAACATTTTGCTTTGTGGAACTACAGATCACAGTCAGCCGTGGGTGTAAGAGCATGTTGGCACTTGTGGTTCTACTACAAGTGCAAACATGCCCTGGGTGTTATGGGTACGCTGGTGCTTGTAGTTAGACAAGTAGCAGCATGCCCACACTATTTAGGACAACATGGCTGGCTGGGATATGTAGTTCCACAAATCAATTTTTTATATATTTTTTTTTATCCAAAATCCCTATTTATTTACCCTACTACCCATAGCCCAGGGGTAGTAGGAAGAGCCCTAGTGCTATTGGCACTGGCCTGGGTGTCCCTAGGGGGGTGGCCCGCTTACATTTTTCAGCGGACCACAATCCCTAGGGAATCCAGGCCAGCGCTGAACAGTCTGTGGGTGTTTAGTCATTATGGCCATGGGACCCAAACTGCGTCCCCCCCCCCCTTCCTCCTGCTATAGTGCCTATCACCCTGGCTATAGTGCTGGTTCAATTAAAATAGGGGGAACCCTACGCCAAATTTTTCAAAGATTTTAACTTGCACATCGGTAGCCTGCCAGCACTAGGGCGAAGACTAAATAAAGTGGGGAGCAAACGATTTTGCTTTTAAAAAAAATAATAAAAAAACATGATACTTTGGCACAACCACCTCCCCCCCCCCCCCCCCCCCACTTATAAAAAAATAATATAAAAAAGTTTAAATACATGCACCACTATGGTTTTTTTCTAAAGGGGGAAATTTCAAAAAATTATTAATTATTATACACTTTTTTAAGTACTTTTCTGTTTTTAGGTTATTTTTAACTTTTACACCGATTTTTTTTTTCAGTTTAATGTATATTTTTCTTAACTTAATAAAAAATGTTTTTCTTTGAGCATACCAAGGAGGTGCGAAATGAAACAGCAGATTTAGCCTGTTTCACACTCAGCGTTAAAAAACAATTGAATAGCTTTTT
This sequence comes from Mixophyes fleayi, assembly GCF_038048845.1. Taxonomy (NCBI): domain Eukaryota; kingdom Metazoa; phylum Chordata; class Amphibia; order Anura; family Limnodynastidae; genus Mixophyes; species Mixophyes fleayi. The sequence goes on from NC_134412.1 coordinate 41,119,565, forward strand.
CTGCTAAGGGTTCGCAGCCAGCCTATACTTTAACAATGACAAACGCTTGGAGCGCGATAACACCGTTCGGTAAAAAAAAAAAAAAATTAGAATTGCGTGAGAAGTTTTTGCGCTCGAAAATAAGGTAAAATAGCAAAAAAATGACTTGGCACGCTCAAACTTCCGAACTCGCTAACAATTGAATACCCCCCTTTGTGTGTCCTATCTGCAAATGGACTCATTACCTTGTGTTCAGTTTTGCGCAGTGCCTCCACCTTGGTCTAAGTACTGTAGGCTCTTCATGGGGTAGTGTTCTGCAGTTGGCAACACCAGAGAGAGACCAAGGAGCCCTATGCCCCCCTACACTGGACCACAGGCACACACAAAGGAAATTTTCTCACACCAAATTGTTCTTTCTAATTTTATATAATTTATACTACTATAGTGTAAACAATACAATAGCAAAAGTGTAGCAAAAAAAATAAATAAATTACACTACAACATTTTGTGCATAGCACCTAAAACAGATCTCTCTAGTATATTATAAACTTGAGGTACCTATATTACCACTTATATAATACTTCCTATACTAAAATATGGATATAAATTTATATAAAATATCTATCTAAATTACTTTAAACCTCTATACATTTAAAATAGCAATACAGTCCTTATTAAGCAAATACATATATATCTATATGGATATGCAGCTTTATCACAAGGCAGTTGGAATGTAGGCCCGTTCTTCTTTCAGTTCCAATATAAAGAAGTTTGCAGCCTAGAGTACAAGACAATGTCCTCTCTGTAAATATTACTTGTATTACAGAACACTTTTGCTGCTTTCTCTTAATTTGATTAAATCCAATCACTCTAACTATCCCTATCTAACTAACAAATATGGCTCAGTCCAATCACTTGAATAATATAAGAAACATGGGTACTTATCAGTCTCTCTCTTTCTCTTTGCTCTTGTGTTCATATCTCTCTCATCACTTTTTTTCTCGCTTCTTTGGTCTCAGTGATGTCACTGTGAGCAATGCTTTATCAATCCCTGATATTAGCGCATATGTGCTGGCCATCATGTCCGCCGGCACTACATATATTTAATAATTTTTTTTACTAGGAATAGGTTTCTGAATTTCACTCTCTTGCTACTGCGTGCACATTGACATTGAATTCTTGTAAGCGTTCACAATAAATTATTCAAGTTATGCAGCCCCCCCTAATATATGTATGTATTTGGTGTTTTGTGTGTGCCGCCCCCCCCCCCTTCATTAAAGCCATACTTTAATTTAATAAGTATTTTCTTTTTTTTTTTTTTTTTTGTAAACTTAGTGAGTTACCGAACTATGATGCAGTCATTCCAGCTCTCTTGAAACATGGAATTAAAGATCTTCCGCAGCATTGCAAACTCACTCCAGGTACCAACCATATATGTTTTCAGATTTAAATATTTTACAATTAAGTTTCTCTTTAAAATATGTTTTGTATGTTTCCTTTTACAATTTCTTGAATATTACTTTACAACAGAAGCAGTTTGTATGAAAATATATAAAATATTTTTTTCGTTAGGTGTTCCACTAAAGCCAATGTTGGCACATCCTACAAAGGGCATTGGTGAAGTGCTTAAGCGGTTTGATGAAGCTACTTTTACCTGTGAATATAAATATGATGGAGAGCGAGCACAGGTATTTTGTGAGGGCTGCACAAATATAATAATGTAATTGAAATGGAGGGAATAAACTGATATTTTTTGTTGCACTTAAGTTTGAATGTGTTCTAGATGGGCTTCTCTGTTCTGACACAGCTAATGGTGACTTACTCATTCAGTATAATTTTTCTTCATAGATACATATTCTAGAAAATGGTGAAGTACATATCTATAGTAGAAACCAGGAAAACAACACTTCAAAATACCCTGATATAATCGCTAGGATTCCACAGGTAATTCTGATATTTTGTAAGTTGCGTGTTTTTTTCATATAAAGGTTAATAATACTGTACTGCATTGGCTTTGTTTTTGAATATGTAGAAGATTCTTTTTGATGTCACAAGTATATGCACTTGTTTCTTTACCATGATATTCTGGACCCTAGCAATTGACTGTTAATTGTTTTAAACAATAAAGCATTACGTCCTCTGCAGTCATCAGACATTAATGCTTTTATAGCTATGTCAAGCTGTACTCTGTATTAGAAGCAGGGAATGCTAGTTCCAATTATTGAGATACAAGTAAAGTTTTGCAACTTACACCAAAGTCTTCCCCCTTCTGGCCAGTCCTGATCTGATTTTTTTAATTTATTTTTATTGCTGTTTATTGATGACATTGTATACAAAATAAGGTGGCAAGGCATTGAGTCCATAAGTGGTTATATACAGTCGAACAGAGGGCAAGTCATTTTGTGCTAAGCTGCATACAGAGTTCTCAATGGACATGAATGCTCATACATAAAGAGATAGCAGTGTTCTGGATATCGCCAGCGGTGATGTACTTTTTGTGACTTAGGGAGAGGGGGGAGCAGAATAGTGGAGGGGGGGAAAAGGGGAACGAGACATTTATCCTTTTTAAGGATAAAAAGGGGGAGTTTGTGCGAGGAATGAGGTGCCAGGAGATAGGAAAATGTCCCTGATCTGATTTTTAACGAGAGCATTGCTGTGTTTTTTTAAATGGGTTGAGTCGTACCAGTACACTGCTTTTAAAGATAAGTATTCCCCAAGCAGTAACAACTATTATACACATAGGGAAGCATATCACAGATGTTGGATAGTGAGGGGAGCTACATTAAGGGTTTGGTCACCCTGAAGACACGTGTCTGCAGTATCCCAGTGATGCAGAGGATTTGGTTTTGTTCACTCCATGCAAGGAATTTGGTACAATATAAAAGTGTGGTTTATTTGCGTAAATATGCATGGAACAATATAAAATAGTAGCAAGACAATAGTAGAAATTTACAGCCATATGATAACCCGCTAGCTTATACCTAAACCCTGGATGGTAGTTACACTGTGTGGGGATTAGTCTCCAGTCTGAGACTGTCCTTTGGTGTCCATGCAGACATTGAGTTGCAAAGGTCCTATGGCAAGTTAACGCCACAGCAGTCCTGTGTCTTCCAGCCTGTCATAACAGTTTACGCAGTTTATTCACTGACTGATCCATAGATCCTGCTCAGTGTCTGCAACTCAGATGTCCCATGTTTTCTCAGGCATCCTCCCTCATACTTTATACCCCAGTCACACTTGCTACCATACAGAGGGTCCCATAAAGTCTAATAAAGGGCAGAGATGAGATGTTGATACCACCCCTCATTAGGTGCACTATGTCAGCACCTGGGTACTGCATAAAATAAATGTGCTTTGCACAATAATTGCAAGTAGACATCATAGGACATAATGCAGGCATGTTTGTAACATGAAGGAATACACCAAATACATTTGCCCATTTGCACTGGACATTATTAACTGCAACAAATAACAAGTCTGTGATGAGGGACCGGGGATAAAAAGTGTAGTAACTCATGCCTTATTAGTGTGAGAAGCGAGGTACAGTTTTGTCTCTGTGATAACTGACCTTTCATTTTGTCAGTTATAAAAAACAATTTTTAACAATACAGGTTATTAATATTGTATTCTACCAAAAGTATGTTATAAATATAAAAAAAATGAAAACATGGGTGTGAGAGGGGCATTAACACATTGTGTAAACAACAACAAAAAATGCTGGCTCTGCTAAAATTCAGCATGCGTTCCTACATTATTGAGAAGGCTACCCACGTAACCATCATGATCTATTTATACAGTGCCACTAATGCCACAGCGCTGTATAGAGTACTCATATTAGAACCTGCCCCTTTGGAGCTTAGTCTAAATTACCTAACAGAGAGAGAGACTATGGACAGTTTGAGAGCAATAGTTATTAAGTAATAAAATCACATTTCACTGGCACTTCACTTTCAAATGCAGCCTAACAGATTCTAATTGTAAACATACACCAGTTTACCAACAATAATACAAAATAAAATATATATAAAACCCTTAAAGGTGCAAATGTAATCTCATAAAGGAATACTTATATTTTAGTATATAGATGTCTTCAAGATGTAAATGCATCTCTGATAAGGCAGGTCACTCAGTGTGGTTGCAGTCACATAAAAAAGAAACATAAATTATAGTATACTACTGTAGGGAATATGAACCTCTACACATTATTAAATAATAAATAGTTCATTCAATGTTCATAGGAGAATTGTACTATAATCCAGAATCTTGTCCCCAAATGTTAGGGTACTCGCAAGACAACCATGGAATATAAGCCGTTGGAGCAAATCTTTCCTGTTTCATCCACACGCCAATAAAGAATGTTTAGCTGCTACAATTATAGTAATGTTTATCCTTCTATACGATCAAGACGCACTAGAGCTCACACTGACCTTTATCTTTTGATACAACATTTAAAGCAGGCATAAATAAAAAATGAAGACTTGGATACAGCCAGGGCCGGACTGGGACTAAAAATTAGCCCTGGCATTTAAAACACGTGTTGTGGGCTCCATGCACTATATTGTTGCACACTGATGCTGGCGCAGTGTGCGTTGCTGGTGCAGTACAACATGATGTAGTATGAGTGTGTGTGGGGGGGGTGGGGGAGAGTATTTCTCACAATGACCCTCAACGTTATATTGTTAGCACCCACATTACATCAATAAATACCATGACAATACATTATTAGTACCCAAATTACAGCAATAAATAATCCCCCACACACACTCCTACTACATCGATACCCACCCACATTACAGCAATCAACATCATCCCCCACATTACAGTATCCAGCATCACCCCCATTCCAGCAACCAGCATCACCCCCACATTACAGCAACCGGCATAACCCCCCCCCCCCCTCCAAATTACAGCAACCAGCATCACCCCCACATTCCAGCAACCGGCATCACTCCCCCCCACATTACAGCAACCAGCATCTCCCCCACATTCCAGCAACCAGCATCACCCCCCACATTACAGCAACCGACATCATTCTCACATTACAGCAATACCCTATCATACTTATTAGCAATACTAAGCCCCAAACACACTACAACATTGCCACCACCACGCCACCCCATACTACAGCAATACCACCAATTATACAGGCGCCACTGTAGGAAACCAATGTTTTGCTTTTTTCAAATCTCCCACAAAATAGCAACAACAGAATACTTACACACATATAGGTAACAGGTATCCTTTTCCCTCAATTACATAGTAATGGCAGAATTTTTATGAATCATTCCACATGAAGTAAAACTCTAACAAATATATCAGAAAAAACATAACTATTGAATATTGAATGATCATTTGAACCCACGCGGCCGCATAAAAAGTATTTCCATCTACAGAAAAATGTCAGAGAAAAATATTTTTTTATACTACAGTAACTGGTTATGCGTCCTTTCTATTCATTTTAAATAACACAGTATATTAATTAAGGGGGATAGAGGAGGTGGGTGAGAGATAATTGGATGTGATCCATCAGTTTGATTAGATAGGAAACATTTAGATTATTTGCCTGGAGACATCTACCACCTTGATTCACAGGCAGAGCTGACAAGAGGAATTTTGGGACCCAGTACAGCAACTTCCTTGGGCCCCATCATATTCAACAATGAGAGACTTGCCTTTGGCAGAAGTTCATATTATGCCACACCGTAGAGCCCCCAGGTCATATTATGCCACATAATATTACCCTCAATTCATATTTGGCCATGCAGTAGTGCCCACAAATCATATACCATACAGTATTATGCCACAATAGTGCCCCCAAATAACATTATGCCATACAGTAGTGCCCAGACAAAAAACTCAATCACAAATAAAAATTGGTACAGCATATCAGATACTTGAGTGTGAGTCCCAAGAGCAGCTTAATACACCATTTAAAATGCAATTTTTCTCTTAATTAAAAGTCTCTGTACAGATAAATATGCAAGAAAATTACAGCGCAATAATGAGCAATGCATAGTGTTTTAAACCTCATTGGATACACAGTAGTGCCCCCAGTTCAACAAAGGGTGGTTAAAAACACATTGCACATGAGAAAATATATGAACTTACCTGATTATGGCATCCTGTGTTCGGTATTCCTACTGGGTGCGCTGGGCGATTAGGAATCTGCAGCTGTCAGCTCACACAGCCAGTCGGAAGCAGGGAGCGAGGGCAGTGGTCAAAGCGGAAAATTAGAAGTGGGTGTATGGAAAATATAAGTGAATGGAGTATGAAGGCTTGATTTTTTTATTTTCTTTTAACACTTGTCCCCTCTGTGCATTCCCATTCTTCATTACTACTTGTGTTTTATTATGGCTGCTTGTCTGACATTCCCATTCTTAAGATGTCTCTCCCTTTACACTTTCTTTACCTATGCCCCATCTTCTCCTTTGTCCCTCTCACTTTACTCCCTGCACCCCCTTCCCCCCTGGCTATCACCCCTCCTCCTGCACCCCCTTCCCCCATGGTTCTCACCCTCTTCCTTCCCCCCTGGCTCTCACCCTCTTCCAGCACCCCCTTCCTCCATGGTTCTCACCCTCTTCCTTCCCCGCTGGCTCTCACCCTCTTCCAGCACCCCCTTCCTCCATGGTTCTCACCCTCTTCCAGCACCCCCTTCCTCCATGGTTCTCACCCTCTTCCAGCACCCCCTTCCTCCATGGTTCTCACCCTCTTCCTTCCCCCCCCCCCGCAAAAATCGCGGCACCCCTCCTCCCCACGATTCCCTCCCTAGTCAGAAAAAAAAATAAAAACTGTAAAAACTGTGTCCACATTGCAGGGCACAGTGCACAAGATAAGGGGTAGGGAGCAGAGCAGCCCTCATCCGTCGCGCAGCAGAGATGCAGGAATCCAAGAAGTGTCGGCCGGCCCATCTAGCCATCGGCCCTTCTGGCATTTGCCAGAAGTGCCGGATGGCCAGTCCGGCCCTGGATACAGCACATACAAATGGACATGTGTCCTAATTGCAGCTTTGCCGAGTATATCTCCAGAATTATAGTGTTAAAAAACTGAACTGATTAATTAAAATCCTTTTTGTAGTTGCATTGAAATGCACATTTGCAATAATGCTCTTTAGATTTGTGTTAGAATAAAAAAAATTATTTCATTTCTAGATCATTGGGTTTATAAGAAAGATACATTATGCTGTAGTCATATTTTAATTGGATGCATTTCTGACTTTGTTATGCTTTAAATATTTAATCTCTTCTTATGGCAGTGTTATGGAATTCTTCCAGACATTAATTTTTCAAAACACTACCAGTAGTTGCAATACTTGAGTTTTCAGCCTTATTCCTGATCACATGTCTGTGACTGAGAAGTTCTCTATCAAGGGTTAGAGCAGGTAGCAACAGATGAAAATCTTTGGTCTTTTGCACGTAACACAATTTTTTTTTTTTTTAGTTCATTTATTTTTGTATGCAAGTGCACAAAAGAATTGTGCAGTTTTAATCCTGGCACCGGTGCATACACACCAACATATATCCATCTCATTACTGTCTATAGTTACTGTGCATTTGCATGTCAATTTTCTTAGTACTGACCACATATGACAATCTGCATCAAATTATTCTTATTTGAATTATTTTATCTTCCATGTTGTAAAGTTTTAATTGTGTAGCATGCAAAACACCTAAAATTAGTTTTATAATTTGAAATTATGAATTTATTGCTGTAGGTGAAGAGAGACGAAGTGAAATCTTGTATCCTTGATTCAGAAGCTGTTGCATGGGACCCACAGAAAAAGCAGATTCAGCCTTTTCAAGTACTCACTACAAGAAAACGAAAGGTTTGTATTTTTTCTTACAAATTTTTAAGCTGATTTAAGTTCATTGGTTTACGAACTAATGTATGTTTTGTTATGTGGGGTACCATTACTTGCTCTAAATCATACGTAACATTTCTCTGAATTCAGCGCAACTCCATTTACTTGAGATTAAAAAAAAATAAAAAATTGCTACTTAAAATTGCTGGCCAAAGCTTTGCTTCCCCAACTAAACCAATTGCAGTGGTCTCCTACTTGGACCACTGGCTTCAGTAGTACTGGCAATGTTGTATCTTGCCTGAAAAATATTCAAAGATTAAAACTAAGCCACATTTCCCTGCACTTCACAGAGGTCCTAACGAATGTATTAAAATAAGATCTTTCCCTAATTTGTTTAATGTGGCTTGACTTTTGTTTCATTGCGTATAGTGATTTAATCAGAAGCAAGGAAGTTGTGATTTGGGCAGCTCACATTATAAATGGCTTTCCATCTATCAAGTATCCATAATTGATTGTTTAATTAAGCACACAATGTGGTTTTACCATCTGTTCAAAGTACATATAAAGAAAAAAGCGTACAACAGGCTGACTCATCAGTAATACAAAATGTCCTGTTCAGTCAATAGATAAATAAACAAAAGTAATACATTACAATTTCCCTTATGAATTTCAAACTTTTGAGTTTTAGGAAACCTAAGAAAACTATAAAAACAATAATGAAAAGACATTAAAAAAAGCTTTAATGAATCAGATCCCAAACTAGTGATTTCACTCATGTTGGTTTCAAACATCATGCATGACTTAATATGTCTCAAGTCCTGTTTTTGTACTTTTTTTTTTTTCAGGTTTATGATGGGGTTATTTTTCAATTATTCATTACAACTCCTATTTTATTCATTTTTTTTTTTTTAAATATTTTTTCTAACTCAGCTCATCATGGAATGTATATCTGTTCCTGTGCAATGTACACTTTAATAATTTCTGTAAGAGAAGACATGGACATATACAAGCACTTTAAAAACTGATGTTTATTTTATATAATAAAGTAAATAAAATCTAAAATGACAAAGTTTGAGTAGAGATATGCTGTTGACATGAATACAGTGTAATTGAAAATAATAAAATCCAATGAGGTAGCAATTCAATTATCAATACTGATCCTGGTTCTAAAATCTACTCAATACCTGTAATTTTTAAATTCTTAGGTTTTCCATTATGAAAAGTTAAGAATGTCTAACAACACTATGTTGGGACTTCCTATTACTAATTTGTCTGTTTTAAAAATTGAACTTTCATAGGTCTAGTGGTTCTCCCTTACATATTGTCAATTGGAAGGATTTCTAAAAGATAAATTGCATTACAAGCACCATAAATTTGCATTAAATCTGTCATTAATTTTTTCACTTCATTACACTTGATCTAAAGCACAAGGCTTTATTGTTTATTAATCTACAGATGAAGCATGAGATTCTCCCACATTTGAAACATCTTGGGATTGTTTTGTTTTTTTGTCTTAATTTCATTTCTAATTCTTCCACTTCATGTTTAAAATGGCTTGTGGCTAATTTCTTCTACAAATTATCGGTTTTATTTAAACCAAAAAAGTGTTTATTCTCAACTTTCATTTTCAATATAGTATCAGACATTAGGATGGGATCGTTTGTAATAGTAATTCTAGTTTTCTGGGAAGCTGTATTATACTTGGGCCAAAAAAAAATAAAGATTTATTCTGTTTATTTTTTTTCTTTGTCATTTATACTACCCATTTTGGAACTATTTTTCTACTTTGATAGTAGAGACTCTGTCAAGTTTTTTTTTTTTCTTGAAATGCTCTATCTAATTTGGATATTCTTGATGGATATTCTTTTTCCTAAAGACCTTTTTTAATAGATATTTTGCTTGTGATTCAAAGGTGGAATTCCTGTAACAATTTCTACATAATCTTTTCTATTGTCCCTTGGGTATATTATTCCATGGACAATGGTGATTACCCTTATGATGTAAAAAATTGTTACTATCAAACTCCTTACAGAAGGTCTCTGTAACAATCCTTTGGTCAGCTTTTTTAGAAATATATCCAAGATGGAAATCTGATTGATTAGTGTTCATTGCTTGTAGATTTCAAGTTAAAACTGTTGGAATTTAAAGGAGGGGACATTTCTGTAATGTAGTGAATATCACATTCCAAATTTTAAAGAAGTTGTCTCTTTAACAGCCATTCAAAACAAGGCTCGCCCCAAATGTGCCTCACGTTTTGCTCTTCAAAGGCGCCTATGTAGAGGTTGGCGAAACTGGGAAGGAACCTAGTTCCTATGGCTTCACGCGAATCTGGAGAACAATGATGCCATCAAATATTAAATAATTGTGAGATAATCTAAACACAGTAGAGTTCAGAATAAAGTTACGCTGTCCTCTGAGACCAAAATAACACTTTCCAATTTAGTTTTGATAGCTTTCAGCCTGTAGTCATGAGGAATGTTTGAATACAATGCTTGTACATCACAAGTTATACGTTTATATGTACATTTACTCTCTGTCTCTTATATGGGTCAAAAAATTAGTAATGTCTTTTTATTGTGCAATCTCAGGGAGGCGCTTCAAATAAAAATCCACATAAAGTGATAAATTAGCAGTGAGGAACCCAATACTAGAAATAATTTGACAACCCGGGGGAGTGATTAGTGATCTGTGCAGGATAGGGCAATTTTTCGGATCAAGCCTTAATTTCTCCCTAAAGTGGTGCCAAGATTCCACATAAATCAGGACATAGTTATCCCTGACCAAATGTTGGCCTTCGAAGGGGGAAGTTTCCAATCGTTCTTTAGATGTGGTCTTTGCTTTGCGTACTTGTGTACTTAGAACTTAAGATAGAGAGAAAAGGTTGTGTGATGGGCGCAATTAAGGGGATAGGGTTTGGGATAACAATAGGAAAATGGTTTTTTCTGATGATATATATACCGCTAAACAGTGTATTTTATCAAATCAACAAATGGCATAAGTCACATTTATCGTCACAACTTTCCTTTACATGGCAGTGAAGAACACTGTCTGGACGCAAAACATTTGTGTTGAATTGCACGTATTGGACAAGCCCAGGACCTTCTGTAGAACGCTGGTGACGTTTCTATTGGCCTGAAGCTAAGCACGCCTTGTGAACTCCTGGCAAGTTTCCTGTAGAGGCGAGCATTACAACTTTATAATAAACTACAGAGAGCATCACACCCCCTGATGAAGTCACAGCAGTGACGAAATGCGTTGGACCAATCCAAACAGCCTAAACGCCTCTTTGAACATCTTAGGATTCCCTGTATGCCCGTACATACCATCAGCACGGCTTGCTCCGGGAAAAAGTATACTGATATCTGAAGGAGCACGTGAAGGGATACAAAAGGAACTCTAAAGATACCTTTTGAGGAACACGATTTCACATGAAATGTGAGTTTTGACTTTAATGTTTTAATAAACATTGATTATAATGTACTACACCATCATATGTTTTTTCTGCTCCTCCCTCTCCATATGTTCTAACACACGAGCATAATCAACACTACAAGCTCCGATGAGGATGTAAGGAGTTTTAACGGCAAGCATGCATACCGGCAAACCTACTAAGGTCAAAGACATTCTGGACTAATAGAGATCTGGGAATCGGATAAGTTGCGCACAATGTGCTGCATATACATATATTTCTTAAGAGACTGATTCCATTACCATGTGTTCTTCACTGCCATGTAAAGGAATGTTGTGACGATAAATGTGACTTATGCCATTTGTTGATTTGGTAAAATACACTGTTTAGCGGTATATATATCATCAGAAAAACCCATTTTCCTATTGTTATCCCAAACCCTATCCCCTTAATTGCGCCCATCACACAACCTTTTCTCTCTATTTTGTATACGGGGAGTGTCAGGAAATCCTCACTGTATGTAATTAGTGGCAGCAGATCCAATCCCCCTTCCCCCATCCGTTACAGGAAGCTAGGGAGCGCTCACCGAACGAAACCTTCATATGGTGTAAACTAGTGAAGTTTCCTATTTTTTAGAACTTAAGATGTTTGTAAGACTGAGAATTTTCTGATCCTTATGATGCACACGGGAGGCTTGCCGGCCTCTAAGGTGTCTGTTGCTTGGTGAATTACGGCTGTAATCTGTCAGGCTTATGGTGAGGCTGGGCACATGTTCCAGATAATATTCAGGCTCACTCTACCAGGTCAGTGAGTGCTTCCTGGGTGGCATGGCATGGTGCCTCAACTGAGCAGCTGTCGGCGGCCACCTAGCCCTCCTTTCACACTTTTACTTTGTTTTGCATGCAACTGGGGATGTAAGTTTTGGGAGAAAGGTGCTTTGTGTTTTTTGGTTCTGATCATAACCACCTGTAATTGTGGTTTGGATGTCCCCTTTGTCCCCAAATGGTTGTTGGAGAAAATATGCTTGTTATACTTGGGTAAAATCTGTTTCTCCTAATCTATACACCGGGCACCCATCCTTGATGCTCTGGTTTCTCTTTTTGTTTAACATGTTGTCTTTTTTGTTTTTCTCTATATCTGTTTTTCTCTCAATTGTCGTCTCTACTATGGGGCTTGGTTAAACATACATTGAAATGGTGGTTCTCTGGGCTCTGCGTCCCCACGGGAACCAGCCAGGTACTTTTTGGAGCGTTACTAGGAAAACGGCAATTGATCTGCAGCTGAGTTGTAACCCTATCAGGTTTAAGGGTAAGTCCGTTTACCAGCTCCCATCTCTGGCGATTCCGATGGACTTATTTGTCCAGGATTTAGAACATTGACTTTCTATTCCTCAGCACTTGTTTTTGGACTGATTCAATTTAGCATTACAAGGATTGGGGACAATTGATCCCATCTACATAGACTTTATATTTGGTGTATAACTTTTTAGAGCATGCTGATATCTACAGTGTATTTATTTAACACCAAGGCTGTTCTTTATGGCACCTACCGACTGTGTGTATTCCATTGAGTTGCTACTCGCATATTTATGTTTAATAAATGCACCCCCTTATGACTTTGCCTAATATCCATTTCTAATCCAAAGCGCCCATGGAACCACCATTTGAATTGTCCCCAGGGTTGAGCTACCCTTCATCCTCATACTTTCCCCTGCCCCCTCTGCCTCCTATCCTGTCCCCTCCCCCCTCCCGAGTGGCAGCTATAACATTACCACTACATAGGGAGCGCTGATCCTACCCCAACCTCTAAACATACATTGAAACCTAAGCAGTACGGGGGTATAAGTGGGAGGAGCTAGGCCGAGCTAACTTTCTTAAAGTGCCACACAACTATTACCTACACTACACCCCAATGTCCCTGGTGTTCCCCAATGGCCTTGGAGAAATGGATTTTACAAAGTATAAAAATCCTAATTTTTTTTCCAATTAGATTTTGTGGTCTCTTTATGTAGGTTTAAACTTTTTCAGTATTATCAACTCGGCATTGTCTGTAAAAGTTTTGTTTTATTGGCCTTTATATTTTTAGCAGTAATGTGCTAAGTGCAGGAACCACCATCATTCTGATAGTCAGAGTTGGTAGTTATTTTTTTTTTCTCCAGGGTTGAAAATATAATTTAGTGACACAGTACTGTGATGGTGTACATGTAATGTTTCAGTTGATTTATTCAGTGTTAATTGATTTATATGTACCAAATTTTTATATATTGACTGCCATGGTTATTTATTTCAGGATGTGGAAGCTTCTGATATAAAAGTCCAGGTGTGCGTTTATGCTTTTGACCTGCTTTATCTGAACGGAGAAGTAAGTATGCATGGGGATGTGTATCTTGTTGTCAAACAGGTATCAAGTCTGTTTTAATTGTTATAGCTAGATAAGGTACATTATTTCATGTTGAAGTAAACGTAGCATAGAGTAGGTGAACATACAATACAACGCCAGAAAGCTGCGATATTGTCTTGGTTAGACCTTCCAATAAAATGACTTCAAACACGCCTCCTAAAGAAAGAAAATGTTTGGCTGATAACAATCCACATTTTTTTTCATTGGCCATATCAGTCTCCAGACTTAAACCCAATAAAAAAAAAAAGATCTAAGGACATGACAAGTCAGTAAATAGTCTAGAGGAATGGTCCAAGATCCATCCCATTGTGATTCCTAACCTCACTAAAAATAATATGGGAAGGCTTTTTGTGGTGGTATACGTGCTAGAGGTAGTTGCAACTAGTAGTAGAAACATGGAATCCAGTAGTTTTGAAACCTAAGTTTGAGTTAGAAATAGTTTTATTCATGTAAAAGTACTTGTTTTAAAGAAATTAATAGAATAGCCTGTAGAGTTTCCATTTTAGGTAATGTTTATCGAGGGTGCAATAATTAGCAATCACTCTTTATATACACTGACTTAAAAGTATTATCTTTTGCGTTTTATACCTCACGGAATTAAAAATGCTTTTGATTGACTTAGCATTTGTAATTTAGAAAAAAGTTATATCTAGCTCAGGCAATCTCCCCTCCCCCTTCCCACCACCACTGTACACCCCCCAGTCCCACTCTCTGTTCAGGGCCATTTAACCCTCAATATCCCTTCTATGCTGAAATGCTATTCTCCAGATTTAATTACTCAACTGCAAAGCACTCTACAATAGCACCCTTGCATACATCTCTAACCTCATCTCAAAATAGTCTCCCTCTTAGATCTCCATTTGATCTGCGCCTTGCCGTCTTGCATATTGCTCCCATTACAAGATATCTCCTGTGGTGTTACCCACCCATGGATTTCCGTACTATGCCTTATTAGCCTCTCACCCTGCCTTCAAATATTTAAATGCTTTCTGATAACAAACCTTTTTCTCCTGCATCCATTGGGGACACAAAAAACATTAAGGGTATAGAGTAGTTATTCAGGCGTGCGGTCACTTTAAGAAACTTAAGTTGTCCATAGGTCCCCCCCCTCTGTACTCCTCTCCTGTTAAGGCTTCAGTTTAGTTTAACTGCCTGGTGAGGCAGGTCTGAGGTTTTTGTGTTTCTATTTGTACTTGGCTGCTTGGCGGTCTTTTCTTAGTAATTGTGTTTTGTGTTATCATTTTTTTTAATACTGTCGGCTCATGAGGCAAATCTGGGATCTGTGACTATCCGTTTTGCAGCGCACAGCACGGGGTGCTAGGTGCAGGGGATTGGCAGTGACGAGGGGTTGCCTTCGCTGCTCATTCAATCACTGATATCCTTTGTGGGTGCCAACAAAAGCAGTCGTAGGCTGCAGCCTGGATCCCCACACAGCAGATGCAGGACTGTCAGGCAATGAGTATTAACCCCTCTCAGCGCAGTACTGGGAAGAGGGTTTAGTGAGTTATGTAGTGCCCCATGGCTGGCTGTTTCCTTTAGTATAGGGGAAGCGATTACGTACCTTAGGAGGCTGGGTCAGGTGGGGATTACAATTCCATTGCAAGTCCCTGCTAGGTGCTGGATTAGTGTTGGGCCCTGGGGGGAGGTGCTTCTTCCCTCTTGCTGCACTTCCTCCACTGTGGTGTCTCACTCCATTTGTGCAGACACCAGAATAAGTCATCTTGGAGCTCTAGCACTCCACTTCTCTCACCTCTGTCCAAGATTCCATGTTGTGGGGGTTCACTTTCTTTTTCTTGTGTAATTTTCTCATGTGTGAGTCTTTCATGTCAGACTGGGAGATCCTCAGAGGCTGGAGTGACTTCTTTGACTGTGCCACAAGAATCTCCTAATTTCCTTCTGGACAGCGTGGCGCAGACACTTTGTGCGCGGACTGTTAGTCTGTGGATCGGTTGCAGTGTGCGCCTGGGGTCTATGGTTCCAACATGGAGGAGCATACATAGATTTGGTCACTAGTTGACTCTATAGCTGAGACTGCCCCTCATATGGGGGGCAGTCATTTCCAAGTTAACGCTGACTCTTCAGAGAGTCTGGTGGATTCCAAGTCTGTAGCGCTATGACAAGGGCCTTGTAGCTTCTTGCTCTTTATAGAGGTTTTTGGACTGCACTACCCCATCTTACTTGTGTGAACGCAAGTGTGTGGTGGCTCCCCAGCAAGGGAATGAATCAGATTCTGACTGCTCTTCCCAGGAGGAGGGCGAGGTGCTTCTTGGTTCAGCAGTTGAGGACTCCTTCTTTAGGGAGGAAGTCACCTCTGACCATAAGGGGGTGGAGCAACTGGTTTGTGCTGTCCTCCAGGTGTGAGATATCACAGAAATGGCAGTCCCTGAGTTTGTAAAGCCTTCTCTGTTTAAGCGGATGTTGAAAAGCGCTCTTTCATTTCCCTCTTCTTACCAGCTGGATGATTTGCGAGATTGACAACAGAACTGGTCTGCTAGACTTCTAGCAGCCAAGCTTGCCAACAAGCAATTGGCATGACGGGTGTTCTGCCCACCTAGGGTCCACTGTGGTGGGAGCCCTTCTACTCCTTCTGGGAGAAGTGGTATCAGTCCACCATAGATGCCTGGGAGAGGTTAATCGTGGATCAGGATAATGATAGATCTGCTCAGGTATCCACCAGGTGGGTCTTTACCACAGGGCTACTCGCAAGTAGGAGAAAGCTTCTTGCACTGTGAGCTGCCATACACACTCTGATTTCTTCTGGGGTTGTTTTACCAGTTCTAGGCCAACAGAGGTTTGGTTTTTTTTGTATTCCAAACTGTTTCTGGTTCAAAAACCAGGTTCATCTTAAACTTCATATATTTGGCACCCAGCTGCAGGTGCCCAAATTTAAGAGGTTTTGTGGTCATTGATTCAGGGTGTGGAACAGGGGGAGTTCATGGTGGCTCTAGACATCAAAGATGCCTATCTGTATATTCTCACCTGGGAGGGACATCAGTCCCCCCTCAGGTTTGCGGTCCGGTTGAATCATTGCCGGTTCCAGGCACTGCCTTTTTGGTCATGACACGGCTCCACGGGTTTTCACAAAGATCATTGTGTCACTGTTGCGGTCCAAGGGGATTACAATCATTACTTACCTGGATGATCTTCTTGTAAAAGCAAATTCCCTGGTGGTACTCTTGTCCCATAACCGGGTAACAATCCAGACTGTAGAGTCCAACTGTTGGATCCTCAATTTCAAAAAGTCCAAGTTGATTCCCATCCAATAGAGCTTTTTGGGACTTCTATGCGACACCCAACAACAGTGGGTGTTCTTGCTTGGACTAACTGGATGCGTTTATGGTGGTACTAGGACCTGTATTTACATGTTCCAATCTTGGAGATTCATATGTCCCTTCTCAGATTTGTTGTTCAATTGGAACATTATCAGCTCAGATTCTGAATTTCAAAAACTTCAAATTGACCTTTTATAGGTCTCCTTTTCGACACCCGAAAGAGGGTATTCTTACCACTGGACAAGACTCGGGCCTAAGAATAGATGGTAAGGTCTCTCTGTCGGACAGACTTCGGTACACTTATGCTTGAAGGTTCTGGGCAAGATGGTATCGAGTTTCGCGGTCGTCCGGTGTGCTCTATTTTATGCAATGGTATTTCTGCTATTTCTTCTTTCCCCAAGGATGCCACAGTCGCTCCTTTGGTGGCTGAAGAAAGAAAATCTCAAAGTGCTAGCGTTGTTGATTCTCAATCTGGGATTGGACCTTCATGGTGACGAATTCTAGCTTTCGTGGTTGGGCAGCTGTATGTCTTCACGCCTGCTTTCAGGGCCTTTGGATCTTGGAGGAAAACAAGCTTCCAGTCAATTTGGGTTGCACCAGGAGTCCTCTAGCACCCTTCGGCCATGATAGCGATGTTCAAACCACTGATGGAGAATTGGCAGGCCAACTTTCTGAGCAGACAAACCCTTCACCCAGGCAAATTAGGTATTTTATGATATTGTAGACAGGTGGAGTCAACCGGACATCAACATGATGGTAAATATAACATCAGATGAGCAGCAATATTTTTACAGTAATCCCACAATACTTTGTGTGCCACAATAGTTGTGCTATCACTGCCAGTGCATCATTTACAGTGACCGCTCGTTTTCAAACACTGGAGATTCCCGTAGGAGACGGGACGCACCTCTATGACGTCAGTTGTGCGCGGGACCATGCGCTAGTGTTTGGAGACTGTGTGGAGAGGACAGGAACGATATACGGAGCTCCGTTCAACATCTTACATCCATAAGAGGAGAATCATTCTCGGTTTTGGAAGAATTATCAAGGTACTGGTCTTATGTTACATCGCCAGGAACTGGTAAGAGACTTTGTTACCTTTGACACTTTTCCATTGGAGTTCCATCAGTAAACACAGAGTTTATCCTCCCCAATTGCATCATTCACAGCTCCACACTACTACCCTTAACAACAAGGGAATGATATGATTCAGAGGTCTATTCCCTAATTTTTATATCAAAGAAGAGCGGTTTTGCACAGTTGCTGGACTGATATACATATCATTTGTATAGCATGTAGGTGCACCTACTTTGCTACAAGTTGATATTTGGCACTGATATTGGCACCCATGTGGGTTTAATGTGTATATACCTTTTGGGGTTTTTAAAATGTTTTAATAAATACCTTTATAATTGTACACTTTGTGCATGAGTGTTTTTGTGGCAGACCCGGTTATACCATCGCACACCTTGGCTGTTATAGTTACTTGTATTTTGGGGGTGCAGATCCCCAGCGTTGGTACCGTGTCTGAGCAGTCATTTTCAGTGCCGGAATAAGATATATTTTATCAACATGATGGTGTCTCTGTTAAATCTTTAGGTGGAACTCTTCTGTTACAGAGCAACAGAGCCTCAGGCGGTCTTTGTAGACGCCATGTTCGTTCGCTGGCTGTTCCATGATGGCGAGACTTCTGTAATAGGTGAAGAGGGAGGGTGCTCTTGTCATTCTGATGGTTCCAGATTGAGGACCTGATTTGCAGACATTCTCTCTATGGCGGTGGGTTAATCATGGTGTCTGCCCTTTAGACCAGACCTGCTTAAGTCGAGGAAGATTTCCCATTTAGAACGTCTGGCTTTAACGGCGTGATTGTTGAAACAATGATATTTTGAGCGAAAGAATTATCTCGGCTTGAGTGCAAACCATGCTTTGGGCTTGCAAGCCAGGTTCAGTCAAGAATTACAATAGGGTTTGGAGAGCGTATATTGCCTGTTGTGAAAGAAAGGGGTTCCCTCCCTCTACTTTTCGGTTGTCCAGGTTACTTATGTTCTCACAGGATGGGCAAACCGGTTCTCTGACTCATGCCTTAGCTCTCTTAAGGTTCAGGTGTCGGCTCTTTCGGTCTTTAAAAGCAGATTGGCTCTGATGTCTGACTTGCAGATTTTTTTTGCAGGATGTACTTCATGTACACCCTCCTTATGTTCCTTCATTGGCTCCTTGGGATTTCAACTTTGTGTTGAATGCTTGCAGCATTCCCCTTTTGAACCCTTGCACTTTGTGAACTTGAAATTCCTTATAAGAAAGACTGTCTTCCTCTTGGCTATTTCTACTGCTACGAGAGTTTCAGAGCTAGCAGTCTTGTCCTGCAAGTCTCCTCTTCTAGTTTTTCAATAGAATAGGGTGGTTCTTCGGACTTAACCTTCCTAAAGTGGTGTCCAGATTCCACATTAATCAGGATATTGTCATCAGACTCTGACCAGGTGTCTGTCTTCAGAGTATGAGGGCTCTCTTCGTTTGTGGTCAGAGAATTGCAAACTAATGTTCATAGAACTCAAAACGTACGCAGAACTGAGGAGCTTTTGGTTCTCTATGATGCACAAAAGAGGAGGCTGGCCAGCCTTTAAAGTTACTAGTTCTAGGTGAATTACAGCTGTAATCAGACAGACAGGTTTATAATGGAACAGGGCATCCTGTTCCTAAGAATTGTCAGGCTCACTCCACAAGGTCGGGTAGTGCTATTAAAAAACATCTGTGTGGTCTGAGCAGTGTTAACTGCTTATGCACTAGTCAAGTTCTTCACTAATGTGTTTTTTTTCCTGCAAGTGACTGTTGCCATCAGTAAGAACACACAATCTGACGATTCATTATTTTTATTTATAAAACACCATACACGTGCGCTGAATAAATGTCATTCATCTTATGTGTGTTATACAATTGTTTCAAAGCATAATTTATTGCCAGCAAAGTATGTTAAAGAAGATTTCAGTATTCTGCTTTGGAAAACACACTTGAGACAGTGGAAATATACAGAAAATTTAAGTAAACATATTAACGACCTGGCATTAAAACACAATTTGACATGGGTTATACATTTGCTTGGGGAGACTAAAACAAAAAACTGGTCAATGGTATAAATAAGTTTAGGTAGTCCTGAAAATAATTTAAATAAATCCCACCATGAAACAACTAACATGATTGTTAATTTGCTGTTTCTGCTTTTTAGTCTCTAGTAAAAGAACCATTTACTAAACGGCGACAGCTGCTTAGAAAATCCTTTTTGGAGTTGGAAGGGGAATTTATGTTTGCTACCTATATGGATACATCGAATACAGATGAAATTTCTGAGTTTCTTGATCAATCCATCAAAGGTATTACAAAGGATCTCCAAATGACATTTAAATTCTTTCAGTTGTGTATTTTTTTTTTAAAGGGTTTTTTTTGTTCTTTAGATTCTTGTGAAGGCTTGATGGTAAAAACACTGGAAGAAAATGCCACATATGAAATCGCAAAACGATCTCACAATTGGTTAAAGGTAAGCATTAATAATTTTGGATGTTTTTCCATTTTTTTTATTAGAAATAAGATGAATAATGATATATTATAAAATCATTTTTAAGAAAACCAGTAAAAATGTAGCCATAACTGCAAACCATAGTTACTTATCCACATTTTGATACCTGCAGCCTACAGCAGCGAAGGGGTACTTGCCTCCTGCCTCCATCTAGTGCCTTATGCTTCAGTTCCACTGTCGGGTGGACTGGACTTGGATGGAGGTGCTCTCCTTTGCAAGTGGTACAGCAGTTTCAGGCAGCCACATGTACTTGGGCACATACTTTTATAAAAATGTTACTGGTTAAATGTTTTAGCTTACATGGGTACCTATTTTGATTTCATAATTTTCCCACCCACCAACAAGAGCATACCTGACATTTCTATCTTTGTTGATAACATGACAATAAATCCCACCCCACAAGCTCGCTGCCTAGGTGTAATCCTTGACCTATCCTTTGTTCCCCACATTGACACTATATCTAAATCATGTTACATACATCTAAAGAACATTTCCAGAATTCGCACATATCTCACGCAAGACACTGCTAAAACCTTATTTCATGCACTTATCTCCCGCATTGACTACTGCAATTCCCTCCTTACTGGTCTTCTCCAAAACAGACTCAACCCCCTACATTCTATTTTGCACACTGTTGCAAGATGGATTTTCCTTGCAAATCGTTATTCCTCTGTTGAATCACTCTGTATTTCTCTACACTGGCTGCCTGTTTTCTACCGAATCCAATATAAAATACTTTTACTAACCTACAAGGCCATCAACAAAGGTGCACCAACATACATCTCCTCTCTTGTCTCAAAATATCTCCCAACTCGGCAACTCCGTTCTGCACAAGATATGCGTCTCTCATCCACCCTCATTACATCCTCCCATTCCTGGTTACAAGATTTTTTTCGGACTGCACCCACTCTATGGAATTCTCTCCCTCGCACAATAAGACTCCTCTGGTCTACAAACTTTCAAGTGTTCTCTGAAAACCCACCTCTTCAGACAAGCTTATAATATTCCTCAACCACCCTCCTAACCTCACTACCTTACCCTATTACCCGTTACACAATTTCACACTAGACAACTACCCCCTGACCAACATTGTTGTGTGACAGGATCATTTAGCTTATGAGTCACTTTTACCTTTACAGCCTGGCTGGGCCGAAATGCAAAATGTAGATTTAGCCTTAGCCTCATGTGTCAAACTCCCATTGTCCCATAGATTGTAAGCTTGTGAGCAGGGCCTTCTCACCGCTTTGTCTGTTTTACCCAGTTTGTTTATTAGTTTACTATGTTTGTCCCCAATTGTAAAGCGCTACGGAATATGTTTGCGCTATATAAATAAATGATGATTATGAGCTTTCTCACCCAAAGAGAAAGTTATGGGACATCTGTATGATACAGATATTTCCCCATTTGGATGAATGAGAGAGTGGGCTTTTTAATACTAGAGTTAAATCCTTTTCTTTGAATCCATTAGGCGGGCATTGAGCGCCCACCTTTTTTATACTCCATTTCTCCTGTTAACTTTTTCCAAAGTTTTCATTTTTTCAGGGCTGGTGTTTCTCTGTTTTATTTTTCTTCTGGTTCTGAACTTTGGAGCTTTATTAGAAATAGAGCTGTGGTCCCTGTAGATTGTAACATTAAAAGAAAATGCTCCCCCACCTTTAATCCTGAAAGGAATCTCTCTACCCCATCATGGTCTCGGTGTCCCTCAGTGGATTCAGAAAAAATAATTTTAACTTAAGTATAACCATCCCTTTTTTTGTGCTAGTCTTTCCCCAGTGTTTCTTTGTTGTTTTGATTTCACACCCCCTGCTTCTTTTTTATGCGGTTTGTCTCTTGTATGTTTGTGTCTTCAATATCTTTATTCACCCCCACTTTAGGTTTGTATCCTTTTTTTACTCATTTCTCCCAATCTTTATTTTGCTCAACCTTTCTCCCCCATATGTCTTGCTATCGTTCTGTGAGTTTGCCCCGAGCACCTTTCTGGACTGCATATTAAAGTTTACAAGTTCGTCGTGCCACTGTGTCTTGTATATCTAACCCCCTTGCCGGGATCAGTGGTCAGGAGATACAGTGAGGTGATGTTACTTCCCCATGTCTCCCGAGTACTCGATGAAGGACCTGCTAAATTGTTACAGTAGCAGCGTCACTACTTATTTCTCAAGTGAAAGTCCATTCCTATGTACTTTCCATTGGTTCGAATGCCTGTCTATAACAGAGGATCCAATTGAGAGGCAGGTTACAGCTAATTAAGTGAAAAAGTAAACAATGCTTCTTCGTGTTTAGGCCCTTAACATGCACATACTTTAAGACCTAGTTTTGCTTTTTTAGTGCTTTTTTATGATTCGGAAGAAAACAGAAATCATTACCTTTTTAAATTGCCCTTTCTCCGTTAGAGTGATGTTAGCAAAAAACAAACAATAATTTAACATCCTAATTCATCCAGAGCTTAAAAATTTGGGTATGCAAACAGACAAAAAATGGTATTTATTTCTGGTTTGGAAAATATTTTTGCTTTTCAGGGAAAAATATTCTCGATTAACTTTTTTTTTTTTTTTTTTTAAATTTTAATGTTTGTAGTTGAAGAAAGACTATTTGGAAGGTGTAGGAGATACTCTGGATCTGGCAGTAATTGGTGGCTATTTGGGGAAAGGCAAACGAACTGGGATATATGGAGGATTCTTACTTGCATCATATGATGAAGAGAGTGAAGAATATCAGACAATCTGCAAGGTTTGTTTAGACATATAATCAGTGGCAACACTTCATAGTTTTTAATTGATCATGTATATGCATATGTAAACTGGTAACTACTTATCTGTCTTGAGGTGCGTTAGTCTTTGTCATTTTTTTTAATCTAATGCTTTAGGGACCAACCCACACTAGACCAGGGGTGTCCAACCTTTTAGCTTCCCTGGGCCACATTGACAGACGACGAGTTGGTTTGGGCCGCACATAAGATACACTAACAATAACGATAACTGATCATCCAAAAGACCATAGAAAACATAGTTAACATATATATATATATATATATATATATATATATATATATATATATATATATATATATATATATATATGAGAAAAGTGATTTTTTTTTTTATATATATGTGTGTGTGTGTATATATGTATATATGTATATGTGTATATATGTATATGTATATATATATGTATATATATATGTATATATATATGTATATATATATGTATATATATATATATATATATATATATATATATATATATATATATATATATATAGAGATAGATAGATAGATATCAATTTTTTTTCAAATCCCCCTATACTTACCTTTCAATCGCCCTGTTCAAAAAATCCTCTCTAGTTATTATACTATAATCACTTTTTGTATTGTTGCGATGCAATATCATTTAAGCCAGGCATTGTATATCAGGGTGCCCTGACCAGGCCTGCGGTACCTAACATATACACCACTGTGACCCCAAATTGTGACCTGTTTTGATAATTACACCACTATGTTAGTTAAGGGATAACAACTTATAATGGGCCAAAGAGAATAATATATAATGCCCCATTAGTAATACAAGTAGAAGTATGTAGCAGGGAGATAAGGTCCATGATGCTCCAGGACCAGGTGACTTTTATTCACTTGTCAGCGTCCTTTGAAATAATAAAAAAAATCCCCCTTAACTTACCTTTTAATTGGCTTGTTCTCCTGTCCTCTTTTCTTTTCTCCAATTCTGTGCTGCCGATTGTTCTTCTCGCGCGGGGGTCTCCTCTGTGCTGCGCTCCGCAATGGATGTTGGGCGTGATGACATCACGCCCGTCATTCACTGCGAGCGCCGCATGGAAGAGGAGACAAGGGAGGGAGTCGGAGTACCAGCTGACATGACCGCGTGACCACAAGGTAAGTAGTTTCTTTTCTTTTTTTTTTGCAGGATTTTTCCATTAAGAGCGCTGCGCCCTTGCCACAACCAAAACTCCTTCTCGGCCACATTTACAGGCGCGCTGGGCCGCATGCGGCCCGCGGGCCGCATGTTGGACAACCCTGCACTAGACAGACAAAAAGTAATTTCACCTAAATGCAATATTAGTAAATTAGCCCTAGACAACTATGATTTGGGCTCCCTGAAAAGGCCAAAAATTAGCCTAAAGTTCCAATATTTAGAGCATTTTCACCCGTTTAATTTAGTAAACATTTAGTAGATATTACAGTTTTTTGTTTAAGTTAATCTCATTTAGTGTAATTTATAGTATTGAATATTTGATATAGTTTGGAGACTTAAAATAGTGTGAGAGGCAGTGTGATTTGTGAGTTGGTGGCTGCAGACCATAAACTCATATCAAATCTTATGTCATCAGCCTTCGTTCAGAAAATCCTTCTGTTTTAAATATCCTGGCTTAATCACAGTACAAAAAAGCAGGTTTTTTTTTTTCATGGAGTTGTCAAATATAGACCCAGAATACTACAGCTTGTGTTCAGATATAGCACACCTTTTACTCCCTTCACCTACCACTGATCTTTATTTTTTACATTGTATTACCTGTATATTTTGTAAAAAAATGAATAAATGTTGTAGGTTAGATTTCCAGTTTACTACTGCCACTATTTTTTGGGCTTTAAAACCTTGGTACCTTGGTAAAAGTAGTATTTTTAAAGATTTTTTTTCTTAAATTTGCATCAATTTAAAGACCTATGCTTTTCTTTTTTTTTTCTTACATATCGGAAAGTGATCAAGAACCTAAAGCTTTTTAGATTTGCTATACTACTAACCTTAAGAGGTTTAAGATACAGTAGGTTTGTAGCTTACGAAACAAAAAGAAAGTTGTCAGCGCTTATCCTTTAAACTGCATATCTATGTGTGTCCAGCAAAATGAAAACATGAGGTATTCGTTCATATTTTGATCAAAAGACTTAAGCCTGCATCCCAACGTCAAGGGTACCTCATTATATGCAGGTCCTACACTGACCTATATGCTTTAAACACTATTAAAATGCAGTTAAAAATCAGATGCACTCACCTCCCAGATATAGGGGGTTACAGCTAGCAAAGGCTGGCTTGTGAGCCACACCCAAATGTGCCTTAAATAGGCTTGATGGACAGCTGCTATGACAAAAAGGCAATATTTTGAAACAAAACCAGAGAAAAATAAGCCCACGTTCGGTATATCCCACATTATATATGGTAACAGCTGCTTGTAGCTTACGAGGAGTCAGTTTGCAGTTGTATGTTGTGAAGAGCACCACCATTGTTATATGAAAACCCTGTGCACATTGCAAAATGGTGTCAGTCTGATAGTTTAATCGAGTTCAGTATTTCTATGAAATATAATGGAGTACAGTAAGAGGGACTTCATTTAATGAGCACTGAGGGCAAAAAGACATACAGCTACATAAAATTACTTATTGGTCCTATTTGTGGACACTGGACCATAGGGATACAGAGGCTCCTTCAGGATACTGGCACTTTAAATTCTGTAGGTAACTAACTATATATATATATATATTATTATTTTTTTTATTTGAGTGCCCAACAAGACAGGGTACCTCATGTTGGGTGGCTTCAGCAGCATGTATGTTTAGTAATTTTAAAGTTACAGCTTTAGTGGTCATCTGGAGTCGACAGCTTTGCCAGGTTGTCAGCAGGTTGAGTAGACATCATTCCCGGTGCCTCCACCTGGCACATTGCATTCCCAACTTGGTGCAGTCCTCTTGGGTTCCTGCTCTGCCATCTCACTATTGGTGATGTACAGCAATTTACCAAGGTACGTGATTCCTCTCAGTGGCAGGGGAGGTTTTGGTAGGCAGGGTCAGGCTCCCTGGAAGCCACCATCATGATTAGGAGGTGGGTGTCAGATTTTAGGTGGGTGTTGTCCACGATAGGCACCAAGCTGAAAGGTATCTCTCCTTTACAGTATGGTGGTTGTGCAGCACTTCTCCTACTCTTTGAAGAGCCTGCTAAAACAGACACACTTTTCTACTGCATCATCCTTAACTTGGACAATCCTGACTTGGGTTTATCTCTTGAAATCGGCACAGGTTATTGATGTGCCATGGTTGGATTATAAATTATCAGATATTCCAACCTACTTCTTACTCTGAGGCAGGCCTTTTGGGTTTGTTGTTAGACACCTGATAAGAGGATGTTTCTTCGTCGAGGTGAAATCCAACACAGAAGCTTTGCTTGTGCACAACGTGCAGATTTTAAGGATGGCAATATGGAGGATATGACATTGGCAATGTTAGTGCAAGTGTTCTCTGTTTCATGGTAGCACCAGCTGGTATTGTAAACAGAGCACAGTAGTATTGCCAGTGGGATGGAGCTTGAGTCCAGTCCCAGGCAGCCAAAGAGCACTCACCCTAGATAAGCCCCTAAGTTAGGGTCGCTTGTTTTATGGATTTTAGTTAGCTGTTTATTAATACTCTTCCAATATAAGCACTCTTGTGGAGGGGCAGGAAGAGAGTAAAACTCAACAGAAGCAAAGGGTCTGTGGGGGCGGTGATGAGAAATGGTCTACTAATTATGACGTAGTCTTTTGTGCAACATGTAATTCCCAGCCCCAAGGAGGTAATATCCAGCCCTCTGAGCAATTTTAAAGATTTGAAAGCCTGAATGATGAGGTTTTAGGCATACTCGCCCACTTTGCCCGAATTCTGAGTATATCTCACAGGAGAGCAGGCAATTCTCTCGCATCCTGCCCATTTTAGCCCCGCCCTCCATCGCACAATGTTGTTTCCATCGTGGTGGCAGTGTCAAAAGACCCACCACAGCCCCCTCCGGAATCTACCGGAGGACAAAAATAAAGATTGGCAAGTATGATTTTATGTGATTTAACGTGAAGAGCACAAGGTCCCAGACAAGTGTGGAGTCGTCCCTAGACAGGACTGGACTCTTTCTAGCAAATGTGGATGAACCCTCTTGTAATGAATCCCGGGAAATTAAAGAAAAACCCAGACTATTTAATGTGTATATTTTTTTCAGGCATATATATATATATAAATCTGCAGTTCAGAAGTCCCTCTTTGAGGATTATAGTAAAAGAAATTGCTTTTCTCTTTTCTGCCATACTGTGCCCAAGGGGTATAGCAATGGAGTTTTTTTATTTTGCATTTTTAAAAAACTTTTACATAGCAGTGTGCTGCGTGAGTTGCTAGGCTCTCCTTTTCAAAGCGAGCTGTTTTTTTTACCTCGAAAATGACTTGTAGGGGGATGGCAGGCTCAGACAGATCTCTCATCATGGAGGGACCAGCTGAGCAGCGTTGGAGAGTAGTGCATAGGCAGAGGGAACACATAGTACATAGTTATTTCTGGGATGCACTGGCAGGGGGAGAAGACTTT
Source organism: Mixophyes fleayi (assembly GCF_038048845.1). Taxonomy (NCBI): domain Eukaryota; kingdom Metazoa; phylum Chordata; class Amphibia; order Anura; family Limnodynastidae; genus Mixophyes; species Mixophyes fleayi. The sequence goes on from NC_134412.1 coordinate 41,147,308, forward strand.
GAGTATGTTCTCCTCTCCTCTGTGTTTGAAAAAAGGCAGGCTTCCTCAGCAGAGGTGCAGTTTTACAAAATTGCTCTGGGTTTTCTTAATCTCAAGTTGGTTCCTCTTCTGTTTGAATTGACACAAAATAGGCTTTAATGTTTCTCCTTCATCCTATCTGGGGGACACTGCTACCATGGGGTTGTAGCTGGGGAGTGTGGAGTTGGCACTTAACTAGTTAAATTGTGGCTGCTGACAGACTCCTTCCCTTTGTAATCCTTTGCAGCTAGTCAGTGTAGTCGTAAGTGCCAAAGCAGTTGGGCTGACTTAGTTGCTGCTGTTTATTTTATTTTTTATAGGCTGTTTTTTTTTTTGTTTTTGTTTTTTGCTAAGGTCGTGTAGAAAGAAGTTAGGAAGGCTGGGACAGCAATGCTGTATTACTTACAGGAGCTGCAGTGCTGTTAGTTCATGAGAGCGGCGACTCATTAAAACCGCCTCTCCTTTTGCTGAGAGAAGACGCGGCCACACAATTTCCTGGGGACCGGCGCTGTTCTGCGAAGCATAGAGCGCCGAAATCCAGACGCGATGGCCGCCGCCATATTGGTTGCTACCAAGTCCCTTCCTCACAGGGGGAGGGGGCGGAGCTACATTGGATAATGCATTTTTAATGCATTAAGACAGAGAGAGTCTGTGGGCTTGATAGGAGAAACGCCGCAGACAAACTCTCACAAGTAGTCAGAAGGCCCTCTGGACGCTGCAGACAGGGAGGAGATATTGTAGAACTCCCCCTGTCTTAATTGGCTACTTGGTTTCTTCCACAGTGCCAAAGCATCGGCTGGAGAAGGAAACTTTTGCAGTCAAACTCGGGCAGACTTGGCCACTGCTGGACTTCCTCCTGCCTGCTATACATTAGCCTGGATAGGCTAAGTATTATTCATTCATTATATTACACTGTTCTTGCTATTTAAGAGGAGGTATATTGTGTTTTACAAGAGATATAGTGTTGTAGTTATATCATTTAATATATTGTGTTCTACTCACAAAATGTATACATATATAATTTGTTTATAGAAAAAAAAAAAAAGATCTGAGATACTACTAGTGACTTTCTCAGGGACTAGTAATATTCTTAGGGGTCACTCTGTACCTGTGTTATGCAGTAATTATGTCTGATAAGGGAAAATCTACCAAAGCTAAATTTTATAATTGTTCAAAATATAAAATAAATTACCTGTGGGACAATAGGACCCGGGGGTCCTCTGCGTGGGCTGTGAAGCGGGGTCCTAGGCTGCGCAGTCTCAGGTTTCGGCTCCTATAACCATGGAGAAACCAATGTGGGCAATGTCTTTAAAACAGTCAGTATATTCGCAGATGCAGCTTTTGAGCCGCCCAAAAGGGACTTTAGTGGCGGAACACCCCTCTACCTCGTTTATAGTGGTAGCCCAGACGGCAATTTTGTCCCAACAAGAGGAGATTGCTGGTGTAGGTCCAAGTGGCCTTCCATCCTCATTAACTCCTTCAGGCCTTTCCCATCGGGAGCCAGCCTGGTCCACTGCTTTGGTTAGCGGTATAGATAAATTAAACCGGTTTTTAGACTACACAGGACCATCGGGGTCTAGAAACAAGAGACACAGTGAGCCATCCTCTCTTCTCGGTCTCTTGAGGCGTCATCAGAGGAGGGCGGGGAACTTCTGCATGAGTCAGATTTCCAGACACAGGTCTTAGACCTGGATGACGCTAACAGAATCCGGTATTGAGGATCTAGTTCTGGCAGTACTGCGTTCTTTAGATTTTGTAGACATTGACAAGCCTAGACCAGCTAGCCAGGGGTTATTCAAAAAGGTTTAAAAAAAAAAAAAAAAAAAGCATGACTTATTTTCTCGCTTCTTCGGAATTAAGGGAGATTGCTGAATCGACCTGGTCACAGCCCGATCACAAAATGGTGGTTCCACTTAGGTTTATTTCCTTGTACCCATTAAAGACAGATGACCTAGCATGCTAGGAACAGGTTCCTAGAGTGGCACGATTGGTGCGCCAGACTACACTTACAGTTTCGAGCTCTGCCAATCTTCAGCATGTCACTGATCGTAAGGTGGAAGGATTTTTATAATTCATTTATGGTATAGCGGGAGCTTCCTTTTAGACCCATGCTGTCTTCTGTATTGGTTGCTAGGGCAATGTGGGCTGACCGTCTGGCAGACAGATTGCAGGATTTGGATCTTCTTCCCCTGGCTTTACAGGCTATCTGTATGAGGCAACGCAGCATCCTTGTCATCTTCTATGTCAGCTGCTGCGGTAGCGGCTAGAAGAACTCTTTGGCTTCGGTCCTGGGAAGCTGACGCAGAATCCAAAAGGGCCTTGGAGGACCTTCCTTATTCGGGCTCGGTACTTTTTGGACCAGAGTTAGAACTTTATCTGCCAGGGGACAGGGGGGGAAGAGTACTTTCCTTCCCATTAATGGACTAAAGCCTCGTACTCCGAGGTTTAGTTCCTTTCGCCAGCCTTTTCGGGAGGCCCAGCCTTTAGAGGTCAGACAAGCAGAGGTAGGTCTTCTGGGTTTAGAGGTCTCTCCCATAGAGGAAGGTCCTCATTTAGCAGCACGCGCCAGGCCAGACTCCCGGGGAAACCGGTAGTGTGAATTACACCCACCTCTCCTCGTGAGAGTGGGGAGGGGCGTCTGCGACTGTTCACAGAACAGTCGATAAAATCCTCTCCAGATCCCTGGGAATCATACCAAGAGGATATATCATAGATCTTTTTAAGTCAAGCCCCTCATTGTTTTTTGCAACTTCCTTGCCCCTTGACCAGAACAGAAGGCAAGCGATGTTGCACTGCAGCTTCACGGTTGGTTGATAAATGTCCAGAAGTCTCAGTTAATACTAGTCCAGAGGATGATTTTCTTGGGTCTCATAATGGACACCAGAAGGCAGAAAATGTTCTTTCCACAGGACAAGGTTTACTCAGTACAAGACCTAGGGACCAGGGTCCTAGACAGTTACAACCTTCCATGCTTCTTTGCATGAGGTTACTGGGCAAGATGGTCTCGACCTTCGAGACAATTCCCTATGGAAAGTTTCACTCGAGATGCTTCCAAGGGGATCTCCTAAAGAAGTGGTCAAGTTCATCTCTCCACTTGGAGCACTAGAGAATTCTGTTGTCCCCAGAGGCTCGTCTATTTCTCAGGTGGTGGAAGAGTCAGGAACACTTAAGCATGGGTAGATCCTTTGCCCCGTGCTCCTGGATCATTTAACAACGGATGCCAGTCTAAAAGGCTGGGGTGCAGTGGCGCTACATTTGCACATTCAAGGTCTTTGGTCGGATCAAGAAAGTTCCCTTCCAATAATTTTTTTGGAGTTGGAGGCCATGTTAATGCCTCTCAAAGGGGCTCAGTGTCTAATTCAGGGATTCCCAGTATGATTACAGTCCCACAATGCCATGGCGGTGGCATATGTCAACAAACGGGGGGACAAGGAGCCCTAAGGCAATGGGCATATCAGCCCAGATATTTGCTTGGGCAGAACAGTTTGCCCCATCTCTGTCAGCCGTATTCATTCCAGGCATTCTAAATTGGGAAGCTGTGTCACAGCAATGCCACGGGAATGGTCCCTCCATTCAGATATTTGTCCAGAAGTGGGGCCTTCCGGTTCTGGGTCTGATGGCTTTCAGATACAATTGGCAGGTTCCCAGGTTCTGTGCAAGAGCAAGGGACCCGTTGGCATTGGACATAATGACAATGCACTGGACTTTTCAGCTGGGGTATCATTTCCCTCCAATTCCATTGCTTCCCAGAGTACTCCAGCAGGTCAATCAGGGAGGACTCCCAGTTCTACTGGTAGTTCCCCATTGGCCCTGCAGAGTATGGTATGCAGACATTCTTTTCATGGCAGTGGGTCAAGGACTTCGTATGTCTCTTCGCAGTGACCTTCAACCCCTTGGTAGCAGTGTCCCCCAGATGGAATCAGAAATTCTCAGCCAACCAGCTCTAGGTTTGGTGACACCATAGCAGGAGAACCCGCAGCGTAGGGATACAGATTTTACAGTGAGTAGTAAAGGATTTAATAAATAAAGAATGGTAACAAGTTGAAAGTTTCTATAGGAAAAGGTTAGAATGCATTAACAATCTCACAGAAATGTGCCAGAAGAGGCACAGAAATGTTGTTAGACAATATTTGCTGAAAAACATTGAAGGTATGCAGAGGGGAATAGATTTCCTTTGCTGGGCATCATTGGATACAATTACATTTTCAGCTAGAGCTATAGCTACAACAGTAGCTAGATGAGCTCTGGCTGGATCCATGGACAGCAGATGCTCATTCTGGAAATAGTCTATGAATTCTCCCATTTACACGTTCTTTGATCTTTGGTAATAAACTAGGCATCGTTATTCACAAGTTTTCTGGGGGTAAATCCTAGCTACTTGCCTCAGAATTGAAAGGTGAAGTATTTCCCTTCCCCCTCATCTCACCAACACTTGAAAAATGTAAGCAGTTATAAAGCTTAACAGTTTGCAGAGAAATTGACACTTACTATTCAAGATTAATGGGTTCTGGACATTTTTAGAAAGGTGTACAACTTTGAGTTTCATCATGTTCAAATGGGAAACTTCTTTGTCACATCTAGAACCCCTTCAGCTCCAGCAGAGCTAAACACTTTGCACTTCAGTCAGCAGTTTTCTCTTTCCTGCCATTGGGGGACACTGCAACAATGGGGTAAAGTAGATGGACTTGGAGCCAGGGCACTTTAAAACTTAAACTGTTGAATGAATAGATCCTCCCCTACCATCTGTAGCAATCCTCAGTGTTAGTTAAGTGCCTTTTAAAGTAGGACATTTTTTCCCCTTAGATCTGTTGCCCTATGTTATTTTATGTTTTTCTTTTCGCTTAAAGTTAGTTATTCATTTATATGTCAAGAAAGTCTCAAAGAGTGAATAGCCTGTTGGCTCCTTCACTCTGGGTCCTTAAGCTGGGGTGAGTTCCCTTCTGACTTCCCTCACCTTAGGCAGGTCTGCAGCCCTCTCCTCTTCACTCGCTGTAGGGTTAATTAAAACAGTGAGAACTGGCTACCTCCTCTTGGCAATGAGCAATTCTTTGTCAGAAGAGTTCTCCTTTTAACAGAGAGAACAACTAGTTCGGCTGTAGCGACAGAACTGTGAGTACTTTTACATGCACGGAATACACTAAATACTTTTTGGAAGTGGTGACAAGAGAAGAACTTGGTGGTGTGTTTTGTTTCCCCTTTGTTTGGCAGGTTTCCTCAGTGCAATTGCCATTTTTCCTGCACCCATGGTGTTTCCCTCCTGCTGTTCTCCCTCATCTTGTATCATTTGCTCACTAAGTAGGCTTCGATGCTATAATTGTTTTCAGTTTCACACTGTCCTACCTTGCTTAGCTTGAGTAGTGTTTGTTTGTGAGACTCTGTACCAATAGTGGCCAGATTGTCTGTCTGTACTTATGCCAAATGTAATTCTAAATGACCTTGTGGATATTCTGAACCACATGCCCTGTGTGAGACTAAGTGCCATGATCGGCGCCATTCTAGATCTGTGGCAGTGGTCTGGCAGAGGCCGGTTTGGCGTTAATTTTAGCTGGTCTGCTCAGGTTCTGGCTAGGGTTTCTTTATTGGACCGTCTCCTTGCCCCCCTCACCATGGTAAAACAGCTAAGCGCCATATTCCTGAAACATGTCCATTGTTTCTAACTCTGAACTCTCTTCCGAAGAAGGATGGTTCACCTGTCTGATGAGGTGGGGGAAGCTTAGAGTGTAGAGGATGCCTCCAGAATGTAGATGACTTAGTCCTGGAGGTTCGGCAGACTTTTAGAATTTGCAGAGCCTTGGGCTACAGATTCTTCTGACTTTATTTCTTTTCAAAAGTCAAAAGAAGCAGATCGTTTGTTTTCCAGTCTCCTCAACTCTTCGAGATGGTTTCAAAGGCTTGGCCAAAAGGAAGAAAAAGTTCGGAATGTTGGGAAAATGTAAATCCTTTTAACCCTTACCATGTGAAGAGTGTATTACATTGGATTATACTCCCTAGGTATATTCTTATATTGCCTGCGTATCCAGAGCCACCACTAAACTGGTGCCGAAAGCCGCTTTGCCCCTGGACAGTATGGATAAACTAGTATGATTTTCTCCTTAGATACACATATGCTGCAGCATAAAGTTTGTGCCGATTGACCATTTCTAGAGCCTGCCTAAAGGCTGTTCAAAAATGGGTGCATAGGTCTAGAACTGATTTGTTGATCATGATTAAAAAAATCAGTAGTAGTGTGCTGAATTTGTTCAAAGGTAAGGCATCTTTGGATGCAGTCTCCTCCAGGCTTTCTGCACTCAAATAGCGGTCCCGCATTTCTTGTGCTTTAGATTCTGCATCTGCTGACCAGGATCATAATAAAAATTAGAATCCTTACCGTTTGACAGTATCACTGTTTTTGGTTCAGTGCTAGAGCAGAATTTTAATGTAGCTACAGCAGGTAAAAACTCCTTTTTTACCAGTCACCAATGCTAAGCCTTAAACAGTCAAGGTTTCTGTCCTCTTGTTCCTTCGTGAAGATGTGCAGCTTCCATCCAACAATCTGGATAGTGTGCTTAATGTGCTGTCTAAGGACAGGTTGTAATGGCCCCTTTAAACAAAAAAAAAAAAAACCTCATCTCGGGAGATTTCATGGAGACGGGGGCGGGACAGGGGGATTAGCCAAACGATGGGCTCCCAAGCAAGCGCTAAAGCTTTGCAAGACTGGACGACACAACACGCTGCTGTGGTGGTTGCCTGTCTTCTGCACTTTCAGGATCAATGGTCAGCCTCAACCACAGATTCCTAGATTCGTGTGGTGGTGACAAGGTGCTATGTCATAGACCTCTTCAGATTCCCTTACCGTAGAATCTTAAATACAGACCTGAAAACTTGCACCTCAGAAGAGAAGACTGGCGCTCACTGAAGCTACCCAGAAGCTTCTAAGGTAGTGTTCTGAAAGAGGTTTTGTGGTTTTTCTCCAGTCTTTCTGGTCCCAAATCTGGATAGATCGTTATGTCTGATTTTGAATCTTGAAGCCTTAAACCAACAGGTTAGTATTCTGGGATCCAAGATATAGTCATTACGATCAGTGACCATGGGTATGGAAAAAGGGGAGTTTCTTGCATCCATAGGCATAAAAGATACCTACCTCCATGTTCCCATATGGGAGGGACATCCGTGTCTACTTCAATTTGCAGTGCACGATGCACACTATCAGTTTCAGGCTTTACCTTTTGGCCTAGCTACCACCACCCAGTATCGTCACCAAATTTATGTCCATCACAAAAAACTTCTGCGTTCTCAGGTCATAATTCATACCATATTTGGACAATTTGTTAACGGTCCTGTCAGAATCTGCTCACTATTCAGATTCTGGAGAGACATGGCTGTATTCTCAATCTTCCAAAGTCTTCCTTGATTCCAGTCTAACAAATGTGGTTTCTCAGCTTCAATTTCAACACTGTCCTTTCCATTCTGAAAAACGCTAAGGCTGGGTATATACTACAATGTTTTCATCTGATTATTGGGCCAATCACACGATTAGCAACCGATCGGCATGATATCGCATTAGTGTGTACGCTCCAACAATGAACAGTTATCGTTCCAAAGCGCATTGTATCGTTTAAGTCAGGGTTTCCCAAACCCAGTCCTCAGAGCTCCCCAACAGTGCAGGTTTTCTGGATCACATGTGACATAATTAGGGCCACCTGTGGATCTGTTACAATGTGTCAGTCAGTAATGAATACACCTGTGCTCCAGCAAGGAGATAGTGAAAACCTGCACTGTTAGGGAGCCCTGAGGACTGGATTTGGGAAACCCTGGTTTAAGTTAATTTTTTAAACTGAACTTAAATTCTTGTTCAACGATGGAACAATGTCGTTCCAGTTCTGCAGTGTGTATGCACTCATGGCCGGCAGTGTCCATAGATGTTTATGGAGTGTTCAGAGTCATGGTCTTTTCAGCTGACTCTTACGACAGATGAAGAGCACAGATCTGAAGCTATATCTTGTAAATCGTTTTTAGTGTATACACATGAATTGGCATGGTGATTGGGACTTTATTTAAAAAAAAAAAGTACTTTGTAAAATTGTCAACTGTATCACACCGGTAGAAATTTTCTGTAGTGTGTACCCTGCCTAAGTCTCTTTTCAGGTGCAGGATATTGATGGGGACCATTGTGTCTGCGTTTAAGGTGGTGCTTTTCGCACTGTTTCATTTTAGACATCTTGAGCAGAAACTTCTCAGGTTCTGGTCCACCCTTCAGCTGGACAGGAAAATCATCACTTTGTCCGCAGCCACGTGGTGATTGATAAAAACATATCTAACAAGAGATTTAGTCCTTTCAAAGCTGGGTGTAGACTTTACTCACCATGGATGCCAGTCTGTGTAGATGGGGAGCGGTTGTAAGCCCTCTTCGGTCCAAAGGACTCTGAACTCACCAGGAGTCCTTTGGCCCAGCAATGTTCTGGAGCCAAGTGCGATTTACAGGGCATTCTTACAGAGTTGTGTTCCTGACCATTAGGCCCCTGAATGTCCTGTCGGACAATTCAGCAGCGGTAGTCTATCTGAACCATCAGGGGGGGAAATGCAATGCCATGAGGGAGACTACTCGTGTGCGGAACACCATGTACCAGTGATATTTGCCACATTCATCCCACAGGTGGAGAACTGGGAGACAGATTAACCTTAGATGAAACAGGATCCATCTGGGAGAATGGTCCCTTCACACAGAGGTGTTTGCTCAACTGGTACAGCGCTATGGTCTGCCCGTGAACTCATGATATTACGTCTGAAATTTAAAGGTCCTCCGCTTTGCACAGTCCAGAGACCCCAGGGCGAAGAACATTGATGTGATGAAGATGTTGTGAAAGTTATATCTGGTGCACCTGTTCTAGCCGATTCTCATGCTCCAACTGATGTTACAGAAGCTAAAAAGAGAACGGGTGGCCGCCATTCTGGTGGCTCCAGATTGGCCACATGGGATATGGTACTCTGTCATCCAATGGATGGCCAAAAGTCTGCCTTACTGGTTGCCTCTTAGAACCAGATATTCTGGTCCAGGGTACTCTTCAGTGCCTCCTTTTGAGTTGTCTGGCTTTGATGTGGAGTTTACTGTAACTGCAATCCTTCGGGCCAGGAATTCTTCCCACAAGCTTGTGGTAATAGTAATTTGCATGTTTTGCAAATTACTATTGTGTATGGAAAGCCTATATTTAGTCTTGTGACTGTCAGATTTCATAATTTGCTGTTTAGTCTTTCACATTTGTTATCCTTTTTACAGGAGGGTTTTGAGAAGGACCTCTCTCTTTTCTGTGATTTATGAAGGTTTCGGTTTCGGCACTGTCAATTTTCTTTCAGTGTAAGATAGCATTTATGAGAGATTTGCAGACCTTCTTACAGGTGGTTCTAAATGTTCATCCTCTGTTTTGCACATCTTGTAGAACCATGGGATCCTAATTTAGTGCTCTGGGCACTTACTAGTGAGCCATTTTTGCCCTTAGCAGAAATCAACCAATTCTATGTCACTTGGGTAATGATTTTGAAAAAATTGTATACAGAATGGAATAGAGCAGTAAATTAAATATTGTCCAAAGATGCACAGTAGCTGAATCTATGTGTAAAGCATTCCTGGATGCAATTAGACAAGCTTCTAGGACCATGGCTTCCTCAGTTCTTATAAAGAGCATTATGTCTACACCCGTGGTTGGTTACAGACTAAAAATAAACTGATATCACTCTCATTTTAAGTGGATTATCTGTTTGGCCAAAAATTAGATAACATTATTTTAAAATGGTCTGGGGGAAAGTGAGGCTGTCTTCCCCGAGATAGACTTTTAAAGAAATGTTACTCTTCAGGTGTTATGGGGAACCAAGTCCACGTTCATAGTATTGAGAAGCAGGCAATTATAGATCTGGAAGAGGTTACACAAGATGCTGTCTGACACTTTAAGACAGTTTCTTTCACAAGCTAGGAGGCTTTTTTTTTTTTTTTTTTTTCACCAGAGACCACCACTTAATGGTAGTTGTTAAGTTTGGAAGCAGAACTATACATTTTGTTGTGATCAATGCCCATTCTGCTAAAATCAGTCGAGTGGGTAAAATCTACGATACAGCATGATTACAGTCTAGAGTTCCCAAACTCCACAAGGAGTATTTCAAAGATGACCAAATTGCAGAAGAATTCTAGTTGTGGTCATTGTGAAACTGAGAAAGGAGAGCATATTAATATGGCCTTGCCAAGACAACCTCCTAACAGCAGCATCTTCAGCAGGAAATCCAAGGAGCGCCACCAGTCGGCTGCTGCAGGTCCTGAAAGACCATGGCTGGATAATAAACGAAAGGAGGAGTCCTTTATATCCAACACAGGGGATAGAATTTGTTGGAATGTGTATAGATGCAGCCCAAAGGAAGGCTTTTCTGACATCAGAAAGAAAATAAGGATTAAAACAGGAGGTGTTGTGTCCAAGAAGAACACCTTGGACCACGGCAGAAGACTGCCTCAGAGTGTTCGGTCTTATGGCGTCTGCCATAGAGTCTGGTTACACATGAGAAGTCTTCAACAAAGTTTTCTATTCAGATGGAACAGAAATACACAAGATCAAGGTCCGATGATTTCACTAAAAAGGAGATGAGAGAGGATCTACAGTGGTGGGGTGGGGGTTCCTTTTAACGATAACAGGATCCTCGACAGCGGATACCCCGACAGGAATACTGACACGTTCAAACACTGACCTGAAACACTCACAACGAATGAAGAACCCGGCAGGTAGCGATAACGTCACTTTCAAGCTCCACACTATGTTTGCGGCTGTTAACCTGTCAGTATTACCAGTCTGTCTTGGAATACACCTTTGGTGTATTCCTGTCGGGGTATCCGTTGTTGAGGTTCCTGTAATCGTTTTAATGAGTTCCACAGCAGTGATGGTCTGCAAACAGCACTCTGGAAAGTGTCAGTTCCATTACAGATTATGAGCATATAGTCACTACAACACACACAAGTCTTTTTGGCTGGGGCTCCACATACATACAGCAGATAGTGCAAGGTCATTGGCGAGAAGAGAGAGCCTATCCACCCTCAAATGTAAGGGAAATAAAGGCTGTGGTTGAAGCATGCATTTACTTCCAGGATCTCATTAAAGGTCAGTAAGTCAGAATACACTTTGACAACCAGATATAGTAGTGTCTTATATAAATCATCAAGAGGGACACAGAAAACCGCGCTATGAGAAAGGAAGTACTGCCTCTACTGCTGGAGGCAGAGAGCAAGTTTGCAAGCCTGAATGCAGTGCATATAACAGACGCTATTAACACCAGTGCAGCTTTTTAAGTCAAAACATCTTATACCTGGGAGAATGAGCATTAAACAAATAAATAATTAACAAACTAGTAGACAGCTGGGGCCATCCGCAAATGGGCCTCTTGGCGACATCACAAAATGCTAACTTAAGGAGGTTTTATGCCAGCATATGGACCAAGAAGCAGAGGCCATGGCAATTCAGTCTGGGTTTTTCCACCAATGCCCATGATTCCTGTAGTGCTAAAGAAAATAAGGAGGGACAGGGTAACAGTAATAGCAATACTATCATTTTTGCCACACAGGTCTTGGTTTCCTCAAATGTTACAGCTAGCTGGGCAGAAACTGTGGTTCCTTCCACTACACCGATATCTGATCCATCACGGTCTGATGAACCATCCAAACCCAGGGTTCTGGAGACTAGCGACATGGCTACTGAGAAAAAGCATTTGAAATGACAATACTTTTTTACTAGGGTATTCACTAAGTTTTGAAATACAAAAAAAACTCAACATCAAAGACATATTATAGAATCTGGGACATTTTTGTGTAAATGGTTCTCTGATAAACAGTTTACACCAAAAGGTCCATCCATAGATACTGTACTTGAAATCCTGCAATATGGGCTTGACAAAGGACATGGGGTTAATACACTAAAGGTCCGAATATATCTGCTCTTGGCGCATTATTATACAGAAGGATGGCCGAAAATAAGTATGTAATAAAGTTCATGCAGGCGGCAAGGAGAATAAGACCCTTTTGTTGCTCTCCTTTGGATCCATGGGATTAGACCCTGGTATTGGAGACCTTGACAGAATCGCCTTTTTGAACCTTTACAAGAGTTTCCCCATGTAATATCTAACAATGAAGGACTTTTTTCTAGTAGCTTGTACCACAATGAGGAGGATTCCAGAGCTTCAAGCTCTCTGGTCAGAGGAGCCTTTTTTTATTATGCACGAGGATAAAGTTGTGCTAAGCACTGATCCAAAATTTCTGCCAAAAGGAGTATCACAATTTCATATTAATCAAGAAATTGTTCTACCCTCGCTATGTCCAAAACAAAGGAACTCAAAAGAAAGGAGATTTCATTGTTTGGACTTGGTCCGTGCCATTAAAATTTATTTTGAAGAGGACACAGGAATTTAGAAAAACAAAGCAGTTATTTGTTTTAATCAGCTGCAAAGGCATCAGTGGCAAGATGTATAAAATCTTGCATTAGAGAGGCATACATGGTCGAGAAGGTGAATGTGCCTTAAAGCATAAGAGCACATTCAATAAGGCAGAGAAGGAATCTGCCTCTATGGAAGAGTTATGTAAGGCCGCAGTCTGGTCCTCCAAACTTACTTTCACCAAACAATCTTATTAATGTCCAAGCATTAGCAGTTGCCAAGTTTGGAAGTGTGGTAATATGACTTTAAAAAAAAAAAAAAGTATATTTGTGTGTAGATAATATGTGCTCGAGTTGAACCCATTAAGCCTTAGTTAAATTATATGATTGGGCCTGTCCTGGGTTAAATGCAAGAAGCCCTAGAGAATATTAGGCAGGTGATTTTAATGTGGTGGCTGATCGGTGTATAGCATACATGGTTGATCTAGTGTTTGTTGCCCTCTTAACTCTTATTGCTTGGGTATATCCCGATGTAATAGCTGCAATGAAGGATTGAAGATGAAAAGGGCAAATTACACTTAATGAAATTCAGACGGGGCCCAGACAAACACCACACACACAGGGCCATTGTCAGAATATAACCAATGCTATGAGGCAGCAATACTAACCATTATGTTGCCCATATAGATAATCCTTGGAAAATTGTCGGAATATAAATTAAGGGCCTAAAACAACTTGATCCACACTATGTTCACATTGGTGGCAATAACATCTTAAAACTTCGTAGTCCTAGGACTCCATAACTCCTTGTTTATCTTTTTACTCTTTTATTTTAGTCACCCTCTATGGAAATAAAACGAATATAAAGATGTATGTTTTTGTTTCTATTTTTTAACATACCCAAGCATTGCTCATTTCTTATGTTTTCTGTCTTCTTTTAGATTGGAACAGGCTTTAGAGATGAGGACTTGGAAAGACATTATAATTTTCTGAAGGTACTGGTATAACTCAGTTTAATTTGAAAACTGTCACAACTTAAAACAATGAATGTAAAGGGGCTCAACTTGGTCATGTATATATATTAACACTGCATTTAGCTGCAAAATTTGCTCTAATCCATGGCAAACAATGAGACACTTACTTTCATTGTTTAACTAAACTCTAGAGAGAGAAAAGCTAATTGCAACTAAATGCAATGTTAAGGGATTCGCTCTAGACATGTCTCCAGCTCCTTTAGAAGACCTTTAAACTTCCTACATATGCTTAATTTAGTTTTATATACATTTAGTACACTTTACAGTATAATTTGCTTTTGGACTGTTAAGTTAATTCAAACAATTCACAATAAAGATGAGGCCAGTCAATGTTATTAACAGTGATCAACCTGTAAGATGCTTCAGAGATTTAAAACCAGGGCTTGTCAAACCAAAAAGGTAATTTGATTTGTTAGTTGGTAGCACATATATTCATATCAAGTTTTATGCCATTATCATTAGCCCAGATTTCCTGACTAGATAACTGTACAACACAACAGTCACATTTATTTTTTGTTAGGGGTGGTCAATGTTAATCTGAGGGAGAAAAACATTCATCATTATCTTTTTCCTTTGTTAATATGAATATTGCCCAACACTTTCAGTGTCTACTACAGTGGAGTTTAGTCTAAATTCTCTACCACACACTTTAGCGTCAATTTCGCCAGAAACCAATAAATCTGCCAATATGGTTTTAGAGAGTGTAAGGAAACCCACATGGATATGGGAAGAACCATATATACAGTTAAGTATTTTTATTTTTTTTGTAAAACCAATAGAGCAAAGGTGAAAGTGGATAACAGCTTTCATTCTCTCAATGTCGGTTCACTGCACAGCTTTCTCATAGTAAGGCAAGATTAATGAAAACACAAGTTCATTAAGTAGATAGTTTTAATGTGTTGATCCAGAGAAAGGCAGCACAGAACACCCAGTGTGATAGTTAGATGAAGCATAGAATTAATGCATTTGGGCTCTGCAAGATATTAATAAAAAAACATAAAAAAAGTTTGAGGGCTAAATTTTTTTTTATAAAAATTAGACTTTATAGCTAAACACACACAAATAATTGGGTCAGGAGGAGCTGCATCATTAACTGTACTTGGTAGCATGTTCGCAGTTGGTGTGTATGCAATGAGCTTAACACTGATATATCAAAAGGGCATTATTGTTTTTTTTGTATAGCTTAATGCTTTAGCATCAGGTGAGACTCTCTCACTCTGCCCCTGGAATGTATTCAACAAGGTAATGTAAACATACCTTAAAGATTCTGGTCCATGGGCAGCACGATGACTTAGTGGTTAGCACTTCTGCCTTACATCGCTGCGGTCATGATTTCAATTCCCGACCATGGCCTTATCTGTGTGGAGTTTGCATGTTCTCCCTGTGTTTGCATGTTCTCCCTGTGTTTGCATGGGTTTCCTCCGGGTACTCCGGTTTCCTCCCACACTCCAAAAACATACTGGTAGGTTAATTGGCTGCTATCAAATTGACCCTAGTCTCTGTGCGTGTGTGTGCTAGGGAATTTAGGTTGTAAGCTCCAGTGGGCAGGGACTGATGTGAGTGAGTTGTCTGTACAGTGCTGCGGAATCAGTGGCGCTATATAAATGATGATGATGTTGACATGACAGCATCACATAGTGGCATTCTTACAAACAGTCTCCCGCTCCACCACATCTCTAAGGTGCTCTGGTGACTGGACAAGCCAATATAATTCACTGAACTCATTGTTATGTTCATAGAACCAGCTTGTGATGTATGCTTTCTAATGTTTTATGTTGCTGGAAGTAGCTGTTAGATGGTGTGTTGAATGTGGTCATAATGGAATGCACATGGTCAGCAACAATAGCCAGGAAGGCTTTGGCATAGTCAGTTTGTCTTAAGGGGCCTAATGTGTACCTAGGAAACATTACCCACACTATTAAACCACCGCCAGCCTGCACCATTGACATAAGGCAGGATGGATTCATGTTTAAGGCAAATGTTGATCCTACCATCTGCATTTCGCAGCAATAATAGATTTGTTAGATCAGGCAGTGTTTTTCTAATCTTCAACTGTCCAACTTTGTTGAGCCTGTGCCCACTGTAGCATAAGTTTCCTCTTCACTGCTAGCAGTGGAACCCAGTGTGGTCTCCTGCTGTGGGCCATCTACTTCAAAATTTGACTTGCTGTACAACCCACTGTTGTAACACATGGATAATTGAGTTACTGTTGCCTATCTATCAACTTGAACAAGTCTGAATATTCTCCTCTGACTTCTCTCATTGGGAAGACTTTTTCACCCACAGAACTGTCACTTACTGGATGTTTTTTTCTTTTGCCCACCAATCCTTGTAAAAACTAGACTGTTGTGCATGAAAATCCTTTTGAGATCAGCAGTTTCCAAGATACTCAGACCCAATTTGGCACTTAGAGGACTTTGGTTTCAACCTTGGTGTCCTCAAAGTGCCCAGCCCTTTAGGTTCATAGATCACATGTGTAAGGAAGCAAGAAAGAGATAATAACCTTTTTATTTAAACAGTGTGTGTACACACAGTAAATGCAAAATTGCTCTCCAAGGAGATACATGTTCCCCCACCAACTATAACCAGGTGTCAGTAAATTTAGCAGTGTCCGTAAAAACCAAACACCCGCAAAGGTGATAAGTTCGGCACTTTCAGGGATGGGCAATATATAATATAAAATAAAAAGTAATTCTCCAATATAACCAATATACAAATAAAGACAATAATAGTGAATTCCTTCCAATAAGGATATGTACTAATGGTGACAGAAATAATGATGGTAATAATGTTCTGGAGGATCACTATTACCCCCTGCAGCACATTAAAGGGCTTTTGATGACACCCTAAAACACCCTAAAAACCAAAAATTAAAAAAGATATATAATGGCGCTGGGGTGATAGAGCTCATCCAGATAGATAGCTATATATATATATATATATATATATATATATATATATATATATATATATATATATATATATATATATGTATGTATATACACATAATGTATAAATGCTGAATAGATTCCCGAATCTTGAATTTAATAAGCAACCAAGTACATAAATAATAAAAACAATAACAAATGTAAATAAAATTCCAAAATGAAAAGGACACTGGACCTCTAAGAAGGAGATATTTTTAAGAAACCAGGATAAGTGGTAGCAGTATAATATGGCTTCCTTTAAGAATGCTGTCCAGAGATAATTTAGAGCAGGCCTGTCCAACCTGCGGCCCTCCAGGTGTTGTGAAACTACAAGCCCCAGCATGCTTTGCTGGTAGACAACCAGTTGATTGCTGGAAGGGCATGCTGGGACTTTTAGTTTCACAACATTTGGAGGGCCGCAGGTTGGATTTAGAGGATCACATGAAACCTCGAAAAATAATCATCATGAAAAAAAACATATTACCAGATATATAGGGAAGAGTAGAAATCCAGTAGGGAGAGATTGGTATTCAAATAGAGCTCAACCAGGCAGCAGAACAAATCCAAAAGATATTATCCGGCAGAAAGAAATAGTGACTTCTTACCAGTTCAAAAGATGAAATAGATAGTCTCCACAACAGGCTGAAATTGAGATCCACGGTGATACTCAGACACTAGTGTCGGGAACGCTGGCTATTGCTTGCTGCTGCGTTTTGTCCCAACAGTGGGACTTTCTGTTGGGACGAAACGCGTCAGGGAGCAATAGCCAGCATTCCCGACACTAGTGTCTGAGTCCTTTTCTGTTATGAGCGGGGAACCCTTGTGCAGCAGGAACTTTCATCTCTGTACTGAGTTGACGGACGGCAGTAAAAGCAGGTGCACCTGCTGGAACATGTGACACACCAGAGAACCACACAGAGAAAAACAGTGAGTTACTTGTATAAACAACAGCGGTGAAGTCCGCAAAAAACGCATATCACCGTGGATCTCAATTTCAGCCTGTTGTGGAGACTATCTATTCCATCTTTTGAACTGGTAAGAAGTCACTATTTCTTTCTGCCGGATAATATATTTTGGATTTGTTCTGCTGCCTGGGTGAGCTCTATTTGAATACCAATCTCACCCTACTGGAGTTCTACTCTTCCCTATATATCTGGAACTATGTTTTTTTGCCCTCTCATGATTATTTTTTGAGGTTTCATGTGATCCTCTAAATTATCTCTGGACTGCATTCTTAAAGGAAGCCATAATACTCTGACTAACCTTCTACCAGATATCCTGAATTTTTAAAAATACCTCCTTCTGAGAGATCCAGTGTCCTTTTTCATTTTGGAATTTTATTTACGTTTGTTATTGTTTTTATTATTTATGTACTTGGTTGTTTATTAAATTCAAGATTTGGGAATTTAGTCAGCTTTTATACAGTGTCATTAAAAAACCTCAACAAAGTTCCCCAGCAGGTTACCTCCCAGCTCACAGTCCTAACAGGCACAAATTTCCTAGCAACAAAGTCCACAGTTGGCAAGGGGTCCCATCTGTTAAGTGGGTCTTGCTGATCCCGTCTGTTTGGCCAACTCTCCACCAGCATGGTGGGGCTCTGGGTATCGGTCTTTCTACCAATGTAGGCTCACCATTTCCCCAGAATCTGCGAGTGTTTCCCGATGGCGTGATGACAAATCAGTCCTAGAGGTTCAGCACCCAATCTGGCTGAATAAGTTCCAGGTTCAAACAATCCTCTCTGGCACTGATGAGTACAGCTACTCAACATCAATCCTAGTCCTCACTGTCCAGAATCCCCCAGTAACAGCCACCTCTCCCCTCCGGCTTTCCCTTTTTGTTCATCCCCATAATCCCCCTATACTTGACCTCTCCCTGATCCAATTCTCCGGGCCATGATCCATTTTTATTGGTGATGGGTGGAATCTATGTGGTAACGGATGGGGGTAGAACATGACCTCAGTAGCAGCCCCCCTGCTGTTCCCCTGCTATCAAGTCTGGTTTGAGACGTGCTGGGACAATGGTCAGTAAATATTCAGATCCCACCTCATTATCTTAACCCTTTCCACTCCTTTGTGATGTCACAGGATCTCCAGCTGTTCCATGCTTCCTGTTGGCTGCCGCCACCTCCTCCCACTTTTTTCACAAAGCAATGCTGTATCCGGCCACTGGATGGTTTTCAATAAATATGTTTTGCCAATGTAGCACAATTGGTCTACTGATTGACAGACCAAGTTGCCACTATATTTCCCCGATGATGCCCGGTCTCGTCATAGGCACCAATAATCATTCCATGGTTAAAGCCACTTAGATCACATTTATTCCCCAATTTGTAGTTTGGTCTGAATAACATCTGAACCTCTTGACCATGTCTGTATGCTTTTGTACGATGAGTTGCTGCCACATGATTGGCTGATTGATATTTGCATTAACAAGCAGGTGATCAGGTATACCTAATAAAGTGGCCCCTGTGTCTTTGTGTCTGTATGTATGCATGTGTGTATCATTTGAAATGTATTTCTCTTTTCAACCCTAGGATCATATAATTCACAGTCCAAGGAGCTACTATCGCTGGGACAGTGCTACGCAGCCGGATCACTGGTTTGAAGCTGTTCAAGTTTGGGAAGTAAAGTGTGCAGATCTGTCTATTTCCCCTGTTCATAAGGCAGCACTTGGACTGGTAAGTTTCTTTTACAGCATGCATGCCTGCTATGATCAGTGCACATATGTGATCAAGAGATAAATTGGTAAACCGGAAAGGTTTTATTATGATGTCCTTTTAGAAAGACCCACTTTTGTAGAATCAATACATCCAAATAGCGGCAAATGGCAGGAAACAACCACTGGTTTCGTGATTTGAACCGCTCTTGTTGTCTAGCAGCTGAGTGGTTTAACTGACTGCTCTAGCTTTTTCATTTCTGACAGCTGTATCCGCACTGATTTTTTTGGTTATACAGTAATTTTTTTTTATTTTTTTTTAAAAACTCTTTATTTGTTACAAGAGGAAACCCGCATGGAAAAGCAAACCACAAGTAAAAATCAACTGTTTTAAGACAACAAGATGTCTCCTCTTATAATAAATTTTTATAGTAGAAGGAAGGGGAGGGAAAGAGAAAGGAAACAAAGAGGGATAAGGAGGGGTTGCGGGGGGGAGGGTTGGGAATGACAGGCACGTAAATCGCCATACATATTACAAAGGAGATTATAAGCAACATATCTAGAGATTAACAACCTATGAGATAAATAAGAAAATAAAAAGTAGACGGCAAGACATATGGATCTCTTACCCATGGCGCATGATGACCAACCTGGAGGATCCGGAGACGGCCCAGAGTCTATGTACCATTAGAGGACGAGAGAGCCAAAGGGGGCAAACAGCTACGGCTTTCCTGGAGATACCACGGAGCCCAAACCTTGTCAAAGTTGTATGATTTATTGTGAAGGTAGCATGTAATACTCTCCATGCTTGCGATATGCCAGATGTAGTTCCGTAAGGCCTGCATAGAGGGAGGGTTAGGATCTTTCCAGTGCCTAGCTATTAGGGATATCAGCTTGTTGGAAGGGGCGCTCTCATCAGGGATAGGGCGAGAGAGAAGGAACGACCAGGGATCCTTAGTGATCTGTTGTTCAGATACGGAGTTAAGTGGCAGGACCATGTTCCAATAAGGGATTATACGGGGGCAGGTCCACCATATATGCAGCATCGTGCCTCTCTGACCACATTCCTGCCAACAGCTCGCAGTAGCAGTGGAAAACATTCTAGACAGCCTATCTGGGGTATAGTACCACCTATAGTACAGCTTGTATGCAGTTTCTTTAAGTGTGGATATTGAGCTCTTGGCAATCCCCTCTCTGACCTCCTCCCAACAAGACTCATCCGGAGGGGGTCCCAGATCTCTCTCCCATTCACGGCGCCCTGGGGTGTCAAAGGATATCTCTATTAGCCAGTTATAAATCCTCGACACCATCCCTTTGGTGAGTGGGGAATGCAAACACATGTACTCAAAGGGAGTGAGGGGCCTAAGAGTGTCAGAGGCGGGCAAGGACATAGCGAAGTGTCGGACCTGGAAGTACTCAAAGAAAAGCGGG
This sequence comes from Mixophyes fleayi, assembly GCF_038048845.1. Classification (NCBI taxonomy): domain Eukaryota; kingdom Metazoa; phylum Chordata; class Amphibia; order Anura; family Limnodynastidae; genus Mixophyes; species Mixophyes fleayi. The sequence goes on from NC_134412.1 coordinate 41,167,747, forward strand.
CGAAAAGATTCAAACTTATGCTATAGATCTGAGATAGAGGCCCACGTTCCATTAACCACCAGGTCCGAGACCACACGTATCTACGCACGTTTCCAGAGTTTAAATTGCTTTGGCTGGCCACCTGGGGGAAAATGCGGGTTGCTCCAGAGGAGAGTTAGAGGGGAGATAAGGGAGGATAGTTTGTGCTTGAGCCGGGACGAGTCCCATAGGGACAAACAAAATTTGAGCGATTGAAGTAAGGAGGCCCCCTGTGGCCTGTCCAGTCTTTAGAGGCCCCATAGGGATGGCAAGGAAGGGACGCCCACAAAGTGGGTTTCCAAGTCCACCCATGCTACAGTCCGGTAAGGGACATAAGTAACTGCAACCTGGGTCAGATGGGCCGCCAAGTAATAGTGTTTAACATCTGGAAAGCCTCTTCCTCCCCGGGCCGTGGGCTGTTTAAGTACTGCTACTGAGACTCTAGGGGGCTTTCCACGTCAGACACATTTGAGAAAAGAAGAATGTAAGTCCCGAAACACAGAATCCGGCACCTTCACCGATAGAGTCTGGAAGATGTAGAGAAGTTTGGGGATCAGATTCATCTTAACAGCAATGATCCTCCCCAGCCACGATATAATATAGCTCCTCCATACTTCTAGGTCTTTTTTGATTTCAATTAGGAGGGGAGGAAAATTCTCTCTATATAATCAATCGGTCATAGGAAGAGGTGATATAGACCCCAAGATACTTGATCTTGTTAGTCTTCCAGCGCATAGCAAAATTAGCCTGTAGAGTGGCACGGAGGGGTATACAGTAATTTTTGTTGTCCAGTTTCTATTTTAAAACTTGTCCATTTTATTTATAATGTATATATCTGCTATATTTTTTATTTTATTCATATCTTCATTTGAGATCTTCCTGCACCATACACTACGTTATAGCTTGTCACAGTCGATCATCATCATCAGCTATTTATATAGCGCCACTAACTTCACAGCGTTGTACAGAGAGCTCACATCAGTCCCTGCCCCATTGGAAATTACGGTCTAAATTCCCTAACACACACACACACACACAGACTGAGAAAGACAAATTTCAATTTAATAGTAGACAATTAACCTACTAGTATGTTTTTTGAGTGTCCATTCTCCTTATATGGTCATATTTCTTTGCACTGTGAAACATTGATTGTTTAGCACATTGCTTATTTGATTCTTTTTTTTAGATTTGCATATTATATAATATTTTACTGCAATTACATTTTTTTTCTACAACCTATTGCTAATATTCTATTTTGCCACATATCATGGAGTTGCCTTTTATCATGGTAACTCCTCAAATCTTGTCAAATCCATCACATGTCCTTCTCTAACCTCTTTCATTTGTTATTCCTGCTTTTCATTTAACATTCACCTGATATCCTGTATGTAGATGAATTTAATTATTGTGGGGATTCTTTTAATTATTCTGGCTTTCCCAAAAAAGATAAAACTTAGTCTAGCTAAATATCTTTCACAGCACTTCCTTTTCCATACAGTGGAGCAGAAAGATTAGTACTGCCTCGCTGAGCACATATAACATGACTTAGGATGCCCTTATTTAAACACACAGTTACAGGACTTTTTTGGCCTTTGTGGAAATACCTCCCTCGCCCAATAACTTTTCTCTAGTCTTCAAGCATTCTCTGTAAACCCAATTCGTCAGGCAAGCTTACACTATACCTCAACCCTCTTAACCTCACTAGATTACCCTATTACACATTTCACGCAACTGGTCATATAGCCCATGTGACAGACCCAGGTCTTATATTGAGAATATTGTGCCAACCTGGTCGGTTATCAGTGGGCAAATTAAACAACCACAGCCCACTCTCTTATTAAATGCTGCCCGGTGGCCAGATCTGTTGTTGCTGTGATGGTCAAAGAGGGAGGGTGGGAGGCAACTCACAGGAAGTGTGAAACAGCTGTTCACCCTGTAATATCAAAAAGAGTGGAAGGTGTTAAAAACAGGAATTTTATGACTCTATCTAAAACCAGAAGCTGGTCTCTGCCTGTTTGCTGACTGTTGTTCCAGAAACTCTTCAACTCTTGATGACATGGTCACAACAGGTGGGAGACCAGTGATGTGATGCTCTACCTTCACCCCTGTTACCACCCAAACTCTTCACACCACCAATAACAAGAGGACAATGAGCGTGTGGTTGATCCAGGGAGAGTGCTAAGATCGGGTGTAATTTGAGAAGGGACAAAAGAGATGTCCGGGGAGTGGATAGAGATTGTTTGAGAATCTTGAGAGAGGAAGGACTTTGACTGATTGAGAGTAACCATATTCTCTCAGGGCCAGAAAGTATTGCTATAGCAGAATCTTGTTTATACAGAGTGGAGTGCACCTCTAGGACTGATTCTGTCACCTCTCCATGGGGAGACGCTTGTAGACTCTTAGGAATTGGCGAACCTGCTTCGGCATGAAGACTAATACCCAGGGTCCCATCAAGCTGGTGGAGAGTTTGCATTGTCCCCTTAATGTCGGAAGTGTGATTGGCATTTTCAGTGTCAGAAATCACACTGTGGGCATTTTATTGCCTTGGTATTTCTTACATATATATATATATATATATATATATATATATATATATATATATATATATATATATATATAATGTGTGTGGGTTTCGGGATTTATTTACTGTCGCTGTATCTAAAGTTAGGTATTTCCTTTTTGTTATTTTATGTCCGCATTTTTGTATCATCGTTATTGCTCTTGGCATTTTAGTCATAGGAAATATGACCACCACCGCCTGAAATAGATCTTGATTTATGACTTGTTTCCTAGTGCATATACTTATATAAGTAAATATATCTGTGAAATGAATCGTGGAAAAGTGTTGCTGCAACACAAATAATCAACAAACTAAATATGAATTTTGTATGCTTCAGTTTCTAGTCCTGTGTGTGCAGATTGCTGTGGTTAGTCCAATGATATATCCAAATTATATGTATGTTTTCAAACTTTTAGATAGACATTGAATGCATAAAATGGTTGACAATAGTTGCTCTCCAAATTCTACGAATACAATTGTTAATTGGGTTATACCTTTGTCTAACAAATGAACACCCTTGTAAAAGGACTTTGTGTGCTGGGCCTTGATTGGTGGTTTTTAAGCTACATGTGTTCCCTCCTTATTTACAGATGTTTGGGTCTTTTTTCTGTTAGTCACACACCTGTCATTTGTTGATTACTTTGTACCTTTTCTGTTGTATTTACACCCTTACACTATTTAAACTTTGAACACCGTGGGCAAACAAACTTTCCATAGTGGTTTTCTCTAATTTTGGAAAACTGGCTTTAATAGTAAGAATCACACTCACAAATATGTAACATTTTAAAACTGTTATTACAGTACAAAGGATGTAAGAGAAGGTTGTGGAAGAATTTTTTTTTCTTTTTAAAGATTTGTTTATTCAAGGTCATAGGCATGTTAACAAAATAATATAACAGGTAAAACAGCTGTGAAGGCAGTAGAAGCAAGATGTACTGAATTTTCAGCAGTGTGAGAAGATGAAGTGAAATCAATTCAAAACTGCTGTCTATTCGACAGTAGTTTTAAAGGTATTGAGAGAGAAGAAAAAAAAAAGTGAAAGAAGAGTATTAGTGGTTCGAAGGAGATGAGGAACAAGGAGAGGAGATAGAACAGTGGGAGAAAGATAGTAGGTGGCTTGGCTGAGACCACGGAGGAAGGAAAAAAGAAAGGGGGGGTGTTAGGTATATTCAGAGGGCAATAGCGCACATCTTGTTAAAGGAAGGGAGAACGGTATTGAAAGAACGACAACCAAGGGTCCCATATTTTATTGAAATATTTGGTGGAATTAATAATGCTCATCATAAATTCCATACGGTGGACATGCCAAGCGCGAATAATGATGGGAGGAAGGGGGCGCAGTTTGTTTCCAATCCGCGTCTATTTGGCAAATGTCAGCTGAAATTATGTTACTTGCGAGTTCGTTTTGGTGACGAGTCGCAGAGGGGCAAATGGAAGAATTTAGGATCAAGCGGGACCTCAATTTGGATCAAGGATTGAGTTTCGGGCACTCCCAGCAGATGTGAAGGAACTTGCCCACTCCATAGCACCCATGTTAGCGTCTAACCGAAGAATCGGGTAACATCTTACAGAGGGGGGTTGGGACATAATACCACCTAAATAGAAGTTTAAATATGTTTTCTTTGATCTTAACACACATTGAGTTGGAGGCGGCATTCTTGCGTATTTCGGCCCAATTATCATCCTCCAAAGAGGTACCTGAATCATGTTCCCATGCCAATTTGTGGGGATGAGTGAATTAGCTCGAAATATATAGTAGAAATTAGGCCAGGAGTGGATGCTCTGCGCAGGCACAGCACCTAATTTGTGTTGAGTGGTCGCACAGTGAGGCACGATTTGACAAAAGAATGTAAATTGCGTATCTGGAGATGATGATAAAAAGATTTAGTTGGGATACCTATAGCCAATTGAATGTCAACCAGGGGTTCGATCACCAACGCAAAGATAAGTGGGAAGAGGGGGCGTCCTTGATGTGTACTATTTGAAATATTAAAGGATATTGAAGTAAGGCCATTGGCTGAGACTGTGGCAGAAGGAGAGCGATACAAAGTGGAGACACCCTGCAAAAGCTTACCAGAGAAGCCCATCAATCCAAGCACCCCAAACATAAATGGCCAAGAGATGCGATCAAACACTTTTTCTGTGTCTAGAGCCATATCTAGGGAGGGGATTATCCCCTCTATGAATGGAATGAATCAGATCGACAGCTCTCCTGGTATACTCTGGTGCCTGTCTCCCCGTGATGAATCCCACGGAGGAATGTTTTATGCACCCCTGAAGCCTCCGAATCTCACTTAGCTAATGATGTATAGCTACAAAATTAAATGTACATTCAATGTCCAGAATCTAATGTTAAATCAAGATATTCACATTTTAAGTTGTGCAGTGTCTTATTTGTATCCGTCACCAACCCTTTTTTTTTTTTTTTTTTTTTACAAAATTAAGAATTTCAGGGTCTGAAGATAAATGTGTGGCAAATACAAATTCAAGAGTAAACAAAGTAATTTAGGAAAAGGAAACATTAAAATACCATGCTTTTGGTCACTAGCTAGTTGAACCACCTGTGGCAGCTATTACAGCTAGCAGTCTTTTGGTTATGTATTTATTATCTGCAAACATCAAGCTGGATGATATTTTTCCATTCCTCCTTGCAAAATTGCAACAGATATATAATTGGTTTAGAGTAGAGATGAGCGCACTCGGATTTCCTGAATCCGAGCCCACCCGAACGTTGCCGATCCGAGTCGGATCCGAGACAGATCCGGGTATTGGCGCCAAATGAAAACTTGAAACCGAGGCTCGGAGTCATAATCCCGCTGTCGGATCTCGCGATACTCGGAACCTATAAATTCCCCGCTAGTCGCCGCCATCTTCACTCGGGCATTGATCAGGGTAGAGGGAGGGTGTGTTAGGTGGTCCTCTGTCCTGGTAGATCTCGTGCTGTGCTGTTTAGTGCTGTGCTGTGCTGTATCAGTCCAGTGGTGCTGTGTGCTGTGCTCTGTGCTTCTTATTTCCCCAATATTCCCAAGTGTTTAAAAAATTAAAAAAAAAGTTATTAAAAAAAAATACAAAAAACTAATTAAAAAAGTTTTTAAGTACTACAAAATTTGCAAAACCAATCCTGCAGTATAAGCCCATTGGTACTGCAATATTACCAAGTTCACTGATTCAGCAGTATAAGTCCAATGGTACTGCTATTACAAAGTTCACTGATTCAGCAGTATAAGTCCAGTGGTACTGCTATTACAAAGTTCACTGATTCAGCAGTGTATAAGTCCAGTGGTACTGCTATTACAAAGTTCACTGATTCAGCAGTGTATAAGTCCAGTGGTACTGCTATTACAAAGTTCACTGATTCAGCAGTATAAGTCCAGTGGTACTGCCATTACAAAGTTCACTGATTCAGCAGTATAAGTCCAGTGGTACTGCTATTACAAAGTTCACTGATTCAGCAGTGTATAAGTCCAGTGGTACTCTCCTGTGCCGCATATAATTTTTAAAGGCTTTGCCGAGTGTGTGAGGCTTAGGGGTACGCTCCCTTGTGCTACATATAATGGAAAACCAAAGTTTGGAGTATAAAGTAGGGAAAGATCAAGACCCACTTCCTCCTAATGCTGAAGCTGCTGCCACTAGTCATGACATAGACGATGAAATGCCATCAACGTCGTCTGGCAAGCCCGATGCCCAATCTCCTAGTACAGGGCATATAAAATCCAAAAAGCCCAAGTTCTCAAAAAATAGCAAAAAGAGAAACTTAAAATCATCTGAGGAGAAACGTAAAGTTGGCAATATGCCAGTTACGACACGTAGTGGCAAGGAACGGCTTAGGCCCTGACTAGTGGTCCAGCTTCACCCAAGGATCTAAGCCCTCCTCCCTCCCCCCTACAAAACATTTAAGAGAGTTATGCTGTCAGCAACAACAACAAAACAGCAAAGAACTCTGCCTGCTAAACAGATGACATCACAAATCCCCAAGGCGAGTCCAAGGATGTTGTTGGCTGTGAACCCTGACCTTCCCATCACTGTACGGGAAGAGGTGACTCCATCCAGCATTTGCAGCACGCCCTCTGCATATGCTGTAAGGATCACCCACAGTCCATTTACAGATTTGGCTAATGAAGGTGTGAATGTTGTACACCGGGAGGAGGATATTGATGTAGCTGGCGCTGAGGAGGATGTTGATTATGATGCAGACAGATACCAAATTGCCTTTCTCAATTTCTATTTATATTCTAGATTATATAACAGCTGAATAGTTTTCTATTTTACTCCTAGTGGAGAGGGGATCTGATGCAGACAGATACCAAACCGCCTTTGTCCATTTCTTTGTTTATTTGAATTCCTAGTTCTACAGTCTATGCAGGCTGCTTTTTTTATATTTAACTACAAGTGTAGGGCGGGGGGGGGCATAGATAGCCACCAAAGTAACGTGGTCCATTTAATTTCACTTTCTAGCTCCACAGTCTGTGCAGCCTGCTTTTTTTATCTTCAAAGTATTTACAAGCCTTGCAATCTAAATTAACTAGAGGTAGTGACGTGCTAGAACTCCAAAAGGCAGTTTGGAAGCCCCTGTACAAACTGGCTCTATTTTACCTGAGTTGTCCCCCCTCCAGTGTGTACTCGGAAAGAGTTTTTAGTGCAGCGGGGAACCTGGTCAGTGAGCGGCGAAGGAGGTTGCTTCCTCACAACGTTGAAAAAAATGTTTATAAAAATGAATAATCAATTCCTCAATGAAGTACAGCACTGCCCTCCAGATAGTACAGAGGGACCTGTGGTTGTGGAGTCCAGCGGGGACGAATTGATAATGTGTGAGGAGTAGGAAGTACACACTGTAGGGGGAGAGGAATCAGAGGTTGAGGATGAGGACGACATCTTTCCTCAGTAGAGCCTGTTTAGTTTGTACAGGGAGAGATGAATTGTTATTTTGGTGTGGGGGCCCAAACAAACCAATCATTTCAGCCACAGTTGTTTGGTAGGCCCTGTCGCTGAAATGATTGGTTTGTTAAAGTGTGCATGTCCTATTTCAACAACATAAGGGTGGGTGGGAGGGCCCAAGGACAATTCCATCTTGCAACTATTTTTTTGGCATTATGTGACCATTCAACAGTCGTTTGCCATGTTCAAAAAGTAAAAGAAAATGTCAACAAATTCAAAAAATGTAATCAAAAGTTAAATGCCCTGTCATTATTTAAAACGAGGGTTTGACGTGCTAGAATTAGTGTAGTGTTAATATGTTATAAACACTACACTTGGAGGAGGTATTGTGGCCCCAGTATCAAATTTAGTACCGGGGCCACCCCACTACACAGTCCAGATACTTGTTTGGTGGAATTCTGACCAGTTGAGGGTGTAACTATTTATTATATTGTGGCCCCGGTATCAAATTTAGTACTGGGGCCACCCCACTACACAGTCCAGAATTTTTTCTGGGGAAATTCAGAGCCGTGGAGGGTTTTTTATTAATTCTATTGTTGTGACCACTCCTCTACGCAGTCCAGGTACATTTATTGGTGCGAATCATACAAGTTCAGGGTTTTTAATTTATATTGTGGTGACCACTCCTCTACGCAGTCCAGGTACATTATTCTGTGCGATTCATACCAGTTGATGGTTTTCTTATTATATTGTGGTGACCCACTCCTCTACGCAGTCCAGATACATTTATTGGTGCGAATCATACAAGTTCAGGGTTTTTAATTTATATTGTGGTGACCACTCCTCTACGCAGTCCAGATACATTTATTGGTGCGAATCATACAAGTTCAGGTTTTTTAATTTATATTGTGGTGACCACTCCTCTACGCAGTCCAGGTACATTATTCGGTGCGATTCATACCAGTTGATGGTTTTCTTATTATATATATTGTGGTGACCACTCCTCTACGCAGTCCAGATACATTTATTGGTGCGTGTGAATCATACAAGTTCAGGGTTTTTAATTTATATTGTGGTGACCACTCCTCTACGCAGTCCAGGTACATTATTTGGTGCGATTCATACCAGTTGATGGTTTTCTTATTATATTGTGGGGACCACTCCACTACGCAGTCCAGAAAGATACCTCGTTGCAACGTTTTGGACTAATAGCTATATTGTGAGGTGTTCAGAATACACTGTAAATTAGTGGAAATGCTTGTTATTGAATGTTATTTAGGTTAATAATAGCGTATGAGTGAAAATAAGCCCAAAAACTTGATTTTTGAACTTTTTATGCTTTTTTCAAAAAAAATCCGAATCCAAAACCTTAAATCCGAACCAAAACCTTTCGGCAGGTGTTTTGCGAAACAAATCCGAACCCAAAACATCGCGAAAATCCGAATCCAAAACACGAGACACCAAAAGTCGCCGGTGCACATCCCTAGTTTAGAGTCTGGTCTTTGACTGGACCACTCAAGGACATATTTCCTCCATTCTAATGTTCTTGTAGTCTCTTTGGATCATTGTCCTGTTGAAAGGCAAACTTCCTCCCTTTTTTAATGTATGGAATGCGCATCATTAATCTTCCTATAGTTCAATGAGATTTCCTGTCTGCTGTGTTGCTGAAAAGCATCCCCATACCATGATTTTACCACCGCCATATGTGGTGGTGATGCAATTACCTGGTTGGAGTGCAGTGTTTGATGTGCGCTATCTTTAATATTCATATAAACTTTTCTTTTCAGACCACAAGCCTATCTTCTATATGGCATTTGTGAATTTTGAAACCTCTTTGTGGACCAGGATATTTTGTTTGTCAGCCAGGACTGCTTCTTTGAGACCCTCTCTTGTAAGAATGTCATGTCGATTGTTGACCTATGTACATTATATTTTCTGTTACAGTCACTTAACGTCACAAATTGTATAGCAGAATCTCTCATAATTGTCTTTCTTTATTTGGTAATGAAGGTTTGGGTTACCTAGGTTGTAGTTTCATGTTACTTCAATTTCTGTACAATGGAGTGCAGTAAGTTCTTAGGAATGTTTATGGTCTTGTATATTTGTCTGTGTTTGTGCATTTTTATAATCTAATATAATTTCCTGCTTTTTTGGACTGCATTTCTCTTCGTTTGAAATCCCCCCTTTTTTGCTGGAAAGTATCGGCCATGCTGTACCAAAGAACATTATATTTACTAAATAGATAACCTGCTTTGTCAATTATTTTGTAAATCTATTAAGTACAACACGGCTGAGACTTTCCAGAATTTATTTTTTGTTGAGATGTGTGAATTCTTGGGTAATTTGTTGTACTTGTCTTTGACATTACTTTTACAAGGGATATATATACATTTATTCATTCCTGTTTGCCTTTATTGATCAGTGCAAATAAAATTTTCCTTTAGACTATTTCAAGTTCAATTTGTAACATGGAGTTAAAAATTGTGAAAAGCTTGTTAGGGGCATATATGATTACACATGATATTGTATGTTTATCGGTGATGGTGGGGTAATGTCTCCTTTTTAATAAAGAAGACATGATATGGTTTTATTGTACTCAAAGTTTATTTTTGTTTTAGGTGGAGAATGAAAAGGGAATTTCACTACGCTTTCCTCGTTTCCTTCGTGTTCGAGACGATAAAAAGCCAGAAGAAGCAACAAACAGTTTACAGGTGTAGTGTTCAATCTTTTCACCATCCCTCCCCCTTAAGTTTGGTCACATAGACATATTAGATTGATGTGACAATACTGGGTTTAGTGTATCGCTCTGTACTGCACAGTTGGTATACCTGATACCCATGCAAGGGTCAAGATCACCAAGGCAAATATACAAAATAAACATAAATAGGTTTATTTAGCAAAATGGTAGCACAAAGCAGCAATGACACCAGTATCCTAGCCACTCTTAGGAGTGCTATACAGACAAACTTCATTTGGGATGTAGATATTCTCTCCTTTGAGGCTTGCCTGCAAGGCAGCAGTCATGGGTCATTGTCACTCCAAGTTTGGCGGACACACAGCTCCCCATGACCTGGAAAGATATCAGAACAAACATTCCAGGGACCGATTTTCCCTGCCTGATTGTTACTTTTCTGTGTTTACATTTTCACAGGTAAGCAAGTAGACAAAGGGATAGCAGATGAGTCACTGAATATAATTAGGGACAGGTATTGTTCTGTGGCTATACAGCAGAAATTGTTTAAACAGGAGAGGTAACAATCCAGAGACATTACATTTAAATATATAATGTAGTCCTCTCTAATTAAAGAAAAAGCTCTACCAGTGTACCTTTTTCCCTATGTTAACACACAGCTAAGCAAAGGAAATGAGATCATACAGGAATTTAGTGGACAATAATACTTTTGCCTAGGCTGAGACAATGTCTAATTTGCATGAATACACTAGTTAACAAGCTATGCTACCAGACATATTACAACATTAAAATACACTATATACAAGTTTAAAAAAATACATAATGTGAAAATATGACTGAGAAATATGAGGGGGCTATCAGATGGCTATAAAAAGTGTGTGTTTTTATTGTCTACACTCCGTGAAGACGATGTGCAGACTGGTTAATTTGAGATCAATACCTCGTTTCATCACAATTGATTACATAAAACTCCTGGAAATGTGTAGTTTGTATATACCTCTCATGTGTTCCACTATCTCTTTGAAAATGCAAAATTATTTTTCTCTGTCATGTTGGACTGGTGATTGGATTTGTCATCCGAACATTTTTTTATGTCTTGGCTATAAACAATATTAAAGTTAAATCAGAATACACAATGGACAATATTATCTGTATGATCTGTAGACCAATAAGGCTGTGTGATCATAATGACTTTCAGCATCCATGGTATGCCAGGCTTTTCTTCTCTCATTGTCCATTACAGTTTTTTTGTAGATAGTTATAGGGAAGTTTGTTTATTTAACTTCCTGTCAGAGTTGCTCTGTTACAGAAAGACCCTGTCCAGCTGCATAAGTATTCATACTGCAGCAAGCCCACCGTTTCAGGCCTGTAGGGAGGATTAAGCAAAGCAGACCTGAGGAAGATTAGAGCTATCACCTAAAACTTGGTCATCTTATGTTCGTGCCATAATACACTGCTGTCATAAACTCCAGACAGGGTTATGTCAGCCGAGAGGCCTACATTTGCGGTATACATAAAGACAAGTAACTACGGAGAGGCTTACTTATAATTTAATTTCATTATTATTTTTGAAATCGCCATTTACTTGCCTGCATACTACAGTCATGGCCAAAAGTTTTGAGAGTGTCACAAGTATTGGTTTTCACAAAGTTGGATGCTTCAGTGTTTTTAGACTTTTTTTAACAGATGTCTCTGTGGTATACTGAAGTAAAATTACAAGCATTTCATAAGGGTCAGTCTTTTATTAACAATTACATTAACTTTTTATGCAAAGAGTCAGTATTTGCCGTATTGACCCTTCTTTTTGAAGACCTCTGCAATTCGCCCTGGCATGCTGTAAATCAACTTCTAGCCCACATACTGACACTGGCTGCCCATTCTTGCCTAATCAATGCTTGGAGTTTGTCAAAATTTGTGGGTTTTTGTTTGTCCATCCGCCTTAATGAGATTAAGGTCTGGGGAGTTTCCTGGCCATGGACCCAAAATGTTGATGTTTTGATCACTGAGCCACTTGGTTATCACGTGCTTCATCATGCTGGAACAGGCATTTTTCGTCACCAAGCTGTTCTTGATTGGTTGGAACAAGTTGCTGTTGGAGGATGTTTTGCTACCATTCTTTATTCATGGCTGTGTTCTTAGGCAAAATTGTGAGTGAGCCCCACTACCTTGGCTGAGAAGCAGCCCCACACATGAATGGTCTCGGGATGCTTTACTGTTGGCATGACACAGGACTGATGGTAGCGCTCACCTATCCTTCTCCATACAAGCGTTTTTCCAGATGCCCCAATCCAATCCCGGTACCTTTTGCAGAATATCAGTCTGTCCCTGGCCATCTTCCAAAAGTCTTCCTCTTACAGTGCGCGCAGATGCACTCACATCTGCCTGCTGCCATACCTGAGGAAGCTCTGCACTGCTGGTGTCCCGAACCCACAGTTGAGTCAACTTTAGGAGACGGTCCTGGCGCTTGCCGGATGTTTTTGGGCAACCTGAAGCCTTCTTCACAACTATTGAACCGCTCTCCAGTAACAGAAAAGGAGACGTGACAAAATTCTGCTTATATGGAAATTGCTATGAAGACCTTACTATTTGTGACATAATATCATTAAAGTGCTATACTCCTAGTGATGTCAAGAAATAAATTGCTTATAAAATGACCAAGGCCTATTTGTCATGTTCCCTTGGAAATGAGACTTTGAAACCAACAACGAAAGAAATAAAAATTGATATATGCAATTCCAAAATGTAAATGGTCATGAAAAAAAGACAATAAATTATGGTGCAGAACATTAATCTTAGAAAAATAAATAGCCCATCAAATCACAAAAGGGTTTAAATTGGCAAAATTGTGTGAAATATTTGGTTCTTGCTTCTTTTCTCTAATTTATTGTTGAACAAACGAAGAAAGATGTATGCATATTAAAAGAAATTGTCTCTTTTTTTACTGCCTATCAGTTCTGTTACAAATTTATATTATCATTAAGTGGAGGATGGCATTGAACAGTTAAGTTAAATAAGTGAGAAGGATATCATGAGTAGGAAACAAAGGAATAAGTTTGTTGTTTTTTTCTCAGCAAGGCAATATATAAGATCATTCTCAACCTAGGGTTGACTTTTCAGATGAATCCAATTCATCTGATAATACACCACAATTTCCACATTCACAAAGGAAGGTCAAAGTAATGTCCAGTAAAACTCGGAATCCACAGAAGACGTGTGTTGGAAAGTTCTCTATAAGAAAAATAAATATAATCAAATATATAAATAGTGATATTTGGTCATTGGAGAATAAATCACACAGGTAACCATACAAAATTGTTTTGATTTGTTACAAAACAGTTAATATACTTTTTTTAAAAACATTTTTATCAGACGACTTGTCCAGCACACAAACAAAGGAAATAAATTAAGCCTTCCGTTCTTAAACGAGAAGGAGCTGAGAAAGAGTTAAAAATGGTTTAGAATAGGGACTAAAGGAGAAAATGTATTTTATATATATATATATATATATATATATATATATATATATATATTTTTTTTAATCATCTCCAATAATTTAACAGATGATGAGGGATTCCTTCTTAAAAACTGAATTAAATTCACTCCTGTGAATAAAATTAATTTGAACTATTTCTAAATGTTCAGAAAATGTTCAAGGATGGGGGAGGAAAAGAATGAGAGAGACGAAAAAAAACGGCAGGTATGAGTGGAGTGGAAGTGGAAAAGGTTGCCTCTAAGAGGGAAGTGTATAAGAAATTAAACAATACACGTATCAATTAAAAATAAACCTACAGAGAACAGACAAATACATTTTAATCTGCTTATTAAAAACTTTATGAAAAAGCAGTAAATAAATTTTTGAAAATTTAGTAAAATATGGCTATTCCAAACAATTCAAATCCAGCGTTTCACATTTTATCTAAAGTTAATAATGCTGCTAACTACTTCAGGAAGACCCATAGTGGCGTTAACGAACTACATTATGGTCAGTTTATCTCCGTGTATAGATTACCATCTATAATCTTGTATGTTTAAATGTAGGTTGTATTTTAAAGCTTAACAAGTTACAAAATGTTTGTCAAGATGATAGTATGTATTTCTCAGCAGTTTGCTCCTTGTATATAGTCATTGGTCATGAATCCGGATTGTGGCTGATCATGTAAAAATAACTTATTGTAGATATTTATTTTAGTTAGGAGTGCAGTATACCTCAGTATATCATTGCAAATGTACTTATCTTTTTATATTGGTATGTGTGGAAATGTATGGACTTCTGAGACAGTATGTCATGTTTTGGGTTTTGTAGCTGTCTTGAGACACTTAATCTCATGTTAATTAGACCTTTTTCATCGCTGAGTGACTAAAACGTCTCTTGAGCCTGAAAGACAGGAGGAGGTAATTAAACTTGCTGGTAGATTTCCTATGCAAGTGATCACTAACTGATTGTGAATGTTGCAAGTTAAATTGCGTTCTAAGCAGGATTAGAGAAATGTTATATCCTGATGGTAAACATTAATTTAGAAACCTCAGACGTAGTGGTGCTGCTAGCAGCAATGCAAAAAGATATTAAACCCCTCCAGGTTGATTTATGGGCAGGCTGCATGAAGATGGATTGGTTAGAGTGGCAGGAGGCTGCCAGGGTATCTGTGTAAATCTATATAAAAAGGTTAAATCTTTCCTTGCCTCTTTCTGCAGCTGCCCCTCGAGTAGGCACTCTCCCACTGGACATGGCGTCTCAGGTATCGACTGGTTCCACTGCTATGGCCTTGGATGTACCCACGTGGACCAGGCTGCTGGAAAATTCTGTTTTGAGGCTGTCAGTGGTTTCTTCTTTAGAGAAGCTCCGTGAGGTTCCTAAAGCTCAGAGACCTCTAAAATGTCAGATGTTTTTTCAGGTTCTCAAGTGAAAAAACTAGTTTGGAATTGTTGCAGGAAGAAGGGCTGGTTCTGGATGATTTTGACCTAGAGGATTCCATGGGATTTGAGGGTGAATCTTCTGGAGGCCAGGTCATTCACAAGCCAGTTCTTGCAGTATGTCAGGCTTTTGACATGTTTAGAGCTGGACGATTATCAAACTTCTGAGGTGGCTTTATTTAAAAGAGAGAATTAAACCATTTATTCTTTTCCCTCATTTTCTCCCTTATCTGAACTCCTTGGAAAAGCTGCGATAAGCCTGATAAGACATTTTCTTATTCCACGCTAATTTCCTTTGGCGCATCCCTTGCTGAGGACATGACTCGGTCAGTACTACCACTGAGGGTACATGCTTCAGTGACTTGCCTTTCTAAGTCCATCACACTTCCCATTTCTGGGCCAGCTTCGCTCAAGGATTGAGTGGACAGATAACCTGAAAACAATTCAAAGTCCATCAATCACGCGAAGGCGTTAGCATAGTTTTACAAGACCATGGAAAATTGGTCTGATTATCTTATGGATGGAGTCTGACAGTGTTAAGTCAAAGTGCCTTCTATTTGATGAGTGTATTAGAGGCACATCTGAATGTGATGCAGTTTTTATGAACTCTATGATCTCTGACTTGGCTGTAGATGCCAGGCGAACACTTTAGCTCTGGTCCTGGGAAATGGATGCAGAGTTCAAGAAATGTTTGGAAGCCTTTACATATGACTGTTCAGTCTTTTGTGGACCTGAGTTTGGCAATGTGATCTGTCGGGCTACTGGAGGAAGAGCCCTTTTCCCCCCAGGTTATAACTCATTCAAGTCTACGGGACAGAGGTTCCATTCCGTTTTGGATCCTTCTGCATCCTTTACTTTTCTCCAGGGGGTCATTCCACATCAGATCACCCCAAAAAAATGAAATGTCCATTGCCCATCTCGGATTTTTACGATTTATTTATTTATTTGAAAGACAGGATGTCTGCCAAATATCTCAACTGTCTGATCTCAACTGTCTGACCATTGGTTTCTGAAATATTGATTTATCGATGTATTAAACTATTTAAAGTATCATGGGTATTTATTAACGATTCACCTCAAAATTTGGACCCCCTAAGGTAATTTTTCCTCCTGAATCCAAAAACCCAACCCAAATTACTTTATGTACTTTAAGTTTTGAGTTACAGCAAAAATGCCAGCTTAAGGATTGGAATTAAAATGCTAGGTTAAATCAACATTAGATATCTGTTTTTTCTCTTTCATCCATCTGGGGGACACTGCTTAACCATGGGGGTTGAGTAGGGAAGGGAGGAGTCTGGCACCTAAACATTTAACTTTTTTGTGCTGACAGCATATCCCCCCCCACCAATTCCCCACATACCTCAGTTTGAAGTAGGTGCCCTAGGAGTAGGGCTGAACATCAGAGAGCTCCACAGTGAACAGGGTTCACTGTTAATAGGCTTTTTCTTTTCTTTACAAAGTTTTCTTCTGTTGACTAGCGGCGAGAGGCTCTGTTGTTAACAGAGCTGGCTCGTGGGAGAAGCGCCTGTCAGCTGGGGGCAGCCCCGCAGGCAGAGGAGGTAAAACGCTTCTCACAGCGGGAAGCAGTGGGCAAGAGACTCTCCCCGCTGATAGCAGGGCCAGGCGCTGCTATAAAGGCAAAAAGCGCCAGTACTACTGCCGTTCCCCGGGGCCAGGCTGGAGCATACCAAGTCCCCTCCTTCAAGAGGAGGGTAGGGGGAACTTGAAGGATGGCCGCGCTATGGAGGAAACTAGCGCTCGTTTGCGGGGGAACATAATCCTAGCAGGATTTCACCTAATAAGAAAGGGGAAATCGCTGTTAGTAGAGACACCGAAGGAGATGCCAGCGGTAGGGGAATGTGTTTGAGAAGCACTTCTTCCTCTCCCCCGCTGAGTGAGCACATGGAAGATCCCTTTTTGGTGCCAAAATACAAAAGGAGGACAGATGCAGCAGTCATTTGGAGAGAAGTGCGCTGCTGACTCATATCGTCCCCGCTAAGTATCACTATATTTCTTCTGTGTATGCATATGTATTGTAAGACAATAATGTTTTGAGAGAGCATTAGGTTAAAAGAAAACTATAAGCTCCCCAACCTGTCTTATTTAATCAGAAATACTATGATATGTTTAAATAACTTAGTCAGTATTTTCTGATAGACATTGTGGAAGTGTTTGTGCGTATGAAATGTGATTTTATTTTTTTCTTATCTTGTGATGGCTGATAAAAGTAAACCAACACGTGCCAAACATATTGTCTGTTCAAAATGTAATGTTAAATTAACAAATGAACGGCTGGATCAGGGGGGGGCTCTGTGCTGGCTGCGCTGTGGCGCCTGTAATGCTGCAGCCTAAAGACAGCTCCATTCTCACAGTAGAACCTCCCGAATGGGCGGCAACCTTGTCACAAGGGGTTAATACCCTTGTAAAACTGTTATCTAAACCAGTAGTGATCCAATCTACATCGGTGGCATCTCGGGGTATAACAGGAGGAATGATTGAGAATTCATTTTCCCCAGGGGTCGGACAATATCCCTCCCCGGCTCTCCAGGAGGCACCCCAGATAGGGGAGGTTGGATGGTCGGCAGTGGCTAGAGGCCTAGACCGACTTAACCAGTTACTGGAGAATCCCAGACATATACGCAGTAATAAAAGACGTAGACCAGCTAATGCGCTGTGGTCTGTGTCTGATTCAGAGGGTACCTCGGAAGAGGAAGGGGAATTGTTGGACGATTCGGATTTGTCCATAATAGAATCAGAGGAAAGCTTTAGACACCAGGGTATGGACGATCTGGTAAAAGCAGTTCGTCAGACCTTGGGGTTTATTGAAGTAGAAGAGACGAGGTCCTTAGACCGGTCTCTCTTTAAGAAGGCTTCTAAGCAGGTGGTCAGGTTCCCTCCCTCAGCAGAATTGATAAGAGGTTCACTGTGCCAAAAAAGTTTGGCTCTTTATATCCTCTTCAGGAGGAGGATATGACTCGATGGGAACAGGTGGCGAAAGTGGATGCGCCTGTAGCGAAATTGGTTTGCCAGACCACACTACCTGTACCAGGGTCGGCGGACTTACAGGATGCAACTGACCGTAAATTAGATTCCCTGCTGAAATCGGTCGTCTTGGCCGCTGGTACAAGCCTCAGACCAGCATTGTCTTCAACCTGGGTAGCTAGGGCTATGGAAGCCTGGGCAGGGCAGTTAGAGTCCGCTTTGCAGGATTCGGAACTACTGCCCCTGGCCATGCACCTAAAGGAGGCAGCGGGTTATGTATATGAAGCGGCCCAGAATTCGGCCTCCATATCATCGTCTATTTCTGCTACAGCTGTAGCAGCGAGAAGGGCGTTATGGTTAAGGACTTGGAATGCGGATTCAGAGTCAAAGTGGTCGTTAGAATCCATCCTGTATACGGGTGGGATGCTATTTGGTCCGGAGTTGGACTCCTGGATTTCACAGGCTTCAGGGGGTAGGAATACGTCCTTGCCTGTGAATACTCCTAGACCTAGGGCTCCTAGGTTTAGTTCTTTCAGACAGCCCGGGCGGGTCTGGCAGAGGCCAGTCCCGTAGAGGAAGGTCATCCTTTGCCTCTGCAGCAGGAAGGGCCTCTTCCGCCAAGCTGCCGGATAGACCAGCAGCATGACTACCACCCGCCTCTGGTTACAGAGGGTGGGGTGGGAGGAAGGCTGCTTGGGTTCGCCCAGCAGTGGACAAAGTCCTCGGCTGACTGGTGGGTCCAGGGTATCATGAGAAGGGGTTACATGATAGAATTCATGGGGCCAGCTCCTCACAGGCTTTTTGTAACCGGGTTACCCCGCTGTCCTCAGAAAAGACAGGCAATGCTCACGGCTGTCGATTTGCTTCTTTTAAAGGAGGTTATTATACAGGTTCCGGAGTACCAGAGAGGGAAAGGGTTTTATTCAAACCTTTTCTTGGTACAAAAACCAGATGGTTCGTTCAGACCAGTTCTGAACCTCAAGCAGCTAAATCTTCATCTGAGGGTAGACTTTTTTCGGATGGAATCCCTGAGATCGGTCATAAATGGCCTGGAGACAGGCCAATTCATGGCATCAATAGACTTTAGGGATGCCTATCTCCACGTTCCGATCTGGGAGGGGCATCAGCCTTTTCTCAGGTTCACGATAGGCACAGCTCACTATCAGTTCAAAGCTCTTCCGTTCGGGCTGGCCACAGCCCCAAGGGTGTTTACAAAAATTATGGCAGTGGTGGCGGCACTTCTTCACTCCAGAGGGGTGCAGTTAGTGCCTTATCTGGACGATCTGTTAGTCAAGGCGGCAACAGTTCAGTTGTTGGAACAACATCTTCGCCTTACGATGAGGGTGCTGGAACAACACGGCTGGCTCTTGAATATAACAAAGTCACAGATGATCCCTTGTCAAAGAATGATTTTCTTGGGACTAATAATGGACACAGCACACAGCAGAGTGTTTCTTCCACAGGACAAGATAAGGTCCTTGATGGAGTGGATAGGCAAGGTCCTGTCAAGCAAGAAGCTGTCAGTACTAATGTGTATGAAGCTGCTAGGAAAGATGATGGCATCTTTCAAGACACTGCCATACGGAAGGATCCACTCCAGATGTCTTCAATGGGACATTCTGAGGAAGTGGTCAGGGTCCTTCCTTGGTTTAGAGTGCCAGTGGATGAGGTTATCTCTAGGGGCGAGAAGGTCCCTCAGCTGGTGGTTGTTGGAGGACAACCTAACAAAAGGCAGATCCTTTGCCTCGTGGACTTGGGTCCTGGTATCCACAGACGCCAGTCTGAGTGGTTGGGGGGCAGTGGTCCTTCACCTAAGGATACAGGGCCTGTGGTCAGAAAGACAGTGGGGTCTTTCCATAAATGTGCTGGAGCTCATGGCCATCTTGAAGGCACTACAGAGAGCTCAGAGTGTTCTACGAGGAAGGCCAATCCGCATCCATTCCGACAATGCCACGGCAGTGTCATACATAAACAAGCAAGGAGGCACCAGGAGTGCAGGAGCGATGAAGGTCACGTTTCAGATTTTTGCCTGGGCAGAAAGAAACGTCCCGGCACTGTCAGCAGTGTTCATCCCAGGGAGACAGAACGTACAGGCAGACTATCTAAGTCGGCACAGGGTTCTATCAGGGGAGTGGTCCTTGCATCCAGAGGTGTTCCAGTTGCTAGTAGACAAGTGGGGGCTCCCGGATCGAGACCTGATGGCGTCAAGAGCCAACAGGAAAGTCCCAGAGTTCTGCACAAGAACAAGAGACCCACTGGCAGTGGCAGTGGACGTCCTAACAATGCCTTGGGACTTCAGGTTAGGTTACCTGTTTCCTCCTATAGCAATGATTCCCAGGGTCCTTCGGAGGGTCAGGCAGGGGGATCGACCAGTCATTCTGGTGGCACCAGCGTGGCCACGAAGAGTATGGTTTCCGGAGATTCTTCTGGTGGCAGTAGGTCAATGTTTTCGGTTGCCCCTACGAAGAGATCTGCTGACCCAGGGACTGTTCTTGCATCAAAATCTGAACCGGCTGAATTTAATGGCGTGGCTTTTGAATCCAGTCTGTGGAGGGCCAGAGGGTTCTCGGGGCGGTGGGGGGGGGTTGTAGTAGGCACTCTCCTGAATGCCAGGAAGCCAGTTTTGGCCAGGATCTACCACCGCATCTGGCATGGATATATAAAGTGGTGTAAGAAGAAATCTTATAAATCAAAATCCTTTTGTCTGGCTAGATTTCTCGCCTTCTTACAGTGTGGTTAGAGGCGGGTCTTAAGCTGGGAACCTTAAAGGTTCAGGTGTCGGCATTGTCGGTGTATTTCCACAGAAGGCTGGCAGAGATTCCGGATGTTAAGACTTTCCTACAGGGAGTGCTTCACATCCAGCCGCCCTACGTACATCCGACGGATCCTTGGGATCTTAATCTGGTCCTTAGCATGTTGCAGGAGCCTCCCTTTGAACCTCTACTCTCAGCAGGGTTGCGGTTCTTGACCTGGAAGACAGTCTTCCTGCTTGCTATTGCCTCGGCTAGAAGGGTCTCCGAGCTGGGAGCTCTATCTTGCAAAGAACCTTATCTAGTCTTTCATGAGGACAGGGCAGTTTTAAGGACTATTCCCTCCTTTCTCCCTAAGGTGGTCTCATGTTTCCATATCAATCAGGAAATAGTTGTTCCGGTGTTCAGAGAGGAGCCTCAGACTCCAGGGACGAAGACAAATAAATGTTTGCACGTAGTGAGGGCATTACGTATATATGTTAAGAGATCTGCAAAGATACGTAAGACAGATTCTCTATTTATATTTGACTTTTCTAGGCGGGGATGGCCAGCGTCTAAGCAAACTATTGCCAGATGGCTTACCCTGAACTATTAGGCAGGCTTATGTTCGTATTAATCTTCCTGTGCCGAAGCGTATTGTTGCCCATTCTACCCGTTCGGTTGGGGCGTCTTGGGCGGCACGGAATGGAGCCACGGCGGACCAGCTATGCAGAGCAGCCACCTGGTCCTCGGTCCATACCTTTACGAAATTCTACCAATTTAATGTATTTTGTGTCTGGGGACGCCTCCTTCGGCCGTAGTGTTCTACGTGCGAGGAGATCAGAGCGGTCCCACCCTTCAGAGGGATTGCTTTAGTAAGTCCCCATGGTTAAGCAGTGTCCCCCAGATGGATGAAAGAGAAAACAGCATTTATACTTACGATAAATCTCTTTCTCTGATTCCATCTGGGGGACACTGCGGTCCCCCCCTTCTCGTTGTTTTTCTTTTCTCTCCGCTCCCCCCTCCTTGTGAGTGGTGTATCTTGGTTGATTGGCCTATCGTCCTAGGGCTTTGGTAATCAAACTGAGGTATGTGGGGAATTGGTCGGGGGGGGATATGCCTGTCAGCAGAAAAAAAGTTAACTGTTTAGGTGCCAGACTCCTCCCTTCCCTACTCAACCCCCATGGTTAAGCAGTGTCCCCCAGATGGAATCAGAGAAAGAGATTTATCGTAAGTATAAATCCTGTTTTTTTAGATGCTTAACAAAGGCATACATTACTACCAGAAAAAAAAAATCAGCATGGTATTCCATTTCATAGTGGAGAAACATAATTTACACAAACAATGCAATGTTAAAAACCATACCCAAAAATTGAAAAAAATGGAGTCAGTGGGATAACCCTCCTATACAGAAACTCAAACTTTACAGTTTTGAAAGGGAATTCCCTTTCCATCAGTTTCTGATACTTTCCATAGAATGGGAGACAGACCGAAAGATCATGGCAGCTACTCCTCCAAAGTACACATTTGGTAGTCCTTTTTTTAAATACTGACTTCCATATTACTATTTACCCACACCACTGGGACCACTTTACAAATGAAGAAAAATAACTCCTTTGATTCTGGGAACTGAAGTTTCAGATGCAACCAGTGGTTCTGGAACCTGTCTGCTACCATCATGAAAATGTACTGCTGTTAAACTATGAAGAATTTCAGAAAAAATGCTGTAATCCTTTGTTGTCTCATGAAAAAGGAGCCAGAAAAAGCCTGAGTTGTCAATTAAGTGGTAGAACATGATGAGTGTCGACTTCATGCTGTTGTTAAGCGAGGACAGAAACTTTGCCCAAATGTAGAATTCAACTGTCACACTGTAAAGAACAAATAGACATAGATATGCCAACAGAAGAAAATAAATCCCAGGTGAAGAGTTCAACTGAACCTGCAGAAACCGATAAGCTGGATGACAGTATTAGAAAACTTGGTTGTACACTAGTAAAATTGCATGGGGTAAAGAAAAGACACTGGGAGGCATATGGTAAGAGTAAGAAAGAGCAGGAAAGTACAGCCATTCAAGACAAGCTTACTCAAATATTGTCTCCTCTTAGCACATCACTAGAATCACCCCAGAAAGTAAGCTAATGTTCAGTTTATGATGATTTCCAGAGTCTGATGTGTATATATATGTATATATGTATATATGTGTGTGTGTGTGTATATATAAATATATATATATATATAAATATATATATATATATATAAATATATATATATAAATATATATATATATATAAATATATATATATATAAATATATATATATATATATATATAAATATATATATATATATAAATATATATATATATATATATATATAAATATATATATATATATATATATAAATATATATATATATATATATATATATATATATATATATATATATATATATATATATTATGTATGTATATATTAAGGCAGAAGTGTGAAGAGGCACCACAACAAGAAGTAATACAAATATTAACTCTGGCACTAAACAGCTGGACAATTAAGCAGCCTACAAACAAATTTAATGTCACAGAATACATGGTAAAATAATCAAGAAAATGTAAAGCAATCCGTGGCATACTGGCAGAATCTGAAAAATATAGAGGGAAAGCCCTTTCTATACAAATAGTTCCTCAGGTACAGCAGTTTTATGAAGAGGATGAACATTCTTGGATGTGCCCTGGAAAGAAAGCGTTTGTTTCTCTAAAAGCTCCAGGACGAAAAATAATTCACAAACAGTAAAGGCTATTCCTAGTAATCTTGAAAGAGCTTTATTTTGCTTTCAAAGACTGTTTTCCAGACATTCAAGTTGGATTGTCTAAGTTTTGTTCATTGAGACCTCCATGGTGTGTTGGTTTTTCTGCAAGAGGTATGCATTCTGTATTTCCAAAAACTCGTCAAAACTTAAAATTATTGGTTGCTGCTCTACCATTAAAGATGGACTACAAAGACCTAACTGAAATTCTTGTCTGTTCTTCAGTCTCAAAAACTTGTATGCTTCATTGTGACAAATGTCCAGGTCTGGAAGCACTTCAGGAAATAGTTGAAAACCTTTTTCACGATAGTGACATGGATGGTGATGGCACAATAGTTTATAAGCAGTGGGTCCACACTGACCAAAGGAAATTTTTTACAACCAATAGTTCTGTGGAACAATTCCATGTAGTTATTTGTAGTGCTGTTGCTGTGTACAGATGGGCTGTTGCATCTTCAAAGGCTGAATACCTATGCCAGTTGAAGGAAACCATTCGATCAGAAACTATTGTGTTACAAGATTTTGCAGAAAATTATTCGTGTGTCAGGATGTAATTCAAGGATTTCACTGGGAAACTTCACAAGCAACACTCCACCCATTTGCTGTATATTATAGGCAAGAGGATTGACACTTGAAACTGTGCGAGTCTGTGCACTATAAGTTATACTCATGACCATGTAGCCATAACTGTGCATGACTTCATTGCGGTAGCTATGAAATGCTTATCTGAACTATTACCAAAATTGTAGTATGCTCACTACTTTAGTGATGGTGCTAGTGCACAATACAAGAACTGCAAAAACTTTTGAACTTATGCTTCCATAAGGATTTCAACATTTATGTAGAATGGAATTTTTTTTTGCCACATCTCATTGTAGAGTCCGTGTGACTGCATTGGAAGGACAGTTAAACGTCTAGCCACCTGCACCAGTCTGCAAGCAGTGGAAATCCATCGCATATTGACACCTGAAAAAGAGAAAATGTACATGGCATAAAGTTTTTCTACATGTTACAAAGTGAAAAACCAAGCTGCATACCTATCTAGAAACAGCAAAGACTGTGACAGGAACACATACTCATAATAGACTTCAGCCTATTAATGATGAGCTACACACATACTGCTTGTCATCAGATGACCTGAAGACAGCAGGAACCAGAGATAGTGTCACTACGACCAGTCACAACAAATGTTGACAAAAAGTAATCTGCAACCTTTAACATACATAGCAGCACTGTATGATACCAACTGGTGCATTGGGTATATTATTCAATGTAATGAGAAAAGAGATGTGCTGGTACACTGCATGAAACAAAACCAATCAACAAATCTGTTGTCCTGACCTTCAAGAGATAAGTGTTTTGTTCCTTTTATTCACTACTTCTGTGTAACGGAAGTGCCTACGATCCAAGGAAGCACTGGGAGGCAGTATACACTGTCTGATGACACTTTTTAAGGTAAGTTACAGATCATTACAACAGGTTCCAAACAAGGGGAAAATATTGTGATTGTCGACTCAACTTCAGTTATGTTTAAGTTTTCAAAATTCATGGTTGCTTGTGTAAATTATGTATGCGGTACAACGTCTACTTCATTATTTTTTTCTCCACTATGAAACAGAGTACCATGCTGATTTTTTTTTTTTTTTTTTTTTTTAAGCACCTAAAAAAATTGGGACATCTAATGTTGATTTAGCCTAGCATTTTATAATTCTGTTCAAAAAGCTTGCAGTTTTGCTGTAACTTGAAACATAAGACAGATAAAATAATTTGGTTTGGACTCAAGAGGGGGTTACCTTAGGGGTCCAAAGCTTGTGGTGATTCCTTGATAAACACTCATGATACTTCAAATAAACTGTAATAAATAAGCTGCAATTAGTAAATAGTTTAATACATTGAAAAATCAATATTTTGGAAGCTAATGGTAAGACACAAGATATTTGGCAGAAATATATTTTTTTGGACATCCTCTCAACTAAAAAAACATTTTGTTAAAATCTCAGATGGGTGGTAGACACACCTGGTTGAACTGACGTGGAGTGACCCCAGGGTGGACTGAAGCTGTGTTTCCTTAAAGTTCAGGTCTCTTTCTTTGTGTAGTCCAAGGGGAGTTTCCGATTTGGGCGCCCTTCTTGATTTTTCACGACAGGGCAGTGTTGTGTACATCTCTCATTCCAACCTAAAGTGGTGTCACATTTTCACCTTAATCAGGAAATAGCTGCTCCTGGCCTTTATGGGGGTCTAATTCTTCTGGTGACCAGAATCAACTGTTCCTCCTGTATGTGGTCAGGCATTAGTTGTGGTAGAGCAGCTGTCTCAGTCAGCCAACCTGTCTTTCAACATTGTTACCAGGTTTTTACAGTTTTCATGTTTTTACATCCAGAGATGCTTTGGATAGCAAGTTTTGCATTCAGCTTCCCATTGAGACAGCTTTGGAACACCTCATAAGGTATCGGTGTACCCCAGATAGGATGCAGGAGAAAAGAGGATTTTTGTACTTGTGTTTAAATCCATTTCTCCAAATCCACCGGGGGGGGACACTGTGCTCCCCCCACCTATTATGCTCAGTGTTCAGTTCTGTGTGGTGTTTGGGCCGTGTGTTTAGTTACTTTTGTTGTGTTAGCCTATCCTTTTGGACTGTTAAGTTATAAACATCAGCCATGGCAATCAGTCCTTTGCGATTAAAGGAATATATACAATTGCTCTCTACTTGAGTTCGTTTTCTTAGGTTGGATGATTTCATATGTAACTGGATGAAATTTTTAATTTGAATAAACAAAGAAGAATGTATGCGCTAATCCTTATTTTTCTCGTAGGTCAACAAAGGTGTGTGGTGAAGGAGGCTGTACAGAATCTCCATAAATGTGGAGAAAACCTTTAATGCCTAGTTTGTCATGGAAGGGATAAACTGTCAGAGTTTCCAGGTGGAAACTTCAGGTGTTTTCAATTTGGAGTGAGATGTGAGGGGTATGCTGAGCTTGTTTGTGTTATATATTTGTTTCATCCCAGATAGTTAGTGAGAGTTTAGTTGTTGCAAGGCTCAGGTCGGTGTGACCTTTTACAAGCCAATGAAAGGAATCAAGATTGTACTCTCCCAGGAGCAGGCTTCTCTTGATTTCCATCTATATTTTTACTCCTGGGTTTGAATGCCAAGCGATCATATGACTTGACTGTGAGGCATGACAGTATTTATCTTTATCTAGTAATGGAAGACCAAGGCCTCTAGAAGTTGGTGTTTTAGACAGAATCAACCTGCAGATTCTGAGGTTTTTTGTTGTTTTTTTTTTTGCTTTTTTGCCAGCCCATATAAATTTATTAGACTGTTTGGAGGAACTGAAAAGTACATGTTGGGAAAGCGTTGGGGAGACCTTGAAATAGGTAGAGCAGTTTGGGAAGGATATTCGTTTTGATGGCATTGATTCTGCTTATCCATATAATGTGTACATTTTTATGTCTCTTTGAATTGTATTGAAAGAAGTTCGATTTTAAATAATGGATTATAGTCTTTAGTTGTAAAACGAATACTTAAGTACTTTATGGCTTTAGATCTTTAAAAAAATTCAAAGTTGATCTCTCATAAATTTTGAGTGGTTGGGAATTTGAATTATCGGAGCCTTTGATTTGGCGCCGTTGACCTTTTAAACAAATAGAGTGCTGTAAATATTCAATTCTTGGAGTAAATTTTGGAGATAAGTGTGTGGATTAGTTATGGTAGATTAGTTGTGGATTAAATAAGTGTGTGGATTAGCTAAGGTAAGCATTACATTGTCTCTGAAGAGTGAGACATTGTGTTGAGGGAACCCTTTGTGGCTGGGAAACGCATGTATTCTAGCTGCTAAGGACTCAGTGTAAATATTGTAGATAAAATGTGAAAAGGGACAGTCCAGCCGTGTACCATTATTTTGTTAGATTTAGTGAATATAAACCATTTGTGGCAACAGGGGAGTAGAGATATAGTATAATGTATGGCAAGTCTCCAGGCAGTCCCAAGGTTGTAAGTGTGTTGCCTGAAAGTGCAGGGTAGTCTGTCAAATGCCTTTTGAGGCATCCTGTCCAAGGACAACCAAGGGCAATTTTTATTTATTTATGTGGTATATAAGGTTCATTTTGGTAAATAATTTGAGGTTGTTATTAAGGAGGGATATTGGCCTGTAGTTGATGCAAATCAAAGGGTCCTTATTGGGGTTGGGGATAACTTTGTAATTTTGAGTGAGTTTTTTGTAATGAAAGTAATCTCCTTCAAGAATCGTAGTAGATTTTTGACAAATGGGGGGAGAGTGAATGGGCAAAGGCTTTTTAATATAGGCATTGGGAAAGCCATTGAGGTATGAAGACTTTGATTGCTTTTGGTATTTCAAGACTAGTCAGAACTGTTAAAGTTTGTAACATCCAAACTTCTGAGCTGGGCAAATTACATGAATTAAGGAATGCCTAAATTGCCCAAGGGCCCTAGAATGAAGCAGGGAGTAGAATATTTAGTGCAACCCTTTTGGCAGACACTAAATATTCAAGACCACAGGAAGTCAGTGATACTCGACAATTCACTGTTTAAGAGGAAAAAGAAACAGACTGTTTATTTCCCCCTCTATTCCTCAGTTGAAGGACCTTTCATGCGAAGCATGGACCAAGCCAGATAATAGATTTCAGGTACTTAGCGGGTAGTGGTCCCTTTATCCTTCCCCTAGTAAGTATATGGTGAAATGGAAAGCTCCGATGAAGGTAGATCATCATAATCATCTATTTATTTGGCGCCACTAATTCCGCAGCACTGTACAGAGAACTCATTCACATCAGTCCCTGCCCCATTGGTGATTACAATCTAAATCCCTTAAAACACACACACACACACACACACACACACTAAGGCCAATTTAATAGCAGCCAATTAGCCTACCAGTATGTTTTTGGAGTGTGGGAGGAAACCGGAGCACCCTGTGGAAACCCATGCAAACACGGGGAGAACATGCAAACTCCACACAGATAAGGCCATGGTCGGGAATCAAACTTATGACCCCAGTGCTGTGAGGCAGAAGTGTTAACCCATAATTCGCCTGTCTAAGTCCTCCAGCATTCTGATTCCGAATGCTGCTTGGTTGGTTGGATCATTGACTTCAAGAAATCCAACTTGACTTCTTCCAGCAGAAGGTCTTTCTGGACAGCTGGTCAACACTGGCTAGCAGAGGGTGATTTTGCCACTGGGAAAAAATACTCTCAGGGACTCATTAGCTTGCAATCTGGTAAAGGTCCACTTTTGCATTAACGTAATAAACAGTTTGGTTTCCACCTTTGAGGGAGTGCAATTTGCACAGTTTCACTTAGGTAATTCCAGATCGAACTTATTTTAAAATGGAACAAATCTTGCCATCATTTGATCAGCCAGTTTTTAGAACTGCCTCCAAGGGTGTGCTGATATGTGACAACCTCATCTGGGGATTGCCGGTTCATCATTTGAGAATGGACACTGATGACTACAGTGGCCATCATTCAGTTCTGGGGGGCTGTCACTCTTCAGTGCATTTTCCATGTTTTTATTTCTGAAATAGTAATGGCACATTCTACAGATTAAGTGGTTGTGTTGAGGTGTTACCAGGTCTTCGGTACACACATTCACTAAATTTTACAGATTCAACGCTCTTGTCTATGCCCGAAGATGCCAGTTTTGGATATGAGGTGCTGCACACAGCTACTTTTGAGAATACCTTTTATAGGGACAGCTCTGAAGCATCCCCCATGGATAAAAGAGAAAATTGGATTTTTATACTTAACATAAAAAAAATTCTCTGAGTTCAATGAGGGACGCTTTTATACTTCTTTCTGTTCTTTATTCCTTGTTCAGCTCTATTCTGCTTGTTTGATGCTCATTCCTGCTGTTGGAGAACCTTTTCTTCTCTCCTCTCTGCTATTATGGTTCTGTCCTTCGGGCATTGTTATGTATATAATCATAGTATATTTTGTTTTATTTTTTTTGTGTACAGTATTTCTACATCCAAAGTCAAGCAACAAATTCTCTTCACAATTTAATATCCTGCAGTCAACGGAGATGTATTTATAAACAAAACAAAAAAGTAAATAAGTTAAACAAAAAAACTCCCCACAACATTTGGTTAATATGTCTACTGTCTTTATTTTCGGATCCATCTTACAGTAACTTAATGCTTTTCACCATTTCGACAGTCAGGAGTATTTTTCATTCTTTTGTGTAATTTAAGCAACCCATTTTAAAATGTATATAATTAGATTATTTATACTCTTAAATTCATACTGTTACTGATTTGTCTATATTTAAGTGGTAGCACTCACATTCTGTAGATTTTCACGTCTCTTGGAATAAGCGTGCAGATGGTGCCCTTTGTCTCCATGATACAGAAAAAGGACCTGCAACACTCCAAGTTGAACATTTCTTCCTAAAAAAAAACATTATTGGAATAGAAGTGATCTGAAACACAGGGTGCTACAAGCATGGATCCTAAAGAAATTCTTGGCTCACCATTTTTTTTTATTTTTTTTTATAAAGTATATGGAATCTAGTGCTCAAAGTGGTTTCAGCTCCATGTGTCTGAAAATCTACTTCGCAGTACGAATCTCTTCAGACTAGCAACAATTGAGTAGTGGCAGACTAATCTTGGTTAGGAACTTCAAACATTTGTTTTAATTGCAGAATGAAAATTTATATACAATGGGTTATTCACGTTTGCATGGTAGGTGTTCCGGATTAGCTCATCCCTTGTCAAAAAAATCATAATCTATAGCTATAGGGAAAGAAGTTAAAGCTGAAATTTAATAGGTTAATTTAATTTGACTCGGTGATTCATGACTGGTTTGAGGTGCTGTTGTGCAAGGTATTGAAGTAACATGTCCACACTGGGCATCTCCGATTAAACAGGTTTAGCAGAGGAGGATGTAGGAGTAGTAGCAATGGCAGATTAACCGACCTAGTTAGAGATGCTGAAGATATGCAAGTGCTTTGTTGTCATGTTTCCTGCAGGGTTTGCAAGATGTTACAATAAAATATTTGGTGTGATGGTGGCCTCATTCTCTAGGGCACTCAGGGTAAGGGCTGATATACTGCATAACAACGTACAGAAGAAAATTAATAGTTGGTGTCTTCTTAAGAATATTGACATCATGAGCAAAGCTACTGAATTCTTTTGTGAGGCATGATTTGATACTATTACTCTTTCAGCCAGGAGTATGACTTCAGGTGCAGTTGTTAGGAGAGCTCTCTGCCACATTCTTGGGCAGCAGGTTCACAGTCAAAAAAATCATTTAGAAATGCTACCTTTTGAATAAAGTTTATCACCAAACTGCAATGATTCAAAAACTCAACCTGGCGAAAATTCCATCACTTGCCACGGGATCGTAGAACAGGGTTTTTTTTTTTTTCAGCATTTCGGCGACATTTCAGGGAATCCAGGAGTTATTCTCGGCACTAAAGTTCCACCACTTCTAAACAAGCCTTGTGTCCTTCAAGGTAAAGTAGGGTATTTTTGTACCAGACGGGATTTCATTGACCAACTTGCGACTCAACCTCTGCTGAAGTGGTTGGCAAAATTTAAAACTCTGGAGTTTGATTGTTAATCACTCAAGATTGTTGGGTCCACAGTAGTGTCTGCAATGGGTACAAAATTGTATTCCTCTCTGTATACAGAGGAATTTTATTTGTGAACTCCTGGGCTCTGCACTCCAGTGGAGAAGGAGTAGGCATTACAATGCAATATGCAGAATTTACTAGATCAAGAAGTAATATCTCCTGTACCTCTGGCCCAAAGTGGGACCAGCCTTTTTTTTTCCACTTTTATTGGTAGAAAAATTAAAAGGAGGTTTCCAAACCATACTCTATTTATGGAAAGCCATTCAGTTCATTAATGCAAGGCATTTCCTCATGGAATCTGATACAGCCATCTTTTACGCAGTAGAGACATCCATAGATGATCTGGGAGCTTGTCTCAAAATTCTGATTGCAGCCTATCATCTGCAATTCCTAAGCTTCTTTATTCTTATTTGTTATTTCAGGATTACCTGTCTCCTGTTTGCGCTTTCTACATCTCCAGGACCTTTACCAAGGTGCTGATGGTTCTCAGGATGCAGAGCGTAAGACACTCTGGCATTATGTGGACAACATCCTTGTGACTGGAAGATTCGAACACACCGCCCAGTCCAGGATGGCTCTGTTATTGCAGAAATATGGATGGATCAACAACATGGAAAGAAAGTAATCTTGTCCTTTCTCAACAGTTGCAGTTCTTGGATGTATATATAGATACTGTGCAAGGCAGTGTCTTTACCAGAGGAAAGAATAATCAAAATTCGCCATTTGTCATACGAAATCCAGTCCCAACAACAGGCTTCTGTATGGGCTTGTTTCTGTCTTCTGGGATTGTTCTCCTCCACCATTAGCATGTTTCCATGGGCCAGGTGGCATAGTAGAGATCCTCAACTATATCTTCTCTCTCAACACAATATGAAGAAGCTGTGCCATACAAGTTTTAGAGAGCACCACTCTCTAGACGAGCATAGATTTAGAGAACACATGTATGTTTTCAATCAAAATGTGATTCCCATAGAGAGATTAGCGTCACCAATGAGGTTTAATCTGGTCAATGTGGAAATTTTTCGTAAGCATAGTTGCAAATCTGTGCAAATGGGTGAGGAACAGGCTTCCACATAGATTCAATAATCCCCTATTTAAGACCATAATCAGGTTGAATTTCCCTGTACATCAAGTTATAAAGTATCTAATTTATAAAGAACAGCTGCAGGTGGATAAGCGTCACTCTATCTTAGAGGTTAGAGTGTATGTATTCATTCAGTGATGAGGAGGCTCTGAAGTGGAACATATTCTCAAAAGTAGATGCGCTTGTGGCTAGTATGTCATCCAGAACTACTATTCCTATTTAAGATGGAAGTCTGTTCAGAGATCCCATGGATAGGAAGATGGATATAAAAAAAAAACCTGATCATTTCATCCGGAATCACTTTGAAATCTGGTATTGCTATGACTTCATTAGCAAGGGCACTTAGCTTATGGAAAGAGACACTATATACAGATATCCAAGAGAGCTAGCAGGAAAACCATAGAAGTTATGTACAAAGTTTTTCTTTGCCTAACATTTCGTTTTTCAGCAAGGACAGTCGCCTCATAACCAGTGGTTAGGAGAGCCTTCTGGTTGTGTCCTTAAGCGGCAGACACTCAGTCAAAAAAATAGTCTAGCCAATATCCCATTTGAACTAGCCATGCTTTTTGGGTGCAAATTGGACACTTTTATACAAAAGTTCTTTTGGGCGTATGCTGCCACAAGATAAGAGGCTTAAGTTATCTTTGGCCCTTCACTAGTGAGAAGCTATAAACCAGAGATGACAGATTAAAAAATGCATACTACACTCAAGCAGTCCTTTCACCTTTTAGGCCCAAAGAAGGAAAGTGAAATCAGAAAACTAAACAATGACTGTCATGTTCAGCCCCCTTTAACAATTGTAGGGGGGGTAGGATTGCACAGTATACAGAGATATCTGTATTCGTAGGCCTTCAGGATGCCTATTTTCATATCCCTGTTGCAGTTCGACACAGGAAATTCCTCTATTTCTGTGTCCTGGTCCAACACTTAGTTCACCTGCCAGCCCTTTGGACTGGAGACTTCTCCAGGAACATTTTACCAAGGTGCTAGTTGCTCTGATGGCAGAATTAAAGGAAACAAGTCCAGAGCCAGCCTTGTCTGCTGACGTTCTTGTAGTGAGATGTTCAGAATACATTGTCAATTGCAAGACTGCTCAGGTGATTTACCTGCAACAATGTGGTTAGACTGTGAACAAGGCAAAAAGCAATCTCATCCCATGACCAAGTAAAGTTACTGGGGGTCCAGATAGACACCATACAGAACAAAGTGTATTTGTTTCAAGAGAGGTATATCAAGATTCAGTCCTTGGCATATCCGCTACAGACTACTTTTCAGGTAACAGGGACTTCAGTTTTTGGGGATGTTTTCTTCCACCATACGGATCATCCAAGATGGCACAATCAAGATCTCCAGGTGGATCTTCTAAGAAATTTGGATCCTAGCCAGTCTTCTCTGAAACCTGCCATCACCCTGTCAAAAGCAACCCAGTAGTTGTGAAGCCCAAAGTTAGACAAAATGGGTGCCATGTTAGGGACTAGAATGGTTGATTCTTGCAAGCCGAAAATGGATGCTTGACATTT
Source organism: Mixophyes fleayi (assembly GCF_038048845.1). NCBI lineage: Eukaryota > Metazoa > Chordata > Amphibia > Anura > Limnodynastidae > Mixophyes > Mixophyes fleayi. Next base: position 41,201,506 of record NC_134412.1, read on the forward strand.
TGTCCTCGCTGTCCGTGGTCTCTTGTAGCCTGGATGATGCTCAAGGAATAGTGTTTGCCTCTTCCCCTTTGATTGGATGTTGAGCACCAAGGGCCCAGTTCTTCATCCAAATCCATGGAGGCTAGCTTTGATGGCATGGCGATTGAGTGGAAACTGGTTGGGGAAAATGGAGTATCAGGACAGGTAAACACACTACAGGCAAGAAAGAAGTATTCTTCAAATAACTATTACAAGATTTTGAAAATATTTATCACATGGTGTGACTCTTAAGTTCAGTCCAGCAGCAACCATTCCACATATCCTAGACTTCCTCCAGGATGGTTTTGCTAAGTCTTGCCTTATCTACACTCAGCATATAGGCATCTTCTCTGAGTGGCTTTCTAGATACCAAGTTAGCCTCAGAAGTTTTGATCGATTCTTTCAAGCAGTCAAGAGGATTCTTCCCTCCATTAGATCCTTTGTGGGCTCCTTTGGAACTAAATTAGTTCTAACCATTTTCATGTCTGACCTTTTAAACCACTACTAGATGTTTCCCTGTTGGAGAATTGCAGACACTGTGGTGCAAGGAGCTATTTCTCAATATCTGCGCAGGTAAAGTGACGTTTAAGAGCCAATGTGAAATTTCTACCCAAGGTAGTGTCTACATATCACATTAAGAAAAAGGTTGCCATCTTTTTATTTGCAGCCAAAAAAAAGGAAGATATACCCTTCCAAAAACAAGCCATGTCCAGACGGATGAGAAGTTATTATACAGCTGTACTTGGATGGTTTTGTTTTTTGTGTTTGAAGGTCCGTTTTTAACAGTGTGAAGCTGAGAGAATAGCACCCATTAACTATTTTTTTTTTTTGTCATTGGAAAAAATATATTACAGTGTCAATGTATTTACCTTGTTATATTTACAATATCTCCATTGACTTCAGTTACCATTCTTTACCATTTTACTGATATTAATTTTCCTGTTTAAAGTTATGACTCTTGATTTCAATGATAGTAGTTTTCCCATTGAAATTGTGTTATAAACTTACAGTTTTTTTCTTTTGAAAACTAGTAAGTTACATTTTGTTAGAGCAGTAAACCCTTTTCATCGTAAAATTATTTGAAAAGGAAACAAAATATAGCTAAGTAACTGATTTTGTTGCATTGTTTAGGTGAAAAAGATAAAAAAAATAACCTTTGTATTTATAAATTACAGTACAAAGGGCTTTAATAGGAACAACTGCTTCATACCAGAAGTATGCGAAAGCACTGCTTCAATCCTTTTTAAATAAGTCTTAGTAATGAAGCTAATTGTATTGCAGAAGTCTCTAGGGGGGCTGGGAATTCAATTAGGAGTGAAGCTCTGCTGTTAGGAAATTACAGGAATAACAATGTTATGGAGTGGGGGTGTACCAGACCAGACATTATAATTTTGCTTTTATGAAGCAAACTTTCCAATCTTGACTGGAATAGACAATTTTGTAGTTGGGGAGAATTAAGGCTGTTAAGATGAACATTTTCCCTGGGATCCAATATTTATTTCAAACTCGCCAGATGAAGAATCCTTCACCTATTTTGGAAACTCTGCAAAGACAAATTGCCAGATTTGTCTGTTTGAGTAGACAACCCAGAGCATGCACATCGTCCCCCTTGTCCCTACCACTTACTACGCGCTTCTCGCTCAGCAATTGGGACTGTGGCATGCGTATTTAGCAGATTATACGTAATCTTCCACTGATAACTTTATGGTATAACACAGTGTGACACAAAAAGTTTGATAACCGCTTAACCAGCCTGTCCATCATTTCTCACAATATGTGGCTTATAATATGTACTTTTTATAGCCCTGGTTTTGTTCCCCAGCTCACCAGAGTACAACTGCAGTGTCTATTTACATGTAGATAAGGAGACATTGTAGCTCATTGTAAACATGTCTGTTATTTATTGTATGTTGATATTGCAGTGAAGCTGTTATTCATTGTTCTTAAAGTGAAGGCAGGTGGGTTATGTGTAAGGATCAGGTTGCAGGATACAGATGAGGGTGGAGACCAATTAGTATCCACTGTTTCTCCACAAGACTAGTCCAGACATTTTGTTTACAACCTAGTAGGGGAGCCTCTGTGCAAGTACAGGGTGATCCAAAAGTCGCAGTACACCCTTTTATTTCAAAAACTCTACAGGAAATTGGGAAACCCGAATACTCCAGTAAGGTATGGGTGACGTGGCCTATCTTTTACGGTATGTACCAAACATGGGCGCCATCTTGAAATCGGCCAATCGGCCCAATACCTGTAGAGTTTTTGAAATAAAAGGGTGTACTGCGACTTTTGAATCACCCTGTACAGCTCATCTCCAATCCCCTCTCAACTTATCCAGCACCCACCAATATTTAAAGAGGGAGAGAGCCAGTGGTTTACCCAGGGAGCAGAAAACACTGAAAATTTGATCCCGGATATAAGGAGCCACTCCAGGGTTGGAAGGAATGTTCATTCTGTGATTTGATTCCTGGAAGGTGCAAGATCTGGTGTTGAGTTGCCATTCTCTACCAGTGAAATACATCTGCAGATCCATGGGTCTTCAAGTCAGGACAGCCAGGTGACTGTAACTCCTTAAGCTAGTGAGATAAGGGACAGGTGACGTGCTAAACCTGCCTGGTATTTATTTACTGTTTGTGTATAGATTTCTAGTGTTGTTTTTATTATAATAAATGTACTGTTGTTCTTTTCTAACTGCATTTGCCTGAATGACTATTTGAACCTTAGAAGGTACTGGGTAGGCCAGCCAGTGTGAAGTGGTTAGATTTGGGCCAGATAAACCCGGTATCTTCACACTATAATTCCCTCCAGGCGAAGATCATAATTCATTTATACAGTTTTTTCCCAGCGCAGTTTAGAATTTCCTATATGACATTGCCTCTGTGCTTTTTTTAAAAGCAGACTGGAAAAGCACAAGCTCTGATGTAATGCAGGGATGAGTAATTAGCCATAATGTAATGATGGAATCGTGCAGTAATATGCGTCTTCTGTTGCAACACAAATATAAACAAAATATCCAAAGAAATACTAGTTTAGGCTTACTCAGTCTGAGGCATTGCAAGAATATAAACAGTGTCTCTAAATAAATGTTGGTGCAGATTTACCAAGTCCAGTAATCGCTGTAAAGCTTCTCAAAAGAGCGATAGTTACCGCAGTCCATGCCTGGGGATTCTGTGTTAAACAAAAAACAGGAGCCAGGAGATCACTATAAGAATAGCCATCGAACCAGCAGACTTTTATGATGCAGAGCCAGGAACAAATAAAAAACAGGAAGCTAGTTTGTCCAACTCTATTACTAACAATGAGTACATGACAGGTGAAGGTTTAAATAGTGGAGTCTTCCAATTGACTAATAGTGGAAGACACAACTGAAGTGCGTAACAGATCTGAGTATCCTACTGGGTGCAAGACAGATTTTACTCCAACAGTTGCTGGAGCCTTGCACAGTAAGACTCCATGTGCCTGAAATCTCTGCTCAAAAATGAGCAGACATTCCTCTGCCATAATAACCAGAAGCACATTACAAGAGGCTCCGGCAGCACTTTGCGGTTAATTGAATTCCCCCCTAATTTTTCAAATTTCCCTTTTTGATTTTTTTTTTTGTTTCTGTTATAACCTTATTTTTCTAGAGATCAGTGGTTGAAGTGGACTATGGAAAATATAAGTGAATGGAGTATGATAGCTTGATCCACCACCTTCCACAGGACATCAAATCTTAATTCCTTTTCCTCTGACTATACTAATAGGTAATAACTACGCCCACCAAACCCTAGAGACGGCACAAATCGTTTAAACGCATATGTCCTCAAGTCCTGTGTTCCGAACCATGAAGCAACGGACATATAGAAGACTGAGGGACAGTGTCACAATGGGCATGACTTCTTGAAAATGGCTTCTGAAATGTGGGCATTTGTATAAAGAATAGTTTCTACATAATGTGTTTTTTTTTTGTTTTGTTTTTTTTTTTTATTTTAAGAGATACTGATTGCAGTCATCAGTGTGGTGTTTTCTGCATGCACAACCAGTTGCTGGTTTACAAAATTATAGGGCTTTAAGGTTAAAGCGTCAAAGTCCTGGGCGGTCTGTTATGCTCGTTATATCGCTACCAATAAACATTGTCCAATGCGATTATTGTGGTTCCAATGCACAAAGAGATTTAATTGCAAAATGTAGCAGGATTTACAGCAAGCCATGCTGGAGCATAAATTATATAACCATAAACAGGAAAGTATAAACCGAGTACATTACATTTTCGCTAGCGCTTCACCTAGGCCCAGGTCCATGTAGTTTGCAGTCAGGAAGGTAAAGATTTTAACAGTGGCCCAGGAGCTTGCTTATATGCAATTTCGGTTAACAAAAAAACACTGATGATGTCACTATGTACACGGATAACACTCGGAGTGGTCTTCATTGTTCCAGGGTTAACAATGTTCAAGTTGTCTGCTAGTCATAGGTGAGTTCAAATCATGTTTTCCAAGGGAAGGGGGGGGGGGAAACTTACCCCAACTGTTGTCTACGTGTCTTCCCGTCGAATAACCAGTTCAAACTGACCCACAAACAAAGTACTTTTGAGTATTAATCTCATATTGCTTATAACTTGCGAACGCTAGATGCGATCACTACTTTATCGAAACCTGGGTAATGCTGGTGAAATAAGCTTTAATATGAGACCAAACTCTTTACCTTTTCTCTGAAATCCTTGGGGGACACCGGAAGCTTGGGGTATAGAGTAGGGACAGGCGAACACTGGCACTTTAGCTTTAGTGAAACAAAGCTCTGGCTCCACCCCCTCTATAACCCCACCTCCTGCCAGAGGCCAGTCTAGTTTAAGTCCCCGGCGAAAAGGCTGTGTCAGCCCTCTTCTGTTACTTTTATTATTTTATAGCAGCGTGTGGCAAGCGCTGTATGGGGGGGGGGGGGGTCGGAGGTGCTGTGAGAGGTGCCTCTGTTGCCAGCCTCCCTCTCCCAACGTTTTCATACCCTCCTAGGAGCCAGGCACAGTCGACGCAGGCTGTGTCCGTCCTCCTGATCTGACAGTCAGACTGCAGACACTGCGTGAGGAGGAGTGGCAGAAGGTAAGTGAACCCTCTCCCAGCACAATGCAGGGAAAATCGCAGTTTGTCACCTGAGCAGGCTGCTTCTTACTAGGAGCAGTCATTCTATGAAAGAAAAAAAAAAGAATCTATTTTTAGCTCAGGAGACAGGGTCAGGCAAGGGTCACTAAGATAGGGAAGCCCTGCTAGGCACTGGATTGTTGAATGTTACCAATTCAGTGCTGGGACCTGGGGGAATCTATTACTCTTCCTCCATGGTAGTCTCTCACTATTATGTGTGCAGACACCAGAATAAGCAGCCATTTTATAGCTCCCCCTTTCTGTCCTGAGTCCTGATAGAAAGGTTTGGGGATTATTATTTTCAAAAGTTTATTACTTTTACTCTGTGGGGCTTTTATTGGCTATATTGAAGGCTCACTTTCTGTTCAGTTTTTGTGCTGCTTGTTATTTAAATTGTGTTTTGTTACTCTGTTTATTACACTGTTTCTTTGTGTTTTATCCCATCTGTTCACATGTCAGAAGGGGAAAAACCATGCGTGGTAAAGCTGGTGTTACATCAATGTTGAGATTCACCTGGGCTGTCTGTCACGTTAAGTTACCATCCGGTCAGTCAGGCGTGCAGGCTCTGTGCACAGCCTGCTGGCTTTCAAAGAGCATACCGTGTAATACAGCAGCTACTGCTTTACATATGGCAACACATGCCTGGGTTCGGTCGCTCTACAGTGGTTGAACTTGCTCAGTTGGTGCTGTCACAGGCTGTGGTCGCTCCATCTTCTGATTCTGCTTGCACTGTAGCAACTGACATGGGTTCTAGTTTGCCAAGTCAAGGTTTGACTGTTTCTCCTTGGCGGAGTCTGTACAGCCTGCTTGGGTACAGGAAATTGCATCCTCTGTACAGGGTATGGTTTAGGTTTCTTTCTGTTAGAGAGGATGTTACAATCCGCGGCACAGTCTTCCTCACATAAGCGTAGGAGGATGGCGCTACAACTTCAGGAAAATAAGCCCGATTTTGACTGTAGTTCCCAGAATGAAGGTAATTTAGCGGTGAATTCTGACATGGATGCTCCTTCAGTTGTGGAGGAGATTCATTCGGTTCGCCAGAGTGTGGAGGAATTAATATAAGCTGTGTGTCAGGTACTTCACTTTCCTAAGTAAGAGGTTTCTCATGTTGCACAAGCTCCTCTTTTTGCACGGGGAAGAAGAAAAAAAAAAGAAAAAAATTTTTCTTTTTCCTGGCTTCATTATTGGAATAGTTGTTGTCAGAGTCTTGGACTTCCCCAGATAGCAAGTTCCAAGTATTTTGGTGACTTCAGTCGGTTTATGCTTTTCCTACTGAAGTTTTTGCTAAATGGTAGATGCTTCCACGTGTGAATGCTGCAGTTACAATGTTAGCCAAGTTAACTACTATTCCTTTTCCTAACATAGCCACTCTTAAGGATCGTACAACCCATTAGGTTAAGGCTGTCCTTAAATTCATTTTCGTGGCAGCATGTGCCTCTTTCAGGCCTGCTTTGGCATCTGTGTGGGTTAACAAAGCAGTAGAACGTTGGTCAAAACACCGTTTCGGGGTTTGTTGGCAGGCAGGCCTTCCTCTGAAATGCTTACATTAGTGGAGCAATTTCAGAGGGCGATAGATTATTTACGAGAGGCAGCTACATACGCGGGACTGATTGGTGCACGTATTTCTGCCTCTGCAGTTTCAGTGCGTCGTGTTCTCTGCCTTAAGTCCTGGAAGGCTGATGGGGAGTCTTAAAAGGTTCTTGAGACCATACCGTTTTCTGGGGGTCTTTTGTTTGGACCTCAGCTTGACTCCATTATCAGTCAAGCTACAGGTGGAAAGGGCATTTTTCTCCCAGTTAATGCTCCCAAACAAATATTATCCAAATTCCAGTCCTTTCAGACCTCAGGAAGGTTTCGGGGTTAATATTCCTCAGGCCAATCATCTACAGGCCAGTCATCCGCCCCTAGAGGTGGTTTGCAACGGGGACGTCAGACCTGGTCTAGGCGAAGTCCAGCTGCAAAGCCTGCAGACAAACAGAGAAGCTTCTGTTGAATATTCAGGTAGTAATGCAGACCCTGGAGTCGCACGGTTGGATTATCAACTTCAAAAAATCCAAGTTGATCCCATCGCGGATGGTGTTTCTGGGTCTTTTATTCGATACCCGTCTGAAACGGGTGGTCTTTCCTCAGGACAAGATCCTAGCCTCGCAGAGGATGGTGAAATCCCTGTTGGTGACAAGTAGACCTTTCATTCATTTTGCAATGTGACTTCTGGGCAAGATGGTATCGTCATTTGAAGCGATCCAGTTTGCTCAGTTCCATGCACAACAGTTTCAATTGGAACTCCTGTCGCAATGGAACAAATCCCATCGGAATCTGGCGAGTCAGGCTTTTTGCCTGTCTCCGCAGACGCGTCAGTCGCTGATCTGGTGGCTACACAGGCAGAATCTCACCAGGGGACATTTGTTCTCAATTTGGAATTGGATTCTGATAACAGCTGCCAGCCTTCGGGGTTGGGGGGCTGTCTGTCATCAGGCTCGGTTTCAGGGGCTTTGGACTCAGAAGGAATCCAAACTTCCAATAAATGTCTTGGAACTGCGCGCAGTGTTTCATGCTCTAAGAAGTGCGCAACACTTGCTGCAGGGAAAGCCAGTAAAGATTCAATCGGACAATGTCACAGCAGTGGCATATCTCAACCATCAGGGCGGCACCAGGAGTCCCTTGGCCATGAGGGAGACTCACAGGATATTTCTGTGGGCCGAAGCTCACATTTCGGCACTCGTGGTCATCTTCATTCCCGGAATAGAAAATTGGGAAGCAGACTTCCTAAGCAGGAAGACTCTGCATCCAGGAGAATGGTTTCTCCATCCGGAGGTGTTTCAACAGTTAGTGGTGAAATGGGGTCAATCGGATGTGGACATGATGGCATCTCGGTTGAATCACAAGGTTTCCCACTATTGTTCCTGTGCAAGAGATCCCGGGGCAGTCGCGGTAGACGCTATGTCTGTCCCTTGGAGGTACCGCTTAGTATACCTTTTTCCTCCGATAGCCATGCTTCCACGAGTACTGAAAAAGGTGGAGAGAGGGTGTATCAGTGCTTCTAGTGGCACCGGATTGGTTGCGCAGGGCCTGGTACACCGACGTACTCTTCATGGCAGGAGGTCGGTCGTGGCGGTTGCCAATACGCCCAGACCTGCTATCCCAGGGTCCTTTTCGTCATCTAGGTTTGCAACGTCTGGCTTTAATGGCGTGGCTGTTGAGGCCAGGATCCCAAGAGCTAAGGGTTTTTCGGATTGGGTTGTGCAGACCATGCTCCGTGCTCGAAAACCGGCTTTGGCCAAAATATATCATAGTGTCTGGAGGACATATATTGGTTGGTGAGAAAAAAAGAGATATCCTACGTCTTCTTTTCATCTGGCCAGGTTACTGAGGTTCTTGCAGGATGGCTTGGATGCAGGTTTGCGTCTTAGTTCTCTTAAGGGTCAGGTGTCAGCTCTTTCGATCTTCTTTCAATGAAAACTTGCTGTCATACCTGATGTGCAACTTTCATTCAAGGTGTTCTCCATGTTCAACCTCCTTATATTCCTCCTGTTCCACCATGGGATTTGAATTTGGTGTTGAGGGCTTTTATAGCATCCACCGTTTGAGCCCTTGAATACGGTGGATTTCAAATTTCTAACGTTGAAAACGTTTTTTCATTTCTAAGGCACGCAGAGTTTCAGAGTTTGCTGCTTTGTCTTGCAAGTCTCCTCTGCTAGTTTTTCATGAGGATAGGGCAGTTCTTCGAACCAAGCCCTCTTTCCTTCCTAAAGTTGTATCTAAGTTTCATTTGAATCAGGACATTGTTATTCCGGCTCTATCTGATTCCTCATCTTCTGATAGCGATGAGTCTATTCGTTATCTTGATGTTGTTCGTGCCTTGCGTATTTATATTAAAAGATCTCAGAAATTACACAAAACTGAGGATCTTTTCATTTTTTTTGATGCTCACAAAAGAGGCTGGCCAGCTTCTAAAGTGACCATTGCTAGGTGGATTACGGCTGTTATCCGTCAGGCTTACAATGGGGCTGGAGAGCCTGTCCCAGATAATCTACGGGCACATTCTACAAGGTCTGCTAGTGCTTCCTGGGTGGCCCGCCATGGTGCCTCCAGTAAACAATTGTGTAAGGCGGCCACGTGGACTTCTGTACACACTTTCACAGAGGTTTACAGATTTAATGTGTTTGCCTCTAGGGATGCAAGTTTTGGGAGAAAGGTGCTTCGGGCCGTTTCTTCTGAGCGTTCCCTCCTATGAGACAGCTTTATGATGTCCCTAAGGTCCCGGTGTCCCCCAAGGGATGTTAGAGAAAATGGGAGTTTTATACTTACGTAAAATCCGTTTCTCTTAATCCATTGGGGGACACCGGGCGCCCACCCTTAACGCTCTGGTTTTTCCTTCTGTTTGACATGTTGTCTGTTTGTTAAGAGAATGATGTGTTAAGTTTATTCTCTTTTCTTTGGTTTCTCTCTATCTCCCTTGCTGTGGGCTTAGTTAAACATAGACTGGCCTCTAGCAGGAGGTGGGGTATAGAGGGGGTGGAGCCAGAGCTTTGTTTAACTAAAGTTAAAGTGCCAGTGTTCGCCTGTCCCCCAATGGATTAAGAGAAACGGATTTAACGTACCGTATATACTCGAGTATAAGTCGACCCGAATATAAGCCGAGGGATCTAATTTTACCACAAAAAACTGGGAAAAATTATTGACTCGAGTATAAGCCTCGGGTGGGAAATGGCGCTATATAAATACCGTAAATGGTGATGATGATGATATCTGTCAGTTTACAAAAATACCCCCCCCCCCCCCCCAAAAAAGAATACAACAAATCTTTTCAAAGACTATATGACACAGAAATACACATTTATCTCTCCCTGTTCATCTTCTTATAAGTGATTTATATAAACTTTTGACTAGGACTGCACTGCTATAGACATTAATATCTCTGGGGATAAGGCAATGGGACCGTGGGTATATATCGTTGCATGTGTATTTATATTATGGTGAGGTAGCTGAGCATAAAACATTACCTCTGTGTGTGCAATAATGTATTTTTCAGGAAGCGTGGTATTGACTGGAACCAGGCTGCCCCCCTCTCTCCCTGAATGTCTGTAAGACTGTCTGTGCCAGAACGCACATGCGTTCCACTGCGGAACTACACAGACATTCAGGGAGAGAGGGGGGCAGCCTGGCTCCAGTCAATACCACGCTTCCTGAAAAATACATTATTGCACACACAGAGGTAATGTTTTATGCTCAGCTACCTCACCATAATATAAATACACATGCAACGATATATACCCACGGTCCCATTGCCTTATCCTCAGAGATATTAATGTCTCCTCCCAACTCACAAGAGTTTGGTGCTTGCCGAAAGCTCCGCAGTGGAACGCATGTGCGTTCCACAGACAGAAAGTTCGGCACTTGCATTGCAAGTGCCGAGCTTCCTGTCTGTGGAACGCACATGCGTTCCACTGCGGAACTAACGGCAAGCACCAAACTCTTGTGAGTTGATTTTGTTTGTCCACCAAACTCTTCAGTTAATATTTTCCTTCTCTTTCTCTTCAGCCCTTAAGCAGGCTGAAGCTATGGAGGCAGGCACCACCCTCCTTACGGCCGTGCATTGTGGTCTTTAACTATCACTCGAGTATAAGCCGAGGGGGGGCTTTTTCAGCACAAAAAATGTGCTGAAAAACTCGGCTTATACTCGAGTATATACGGTAAGTATAAAAATCCCATTTTTAGATGACCTGAACTATAAATACCCTAACTTTAATATTATCTATGTATAATTAATCTCCCATACATTTTACTAATAAATGTGGATTGGAACCTTAATAAATGTGTACTATTTACAAGTGTAAGTGCGAAATGTAAATGTGCGATTTGTCATTACACGTGGTGTACTAATCGCAATCGCGCGGTAAAACAATATTAATCAATTTAGTTTACTTCATCCAATTATTGGAGTTTCACAGGTCATACTTGAATCGCCTAATACCCTGTTAGTCCACATAACTTTTGTACCTATAACAGTGGCAAATGCAGAATTTCTAGAGGTTCCAGTTTTCGGGGGGAAAAAAAAATATCTTTTTGTAAAATTCCTGCAACAGGCACTTTTTTGTACTGAAATTATTTTACTGTAAATCACAAGGTAGTGTAATATGTTATATTATAACAAGACTGAGACTAGCAGTGGCTGCACTGAGAGGTTAGGGTCTTGCTGCAAGGCGGGTTAGGGTCTACTGAGCTGAAAATCTACGATGAATGACAGGAGAACAATTAACCTGCAATTGGAATTTCTATGACCATTAACTTAGAGAAGGGGGTTTGGCATACCTTAGAAAATTTTATTCCGGTGCTGAGGCAGGGGTTTTCTGGGCCCAGCGCTTACAACTCCACCGGCACCCATGCAACCGACAGTACTGCAAACCCTCCTCCCCCACACAAAACAAACATTGTCAGGGATCCTGTATTCAGGAGAAGCTTTGTACTTGCAGATTGGGGAAGTGAAGTGCTAATTTAGAAGTGCCGGTATATCATACCGTCTCATACTGGCACACTTTGAGCTCTGACTAAAACTTCCGATAACTGTGCCCTAAGTATCACCCAATTGAAAGGAAGTATCTTTTCGCCTGTCTTTATGCAAAAAATTAGGGCATTAGCAAGCCAGAATAAGAGGGAACTTGTCCCCCTTAGAAAATGCATGTAAATGGATATGACACTAGAAACCATTATTTCTAGTGTTACATACCCTTGCTTTGTGTTAGCATTGTAGTAACAGTTTTCAGCACTTATATGTTTTTGTGTTTACTGCATGTAAACTCATGGACAAGGCTACAAGGAGCTCTTAAACGGTACTAGAAATGTATACACATTTAAAATGACCACCAGTTGCACTTATTTTTTTTTATTGTTTTTTGAAGATTGATTTAGATAAGCCTTGGGCAAAATCTATTTTGTGTAATACTCTAGCTACTCTATTCTAAATCCATTATGTACAATGTGATTGTGTGATTGTTCTTTCAATTTATTTTGTTACTACTACAAACTTAATTTTACATTAAAATAAATGAAGAATAACATTTCAGTGAAATGGGTTTAAACACAGAGGAGAGAAGTAGAATAACAAATTGGCAGCTTACTTTGAATATACATGTAGCTCCTCTAAATGCACTTCCAGCAGAACAGTTGATATCTAATAGCAGCTCACACTGATGCCCCGCCCCCACCAATGACATGGATGATAACCGCAAACCCCCTCTCCTCATGGGAGCACCTCCTCCCTCCTCAGGATGAAAAAGAAAGTGCTGAACTGAAAACTTTTTTCTCAGGTTACTGAGAACAGTTCCAGTGTAGAAGTGCAGTTATGACATGCCATCTCATGTCGGTGCACTTTGCACACTGCTAGAAATAGAAAGCATTTCGGGGCTGCTTTTGTTGCTTAATGAAAAGGTAAAATGACCATAGACACTAAAGGAGAAAAGCTCCTGAAATAACTGCAGATTAACCATAAAAGGACAGATACACCAAGAATAAAATAGTACTTTATGTACATAAAATTTAAGTGCACAAATGACTGGTTACATGTTTAAATTACACATTTGTTGTGTGCTTCATTTAACGAATGTTTGATTGTTTTTGAGAGAGGGCTGCTGACTTAATATTTGTTTGTAATAATGGTTTCTGAACAATTAGGAAACACTTTGTAAATTCTGTTTCAAGGATTTAATTGTGAGTGAAATCATTAGACATTTTAAAGAGCAAGTGAATATAGAATGAAAGTTCCACTGTGACAGGAGGTGATGTGAATAATTATATATTCTCTGTACAGCACTGTAATACATTGGTGCCATATAAATAGCTGTTAATAAAATAATAAAGCAAGCTATTTTTTAATATATATCAAAGGCTTTGTATCACCAAGTCAAATTGTATAAATTAAGTAAATGTAGTGTTTACATTTAGTCCCCTATGCGCTCCTTTGCAGTAGATTGCCATGCTTTTCTATCAGCAGGCACAGTGTGAGTGACAACTTGGAGATTGGGGTGGGGGGGAAAATAATTCTTAACAGAGCTACAGTGGAATGTCAGCTTAACCCTGAACTTAAATTTCAGTGTTGGAGTTCAGTTATCCTTTAACTCGGTGGATTCCAAACTTTTTCAGTTCAAGGCACCCTCAAGGTCTCCAAAATTTTTTCAAGACACCCCTAAACCAAAATTATTACAAAGTAGTCCCCCGCCTTTCTTACCACTGGCCCTGGCCGAGGCACCCCTGTGAGATCTCCAAGGCACCCCAGGAAGCCTAGGCCCACAGTTTGGGAACCACTGCTTTAACTCCTTTGCCCCTGAGGTTTTTCTCACCATTGTGCTGAGCCTATTTTGGCACATTTTGGTCTTGTCACATTCCAACATCCATATTGGTAACTCATTTGTTCAGCACTCTCAAAAATGTTATCTTGGTTTTTTTTTTTAAAGAAAATACAATTAGTTTGCCTAAAATCTACCCAGACTTGTTCTTAGCACTTGTGACGTATATTTTCAGAATTAGCCCTTCACGTTGAAGCGGTTAAGCAGGTTCATTGTTGAACTAATGTTTTGTGTTTGTTTTTGTCATTGCAGGTTGCAGAACTTTACAAGAAACAGCAACAAATACAAAATGCCTCTTCTGCAGAAAAAGGGGATGATGACTTCTATTAGATTTGGGCAAATAATTATTTGTTTATGGATTGGTAACACTGTGTGTGTGCTCATTACATGTTGGTGAACCTAAATTGGTAACCGTTTTCAAATTTATATTGATGTATTTGCAATTTAAGTTGCATATCTGCAATCATGTGGTTTTTTTTTATTTGTTTTTTTTTGTTTCTTTTTTTTTTACTCGTATAGTATACATGCAGACGTCTTTTGTGGTTTAATAATTAAATACTTTTTAAAGCAATGCACAAAACATTGAGATGGACATGTTTCTGCAGAGACTGAAAATATTGACAAAACAAGCTACTGGAAGAATGTTCATATTTAAACATTACTATTGCTGTAATCATGCATTTATGCCCACTAATTGTTTACGCAAGTGTTTGCAATCAGTATTGCTTTTAATAATCTGTAACAGTGTCTCTTTAATTGTTTCATTTACTATGAAATGTTTAAATGAGCCTTTGCAAATAAACTTTATCACTTTCAATCGTAGTTGTTTGAAATGTAATTTATTTCTCAATCAAATTTTTGTTGAAGACATAGAAAAGACATACACACAAACAACAACGCAAACATCTCTCTCCCCCCAAAGCAGGAAGGTATCCAATACCCCTTTCACATTGCAAACCCGGCAATATCCCGGGTATATGAACCCGGGATATTGCCGGGCTCGCTCTGGCAAAATCAAGCGTCTTTTAAGCAGTGTGAATGGGGTATTAGTTGCATGAGATAAGTAACCAGTTACTTAAAATGTTCTAATTAACAGGAACAAAAAAATGTATTTAACAAAGTTAAACGTAAGCATATATGGGTTTGAATAGCATATTTTTTTTAACACATTAGTATGTGTGTATGTATGTGTGTATGTATGTGTGTGTGTGTATATATATATATATATATTCAAAATGATAAGTTATGGAAGGACGGCGCCTTCAGGTGTAAAAACAGATAATTGTGTGTGTATATATAGTCAGTAAGCTCAGAGTCCAGAGAACATAAAGTCCAGAGAAAAGTAGTAATGCAGGTGGATATCAGCATATACCAGCAAATCAGATTAATAGTGTAGTAGTGTGCGTACCAGAAAAAAAGTAAAATAACAGCTTATCTGTATATAGGCTCCTCAGTCATCCCAGGTGGTGATTTCCTTTGCTCGCAGAGACCAGATGCAAATATAGTATGTTCTATTAATAACTGCTGCATCACCCTCAATAGTAGGGAAGATATAAGAAAGCCATATGGTGTAGTATTTTTGCAAACAATTTATTCAGCAGATTAACAATATAAAATGCAAACTCACAATGAAGATAATAAATATAAGCTTATTTGTATAATATACAGGCGAGATCACTGGTAGTCATATCCCTGGAGGTAGTTAAAGATGTCCCTCTATAGGCTCCATACAAAAGCTCAGGAAAGGGTGATATCTTAATTTGTTACTCCCAAGGTAGATCAGTGAAACAGGGTCTCAGATAGTACAGTTGTGGGCCTCAACGCGTTTCGTTCAGTTTGAACTTCATCAGGAGGAATTAGGTGATATTAAAAACTATACCCTTTATATAGGGGTGTGTAGCGCCATTAAATTCGCGGGAAAATGACGTCACTGCGCAGAGCGCCGCCAAGCGCCATTTAAAAAAAAATAAAATGACACCTTATGGTTGTCACGCTGTAGGCCTATGAAGGCTGAAGATAAATAGACACTAACCGGTATTAGCGCAACTGGTCAAACAGGCGCGGAGTCTAACGTGCCCCTGGTGTTCACCAGGGACCCCCGCAAGGAGGTTTGGACTTCGCAGCAGAGAGCACGCAGGTCGCGGTCCTATTAGCCAGTTGCCAGTGTATATATATTATATATATATATATATATATAATATATATATATATTATATATATATTATATATATATATATATATATTATATAATATATATATATA
This sequence comes from Mixophyes fleayi, assembly GCF_038048845.1. Taxonomy (NCBI): domain Eukaryota; kingdom Metazoa; phylum Chordata; class Amphibia; order Anura; family Limnodynastidae; genus Mixophyes; species Mixophyes fleayi. Next base: position 41,217,236 of record NC_134412.1, read on the forward strand.
TATATATATTATATAATATATATATATATATTATATATATTATATATATAAGGGCCCTTATATTAAGGTTACTTCTAAAAAAACGTCATTTTCCCATAGGAAATTTGTGAGAGGGGGGCATGGTGTTTGAGGGTCTACATTTTAAAAAGTATTAAAGCTATTAAACTGAAATTTGGCATGCGATAGGAGAACTGTCCACAGGTGCCGCATGTGAAATTTCAGAAAAAAAGAATAAAAAATGTCAATTTAGGAACAATCTAAAGATCAAAATCTGTCCATTTTTTTTCTGCTTTCTGTTTCGCAAAAGTCACAGTTTTTCTGGGTTTTTTAGGGGAGCGTAACTCAGTGTACAGGGCGTTTAAAGGCACGCGGTAAGTTTTGTTAGAAAGCTATTAGGGCTGAGGAGTGCCTTTGAGGGTTCACAAGTGTCAGAAAGTTAGTTTTTTTTACAATTTGATTAAACATGCCCCATTTTAAAGATTTGAGATTTCATAAGATTTCATAACGTTGCGCATGTCTGATAGAGTCTTGTGCTGGGTGTACTGAAAGTGGCTTCACTTGAGAGCACAAATATGGCTGTCCCCCTCTCGCTAAGAAATTTTCTTCTGTTAGCCAGAGAAATTAGCAATAATTGCCTGATGGAAGGAAGATGACTGGCGTTTTGGGGCTGAGGGGAACACACACACAAACATTTTTAGCCCTGGCACCGCTCTCTTTACAAAGTTTAATCCCTTCGAGCTGATGCCAGAGGGGCTGTTACAGTTCCCATTTTGAACGTTCACTTCACTTGTCTTGGGGCGGGAGATTTAAAAGATGTTCTGTGCTGCGCTGATCATGCAGAACAGAGATTAGCGATCGGAGCAATCGGATGACAGACCCACAGGACATTATAAATTCCCAGCACCAGTGCTGCAGGCAGGTCATTCCCAGGCCTCTGCGTGGTGCTCCTGATGCCCCTCACCCACTGCCATTCATGTGCTAGACAGAGGTTCGATTATCGCCGGAAAGGGGGCGGGGCTAACTGGAACAACCAATAAGAGTGAGGGACGTGTCTATATAAAGTTGCCTCTTAAATTAAATGTCTATATATGCCTTTGTCCAGGTGTCAGCGGCTACAGGGGAATCTGAGCGAGGGGAATGAATGGGGATTCTGCAGTGTTGGACACAACTACAGAAGGCACTCCAGCGGCAGTTCGATTGTGTGTACAGCCAGTGCACCCAATTAATATCCATGGTACACTCAGCTGCAACCTAAAGGATACCCAGAGATCTGAAAGTCCGGCAGAGTAGGCGCTGTGGTAGCAGTACTGCTTAGAATAACCGTGACAAATGGGACAGCTTTGTTCTGCTTAGAGGGCGAAGAAATTGAAGACTATTAGAGTGTAAGGTAAGCAGAGTTGTGTATGTCATGTGTTACATCAAAAGCAATGCAAAATGACAACAACATCACACACACATGTGCCTCTGTCTCCCTGCCACCCATGCCCATGTGTGCCTCTGTCCCCCTACTCATGTGAACCTCTGTCCCCTTGCCCATGTGTCACCCTGCCGTTGTGTCCCCCTGCCACCCTGCCCATGTTTCTCTGTCCCCTTGCCCATATGTACCTCTGTCCCCCTGCCCATGTGTCCCCCTGCCACCCTGCCCATGTGTTCCCATGTATCCTTGCCATGTTTTCCTCTGCCACCCTGCCCTTGTGAGCCCATGTCCCCTTGCCATGTTTTCCCCTGTCCCCTTGCCATGTTTTCCCCTGTCCCCTTGCCAAGTTTCCCACTGTCCCCTTGCCATGTTTCCCACTGTCCCCTTGCCATGTTTCCCACTGTCCCCTTGCCATGTTTCCCACTGTCCTCTTGCCATGTTTCCCCCTGTCCCCTTGCCATGTTTCCCCCTGTCCCCATGCCCATGTGTGCCTCTGTCACCCCTGCCACGTTGCCTGTGTGTGCCTCTGTCCCCGAATCCCGTGTGAGCCTCTGTCCAACTGCCTATGTGGACATACATACTGCACCCCACCACTGTCTGCCAGAACATACATACATATATACTGCACGCCAACACTGCCTGCCAGAACATACATACATATATACTGCACGCCAACACTGCCTGCCAGAACATACATACATATATACTGCACGCCAACACTGCCTGCCAGAACATACATACATATATACTGCACGCCAACACTGCCTGCCAGAACATATATATTGCACGCCAACACTGCCTACCAGGACATACAAATATACTGCACGCCAATACTGCCTGCCAGAACATACATACATATATACTGCACACCACCACTGCCTGCCGTAATATACATACATATATACTGCATGCCAACACTGCCTGCCAGAATATACATACATATAACCTGTACGCCAACGCTGCCTACCAGGACATATAAATATACTGCACGCCAACACTGCTTGCCAGATCATACATATACACTGCATCCCACCACTGTCTGCCAGAATATACATATATACTGCCCCCCACAACTGCCTTCCAGAAGACACATACTACACCCCACCACTGCCTGCCATAACATACATACATATATATTGCACATCACCTCTGCCTGCTAGAACATAAATACTCCACCTTACAACTGCCTGCAGAACTTACTTAAATACATGTTGCACCCCAAGACTGCCTGATAGGACATATTTACATACATGCATACATACAGGAGTATGTATGTTCTGGCCGGCTGTTTACCACTACCTGCCAGAACAAACATATATACTGCATGCCACCACTGTTTGCAGGATATAAAAACATACATACTGCACCCCAACACTAACTGCCAGTACATTCATACATACATTCATTCATACATACATACATACATACTGCACCCACCACTGCTTGCCAGAACATACATACATATATACTGCATGCCACCACTGCCTGCCAGAATAAACATACTCCGCCCCACCACTGCCTGCCAGAACTTACATGCTGCTTCCCACTACTGCTTGGCAGAACATACATACTCCACCCCACCACTGCCTGCCAGAACAAACATACATACATGCTGCACCCCACCACTGCCTACCAGAACCTTTTTACATACATGTTGCACACCACTACTGACTGCCAGGACATACATACTCCACCCCACCACTGCCTGCCAGAACAAACATGCATACATGCTGCACTCCACCACTGCCTGCCAGGACATATATACATACATATATACATGCATACATATATACATACTGCACCTCAACACTGCCTGTCAGAACATACATAATACTGCACCCCACCACTGCCTGCCAGTACATACACACATGCATACATACATACATACATACATGCTGCACCACACCGCTGCCTGCCTGAACATACATACATTCTGCACCCCACCACTGCCTGCCAAAACATACATACATGGATGCCACCACTGCCTACCAGAACATACATACATGCTGCACCCCATCACTTCCTGCCAGAACATACATACTTGCTGCACCCCACCACTGACTGCCAGAACATACATGCTGCACACCACCTCTGCCTGCCAGAACATACATACATACATACATACATGCATACATGCTGCACCCCACCACTACCTGCCATAACATAGATACATAAATGCTGCACTCCATCACTGCCTGTCAGAACATATATACATACTGTATGCCACCACTGCCTTCTAGAACATACATAAATACTGCACGCCACCAATGCCTGCCAGAAGATGCATGCATACTGCAAACTACCACTGCCTGTCAGAATATACATACATACATGCTGCACGCCACTATTGCCTGCCAGAACATATACATACTGCACGCCGCCACTGTCTGCCAGAACATATATACATACTGCACGCCACCACTGCCTGCCAGAGCATACATACATATTGTACACCACCACTGTCTGCCAGAATATATATACACATACTGCACGCCACCAATGCCTGCAAGAAGATACATGCATAATGCAAACTACCACTGCCTGTCAGAATATACATACATACATGCTGCATGCCACCATTGCCTGCCAGAACATACATGCATACTGTACACCACCACTGCCTGCCAGAATATATATACATACTGCACACCACCACTGTCTGCCAGAAGATAGATGCATACTGCAAACTACCACTGCCTTTTAGACTATAAATACATTCTGTACACCACAACTGCCTGCCAGGACATACATACATACCTACCTACTGCACGTCACCACTGCCTGCCAGAACATACCTACTGCATGCCACCACTGCCTTCCAAAACATACATACTGCCCGCCACCACTGAGTGCCAGACCATGCCTACTGCCCGCCACCACTGAGTGCCAGACCATGCCTACTGCCCGCCACCACTGAGTGCCAGACCATGCCTACTGCCCGCCACCACTGAGTGCCAGACCATGCCTACTGCCCGCCACCACTGAGTGCCAGACCATGCCTACTGCCCGCCACCACTGAGTGCCAGACCATGCCTACTGCCCGCCACCACTGAGTGCCAGACCATGCCTACTGCCCGCCACCACTGAGTGCCAGACCATGCCTACTGCCCGCCACCACTGAGTGCCAGACCATGCCTACTGCCCGCCACCACTGAGTGCCAGACCATGCCTACTGCCCGCCACCACTGAGTGCCAGACCATGCCTACTGCCCGCCACCACTGAGTGCCAGACCATGCCTACTGCCCGCCACCACTGAGTGCCAGACCATGCCTACTGCCCGCCACCACTGAGTGCCAGACCATGCCTACTGCCCGCCACCACTGAGTGCCAGACCATGCCTACTGCCCGCCACCACTGAGTGCCAGACCATGCCTACTGCCCGCCACCACTGAGTGCCAGACCATGCCTACTGCCCGCCACCACTGAGTGCCAGACCATGCCTACTGCCCGCCACCACTGAGTGCCAGACCATGCCTACTGCCCGCCACCACTGAGTGCCAGACCATGCCTACTGCCCGCCACCACTGAGTGCCAGACCATGCCTACTGCCCGCCACCACTGAGTGCCAGACCATGCCTACTGCCCGCCACCACTGAGTGCCAGACCATGCCTACTGCCCGCCACCACTGAGTGCCAGACCATGCCTACTGCCCGCCACCACTGAGTGCCAGACCATGCCTACTGCCCGCCACCACTGAGTGCCAGAACACACATACTACACGCGACCGCTGCCTGCCAGAACATATATACATGCTGCATATCACCACTGCCTGCCAGAACATATATACATGCTGCATATCACCACTGCCTGACAGAACATATATACATGCTGCATATCACCACTGCCTGACAGAACATATATACATGCTGCATATCACCACTGCCTGACAGAACATACATACATACATACATACATACATGCTACACCACTCAGTGTAGCACATAAGATATGGTTGTGGGCTTACAGGCTAGCCCATGAGAGAAAAGCTTGTGGGCATATGGGATTGCACATGACCTAAATTTGTTGGATATATTTGGTGACATGTAAAGTAAAGCTGGTAAGAATGGGGTGAGACACTGGTACACAGCAGGTGACGAGAGAAAAACTCAGGTGGCGTGTGTGCATGTGATCACACAGCTGGTGGGCAGTGGGGTATGTGTGAGAGAAAGACGTGCACTGGAAATGGAGGGTGCTAGGTTTGGAGGAAATCTGAGGGAAAATTACGAAACTGTAGTTGATAGGTGGGATAGACATCCAACAGAGGTGGCAGAGATTAATATAATAGAACAATTTAAACACTTGTTTATTAGCGATTTAAAAAAATAGTGGAAACTAGATGGGCCAAGTGATTCTTATCTGCCGTCAAATATTTGTGTTTATGCTTTTGAATTTGATATCATAAATTTTTTAGCTTTACAAAAAGCTATGAAATTCCATAGACAAAAAAACCTTACGGTTTAACATGTCCGATTACAATCTAAAGTTCAAAATCTTGCGGTTTTTTTTCACACTTCCTGTTTTGCAAAAGTCGCAGTTTTCCTGGGCTTTTTGGGAGAGCGTAACTCAGTGTACAGGGCGTATAAAGATATGCGGTAAGTTTTGTTAGAAAGCTATTAGGGCTGAGGAGTGCCTTTGAGGGTTCACAAGTTTGACAAAGTTACTGTTTTATTACAATTTGGTAAAATATGCCCCATTTTAAAGATAGGGGATTTCATAACGTTGCACTTGTCAGATAGAGGTGTGTGCTGGGTGTACTGAAAGTGGCTTCACTTAAGAGCACAAACATGGCTGAGCTAAGCTCATTGCGCATCGGAGCTTTTACTGTGTAGAAGCTCCGATACGCAATGAACTTAGTTCACTGTATTAGGTGATTTTCCCACTAGCGTGGGAAAATCCCCTAATACTATAGACCCAGTGCAATAAGCTAAGTTCATTGCGTATCGGAGCTCCTACTAGGTTGGAGCGGTTTGTGGCGGCTCCTCCCTTTTTTATTTTTCTTCAATAAAGCAAGAAGATTCGGGGGTCTTACAAATATGGGGCCCCCCTGGCTGAAGAACTGAACAGATTTCAAGCTGGCTTGCCTAGTGCTGGTTCCGTGAAAATAGGGTGGACCGTGCGCAAATTTTTTGCCTGATTTTCACGGAACCAGCAGTAGTCTGGCAGAGGTGGAACCCCACGCTTTTTTTTTTTTTTTTTTTTTTTTAAACATCTATTTTTTACTTTATTTTTTAAAGGGACTAGTTTGGGAATAAAATCACGGGTTAACACCCGCGATTTGCTGCGATTTTAACACGCTGGCAAAATTGGACCTTGATACATTTACCCCTACAAGGAGTTGTTTTGTGAGAGTATTAGACTTCAGGTAGATGGAGTGGAGGGCAAGTGGAGAAGATAGAGAAATTACAGAGAAAAGAAATAAAATAGAACTGGAATGGTAAGCATTGCAAGAAGACTTAGTAACACCATTATAAAACAAGAATATTTTTATACTCCCCTAGGGGGGTATATGTATCAAGCTGTTTGTTTCCGGCTTGTTTGAAAAGTGGAGATGTTGCCTAGAGCAACCATTCAGATTCTAGCTATGATTTTGTAGAATGTGCAAAATAAATGACAGCTAGAATCTGATAGGTTGCTGTAGGCAATATCTCCACTTTTCAAACCTGCCAGAAACTCAATCTTAACTTGATACATTTAAGTCCAGGAATGTTTTAGTGAAAATTATAGTATCAAAATGCATCACTCTGTATGGTGCAAGGACCAGAGGAAGGCTCTCTGTGCTGTGCAGGGGTCAGAGGATGGCTCTATGTAATGTGGAGGGGTCAGAGGATGGCTCTACATATTGCGCAGGGGTCAGATGATGGCACGCTGTGTTGCGCAGGGGCCAGAGGATGGCTCCCTGTGTGGCGCAGGGCCCATAGGATGGCTACCTGTGTGGCGCAGGGGCCATAGGATGGCTCCCTGTGTGGCGCAGGGGCCAGAGGATGGCTCCCTGTGTGGCGCAGGGGCCAGAGGATGGCTCCCTGTGTGGCGCAGGGGCCAGAGGATGGCTCCCTGTGTGGCGCAGGGGCCAGAGGATGGCTCCCTGTGTGGCGCAGGGGCCAGAGGATGGCTCCCTGTGTGGCGCAGGGGCCAGAGGATGGCTCCCTGTGTGGCGCAGGGGCCAGAGGATGGCTCTATTTTATACAGAGATCGGTGAAGGCTCTTTGATCTGTGAAGTTGTCACTGGCGGAGCAGAGGTTGGAATGTGAGAGAATAGCTGGTGTGCAATGCAGATATTAGAAGCTTATGGTCAGGGAGTGGCATGTGAGAGAAAATCTAGTTGAAAGGTGGTAGCATATAAAAAAAGTAGCTGGTCAGCAAGGGCCCATATGTGTGAAAGGCTGATGAGCAGGAGATGGCATGTGAGAGAACCTGGTTGGCAGTGGAAGGGGCATGTAATAATTTAGGGGGCAGGATGGCATGTGATAGAGAATTGTTGGTGGGCAGAGGGTGGGTGATTTCACATTTAGATACATAGAATTTGAAAATTCTAAATATTTTTACTTTACAAAAAGCTATAAAATTCCATAGACAAAAAACCTTATGGTTTAACATATCTGATTAAGGTTCCTTACTCACCATCTAAAATTTAAGAACACTTTTGAAACTCTTCCACTCAAACTCCAAAAGCAATGAAACTATGACGATTAAGGCAGGAACCTTAATGGATGTGTTACTTGCGCAATACAGACATGGTTTGCAATCACATCCTGTGGTTAGCTGCAGATTCAGCACTATCATGGAGTGAGATTGTTGTCACTCACAAAATGGTGGAGCTGCTCATTCACAGATTTGTGTGTTCACTGGAATACACACATGCAGTACTATTACATTTTCTTAGTTTACCTTTATCGTAGTTTAGGGCCTGCGTGTCTTAGAAATAGACATTAGAGCAACTTCATAAAAAAGTAGAACTACAACCACGCTGCAGAGCATTCCTCCCTCCAAGACTGTGCTTGTTCATAAAAGATACCTGCAGAACATAGCTGATCACCAAACAGTATTTGTTACCGAAAGATCCCTGCAGAACATCCCTCCACCCAAAACATTCCCCGATGCTGACAAACTCCTGCAGAGCATTCCTCTCACCAACATGAGCCAATACTACATGTAAATGTGATAAATTGGTATTTTATGCTTACTTGCACCACTTGTTTTTACTGACACTGACTGCCATGATTACCTCTCTCAAAGTGGGTGCAGATGGTGTATGATGGTGTAGCTTTTCAAACACAAACAACGAAAAACATCCAATATGTAGATTGCAACACAAGCAAATGAGAGATGAATCTGCCACCAGCAATTTCCCTCCGTGATCTGCCCCTAAGGAAACACACTTACGAGACTTCCAGTGTTTGTAGGCACATCATCTCCCCAGAAATGTTGATCCTCCTTCTTCAATGTGGCAATCGGCAACGGAACTCCAGACTACATCCGATAAAAGGAAAAAAAATGTGCCAATAGTGCATTGTCTCTTACATTAAAGAAGAATTGCACACTTCATAATACATAAAACACATAAAAAACATAAGAATTTTCTTCATGGAGTCTTGCCCAAGATGGACTCTTACCCTCGAATGATGGTAAACATTCACATAAAAGTAAGCTTGGATCGCCAGCAATACAAGGTATTGCTAGTTGGGATAGAACAATCCTGTGTAGACTTCCACCCCCAACCAAGGCGTTTTGATTATGGTAATCTTTCTCCAGGCATATAGGGTGTTCCTACCTTCTTTTTTTTAAAATCTATCAAAGTTGCTGTCAGGTGTGTTCCATTCATATAATCCTTAAATGATTCATCTACTACAAGTTCTTCCTTTCTCATAAACTTCCTTTGCTAAATGAGTGATATTGAAGTTGTTCCTAAAAATACTACACTGTTGGCTCTAATGGGACGCTTTATACCAAGTGATTTCAATCATTTTAATAACACCTCAGTCTGCTGAAAGCATACATAAAAACCGACTCTCACATTACCCTAAACCAGTGGTTCCCAAACTGTCCCCCTAGGCTCTCTGGTGTGCCTCAGCCAGGACCAGTGGTAAGCAAGGCGGGGGACTACTTGGTAATAATTTTGGCTTAGGGATGCCTTGAAAAAATTATGGAGACCCTAAGAGTGCCTTGAACTGAAAAAGTTTGGAATCCACTGCCCTAAACATGAACAGCTACTTTGCTTCTTAAAACAGATTATGGAGATCTGGATTTGCGCTGTGTTATCATTTCTTTACCATTTGTATAATTTATAATATCTTGCTAAGCGTCAAAGGAAATATTGGACATTGCCAGAATGTTCACAATAAACATCAAATCAGTACAGCTCTTGCCTTGCTGTTGTGTCCGGTGCAGAAGGGTTTAAAGGACTACTAATAGTCTCACTTTTTATAGTAGCTCACGCCGCTACTGCATCCACAATCAAAGTGGATAGTCATAAATGCATGAGATGTCCCCACATGCCTCTCACTGTAAAGTGCTGTGTAATGTGTAGATGCTTTTACATCTCATAGAACATTCTGAACATTATCTCTTATGTCAGTGATAACATGCTGTTACACTATTTCATATAGTAATGATCTGAAATAATATAAAGGGAAATAAAGATGTATTTATATGTTTCAAATCTTGTTTTTTTGTTGTTTTTTTTAACTAAGAAAACATATTATGAGATAGCATGTAACTATGTACAGGTGAGACAGATTCAAATATCTATACAAAAACCAAAGGATAGTGAATATCTGCACTAGTGTAAAAATACAAAACATACAAAGTATTTATTAGTATTATTAGTTTATATAATATGATTATATGTGCACTTCAGTGATATTCAAAGTTCAGGTTATAGGAAAGGTGTCGTGTCTAATATCATATTAAACCCCTAATCATCAGCAGCTGTCCGGTGCATTCGGCGAAGAGATCACACATTGCATATTTTAGTTATTGAATAAACCTTTGTATGATGCTGGCTATGAAATGCTAATTGACTAAGATGTAACTGGAGCATTGGTGGGAAGAAAGGAGCTCATCCCCTGGAGAGATGACCCCCACCTTTGGATTCCTTAGATTGAATCAGCCTATGACCTGTTTACCCTGGACCCATCTGATGTCTGGACCTATAGAAGCAAGCCACGTCATCTCTATTGTTCACTCTTTAACCCTGACTGTATATATAATCATAGCTGCACCCCCACCACTCTCAGTCTACTCTGACCACAGTTATCTAAACAGATATACTGTCCACTGGGACCCGTGGAAGCGCAGCGAAGCGCATGCAATACGAGCACGGTATGTATGTATCTTTTGGTATTGGCTGTACTGTACTGTATCTTAATATAATAATGTATTGAACTGTTAAACTATTTACATCTGCTAAAATAAATCACTTTGTGCGTTAGAAACACAATACAATCGCTTGGGCAATGCTTATTTGAAAACGATAGAATTACTTTAATACCAGACACATGCTGGAGCATGTTCCTTTTAAGATAAAACATAACGCACAAATTCCTCTGTGTAAAATCCAGTATTAGTAGCGATGTATGCTTACCACATGTAGGTGAAACAAGGGCATGTATAAGAACTGACCGATCTGTACAGATAAGGTGTCAAACGGCCAGTCACCGCAGCTTTTTCCAGACCTCTGATCATCAGACATGGGCCGCGCAACTGGACACGTATCCATGCAGATCCAATCTGTCACCTTTCTTACAGATGTGTATCAGTGTATGTGGTATTGCGCTACTTTGTCGTAGCACAATACAACATGCTGATGCACATCTGTAACCAAAATCAGTGGTAAATACTATCACCATTGGATTTGGAGTTTGGCATTTCTAAAGAACTGTGGACATTTGGAATTCTATTTTCAATTTGACTTTGAAATATCTGTAAGAAAGGTGACAGATTGAATCTCTTTTTTTTTTTCTCACTCTAAGGGCCCGGTGACTATGGTATAATTTGCATATGCAGAGTCCTTATTAACTCTTTGCTCTCTAAAGGGCACCTATACCGTTCTATGGAGAAATATACATTCCTTTGTATTGATTTTTTTTTTAATACATATTTTTATTCTGTGTAATATATTTGACCCAATACTAGGTCGCAACCTTCATTGCTATTGAAGCAATATAATAAAACTATTTACAACCACCTTTAGCACACTTATTTGCGTAATTTGCATTCTTCCCATTTGACCTGAAGGGTTGGAACTCCCCTTACCACACCCCCTGTCCCAAACAGCAGCAACCAATCATCCACCACACCAGGGAGTGCAGATCCCAAACACCCAAAACTCTCTGTACATAGAATGTACATGTATCATCATCACCATTTATTTATATAGCGCCACTTATTCCGCAGCGCTGTACAGAGAACTCACTCACATCAGTCCCTGTCCCATTGGGGCTTACAGTTTAAATTCCCTAACACACACACACATACATACAGACATACACACACAGACACACAGACTATGTGGTCAATTTGTTAGCAGCCAATTAACCTACCAGTATATTTTTGGAGTGTGGGAGGAAACTGGAGCACCCGGAGGAAACCCACGCAAACACGGGGAGAACATACAAACTCCACACAGAGAAGGCCATGGTCGGGAATCGAACTCATGACCCCAGTGCTGTGAGGCTCATTTCCTTATAATGTTTCCTATTCTTAATTTATTTCGTACAGTTATGTATAAAAATTTAATTTTATTTTGTGATCACTTATTTTTTTCCTTAAAATGCCAGCACACTCTGGAGGGTTGTACATTTCATTACTTAAAGACTTAAAGGTGTCTTTCCCAAAACAAAGGTTACGGTCTGTGCTAACTGCAAGCTCTGGTTGGGTAAGGGGCTGTAACGGGCTCCAGTGTTTGTGCAATTTGGTTGCTGGACGGGTGACAAAGTTAGAAGTCAGTAGTGAATACCACTGTGTTTAGGAATTGACCACCACTTGCCCCAAGGACAGCTGGGAGCCCCACCCCTTACCTAAGACACAGAGCAGCCGCATCACACCTGCTTGTCTCGCTCTGGCATCTCCTCTCCTGGGCTCTGCGCCTCACTAATCAGAGCCAACTATGAGACATCACTTGTCAGAGTGGGGAAATCCGTTCCACCCCACCTCTCAGATGTGCAGCAACCCATACATGGGACAAGGAATGCCCACAGGCAGCAGACATATACTGTTTGTCACGTTATCATTATGCAATACCTTACCATGTACATGCTTTCCCGGGCTGTATTCATGTATGTACCATTATAACCAGAGATGTTCACTGACCCCCGTGTTTTGGTTTTGGATCTGGATTAATTTCGTGTTTTGGGTTTGGCAAAACCGCCCTCACGTGTTTTGGTTTTGGATCCCGATTTTTTTTCTAAAATCGCTATAATTTTTTTTGCTAAAATCACATAATTTGGCTCTTTTTTATCCATACATTATTTTAAACCTCAATAACATTATTTTCCAGTCATTTTTTGTCAAGTGACAAGAGCACTGCTGCCCCTCCTGTTTCTGTATGAACAATGGCACTGGAGAGTGACAATAACACTTCTACCCCTGTTTCCATGTGAGCAATGGCACTGAGCAATGTCACTGGAGAGTGACAAGAACACTGCTACCCCTGTTTCTGTGTGACCAATGGCGCTGGATCTCTTGGGAAGACAACAATGACGTTTTGCCTCGATTCAGATCCGAGGACGTGCGAAAGTAACGAGCCAACTCGCAAGATTACTCGGATCCCCTAAGTTCGGATAGGCTCGGTTTTCAGAAAACCGAGCCTGTGCATCTCTAATTATAACTAGCATAGCAGTCACTATACCACAGACCAACTAAGGTAAAAGAGCATGATGATCACAGCTCAGTTATGAAAGAATCCATGTGTGTTTTTCAATAAAACAATTACCAAACTGCAGATTCTGCTTGACGTGTCAAAGCACAATTTAACCCCAACACTGATGATGGGATTAATTTTGAGATGACTATTGTCTGTACCCAACCTAAATTAAATTATTATTATTATCCTTTATTTGTTGGGTGCCACAAGGTTTCCGCAGCGCCGTACACAGTACAAACAGTAGTACAAAACAGGGTGACAAAGTACCGAACAATAAACACAAAGTACCAATGCTTCAGGAACTCCAGGAAGACATTTGGAGTAAACACAGAGCAGAAGAACCGGTATGGAGACAGGAGGGGAGGGGAGGGGGGGGGGGGCCTGCTCATAAGAGCTTACATCCTAAGGGAGGGTGAAACAAAAACAAGCACGTAAGGGAGCCAATGAAGCTGGAGGAGAGGAGAGAGGGAGAACGAAAAGAGTGGATGAGGGTTAGGTGGCTGGTTGGTAGGCTTTAAGGAACAGGTGGGTTTTAAGTGCCCGTTTGAAGGAGCACAGGTTGCGAGAGAGACGGATGGAACGAGGGAGGTCATTCCAGTGTAGGGGGGCAGCTCGGGAGAAGTCCTGGATTCTAGAGAGGGAAGAGGTGATCAGAGAGGAGGAGAGGCGACATTCATTGGCCGAGCGCAGGGAGCAGACCGGAGTGTAGGTGGTGAGGAGGTTAGAGATATAGGGGGCAGTAGACTGGGAGAGAGCTTTGTAAGTGGTGGTGAGGAGTTTGAAAAGGATCCCGTAGGGGAAGGGGAGCCAGTGAAGGGCGTGGTAGAGAGGGGAGGTAGAGGAGGAGCGGCGTGAGAGAAAGATGAGTCGAGTAGCCGCATTGAGAACGGAGCAGAGGGGGGCAAGATGGGAGAGGGGGAGGCCAGTGAGGAGAAGGTTGCAGTAATTGAGGCGGGAGATGATGAGAGAGTGGATGATTGTTTTGGTGGCATCTTGAGAGAGGAAGGGCCGGATGCGGGCGACAGGCTTGGGCAAGGGATTGGATGTGGGGGGCTAAGGAGAGAGAGGAGTCAAGAGTGACACCTAGGCATCGGAGTTGGTTGACAGAGGAGATGGTAGTGTTATTGACAACAATAGAGAGGTTGTGATGGAAAGGGAGTCTGGCAGGAGGGAGTATGAATGAATGAGTATGTCCATTCATTCATTTCACTCTTACTGCTTCAGTGTGGCGTTGCATCCTTCATAGTGACTGTTCGAGCCGGACATGCAGCTGCTGTTTCTCCCTGAAATGATTGCTTAAATTAAATGAATGAGTGTGTCCTTTCATTCAAACTGCTTCAGTGCGGCATTGTATCCCTCCTGGGGACTGTTTGAGCCAGGCTCACATCTACTTTTTCTACTTGAAATGATTGCTAACTCCAGCAAGAAGATATTCCACTCAAAGTATAGCTACTTATAGCTAAATTGTCGTTCCAATTCTGCAGAGTGCACTTCATTTATATTGTATAATTTTTTTATTCTTTTTTTGTTTTTTACCAAAACATGATGTCATCAAAAGATACCATATTATAATTCTTTTATGGAACTTATTTATACATACATGAAGGGAACAATATAATCAGAATATATAATACAGAAACTAGGGTCTATGCAATTGAATGAAATTCATACTGTGTCAGATGCTGGTCTGTTTAATATTGCCATTTAAAACCTGCAAATTATATTAAGAGCCCAACTCCACCTCACTTGACCACAGTTTTGGTTTCCCCTAATTTCCTTGAACAATAATTCAATCTGATGACATTTTTAATCTAGTGATAATCTCTCTATATTTTTAGGTAGCATATTCCATTATAATATCATCTATATCATAAGTGTAATTGTAATGAAATAATTTATTAAACAGTGATAACCAAAGCACTACTTAAAAGAGAACAGTCCATATTATAACTAAAGAATCTGATGGTGCGTTGGTTAACATTGTCTCACAGATTATTTGCATGGAGTTTGTATGTTCTTATGTTTGCGTAGGTGTCATGGTCTCAAGCGATAGCAGGTCTTTACGATGCGAATCCTAGGGTCTGCACAGTTTAACGCTACACCAACAGGGCGCGGAGTCTAGCGAGCAGACGGTGTTCACCAGGAACTGCCGCAAAGCAGTATGGTCTTAGCTGCGTCTTGCTCGCAGGTCGTGGCCCCTGCTAAAGTACTGAGCGAGGCCCTCTTGGGAAGTTTGGAGACCAGCAGATAGGATAGCAGGTATTTGAATAGAATGTCAGCCTTGCAGACGAGTAGGGTAGCAGGTACGTGAGTAGAGTGTCGGCTTTGCAGACAAGTAGAATAGATAATTGGTACCTGAATGGAGTGTCAGCTTTGCAGATGAGTAGTAGCAGGAACATGAGGAGAGTGTCAGCTCTGCAGACAAGTAGAAACAAAGTAGCCACGTCTAAGGTACCCAAAGGCAACTGAGGAACAGGCACTGAAGGTTTGCAGGAAGTGCCTTTTTGTATTAGGCGCCAGGATTGCTTGGCCAATAGGAGAGCAGCCATAGTCTTCATAAGTTGCGGGTCTGCTGCCAGACCCGAATCCAAGATGGCGGCGCCCGGGATGGAGCGGACCACCGGAGGCAGGTAAGTTTGCCGGGGGTCGGGTGAGCTGCCCGATACCCCGGCGGGTGACAGTACCCCCCCCTTTAAAGACGGGCACCGCACGTCTACTGCAGGGTTTTGTAGGAAACTTTTTATGAAATTTCTGCACCAGGCGAGGAGCGTGAACATCGGAAGCACGAACCCAGGAGCGTTCCTCAGGGCCGAAGCCCTTCCAGTCCACCAGGTATTTTAGGCCGCCTTTACAATACTTGGAGTCTAGAATTTGTTCAAGTTCGAACTCCTCCTCCTGATGAGCAGTAGGGATGATTGAAGAAGACGTTGAAGAGAATCGGTTGATCCTAAGTGGTTTCAATAGAGAGGCATGAAAAGAATTGACAATACGGAGAGAAGTTGGTAGACGTAATCTGAAGCAAACTGGATTAATGACTTGAGAGATGGTATATGGACCAATAAACCGCGGAGCCAGCTTCATACAAGGAATTTTGAGGCGTATATTTTTGGTGGAGAGCCACACCCGATCTCCAACTTTAAAGACAGGGAGTACCCGACGTCTCTTATCAGCAGCCAATTTGTATCGTGTAGAGGACTTTTTGAGACATGATCTTACTTGAGTCCAAATAGAGAGAAAGTTGCAGTAAAGTAGGTCTGCAGCAGGCACCTGGGTGGGTGGGAGAGGTGTGAATTTAGGGAGAGAAGGGTGATGCCCATAAACCACCAGAAAGGGAGACTTGGAGGTGGACTCATGGAAGGCATTGTTGTGAGAGAATTCAGCCCACGGTAGGAGATCTACCCAATTGTCCTGGTTAGCAGAGGAGAACATTCTGAGATAAGTCTCTAACTCCTGGTTCACCCGTTCAGTCTGTCCGTTAGATTGTGGATGGTAGGCTGATGATAGATTCAGCTTGATTCCCAATAGTTTGCAGAGGGGCCTCCAGAATCTGGAAACAAATTGAACGCCACGTTCCGATACTATTTCGAGAGGACAGCCGTGCAGACGTAATATCTCCTTAACAAAGTGAGATGCTAGGATGGGTGAGGAGGGCAGACCAGGAAGTGGGATGAAGTGGGCCATTTTAGAGAAGCGATCGACCACGACCCAAATGACTGTACAATTCTTGCTAGATGGAAGATTGGTTATGAAGTCCATACTGATATGGGTCCAGGGTACCTGAGGAAGCGGCAGAGGTAGAAGTTGACCGGCAGGACATTGATGAGAAGACTTGCTTTGTGTACAGGTACTACAGGAAGAGACGAAGTCCTTGATATCAGAGTGTAGACTGGGCCACCAATAATTCCTGGACACTAATTCTGTGGTTTTGCGGATGCCTGAGTGACCAGAGAAAATGATAGAATGGAAGTGTTTCAGGAGCTTATGGCGGAGTTTAGGAGGTACAAAGGTTTTCCCAGCAGGAGGAACAGGAGTCTTGAGCTGCGTAGCAGACACCAGACATTTAGGGTCCAGGATAGGATAAGACGGTTCATCCTCAGAGAGCACGTGCGCAGGAAACGCACGGGAGAGAGCGTCAGCCCTTTTATTCCTATTCCCAGGCTTGAAGGTAATCCGGAGCTCAAAGCGGGAAAAGAACAAGGACCAGCGTGCCTGTCTGGGGCTTAAGTATTGTGCAGTTTGGAGGTATAGAAGATTTTTATGGTCGGTGAAGATTGTAACCGGGTGTCTTGCCCCTTCAAGAAGATACCGCCATTCCGTCAGGGCCACTTTGATTGCCAGCAACTCCTTATCCCCTATGGCGTAATTCTTCTCCGCTGGAAGGAACTTTCTTGAATAGAAGGCACAAGGGTGGAATTGACCTTGGGGAGATTTTTGCGAGAGCACTGCTCCAATGCCCACGTTAGATGCATCAACCTCTAGAAAGAATGGAGAGAAGGAGTTGGGTTGCCTGAGAATAGGTGCTGAGGCAAAGGCTTTTTTAAGGAAGTCGAAAGCTTCTACAGCGGTTGATGGCTAGGATTTAGGGTTGGAACCCTTCCGTGTAAGAGCCACAATGGGTGCTACAATGGTGGAATAGCCCAGGATGAAGCGCCTGTAATAATTGGCGAAGCCAAGGAATCGCTGGATAGGTTTTAAGCCCAATGGAAGGGGCCATTCAAAGATTGCCTTCACCTTGTCTGGGTCCATTTGTAGTTTAGAACCGGATACGATGTAACCCAAGAATGGTATTTGGTCGAGTTCGAAGGAGCACTTCTCCAGTTTACAGAACAAGTGGTTTTGACGTAGCCTGGAGAGGACTTCTGCCACATGGAGACAAGGAGATGCGAGGTTAGAAGAGAAGATTAGAATATTGTCTAAGTATACAACGACACAAACATAGAGCAGATCTCTGAATATTTCATTAACGAAACTTTGGAATACAGCAGGTGCGTTGCATAGACCAAATGGCATTACTAGATATTCGTAATGACCATCACGTGTATTAAATGCCATCTTCCACTCGTCTCCCCGGCTCTGATCCGAATAAGATTATAGGTGCCTCTTAGGTCTAGTTTGGTGAAGACACGAGCCCCCTTGATCCGATTGAAGAGCTCAGTGATGAGTGGGATGGGATAATGGTTCTTTATTGTTATAGCATTCAATCCACGATAGTCAATGCATGGCCTCAATGATCCGTCTTTTTTTTCCTCAAAGAAAAGCCTGCTCCTGCAGGGGATGAAGAAGGTCTGATAAACCCACGTAGAAGATTCTCCTTAACATACTCTGACATAGAGGAGGTCTCAGGTAATGATAACGGGTATACTCGACCTCGTGGAGGAATCTTCCCGAGCAGGAGTTCAATGGGACAGTCCCATGAGCGATGAGGTGGCAGATGTTCAGAGCGAACTTTATCAAACACATCCAGGAAGGAATGATAGTATTCGGGTAGAGTTGTGGATTGAGGTGAAGTAGAAATGGCTTGGAGAGGTTGCACTCAAGTGAGACACTTCTGGAAGCACACAGGACCCCAAGAGAGAAGTTGAGAAGTGGACCAATTTATCTAGGGGGAGTGTTGCTGGAGCCAGGGTAGGCCCAGGATGATGGGAGTCGTGGTAGAGGGAAGCACATGGAAAGTCATTTCTTCACAATGAAGTGCTCCAACTTGCAAGATGATAGGTTTGGTACGAAGATCCACAGTACCATTAGCAATTCGGAAGCCGTCGATGGCGGTGATGGAAACAGGAATCTCCAATGGCACCGTTGGTATGGAAGCCTGTGAAACCAAAGAAAAATAAATAAAATTCCCAGCTGCTTCTGAGTCCAGGAGGGCAGAGGTACGAATGGGACCTGAGGGCCCGTAGAGGGTAACAGGGAAAGAACAGATATTGGGAGTTTTACTGGAAGGAGAGGTTTTGGAAAGCCCTAATCTGACCTCTCCAGAGCAGGTTAGGGTCTGGCATTTCCCGGCCTCTTGGAGCAGGAGTTCAAGAGATGTCCTGGATCAGCGCAGTATAGGCACAGCTTGTTCTTGAGCCTCCTATCACGTTCCTCTGGGGTCAGACGAGAGCGCCCAATTTGCATGGGCTCATCCTCCGGCACCGGATGGGAAAAGTGAGGTGCAAGTCTAGTCGTGTATGCCGGGAAGCATCCTTCTCAGAGGACCTCTCGTGGAAATGAAGGTCCACCCTGTTGCAAAGCGAAATCATAGCTTCAAGTGTGGAGGGTAATTCCTGTAAAGCCAAGGCATCTTTGATTTTATCGGATAGGCCCTGCCAGAAGGTAGCTACTAAAGCATCATTGTACCAACGCAGTTCAGATGACAATGTTTGAAATTGGATGACATATTGAGCCACCGAGCAGTAACCTTGACGAAGGCGGAGGATGCTAGATGCTGCTGAGGTGACTCTTCCAGGTTTGTCAAATATTCTACGAAACGCTGCTATGAAAGCAGCACTATCCGCCAGTAGAGGATCATCACTTTCCCAAAGGGGTGAAGCCCAGGCTAAAGCCTGGCCTGATAGGAGTGATATGAGATTAGCCACCTTGGACCGCTGAGTGGGAAAGTTCTGTGGCTGGAGTTCAAACTGTATTGAACATTGATTCAGGAAACCCCGGCATAATTTGGGGTCCCCGTCAAACTTAGAAGGAGTTGGGAGGCGCAAAGTAGAATTGAAGGGAAGAGGGGCGACAGGTTCCGTAAGATTTGCCACTTGGACAACTGGGGGTACTTGGAAAGAATCGAGGCGAGCAGCAAGGCTTTTGAATCCTTGTAGAAGCTGTCGCTGAATCGAATCCTGTTGCTCCACTCGGTTAAGTAAATACTGTAACATATCTTTCGCCAAGGGTTCCACATTGGGATCCGTCATGGTAAAGAAAAGTTTGGCCTGTTCCTACTGTCACGGTCTCAAGCGATAGCAGGTCTTTACGATGCGAATCCTAGGGTCTGCACAGTTTAACGCTACACCAACAGGGCGCGGAGTCTAGCGAGCAGACGGTGTTCACCAGGAACTGCCGCAAAGCAGTATGGTCTTAGCTGCGTCTTGCTCGCAGGTCGTGGCCCCTGCTAAAGTACTGAGCGAGGCCCTCTTGGGAAGTTTGGAGACCAGCAGATAGGATAGCAGGTATTTGAATAGAATGTCAGCCTTGCAGACGAGTAGGGTAGCAGGTACGTGAGTAGAGTGTCGGCTTTGCAGACAAGTAGAATAGATAATTGGTACCTGAATGGAGTGTCAGCTTTGCAGATGAGTAGTAGCAGGAACATGAGGAGAGTGTCAGCTCTGCAGACAAGTAGAAACAAAGTAGCCACGTCTAAGGTACCCAAAGGCAACTGAGGAACAGGCACTGAAGGTTTGCAGGAAGTGCCTTTTTGTATTAGGCGCCAGGATTGCTTGGCCAATAGGAGAGCAGCCATAGTCTTCATAAGTTGCGGGTCTGCTGCCAGACCCGAATCCAAGATGGCGGCGCCCGGGATGGAGCGGACCACCGGAGGCAGGTAAGTTTGCCGGGGGTCGGGTGAGCTGCCCGATACCCCGGCGGGTGACAGTACCCCCCCCTTTAAAGACGGGCACCGCACGTCTACTGCAGGGTTTTGTAGGAAACTTTTTATGAAATTTCTGCACCAGGCGAGGAGCGTGAACATCGGAAGCACGAACCCAGGAGCGTTCCTCAGGGCCGAAGCCCTTCCAGTCCACCAGGTATTTTAGGCCGCCTTTACAATACTTGGAGTCTAGAATTTGTTCAAGTTCGAACTCCTCCTCCTGATGAGCAGTAGGGATGATTGAAGAAGACGTTGAAGAGAATCGGTTGATCCTAAGTGGTTTCAATAGAGAGGCATGAAAAGAATTGACAATACGGAGAGAAGTTGGTAGACGTAATCTGAAGCAAACTGGATTAATGACTTGAGAGATGGTATATGGACCAATAAACCGCGGAGCCAGCTTCATACAAGGAATTTTGAGGCGTATATTTTTGGTGGAGAGCCACACCCGATCTCCAACTTTAAAGACAGGGAGTACCCGACGTCTCTTATCAGCAGCCAATTTGTATCGTGTAGAGGACTTTTTGAGACATGATCTTACTTGAGTCCAAATAGAGAGAAAGTTGCAGTAAAGTAGGTCTGCAGCAGGCACCTGGGTGGGTGGGAGAGGTGTGAATTTAGGGAGAGAAGGGTGATGCCCATAAACCACCAGAAAGGGAGACTTGGAGGTGGACTCATGGAAGGCATTGTTGTGAGAGAATTCAGCCCACGGTAGGAGATCTACCCAATTGTCCTGGTTAGCAGAGGAGAACATTCTGAGATAAGTCTCTAACTCCTGGTTCACCCGTTCAGTCTGTCCGTTAGATTGTGGATGGTAGGCTGATGATAGATTCAGCTTGATTCCCAATAGTTTGCAGAGGGGCCTCCAGAATCTGGAAACAAATTGAACGCCACGTTCCGATACTATTTCGAGAGGACAGCCGTGCAGACGTAATATCTCCTTAACAAAGTGAGATGCTAGGATGGGTGAGGAGGGCAGACCAGGAAGTGGGATGAAGTGGGCCATTTTAGAGAAGCGATCGACCACGACCCAAATGACTGTACAATTCTTGCTAGATGGAAGATTGGTTATGAAGTCCATACTGATATGGGTCCAGGGTACCTGAGGAAGCGGCAGAGGTAGAAGTTGACCGGCAGGACATTGATGAGAAGACTTGCTTTGTGTACAGGTACTACAGGAAGAGACGAAGTCCTTGATATCAGAGTGTAGACTGGGCCACCAATAATTCCTGGACACTAATTCTGTGGTTTTGCGGATGCCTGAGTGACCAGAGAAAATGATAGAATGGAAGTGTTTCAGGAGCTTATGGCGGAGTTTAGGAGGTACAAAGGTTTTCCCAGCAGGAGGAACAGGAGTCTTGAGCTGCGTAGCAGACACCAGACATTTAGGGTCCAGGATAGGATAAGACGGTTCATCCTCAGAGAGCACGTGCGCAGGAAACGCACGGGAGAGAGCGTCAGCCCTTTTATTCCTATTCCCAGGCTTGAAGGTAATCCGGAGCTCAAAGCGGGAAAAGAACAAGGACCAGCGTGCCTGTCTGGGGCTTAAGTATTGTGCAGTTTGGAGGTATAGAAGATTTTTATGGTCGGTGAAGATTGTAACCGGGTGTCTTGCCCCTTCAAGAAGATACCGCCATTCCGTCAGGGCCACTTTGATTGCCAGCAACTCCTTATCCCCTATGGCGTAATTCTTCTCCGCTGGAAGGAACTTTCTTGAATAGAAGGCACAAGGGTGGAATTGACCTTGGGGAGATTTTTGCGAGAGCACTGCTCCAATGCCCACGTTAGATGCATCAACCTCTAGAAAGAATGGAGAGAAGGAGTTGGGTTGCCTGAGAATAGGTGCTGAGGCAAAGGCTTTTTTAAGGAAGTCGAAAGCTTCTACAGCGGTTGATGGCTAGGATTTAGGGTTGGAACCCTTCCGTGTAAGAGCCACAATGGGTGCTACAATGGTGGAATAGCCCAGGATGAAGCGCCTGTAATAATTGGCGAAGCCAAGGAATCGCTGGATAGGTTTTAAGCCCAATGGAAGGGGCCATTCAAAGATTGCCTTCACCTTGTCTGGGTCCATTTGTAGTTTAGAACCGGATACGATGTAACCCAAGAATGGTATTTGGTCGAGTTCGAAGGAGCACTTCTCCAGTTTACAGAACAAGTGGTTTTGACGTAGCCTGGAGAGGACTTCTGCCACATGGAGACAAGGAGATGCGAGGTTAGAAGAGAAGATTAGAATATTGTCTAAGTATACAACGACACAAACATAGAGCAGATCTCTGAATATTTCATTAACGAAACTTTGGAATACAGCAGGTGCGTTGCATAGACCAAATGGCATTACTAGATATTCGTAATGACCATCACGTGTATTAAATGCCATCTTCCACTCGTCTCCCCGGCTCTGATCCGAATAAGATTATAGGTGCCTCTTAGGTCTAGTTTGGTGAAGACACGAGCCCCCTTGATCCGATTGAAGAGCTCAGTGATGAGTGGGATGGGATAATGGTTCTTTATTGTTATAGCATTCAATCCACGATAGTCAATGCATGGCCTCAATGATCCGTCTTTTTTTTCCTCAAAGAAAAGCCTGCTCCTGCAGGGGATGAAGAAGGTCTGATAAACCCACGTAGAAGATTCTCCTTAACATACTCTGACATAGAGGAGGTCTCAGGTAATGATAACGGGTATACTCGACCTCGTGGAGGAATCTTCCCGAGCAGGAGTTCAATGGGACAGTCCCATGAGCGATGAGGTGGCAGATGTTCAGAGCGAACTTTATCAAACACATCCAGGAAGGAATGATAGTATTCGGGTAGAGTTGTGGATTGAGGTGAAGTAGAAATGGCTTGGAGAGGTTGCACTCAAGTGAGACACTTCTGGAAGCACACAGGACCCCAAGAGAGAAGTTGAGAAGTGGACCAATTTATCTAGGGGGAGTGTTGCTGGAGCCAGGGTAGGCCCAGGATGATGGGAGTCGTGGTAGAGGGAAGCACATGGAAAGTCATTTCTTCACAATGAAGTGCTCCAACTTGCAAGATGATAGGTTTGGTACGAAGATCCACAGTACCATTAGCAATTCGGAAGCCGTCGATGGCGGTGATGGAAACAGGAATCTCCAATGGCACCGTTGGTATGGAAGCCTGTGAAACCAAAGAAAAATAAATAAAATTCCCAGCTGCTTCTGAGTCCAGGAGGGCAGAGGTACGAATGGGACCTGAGGGCCCGTAGAGGGTAACAGGGAAAGAACAGATATTGGGAGTTTTACTGGAAGGAGAGGTTTTGGAAAGCCCTAATCTGACCTCTCCAGAGCAGGTTAGGGTCTGGCATTTCCCGGCCTCTTGGAGCAGGAGTTCAAGAGATGTCCTGGATCAGCGCAGTATAGGCACAGCTTGTTCTTGAGCCTCCTATCACGTTCCTCTGGGGTCAGACGAGAGCGCCCAATTTGCATGGGCTCATCCTCCGGCACCGGATGGGAAAAGTGAGGTGCAAGTCTAGTCGTGTATGCCGGGAAGCATCCTTCTCAGAGGACCTCTCGTGGAAATGAAGGTCCACCCTGTTGCAAAGCGAAATCATAGCTTCAAGTGTGGAGGGTAATTCCTGTAAAGCCAAGGCATCTTTGATTTTATCGGATAGGCCCTGCCAGAAGGTAGCTACTAAAGCATCATTGTACCAACGCAGTTCAGATGACAATGTTTGAAATTGGATGACATATTGAGCCACCGAGCAGTAACCTTGACGAAGGCGGAGGATGCTAGATGCTGCTGAGGTGACTCTTCCAGGTTTGTCAAATATTCTACGAAACGCTGCTATGAAAGCAGCACTATCCGCCAGTAGAGGATCATCACTTTCCCAAAGGGGTGAAGCCCAGGCTAAAGCCTGGCCTGATAGGAGTGATATGAGATTAGCCACCTTGGACCGCTGAGTGGGAAAGTTCTGTGGCTGGAGTTCAAACTGTATTGAACATTGATTCAGGAAACCCCGGCATAATTTGGGGTCCCCGTCAAACTTAGAAGGAGTTGGGAGGCGCAAAGTAGAATTGAAGGGAAGAGGGGCGACAGGTTCCGTAAGATTTGCCACTTGGACAACTGGGGGTACTTGGAAAGAATCGAGGCGAGCAGCAAGGCTTTTGAATCCTTGTAGAAGCTGTCGCTGAATCGAATCCTGTTGCTCCACTCGGTTAAGTAAATACTGTAACATATCTTTCGCCAAGGGTTCCACATTGGGATCCGTCATGGTAAAGAAAAGTTTGGCCTGTTCCTACTGTCACGGTCTCAAGCGATAGCAGGTCTTTACGATGCGAATCCTAGGGTCTGCACAGTTTAGCGCTACACCAACAGGGCGCGGAGTCTAACGAGCAGACGGTGTTCACCAGGAACTGCCGCAAAGCAGTATGGTCTTAGCTGCGTCTTGCTCGCAGGTCGTGGCCCCTGCTAGAGTACTGAGCGAGGCCCTCTTGGGAAGTTTGGAGACCAGCAGGTAGGATAGCAGGTATTTGAATAGAATGTCAGCCTTGCAGACGAGTAGGGTAGCAGGTACATGAGTAGAATGTCAGCTTTGCAGACAAGTAGAATAGATAGTTGGTACCTGAATGGAGTGTCAGCTTTGCAGACAAGTATAGTAGCAGGTACGTGAGTAGAGTGTCAGCTTTGCAGACGAGTAGTAGCAGGTACGTGAGGAGAGTGTCAGCTCTGCAGACGAGTAGAAACAAAGTAGCCACGTCTAAGGTTACCCAATGGTAACTGAGGAACAGGCACTGAAGGTTTGCAGGAAGTGCCTTTTTGTATTAGGTGCCAGGATTGCCTGGCCAATAGGAGAGCAGCCATAGTCTTCATAAGTTGCGGGTCTGCGCATGCGCAGACCCGAATCCAAGATGGCGGCGCCCGGGACGGAGCGGACCGCCGGAGGCAGGTAAATTTGTCGGGGGTCGGGTGAGCTGCCGATACCCCGGCGGGTGACAGTAGGATTCCTCTTTCCTCCCACAGTCAGAAAAACATACTGGTAGGGTTAATTGGCTTGTGGCAAGTGTGTGGTAGTTATTTTGGATTATAAACTCCAATAGGGCATGGGCAGATGTGAGTGATTACATATGACTGCTTGCAAAAGGTAAAATGCTTTAAATCATTTGGGAGAAATAGTTTTTATTATACTTTAATGGGAAATGTGTTGGGATTTCCTACATCATCATTTATTTCTATAGCTCCACCACTTCCGCTGTGCTGTACAGAAAATATTTGTCATTCACATCAGTCCCTGCCCCATTGGCACTTACAGTGTAAATTCCCTAACATACACATAGACTAGGATTTATTTTGTCAGCAGCCAATTAACCTACTAGTATGTTTATACAGTGTGGGAGGAAATCCATGCAAACACGGAGAGAACATACAAACTCCATACAGATAATGCCCTGTTTCTGAATGGAACGCGTGACCCCAGCACTGTGAGGTAGAAGTGCTAATCACTGAGCTACCATACTGTTCCGTCAAGTGGTTTCTTTCACACAATGTAATGAAATGCACAATTAAACAGCACAACAGCTAAAGCATCTTTATTCCCCAGGTATATACATGAGTTGCTAATGCTCTCCTCCCCTCTGAACCTCAGCTTATCTTACTTGTACTTCACATCTGTGCAACTGTGTTTTTTTCAAAGAATCTAACAGGATTATGTTATTTATTGATATAATGTCAGGCTGCTAATCAGTGAAGCATATTTTATGACCCCTTTATGGATGACCCCTTTATGGATTTTTTTTCTCTCTAATCTGGCTAAGGCCAATAGGTTTTTTTTGTTTTTTAAATCCGCTGACCAATTAGCACAGATGTAGCTAGTTTGTATTAGGGGTGTGCACCGGGCACTTTTAGTGTTTTGGGTTTTGAGTTCTGATTAGCTTGAGGTTTTGGGTTCTGATGTATTTTTAAAAAAAACATAAAAAGCGCTAAAATCCATTTTTTTTTTGTTTTTTACACTCCTACGCTATTATTAACCTCAATAACATTCAATAACAATCATTTCCACTGATTTCCAGTGTATTTGGAACACCTCACACTTCACAATATTCTTTTTAGTCCAAAACATTGCAGCGAGGTAGCTTTCTGGACTGCGTAGTGGAGTGGGCCCTGTACCCAATTTGGTACCGGGGCCACAATATATCACCCTCAACTGGTCTGAATTCTACTGCACAGCTGCCTGCTCCTACATCCTCTGCAGCATATACAGGGTGTAGTTCGAGCGCGTCAATTTCTCTTGTTTTTGATGATGACAGGTCATTTTCATTAACTTTGGATTTGCCCCCAACACTGAATGTAGTTTAATATCTGATACGCATCTATCTGGACTGCGTAGTGGAGTGGCCCCGGTACCCAATTTGGTACCGGGGCCACAATATATCACCCTCAACTGCTCTGAATTCCACTGCACAGATAAAAACAAAGAACATAGTATTAAAAATGGCAGTTCCCCTTTTTTTGGAACTACAGAAACAAAGAACGTAGTAATAGAAATGGCAGTTCCTCTTTTTTGGAACTACAGAAACAAAGAACGTAGTAATAGAAATGGCAGTTCCTCTTTTTTGGAACTATAAAAACAAAGAACATAGTAATAGAAATGGCAGTTCCCCTTTTTTGGAACTACAGAAACAAAGAACGTAGTAATAGAAATGGCAGTTCCTCTTTTTTGGAACTATAAAAACAAAGAACATAGTAATAGAAATGGCAGTTCCCCTTTTTTGGAACTACAGAAACAAAGAACGTAGTAATAGAAATGGCGGACACCAGACGCACGTCTAAAACCAACATATCTGTGCCGGTGACACATGGCCTGCAGGAATATCTCTGAAGGAGATAGAACTATGCCCCAAAGAGCACATAATGCCAAAAAAAGAGTTGCAAGATGGAATTGTCCTTGGGCCCTCCCACACACCCTGATGTTGTTGAAATAGGACATGCACACTTTTACAAACCAATCATTTCAGCGACAGGGCCTACCAAACTACTGTGGCTGAAATGATTGGTTTGTTTGAGCCCCCACACAAAAAAAGCTATTCATCACTCCCTGTACAAACTAAACTGGCTCTACTGAGGCAAGATGTCGTCCTCATCCTCATCCTCTGATTCCTCTCCCCCTTCAGTGTGTACTTCCTCATCCTCACACATTATCAATTCGTCCCCGCTGGACTCCACAACCACAGGTCCCTCTGTAGTATCTGGAGGCCTGTGCTGTACTTGATTGAGGAATTGATCATTCATTTTTATGAACATCATTTTTTCAACGTTCTGCGGAAGCAACCTCCTTCGCCGCTCACTGACCAGGTTCCCCGCTGCACTAAAAACTCTTTCCAAGTACACACTGGAGGGGGGACAACTCAGGTAAAATAGAGCCAGTTTGTACAGGGGCTTCCAAACTGCCTTTTTTTTCCTGCCAGTAACAATATGGACTGTCTGACATGTCTATTTGGATGGTGTCAGAAAAATAATCCTCCACCATTTTTTCTATTGTGACAGCATCCAAAGCAGCGACAGTAGACATCTCTGCAATGATTGGCAGGTCCTTAAGTCTGGACCAGATGTTGTCTGCTTTCGGGTCTTTTAGGAAAACTGAGCTTTTTCCTCGCAGCCTTAGGTGTGGAAGAAAATGAAGGTGGAGCTGTTGGCATGTCACGGTCCTCTTCAGAGGACAATTTCCTGACCAGCAGGTCTGTGCACCTCTGTAGACTTGTGTCCGCCGGAAACAGACACAACATACGCTTTAAACCGAGGATCAAGCACGGTGGCCAGAATGTATTCCTCTGACTTTAAAAGAGTGACCACCCTCGGATCCTGGCAAAGCGTACGAAGGGCTTCATCCACAAGAGCTACATGCTTGGTGGAATCGCAATGGTTTACCAGCTCCTCCCTCACTTTCTCCAGCTGCTTCTGCAACAGCCTGATCAGGGGAATGACCTGACTCAAGCTGGCAGTGTCGGAACTGACTTCTCATGTGGCAAGTTCGAACGGCTGCAGAACCTTGCACAACACGGAAATCAGTCTCCACTGCGCTTGACTCAGGCGCATCCCCACTCCTTTTCCTATGTCGTAGGTGGCTGTGTAGGCTTGAATGGCCTTTTGCTGCTCCTCCATCCTCTGCAGCATATAGAGGGTGGAGTTCCAGCGCGTCACAACCTCTTGTTTGAGGTGATGGCAGGGCAGGTTTAGCCTTTTTTGATGTTGCTCGAGTCTGCGGTAGGCACTGGCAGAATGCCGAAAGTGTCCAGCAATTTTGCGGGCCACCGCAAGAAACTCCTGCACACCCCTGTCACTCTTCAGGTAATGCTGCACCACCAAATTAAAGGTGTGGGCAAAACATGGGACGTGCTGGAAATTGCCCATATGTAATGCCCGCACAATGTTACTGGCGTTGTCTGACACAAATCCCCAGGAGAGTCTAAGTGGGGTAAGCCACTCCGAGATTATTTCCCTCAGTTTTTCTAAGAGGTTGTCAGCGTTGTGCCTCTTACTAAAACCTGTGATACACAACGTTGCCTGCCTTGGCACGAGCAGCCGTTGTGGAGATGCTGCTACTGATGCAGCTGCTGTTGTTGTTGCGGAAGGCAATGCATCTACCCATCTACGACTGTTGGACTGTCAACTGTTTGGTGAAAGACGTAGCGGTCTTACGACTTCCCCTCTGGGAAGATGACTGACTACCAGCAGCAACAGCAGCAGTGGCAGTAGTAGGCGTACCGCTGCAGGATTCCTCGGATGAATCCCGTATTGAAGAGGACTCAGTCTGGCTGGTGACATGGCCTGCAGGACTAAATCTGATGGAGATCGTGGAGGAAGTTGACGAGGAGGGTGTTGGTGATATGTATCCAACAGGACCAAGGGATTTAGGTGTCCCTGGACTGCTGACGGTCCTAGCCACAGGTCCTGATCTAAACACTGAATTATGAAGGTTCTTCAGGTGACGTATAAGTGAGGATGTCCCTAGGTGGCCAAGATCCTTACCCCTGCTTATTTGAGCTTTACATAAGCTACATATGGCCATATATTTGTTGTCCGGATTCGGATAAAAATAACTCCAGACAGAAGAGGTGGATTTTTTGGTCTTCTGACCAGGCATGACGATGGGCTTTTTCATCCCATGGACAACAACTGTTTTTTCCCCTGGTGGCTCATTTATAATAACCACATCAGCATCCTCCTCGTCAAGTTCCTCCTCAGCGCCAGCTACATCAATATCCTCCTCCCGGTGTACAACATTCACACCTTCATTAGCCAAATCTGTAACTGGACTGTGGGTGATCCTTCCACCATATGCAGAGGGCGTGCTGGAAATGGTTGAAGGAGCCACCTCTTCCCGTACAGTGATGGGAAGGTCAGGCTTCGCAACCACAAACACCCTTGGACTCGCTGGACTTGGACTAGTTGTTGATGACAGCTTAAATCTCTTAAATTTGTTAGAGGGGGGGAGGAGAAGTGTTTAGATCCATGGGTGAAGCTGAACCACTAGTCATGAACACGGGCCAGGGCCTAAGCCGTTCCTTGCCACTCTGTGTCGTAAATGGCATATTAGCAAGTTTACGTTTCTCCTCAGATGATTTTAATTTTCTTTTTTTGCTAATTTTTGGGAACTTTGGGTTTTTGGATTTTACATACCCTATACTATGAGATTGGGTATCGCCCTTGGCAGCCGACGTTGATGGCATTTCAGCGTCTATGTCAATGTCTTGACTAGTGGCAGCAGCTTCAGCATTAGGAGGAAGTGAGTCTTGATCTTTCCCTACTTTATCCTCTAAATTTTTGTACTCAATTATATGCAGCACAAGAGAGCGTACCCCTAAACCACACACACTATGGGTCTACACAAACAATGAACGTAGTAATAGAACTGGCAGTTCCTATTTTTCGGAACTACACAAACAATGACCGTAGTAATAGAACTGGCAGTTCCTATTTTTTGTGAACTACAGAAACAATGAACGTAGTAATAGAACTGGCAGTTCCTATTTTTTGGAACTACACAAACAATGACCGTAGTAATAGAACTGGCAGTTCCTATTTTTTGGAACTACACAAACAATGACCGTAGTAATAGAACTGGCAGTTACTATTTTTGGAAACTACACAAACAATGACCGTAGTAATAGAACTGGCAGTTCCTGTTTTTTGGAACTACACAAACAATGACCGTAGTAATAGAACTGGCAGTTCCTATTTTTTGTGAACTACAGAAACAATGAACGTAGTAATAGAACTGGCAGTTCCTATTTTTTGGAACTACACAAACAATGACCGTAGTAATAGAACTGGCAGTTCCTATTTTTTTGTGAACTACAGAAACAATGAACGTAGTAATAGAACTGGCAGTTCCTATTTTTTGGAACTACAGAAAGAATGACCGTAGTAATAGAACTGGCAGTTCCTATTTTTTGGAACTACACAAACAATGACCGTAGTAATAGAACTGGCAGTTCCTATTTTTTTGGAACTACACAAACAATGACCGTTGTAATAGAACTGGCAGTTCCTATTTTTTGGGAACTACAGAAACAATGAACATAGTAATAGAAATGGCAGGTCCTCTTTTTTTGGACTGCAAGAATATATTGCTCTATAATATTTTTTATACTTTTTCAATAATTTTTTTATATTTTTTTAATCTTTTTTTTAAAATATTTTTTAGAGATTTTTTTTTTAAGATTTTTGGCTGCTTAAAAAATTGCTATGGACTTATCAGAAACAAATACAGGACAAAAGCACCACTGGACTCAGCAGCACAGACACTGGCCAAAGCACCACTGGAATCAGCAGGACAGAGCACTGGAAAAAGTACTACTGCACTCAGCAGGACAAAGCACCACTTGACTAAATAAATCAGCAGGACAGAGCACTGGACAAAGTACTAATGCACTCAGCAGGACAAAGCACCACTTTAGTAAAGTTATCAGCAGGACAGAGCACATCAACCTCCCTCTTCACTAACTACAGGGAGAATGAAGATGGCGGCCACGAGCGGGGCATTTATGAGATCCGAGTCTCTCTCTGATATCTACTATTTAACTTACTACTTCTGCTTTCCACAAACACTCTCAACTTCACTTTCTCATCACGTAACTCTCCTGCCCTCTTCACTGCTATCCTGCCACTTGTTCCCTCTTCGACACACTATTTTGCCATTGCCTTTGTATCTACTGCTCTTAACTCTCCCATTATTGTACTACACTGCTTTTGCCATTGTACTGCTCTGCCATAACTTACTGTGCCAAAATATTACCATGTATGCATCCTAAGTCTCATGTCTGCCCACTCCCCATCATTCTCTGTGTCCATGTCCCTTGTCTTATGCTGAATTGTTTTTGTATGTCATGTGATTTATTCTGTTAATTGCATTTATTATTCTGCTTGTCTATACCCATTGTTCTTATTTACATGTGCTTATGTGTTCTTAAAATGTTTTCTTCCTGATATCTTGTATTTTTGCATATTTGTCACAGTTAACTGTTTCAGATGTTCAAACAAAATAGAATGTAAGACAAAGAAAACCGGAATAAACACAATATACAGTTTTTAAATGGTCATTTTATTTATTGAAGTAAAAAAGTTTTCCAACACATATATCACCCATGTGAAAAATTAATTTCCCCTAAACTTAATAACTGGTTGTGCCACCTTTAGAAGCAACTACTACATCAAAATGCTTCAGAAAACTGGAGATCAGTCTTTCACATCGCTGTGGAGGAATTTTGTCCCACTCTTCTTTGCAGAATTGCTTTAATTCAGTCACATTGGAGGGATTTCGTGCATGAACTGCCAGTTTAAGGTCCTGCTACAGCATCTCAATAAGATTTAAGTCAGGACTTTGACTTGGAAACTCCAAAACCTTATTTTTTAGCCATTCAGAGGTGGGCTTCCTCTTGTGCTTCGGATTGTTATCTTGCTGCATAACCAAGATGCGCTTGAGCTTAGAATCATAGACAGGACTCATTTTTGCCAAAAGGTTACATTTTTGACTAATCAGAACATTAGCCCAAAAGGCTTGGGGGTTATCAATCTGTTTTTTTGACAAATGTGAGACAATCCTTTATGTACCTCTTGGTTAGCAGTGGTATTCACCTCTCCCATGGATACGATTTTTGCAGTCTCTTTCTTATGGTATAATCATTAACACTGACATTAACTGAGATGAGATGAGTTCCTTAGATGATCGTGTGAACTCCTATGGCCTTCATGAATGGTCGTTGATGCGTTGTTGAAAGTATTTTGGTAGGCTGGACACTCCGGGAAGATACACCACTGTTCCAAGTTTTCTCAATTTAGATATAATAGCTCTCACTGTGGTTCGCTGATTTCCCAGAGCCTTAGAAATGGCGTTGTAACCCTTTCTGGACAGATATATTTCAATAACTTTCTTTTCATCTCTTCAGAAATTTCTATTGATCATGGCATACTGTGCTGCTTGTTGAGACATTTTAGCCAACTTCACATTGCTGGAAAGGTTCTATTTAAGTGATGTTTAGACTTAACGGGACCAGCAGTAATTAAGAGTGATTTGATCTAGTCTAATGGAATCCAATTATCAATTTAATTTCATTCATTGGTTGAATGAGTAACATTCTATTACTATTTCATGCAGGATCAGTTGGTGTTTGGTGGTGTTTAAAAACAGTTTGGACATCCAAACTGTATGTATTTTAACAATGCAATAGCAGGGTTCTCACGTGTGGTACTAGTTCCCAAAAGGTATATTAGATAGATTCAAGGGGTACTTTCACCAATGTGAGATACTCCAAATAATTTATAAGTAATAAAATGTTCAAAATGGAATGGGAATTCTTTTAAACATATAAATACATAGTTCATTACTTGGCAAACCTGTAGACATATTTGGAAGTACTTGGAATAAACATGTCTATATATGTTTCAAGAGGGAATGTTGGCTAATTTGATACACAATAAAAGGGTACTTGGTGAATATTTACCATCATTAAGAGATACAAATTACAAAAAGTTAGGTTGTTTCCTAATTATTGTCTTGGTTACTCTTGCTGCTGATAGCAAATTACAAACTGTTTTCCTGTTATGTTTATCAAGCCTATCTAGATAAAAATACCAGGGTTGAAGCAGTAACTGTGTGTCAGATTTTGGGATACAAAAGTCTTAACTTTTTTCCTGAAACTTAAATAAGAAGACAGTGCTGCTGAATATGTTTGAATGATATAACTATAAACTATAGGCAATTTCTTTGATGGTCGTAGAAACTGAGCTTTTCCTTGCTATATCCCAAATTCTTTCACACTTTTTGATTTAGTTTTTTCTAATTAATATTCTGTTTCCATTTATGTGTTGATCTTTCTCCATTATAGCAATCAAATATCATCTTTCAAAAGGAGAGTGGGCTGGGAAACCCAATTTAAGTTAGAGAACATTATAAAATACTGCTGTGGAATGAAACAGAATTGCTCAATTATGGGGTTTAGATTTGTACCTAGTCCTTTGCCTGAGCGATTTTAACCCATGTGGGGACACTCCAGACACATGTCTCTACAATGGATATGATTGTTCTTGTTTTTTTTATGTAATGTTTCTTTATTGAGTTTTGTATAGTTTGCAAAAACAACAATACAGAACAACAGACTTAAACAGTGTCTGTGAGAACAATCTACATCAGATGTCACAAGGTATAGAAAAATACAGTACATTGCACCAACTTAGAGAAGGAAGAAAAGAGGGGGGAAGTAAGTGAAAGAGCACCACCCAAAGCCCGGAGGGGGGGGGGAGAAATGGGAAGGAGTATAATTCCTGGAGTAAGCTAAAGTCAGCAGGTTAGACCCGGTGAGCCAAAGTCTTTAGCAGGGATGAATTGTTTTTTATATGAGATCATATTTCTATTATTTATGTGTGGTAGCTATAAACATATCTACATTGTTAACTTTTTCATAGTGTTTTTGTTTAGTCAATTTCAAAGACTTCTCAATATGATGGGCTAGATTCAGACCTGAGTTTGTCTTTTAATTTTCACCTTGTGTCGCTTACCTATTCCTTGCATAAATAAAGCATCTTTTTTTCCTTCCTGCCTTCCTAGTATTCTCCAATTTGCTTGGTGGGACTCCTTATGGATGTAGGCTTACCAATTTCCAAAAATTTACAAGTGCCTCCCGATGGCATGATGGCAAATCAGTCCAAAAGATGCAGCACCTGATCTGACTGATTTGGTTAGTGGACAAAGGATCTCCTCTGGCGCTGATAGAGTAGAACATCAGTCCAAATTCTTCTCCAAGAAAATCACACAGCAACAACTGCGATGTCCCTTCAGGGTTAATCTCCTGTGGTTCCCAAGGGTTGTATTTCTACAAGCAAATGCATAGAGATTAATATACATATCTAGTTTGTAAAGCACAGACATATATGCCAGACTTGGAGACATTTTAGATTATGTTGTCTTTTTACATTGACCCATGACCCCTCTTAGTCTGAAGAATGATTCTGTTCATACAATATTAGACCTGGTTCAGGTCAAGGCAGTGGCGGATCCAGGGGGGGGGGGGCGATCGCCTAGCAGGGGCTTGCTGCCGGCGGCTGCACACTATGTGCAGATCCGTTCAGCAGAGACACAATCAGAGCAGCCGGGCAGGACTCTCTCCCTAACTCTCTCTGCTGAACGGATCTGCACATAGTGTGCAGCCGTCAGCAGCCTTAGCTGTCAAAAAGGGGGCAGGGCTAAATCACCCCCCCCTAAATCGCCCCCGGTACAATTAACTTCTGGATCCGCCCCTGGGTCAAGGATTATATTATAGGTGTTATTCTAGAATAAGGGTTGCTTGAGATTGAGTATTAACAGCTAGAGATAATAACCCTGCTAAATCTGGTTATTTATTTTTGTGATTAGTTTTCATGGTCCACTGTTCTGATTTTGTTGAAAATGTGTAATCTTTTGCAAGAGGTGAGATTCTTTTTGGTACATGAATAGAGCAGGGTCCATTTGTTTACAGCTCTGTTTCATCTGGCTGCTTCTATCTTCTGCTTCTGAAGGGTGATCAATTTTCTTTCACTCATGGGTCGATGGACTGCCAATTGGTTACCTGAGGAAGAGGGGGCACACAGTGCATTGCAATTTTGCTTTAGGTATTTTTTTTTAATGTATTAATTGCTTTCTTGTCCTGTTAGTTCTACCAATGCTGGGATTACTTTCCTCACAAGGCTAACAGCTGGGCAACCGGGACTTAACCACAGAGTCTGTCAGCACACTACATCAGGTGTGGCTACCAGTACAAGTAGGACCACCTCCTTTGGTGCAATGATAAGTAAAAAATAACAAGTAAAAGTATGGCCCTGGAGAGTTTTAGCTTTATAATGAAAAAATAACAGAGCACTTGTCACATTTTAATGGGTCTGTTGTATCCCCACTGTCTGCTTCGGTTAACTCCACCCACATGGAGGCGTGGAGTCTAACAAGGCAGAAGGGGTTCGCCAGTTTTGTGGAAGTCAACCTGATTGACATTATATTGACTGTTTCATCAGCAGCAGCTATTTATATAGTACCAATAATTCAGCAGTGCTGACAGAGAACTCACTCACATCAGTCCCTGTCACATTGGAGCTTACAGTCAAAATTACCTAACACACACACAAAGACTAGGGTCAATTTGATAGCAGCCAATTATGGTTAATATTGTGTCAATTAAGCAATACAATATTGTTATATTTTATGTGGCCAATTTTGTTCTTTTCAGAATGCAGCTGGAAGGGGTCAAAGGTTTACATGATCTGAACAGATGTATTCTTAGTGCAGAAGGACAAACTTATTTACCTTTAGGTTTAAAGGACAATGAGAAAGGTCAAGCTACATAAAGTGAAGTGAGATTTACGGTGCCAACAGTTAGAACAATCTTGATGTATGTGGCGTCTTTATCTCAAGGTAGCCAATGTTTACTAGAAACTTCTTACCATATTAGGAAACTGTAAATAAGAGTATAGATAATCACATTGTGTAAGATATGTTGTTAAAATGTACAAAAACTTGTATTTGTATGCACAAGATCACACTTTCCCTGCCTAAGAGGTGTCCCCATCTGATGTGAATGCAATGAAGACTTCATACTTGCTTCAGAAGACTTTGAAAATACTTAGTGCATCAATACCAGGGACCCCTGCAAGGAAGTATGCGGCTTCTGCCCCTCAGATTGCAGTTCTCTAAATAGGTCCTAAGCTGGAGCAGGTGGAGAGCTGTCATGAATTTACCTGTTCCCCGCTCCGCTGCGATGTCTGGCAGCTGTGTCTTCTCGGGCGGTTCAGCGATTTCCTCTGATCGCGCCCCCGCACTTTCGGGTTCTCTCAGCGGCAGGTCATGTGACTCCTGGGAGGGGAATTCAAAACTCTATATCTTCTCTGCTCTGACACGCTATCTGTGTCAGAGCAATGTGTTTCCTGTTCCTGGCTACCTCTCCCTGTGTACCTGATTCCTGTGCTCCTGCATTCTCTCAGACTCCTGTGTACCGACCTGGCTGCGTCCTGACTATCCTTTGGCTTATCCCTGGCACCGTGTATTGGACTGATTTCCTGTGTACCGATTCGGCAGTGTTTCTGGCTATTCTCTGGATTCCTCCCTGGCACCGCATATTGGATCATCTCCTGTGTACCGACCCGGCTGTGTATCTGACCACCCTTGGACTCATCTCCAATACTAGGCATACGACAGATACCGTGCACCGAACCAGCTTCCGTTCCAGACCACCAGACCCTGGATTTCACGGTTAGTGTGCTTAATTACTTGCACCACCCTGTCATATTTTCCGCTGTCTATCCATCACTTAGTACCTTTTCCTTACATCAGTAGGCTAACCTGGGGGCCGCGACCTGCGGTTCTTCGGCAGCAAAACCCATCCTACCTTGCGGTGGTTCTTGGTGAAGACCGGGAGGCCGTTCGACTCCGCGCCCTAGGTAAGCCTGCGAAAATACTGACTAAGGTACCTGAACCGTAACAAGAGCGCTGTGAAAGTAGGGACCCTGAGAGAAATCTGGAGTGGTGCTACGTCAGGATACCTGGGAAGGTAAAGGGACCGAAGACCCAGGTAACCAAAGAATCACACAGACCAAAACACTGAAGATGTTATCCAGAGTTGTTGTCTATTAACAGTCTCACAGAGGAACATTTCGCAGTTACTAATTACCTGTCCAGACAGTGTATCTGGTGCACACCACGGAGGAAGCTGAGTTTGGTTTCTATCAGAAAGCTTGTAACACGCTAGAGGAGTATGTGAATGGAAGAGTCATATCCAACTCCTGGTTTCTGGTGAGTGTTTGTCAACCGACTAATATCTATCCATTGTGTGCATTTGTTGAGTTTCTGGGGGTGTGAAGACATTGCACTCCATTCACGATCGATCCTCCCGCTGATGCTAGGAAAGAAAGTCTATACTGTCGTCATATATACACTTCCACCCTTTAAGGATTTTTTTCATACTGAATTGAAAGAGATGCCACTCTAATGGACGAACTATTTTTTTAATAAATGACTAGCAATACTCACAATACCTTGGTTGGTTGATAATGCAACACAGTCTCCATTGATGAAAATATAGGGCAATTTTGTTAGTATTATCCTGTATGTTGTTTGTTTTTTATTATGTTTATTGGCTATATTAGATGTTTTGTGTTTCAATAAAACTATTTATCTCTAAAGGTTTGATACAGTGAATTACTATGATATAGGTATTAACTGTGCAGTTTATTTTTTGT
Organism: Mixophyes fleayi; assembly: GCF_038048845.1. Classification (NCBI taxonomy): domain Eukaryota; kingdom Metazoa; phylum Chordata; class Amphibia; order Anura; family Limnodynastidae; genus Mixophyes; species Mixophyes fleayi. Next base: position 41,255,802 of record NC_134412.1, read on the forward strand.
TTGTACAAAATAAAGCAGAGAACAAACCTGACCAACTTGCATCCTAAAGTACATACTGGAACTGGGACTGTAGAGGGGGATGAGTTGGGATTAATCGATAACCCCCCCCCCCCCCTGGTTATTGGAAAAGTCTAGGGGGTAAATATGTCAGGCTGAGAGTTTTCCGGCGGGTTTGAAAAGTGGAGTTGTTGCCTATAGCAACCAATCAGATTCTAGCTGTCATTTTGTAGAATGTACTAAATAAATGATAGCTAGAATCTGTTTGATTTTTAAAACCCGCCGGAAAACTCTCAACTTGATACATTTACCCCTAGATCTGCCACTGTATAATGCTAGACTCTATCATACTGCTTGCAATAATCCACTAAAATACCAGATATCACCTTTCTGCCAGCTCTACTTGCTACAATATGATACATTCCATTTTACATATGAATAACTCATTGTCATTTCTATGTTCACCAATTTACTGTATGTACATGGAATCTATACATTCAACACGATCTGGCTTTGTGGGTTTTTTGACTGGTATAACTATATATCGATCTGCCTCAATGCTAAAACCACTGGCAAGTGAAGTGAATAACATTGATTATCTCATTACAATGACACTTATCAAAGAGTGAGATATATTAGGCAGCAAGTGAACAGTCTTGAAGTTGATGCGTTGGAAGCAGGAAAAATTGGCAAGTGTATGGGTCTGAGTGACTTTGACAAGGCCCAAACTGTGATGGCTACACACCTGGGTCAGAGCATCTCCAAAATGGCAGAACTTGAGGGGTGTTCCCGCTATGCAGTGGTTAGTACCTACCAAAAGTGGTCCAAGGAAGGTCAATCGGTGAACCGGCGACAGGCTTTATGTGCGGAGAGAAGACTAGCCCTTCTGGTCCAATCCCACAAAAGAGCAACTGTTGTACAAATTACTGAAAAATGTTACAGTGGCTATGATAGAAAGTTGTCAGAACACACAGTGCATTGCAGCTTGCTGTGTAACGCAGACTGGTCAGAGTGTCCCTGCTGATCCCTGTCCACCACAGAAAATGCCTGCAATGGACATGTGAGGGCCAGAACTGTACGGTGGAGCAATGGAAGAAAGTAGCTTGGTCTGATGAATCACATTTTCATTAGCATGCTGTGTACGGCCTTGTGCGTGTGCATCACTTACCAGGGAAAGAGATGGCACCAGGATGCACTATGGAAAAAGGCAAGCCGGCAGAGGGATGCTCTGGGCAATGTTCTGCTAGAAAACCTTGGCTCTCATTTAGAAGAGCTTATGCAACCGCACCAGGTAATAAGGTATATCAGCTGCTAAATTCAAACTAGATCTTAAGTAACTCAGGGTATTTCTACATTATATAGCCTGAGAGGTTCACCCACACATATTGAAGGCAACAGTTGCATAAAAATAAGAAAAAGATGTGTATACTGGGGCACTCTGAAAATTCTTATTGAAAATTCAAAAATGTATTAATGATATTTAAAATCTAAGCAAAAACTAGTTCCTGATTGACTTGGCAACCTACAGTGCTGGGAGCGTGGTTTGGACGCCAAACTGTCTGGCTGCATTTTACCAGAGCTCCGGGCTCCGTGTTAGCAAAGTATCTGATTTCTCTTAAATTCCTTCTGCACTCATGATTTAGTCTGCCTCTATTCAACCCAGGTGACTATAGTGCCTTGACAGCTTTTGGTGGGACCTCTGGTCATCATATTTTCATGCACAGGGGGCTGAGGCCTGTCTGACGTGGCAGCAACATATTATCCCTATCTGGACTCTTTTAATGTACCTCTTGGGCACATACCTGAAGACTGTCCGTTGGTGGCGGATGTCACATTGGTTCCGGTTGCTTGCTTTACGTTAGACCCGACTGCACCTGTGTGCCCCTGCGCTTCCCCCTGCTTGCTAACCTTTTCTGAACTCACTTTGCTGTTTGGGACACCCACTCCAGTGTATGCTCCACTCTCTAGGGCTGCCGCCAGCCTCCAGCTTGATCTGCAGTGGTGTATTGGAGTGAGGCCTACCTCCGGTTCTGAGGCCTGGGTACCCAGTATTAACTGTACCAACAAGGAACTACTTCCGTTGGGGGCGTGGCTATGCAATCATAGGCGCTGACTCCAACTCAGGACTATGCTCTGTCATTGTTCAACCACACTGCATCAGTGCACAACAAGTCCTCCACACCAACGCAGGCAGGGCTGACTTTTTCCTGGAGTCAGACACACACTCTCAGGTTAGTGAGGGGTCTCCTCGATATAGCCCTATCCACATGCTGCCGCACACCTGTACATTCCTTATCTCTGCGGACCTTAGAGCAACAGCTTGCCACTCATCAGCCTGGAGTGTTACCACATCTTCCTCTTTGTGCCATCACAGCTGTCGCTCCCAGACTGGAGGGCCACCATGCCATTGCAGCCAGCCCCTGTCTGCTGACAGTTTCCATGTTCACCTAGTCTACAGCCTCAACTCAGTGGACTATGTCTGACTAATGTTGGCCTTGTCACCCATGCGACTTTCTTTGTATTTACAGTCCATGTGCTAAAACAGTTCTTTGATCTCTCTACTTTTATCACTGTCCTGTTGGTCGACATGCTACCCAAGAAGCAAAGATCCAGCACTCTTGCTCCCCCAATTCGCTTCTTGCCAAAAGCTACTTCTAATGCAGAAAAATTGCTGGTGCACCGTGTGGGATCCACCTATTTCATGTCATCGATAGAGGCTGGTCATAAAATCTTGGTGGAATGGCAAATGTCTCCTTCATCCAATCCAGCCTCACAGACATTCCTGCTCTGCACAGAATGGTCTCAAGTGCAAAAAGGAATAGTCACCACTGTGTGCCTTTGCAGGACTGTCTTTGCCTCTGCATTCCACTAGATGAGTATGGCTGTTATTGGTTGCCTTGTGTATCTTACTATAATTTATATGCTTGCCTCTGCTCTAATCTGGTATGCTTCTGTCTGGTATAGTTCTGCTCTCCGGTTGTTACTCTGCTGCTCTTCCTCTGAGTCAGTTGGCAGGGGTTTTGGCTTTCCCTGCCGCTCCACGGAGGGACTGGGGAACTAATTTCTAGACAGATTTAAAGGCAAGACAAATATCGCACTTTACAGTGTGAATGCTATATTACTGTGTTATTATCGTAGATTTGTAAGGCACCATAGTGCTCCGCAGCGCCGTACAGTAGGGAAGACAAGGACATACATCAAACAGGACATATGTAAAACAAGAACAGACAAGGCAGACAAAGTTAATGGAGACATGAAAACAAAGGATATGAAGGACCCTGCTCATTAGAGACCTCACATTCTAATGGGAAGAGGGCACAGCTGAAACAAGAGAAGCAAGTGTGGCTCAGAGTGGAGATTAGGATAGTTGTGTGGCTGTATTAGTGTGAATAGTGTTATCGAGGATAAGGTCACCTCTAAAAACGAGATGGGTTTTCAAAAAGGATCTGTCGATTTGAAGGCTGTGGAAAAGTCTGATTGAGCGTGGTAGGGAATTCCATAAGTGGGGAGCAGCACGGGAGAAGTCTTGTGAGAGGTGGTTATCAGAGATGAGACAAGGCACAGATCAGAGGTAGATCTAAGAGGGAATATAGGGAATATATCTCTGGTAAAACGCAGCCAGACAGTTTGGCATCCAAAACACACATCCAGCACTGCAGGTTGCTAAGATGGTGTTCCATGGGATTTGTCTCCTCTATATATGCTCAGGTTGCATTCTAACATTCTAATGTTTTTGTGTTTCATTTTTATTTGTTAATTTTGACAGTATTTACTAGGTTAAACTCTGACTCATATCCCCAAACTGATTCACCTACAATTTACTGAGGGACTCTCTGTTCCTCTTTCTCACTGGTTATCGCATGGGTGTAGTCCAACAGTTCTACCACCCCCCACATGCTAACTATTTTCCACCTACTCTCCTCTGTGGTAAATACTCTAGCCCCGTTACTCAGGTTAGTTTTGTTTTTTCCTCTTTGTTTTTTTTTGTCTTTTGTCCTTGTCTTTGCCTCTGGCCCCAGTGCTGGATAGGCTGACAAAAGGCTCCATTAGGGGAGGGTTTAACTTCTGGTATCAATGTCTCCACTCTTTTCTCATCACTTCTAAGGTCCCCTCCCTAGTACGATGGGAGTCAGACCTCAAACTTTCCCTTACCCTCCTGCAGTGGGATTAACCACACTGAGATCCATGTTAAACTGGTTAATAGGCTTTTTCTTACCCCTGCCAGGCTCCATGTTATCTGGCCGTCCCAAATAAAATTTTGTTGGTGCCAATGCGCTCAAATAGCTGATATTTTTCATGTTTTCTGGACATGCCTGCTTATACAACCACTTTGGCGGGAGGTATTTGCTTTCATATCCATTGTTTTGGGGGTATCTGTTGACCTGCACCCGGCTGTAGCGCTACTCCACCTTTATCCTTCATCAGTCTCTAAACATGTTCGCTACCTTCTCGTTCATATTTTGGTAGTGACCAGGGCTAATTTAGCCCAAAATTGGAAGACAATTGCTCCCCCTACCCTGGCTCCAATCATTTCTAAGATTCAGTATGGTTTCGAAATGGAGATGATAGACATGTCCTACTCTATTTCTGTGTCACGGAAATCTAGGATACTTGGACCCTGATCTGCCAAATTTGCTAATACTCTTACCGGAGGCGCAGTGTAACGCAGCGGCTGGTCTTCTCCAGGAACCCTCGCAAGAAGGTATGGATATTAGCAGTTTCCGCTACGCATGTCGCGGCTCTCAGGGGAGTACCGCGAGATCAGTGAAGGTCAGCACAAAACCGTAGACTATACCACAGGAATGGTGAGCCATGATCTGCGGACAGCAGGTATTGCCACTGGGATAGAGGAGAGATGATCTGCGGACAGCAGGTATTGTCACTGGGAAAGCGGAAATATGATCTGCGGGCAGCAGGTATACCACTGGATAGCAGAAAGAAGATCTGTGGACAGCAGGTATTACCACTGGAGTAGCGGAGAGCTGATCTGCGGACAGCAGGTATTACCACTGGGATAGCGGAGAGAGGGAGATCCAGAACTTGTTCTCACCATGGATGATGACCAAGAACAGGCACAGAGGGAGAGAGGAAGCTGCTTTAAGTAGTGGGAGGAAGCTCGAGGACCAATGAGAAGGCAGAGGAGGTTTCAAAGAGAAATCATGCACAGACCCAAAACTAAGATGGCGCCCTGCCACAGGGACAGGAAGATGCCGGCGGAGAGGTAAGTGAGCTGGGTCTCGGTTTAGAGGTACGGAAGATCCGGCTTATGACATTCTGCTTTGGAACCTATCATGAAGTGGTTCAAGTGGCATGTGTACGCCATGGCAATGGAAGGGGCAGGTCCTCTCCCTCCTCTTCCATGTCTTTACCCTTAGCCCTGCTTGACTCCCCGTGGGACGACTATTGATCCTCCATGCAATATTTCTTTGATGCACTACGTTATTATAATTTGCACTGAAATGTCTCTTCGTTTTGCATTGTCCCTTCTTACTTTCTGTACCCCATATACTTTGAAAAGTTAGCAGCAGTCTCATTGTTGCCAGATTGTATGGTAGACAATGGTTGCCTTCCTCAGAGACATAGTATGGAGCCGTGGCGCCTGGAGCAGGCTCATGTCTCGACGCCTTTCCGCAGACGGGGGGCAGAAAAATGATCCAATGAATGGTTCCAGCAGTACGATTGGTTGCACTATAATTAAGAAAGGGATTCGCTATTCTGAGTTTCCAACATACCTACGAAAAATGATAGTTCATGATATCATGATATAGAGCTGTCATTTTTAACTATAGGTTTTAAGAACTGGAAAATAGCAACACGCCATTCACTAGAAAATCCAGTTTCATAGGAAATGTGTTGAGTTTGTTTTCAACACAGAAGATCCTGTGAGTGATCAGCTGATAGAAACTCAATGTAAGGAACAAAGAGATGCTCAAACCACTATGTTGACACTGACAGTTATTAGCTCTCTACGTTACTTGACGTGCTGTGGAAATGCAAAACGCTGGCATGAAAACTACAAAGGTAACTTGATGATGTAATAGACAGAGAGAGCACAGGTCCAAAATGAAATTGAGATCATGGCTCACATGGTCCTCCGGGGTAGAATGACATAAGTAAAAATTTCTCTGTGGTTTGCCATCATTGCTGACAACATTACTGATGTAGCTGGCATGGAACAATTTTCTCTGAGTGCCAGAATCATTAATCCGCAATATATTGTGAGTGAAATGTTCCTAAGAAAGTATAATGCTCATGATTCTAAACGGAACACCTTGGCTGTAGTAATCAAAGATATGTTGCTATGGTTGAATTTACAGATTGACAAGCTTCGGTAACCCTGCTTGACGGCACCTCCAATATGTCTGGATGTAAGAAAGGAGTACAGAAAATCTTGGCAAATAAACAACCCAAATCACTGTTTGCACATTCATTGTGCCAACCAGTTCACATATTTGGCACTCCAGCAAGTAACACGTAAGAGAGGAGGCATGTGTGACCTTCTATGCTTGGTGAAAGATTCCTCCAACAACAATATATCATTACATTGTTCTGCTCCTGATCCTGGTGGCTCTGAGTCAGCTCTTTCGAGGTAACTTATTGCCATGTGCCCCACTGGGAGTTCCTTACAGTGTGCAAGAGTCTTCAAAATATACTTAACTATAAGGGTGCCATTTCAGATGAAAGCACTGCTGTTCAAATTTGGTTGGGGAAGCTGTGAAATTTTTGAGACAATGCTTTTTCTGAAAAAAGCACAGGTTTTCAGTCCCTGTGAACAGCTAGCTCATCCCTTGTAGAAACCAAAGCGAACTTCATCAGGTCGTAAAGAAGCTGTGGACCAGGTAGTCAGTGAGCTGGAAGGCCTGCAATCAGAAAAGAAATTTGATCGAATCTACAGTGAGACATGTGAGGAAGCAGAGGATATTGAGTTGGAGTTTCCAGTGCAATCCAGGACAAGATTCCACCAGATCGCCTGGAGCAAATCAACAACCCTACAGCTCCTGAGCACCTCCAGCCAAAGGGCAAATTAAAAAAAGAATATAATGAAATTCTGGACCTTCTGATGACAGCTCTTAAGGATAGGTTTGATCAGGAAGGCCTCAACATTCTAGCAATACTTGAAAGCCTTATCCTTGATGTGCTGCAGGTGGTATTACTCTAGTTGCTCGCCATGACTGTTCTTGCTTCAGCTGCTACATCGGAGCGCACTGTTGGTGTACTTCACTGTCTAAAAAAATGTATCTGAGGTCTACCATGACGCAGAAATTCCTAATGCAGATCCTGATACTTCATGTTCATCAAGAACACACAGCTACGATGAACTTGTACGATGTGTTAAGAGTGTTTGTAATCAGAAATGAAGAGAGAAAACTTATTTTCGGTAAAGTGTTGGAGAAGGTCCTTCATGCTACATTCTGAAGTCATGGTATCTGTTCTAAAGTTGTGAAACTTTTTTTAAATTATAGATTGTCTTAGTATAACTGCTAAATGTTCTTTAATATAGATTGCCTTAGTATAGATTTAATACATATTGATTGATTTGTTTATTTAAAAATCTGTAAGTGTTCCGTTTATAAACATTAAATAAATAACCTCTATTGTTGATGAACAACTACTCACTTTACTTTCACCCTGCATTTCGTGCAGTGCGTCCAGTAACAAGCATGAGATCTAGCAATTTAAATTTATAGCACATACCCTAATCAGTGAGACAGTGACTATAGATTTAAAAATACATCCAATCAAATGAGATTAGACCATCAACAAAATCTAAATAAAAACTATATTAATGACTATGAAAAATGTAAATTTTTAAGATGAACAATTGAATTTATCTCTTTCTAACAGCTATTGTACTAATTGGTAGTTAATAACATTTATTAATGTATAAATACATCTTTATAGTAAAATAAACAACTGAACTGGGGTTTGCCAACCCCTGAAACACTGACAAAAATAAACATAGGATTAGGAGTTTTTATATCTACAGTCACTGATACAACTGTCATAAAAGGAAATACCAAACATGAGAAAAACAGGCTCCAGCCCTATAGTAGTCCTTGGCATTTTGCCTTTTGCCCACCCCCCCCTTCATGAAAGCCTTTGTTCCCACGCCCTGAATGCAATAGCTTTGCTTTGTTACCACTTCTATTTCAGAAATAAAAATGTTATTGATACATTGATATTGTCTCAGTTTAGATTTATGCCTTTCATGTTTAATGCTTATATTGCTCAGTTAATTAATGATTCTGCTACAAATCAAATACTCAAGCCCAAAGAATGATAGCACTAAACAGTTATTGCAGATCCCTGTTAATTGCAACAATCTATTGCAGTCCCAAGGTAAATTAAATAAGTGAAGAACGGCTTCTATCAAGAGCCCTCTATAGGTATCTTATAACTCCTATAGGTCCCTGTTGATTATTATAACTGAAATTGTTCTACCAGTATAAAGGAAATAGGAGTTTCCATCTAGAGCCCTCTCTAGGTATCATATAGTTACTACAGTCCTCTATAAACGGTGTCACTTTTGATTGGTGTAACTGCATTAACTGTACCAATATAGGGGCAATCAGATAAAACCCCAACTGGGAATAATTATTTCTATGCTCTATATTCTACTAGGAATACTAGGCACTCATAATAATTATTTTGATATAATAGATTTCACAAGATTTAGTCTAAGACTAGTTCATTTCTTTCATTCTCCTATCTGGATTTATGGTTGCTGATCCTATAGCTTACTAGCTATAGGATCCCCCACTTAATTCACATGTTTGTATTCAATTTAAGTAAATAGGTGGATCTCTAGACTATTGTATTAATAGTATAACAGAGTATTGTGGTAACAAAGCAACAGGGCCAATGCGCGTTTCGCTAGTTGTAGCTTTTTCATGCAAGCTGAAGGGGCTGTTAATTGGCCATTTATAGTTTGCCGGTCACACCCCCTTTAATGTGTCACTGCTATTTGGCTTATCCACTCTCAGTTATGGCCGTTTTTGATTGACGATTCATTTGTCAAATCAAAGTTGTCAAAACTATATAAATCCCGCCTCTCATTTTCCCACTGGTCAATACTCATTTATAGATTTAATTTGGCATAAGGAATGTAAACAAACAGCGCAGATTCCAGCATGAGTTGTAATATAAGGAAAACATTTATGAGGTAGCAAGTGCATTGTACATAAGTAACCAGCAGATATTAGTCATAATCCCTGTCTCATAAAATCTTCTCATATCGCATAGTGTCATCAAGTGCCCTCTTATTGTTCCTCAGCAGCCATCTGACTAATACCAACATAGTAATATGCATGGAACATTTTTCCACAATAATTATTTTTTCATACATGAAATTATGATTAATAATCTTAAATGACAATTATGAGTACGCCATGTGTACATACATGACAAAATGTACAGGCAAGTTTAACAGGCACGTTAAATTCCATTGAAAGCCAAAGGTTCAGTGAACCAAGTAAATATTTATAAAGTGAAAAGTGTTAGATGTAATATCCTATACCATATATCCTTGTGTCTAAAATATAAAGTGAAATCAATGCATTTCTTGTGATAGAAAATTATATATAAAATTATGAATATGTGCCCGTGATTAACAACCATAAGTATAGTAGTAATACATATATACGAGGTATGGCTATTAAATAACTAGACTGATTAAATAACTAACCTATATTTATTGGTATTACAAATGTAATGTTTGTCCCCTTCAATATAGTCCCCATTTGCACTAATACATCGTTGTAGTCTTGTTTTCCACTGGTCGAAGGCATGAAGCAAATCAATTTCTGTCTCGTTTCAACATATCTGCCGTTTTCTTCTTTACAGCATCAACTGACTCAAAATGTGTCCCTTTAAGCACTGATTTAAATTTTTGGAAAAGATGAAAATCTCAAGGTGCTAAATCGTGCAAATATGGAGGATGTTCAAGTGTAGTAATGTGTTTGTCGGTCAAAAACTGCATCAGAGAAAGTGCTGTGTGAGCAGGCGCATTGTCCTGGTGAAGAAAGAAACCATTTTTCCACAGCTGCGGCCGTTTCATTCTGACTCTTTCGCTCAGCTTTTGCAAAGCTTCCTTATAATAATGCTGATTAACTGTTGTGCCTTCTGGAACCCAATCTTCCAAAATTACACCCTTGATATCGAAAAAAACAATGAGCATTGCTTTGAATTTTGACTTGCTTTGACAAGCTTTTTTCATTCTTGGTGATGGTGTTTTCCAGTGCATTGACTGTCTTTTGGTTTCAGGACCGTACTGGAAGATCCAGGTCTCATCACAAATGATTACTTTATGAAACAGGTTTGGATCTGTGTCAAGTTGCTGCAGAATGTCAACACAACATTCCTTGCAATGTTCTTTTAGCTCTGGTGTGAGAACCCTTGGGACCATCTTTGCACAAACTTTCGTCATGTTAAGATCCTCACGCAAAATTTTCCATACAGTGTCTTTGTCAATGTTCACGGATTCAGCTATCATTCGAACACTAAGTCGGCAGTCTTTTTGAAAAATCTGACTGATTTTTTCTAAATTTTCTTTGGTTCTTGAAATGCAAGGTCGCCCAGGGCGTTCATCATCTTCGACATTCTCACGTCCATTGCCAAATCTTTTGTGCCACTCAAACACACGTGCACGAGACAGGCGGTCATTCCCATAGGCCGTAATAAGCATTTGAAAACATTATGTTGGTGTTTTGTGCAATTTTACAAAAAATTTCCAATTGACACGTTGTTCAACTTTTAAACTTTAAGCATTTTTTCGGCACTCTACAGAAAACACAACCAAATTAAATGGAGACTCACAATCAACTGAACGTCATAGAGTGTTGCAGCTAGTCATGCAGGTTCAGACCAGTTCAATGTTACTAGGTATGCAGTTATAACCGGTTCTGACTGCTTTGTTTAATAGGTGGAATCACAGTCTCGTTATTTGATAGACCTAGCTCGTTTGTGTGTGACTAAAAAAATCTCAACAATACATTGTCTAATAGTCAGAAGTCAGTGAATGTGGATAGTGGGCCACTATGGCACTTATCTCATACATCTTTAGAAAGGTAACAATTAGGGTATGAGGAATGTGAGGAAGTATCATCATATAAAAGACTTGATATTAAGTGACATTATTATTTTTACTTTGTTAGGCTAGATACACAATTGCCCGATGAGTGCATGAAAAACCTCCAATCAACCGACATACGACTGTTCTGTCAGATATTGTGTTAGTGTGTATACACAATGATCGAAACTTGTCCCAAAGTGCCGATCATTGTTTGATTTGGTTGGTCAGACTGTTAGATATTGTCATTCCAATCAGCTTCCAATCCTGAAGTGTATATGCACTCACATGACTGTTGGCCAATAGTGGATCTCAGTGTGAGTAGTCTCATTAAAATTTGAAATGATGAAGCATTCAAAGCAAAAAAGATATGTCCTGCAGTTTAACCTGTCTGTGTAAAAATATTTCATAAACCTCTGATGCATACAGGAAGATATTATTAAACCGACAGTATTAGGCAATATATGTTAACTATAAGATATGTTTAACAGAAAGATTAATTGATGCATACAGAAGGATGCTTTGTAGTCCAACATATTTATGCAATAAAGAGATCATCTGAGGGGAAATACCAGTTGTAAAGCGCTACGGAATCTGCTGGCGCTATAAAAATAAATGTTGATGATGATAAAATAGAACTCAAAGTAAAAAACGGTTACATTCTTCTGCTGCAACATTTGTATATCGCAGCAGTATTTCTGTGGATAGCTCATTAAGGTTCAAACGTGCCAGAAATAGTTAAGAATGAGTGACCCAAAGAAAATTAATATAGTAGGAGAGTGAAGGAGAGGACTGATTACTTGACATTTCATTATGAATAGATCTTAGCATTATCTATGTCATGATAACCCTGCTATTCTGATATTATGTAACGAATAAACCACATGAATAATTATGTCACTATGTATATGTTTTCATTTACCTGCAATGTCGGCTTGCGTGTTGGAATGGCTCAGTGTGTGATAACAACTGTATCTGTGGCTATATATGTCACTATTATTGTGTGGATGTCATGATTTAACACTATTTAGTCTGTAGACTTTGAACTTGGATGTTTTTGTCGCTTGTCGGACCGGATAACACAGTCTGATAATATGACAGGACACAGATCCCTCTCACTAACAGTCTGATGATATGATGGGACACAGATTCCTCTTACTATCAGACTGGTAATAGGACAGGACACAGATTTCTCTGACAGCATCACCCTCTGCATCCTTCTCCTTCACTGCAGCTCATTGCTAGTGTAGAGACAGCGCAGCACGGCATTCTGACAGATACAATGTCCATGCTGTGCATTCTATTTCTGCAGCATACACGTTAGTCATATAGAACCTTCCATGTAGAATGTATAAATTCTTCCAATATTCAGAGGTGTTGTTTGAGCAATCTGAAAGATTAAAGATAAGAGTGACAGATGAAAAACTGATTACAAAAATAAATCTTCATTTAGTAGGGAAGGGAAAAATACTAATTTTCTTTCTCATAATAAATTCAGTCCCCTGAAAGATTTACAGACTTTTTTTTTTGGAGAGGACTCTTCATTTCAAAAGGCTCAAATAACAAAAATAAAATCTTTAAAAGGGGAAAAAGAACAGGAATAAAGAAATGTAAGGAAAAGAAGAATACATATATAATGAAGATTTCATTGTGATAGGGAATGTTTAAATATATAATTTAAGTGATCATAACTTTAATATATATATATAAAATAAATAATTTGAAAAAAGGTTTGAAATTTTCTCCTACCAGTAATATCAATTTGAATTATATATAAACATACAGAAATTTTTATGTAATGTGAAAGTCAAATAATTGGATGAAGTTGTTCTAAATTAACAAATATAAATTGTAATAGTTTTCTGTGCGATTAGTACGCTAAGTCATAACAGGGTTAATAACGAAATTGCACGGTAGAACAGCACACACACTTACATTTACATTTGTAAATAGTACACATTTAATAAAGTTCCAACTCACATAAGTTTATTAGTAAAACTTAAAGGTTATGTATACAAAGATAAATCTACATTAAAGGTATTTATGGTTCAGGTCCTAAGAAATGTATGGTGTTTGGGCTTATATCATTCCTCATTTCACCAGTAGAAATACGGTGTTAACAGCATAGCGATTGCACTTAGAGATCGCTAGTTATGAATAAAATAAGATTGATACTCTATAATACTGTAAGCAGCACATGTTTATAGGTTGGTTTAAACTGGATTAGGTCAGTTCCCTCAGGCACAATATGTGCACGTCTGTTGGACATCATCACTGATTTTTAACTCAAACTGTTTATAAGCAAGTCTCTGGGCCAGTATTAATTCTTTCTTCCTGACTGCAGACTACAAGACTAAATCTGGACCTGGGCCCAGGGAGCTCTGACGTAATGTATTCGGATATATTTTCCTGTATATTGTTATACCTTTTATGCATTATCATAGCTATCTTTTGCTATTAAATCACTTTGTGCTTTGGAACCACATTAATCGCATCGGACAATATTTATTGGTAGCAACAAGATGAACCTTACAGTAAATTAACATTAAAAATATATATTTTTTTTAAAGAAGGTACATTAACTTCCAAAGATAATGCAATATCCCCACCTTGTTCAACGCAATTTAAAATTTGAACCCTATTCATGTGTTATGCCACAGGAGTAACCAATTAGTCAGGATTCGCAGGTTGCGGTCCCTAGTGAAGCCCCCTGATGTGAGAGGTGAGCGATGGAGAGGCTGCGATAGGATGGAACCAGTATGCGGGAAACAAGCACAACTGAAGATGCGGCTCAGAGAGGGAATCCAAACGTGGTCAGTATAGCCAGGTCTGGTACACAATCGGGCTGCGCAGTACAAGGGGAGTAGAGAAGCCAGAGTCAGAAGGGAAGCCGTGGTCAGATGCCAAAATGCACAAATATATGGTACTGTAGAGAGATCCAAATTATGTAATCAAGGAAGCCGGGTCATACACTGGAGGACAGAAGTGCAAACACAGGAACACAGGAGCAGACTGAACACAGGAAACAGAGAGCAGGTCAGATGCTGACAGGGACTGTTGCTCTGACACAGATCATGTGAAGAGCTGGATTAAATAGCAAAGCAGATTTGAATTCCCCGCCTATGAGTCACATGATCGCACTGCCAAGAGCCAATACCCGGAAGTCAGGTTGCACACTCGGCAATAGCACGGGAGCCGGAACGAGGATGGGTAAGTATCTTACATTACCTCCTCCCCAAGGGGTGACCACTGGGCACCCTTAAAGGTTTATGAGGGAATTTTTTATAAAAACGCTTGAGAAGAAGAGTTGCATGGATGTCTTTGGCAGGAATCCAAGAGAGTTCCTCTGGACCATAGCCTTTCCAATTGAACAGGAATTGAAGAGTACATCTGGCAATACGGGAATCCAGGATCTCATTGACCTCATACTCTAATTGAGCTTGTACCAAGTCTGCCGGAGGAATCTTCTTATGTTGGAAGAACTTGTTGATAATAAGTGGTTTTAACAAAGAAACGTGAAAGACATTGGGATTCTTCAGGGTAGAAGGTAGCTTTAACCTAAATGCTACGGGGTTAATAAACGCCGAAATCTCAAAAGGACCAATAAACCGTCGGGCGAATTTCCTGGTTTAAACTTGAAAATCAAAGTTCTGTGTAGATAACCACACCTTGTCCCCTGGAGAAAGTTAATACATTTCTAACAGGAAAAAGAAGAAAAGGGGGGAGGACAAGCCTAGTTCTATCGCACCAGTGAGTCAAGCATATCCCCATTGATTCCTATTTCATGGCAAATCCCAAATGGTGCCATAATTAAGAGGGTGCAACCTATCAATATAGTGATTCATAAACAAAAAAAAAGGGAAAGAATGTATTAGGTGCACTAATGCTTTCAAATAGCTATGATTCTCGTGAGATCTTTTATTAAACTTAACTTTTATTAGCTGTATTAATTCACCAAAATATTAAAAAAATTCACATGAACATAACAACTGTGTGCTTAAAATCCGCTGGATGAACTGTTAGGCATATATTCTGATGTCCTTGGGAATTAGCTGTAAATAGCAATCAGAACTATTGTTTTACGAACCCCTGGAGAAAGTGCTGGCATGGGGCGTATTTTCCTGTCAAAAATTTGTTTGCTACGTGTAGAGGCTTGATTCAAGTTCTGCTTCACTTGTGCCCAACGTGAAAAACAATCTTGAAGAAGGGAGTCTACGGCAGGAACTCCAAAAGCGGGTAAATCGAAAAAAGGAGGAAGTTTGGGATGGAACGCTTAGAGACCGCAAAAAGGCAAAGTAGCGGTAGACTCATGAGACTGGTTATTATGAGCGAACTGCACCCAAGGTAATAAGTCGACCCAATTATCATGATTGACAGAAATATAACATCTAAGGAACTTCTCGGTTAGTTCTTTCCGTTAGGCCATTAGTCTGCGGGTGGTAGGCAGATGAAAAATTAAGCTTAACCTCGCAGAGGTGGCAAAAAGCTTTCTAGAATCTCGACACAAACTGGGTACCTTGTTTAGAGACTATCACATCCAGACATCCGTGTACTCGAAAAATCTCCCAAATAAAAAGGTAAGCGAAGGTGGAGGCAGAGGGCAGACCTTTTAAAAGTCTGAACTGGGCTGCCCGGGAGAGATGGTCCGTAATTACCCAGAGGACAGAGTAACCCTTGGAAGGATGTAAATTTGTAATAAAATCCATAGAGAGGTGACTCCATGAAAGGTATGTAACTGGAAGAGGATTTAGGGGCCCTTAGGGTACTTGTCTAGGGACTTTATTCCTGGCGCAAATGGTACAAGAAGAAACATAACCCTCCACATCGGAGTGTAAATTGGGCCAGCAATAGGCTCAAGAGACCAATTCTTTAGTGTTCTTGATTCCTGTGTGCCCAGCAATGCGAGAGACATGAGCCGATCTGAGAAGTCTGTTCCTAAGATGAGTGGGAGCGAAAGTTTTCTCGTGTGGTATTCTTAAATTTCTGGGTATGGTATTAGCCACAATACAATTGGGATCCAATATAGACTTCTCCTTGATCAGGGATTTCTGGTCAGTAGAATCAAAGGACCGGGAAAGGATTTAAATTCTTTGAACTCAGTCTAAACATGATGAGGAGGTCAAAGCAATAGAAAAACAAAGACCATGTAGCCTCTGGTGGATTCAAACAAGAGGCAGATTGTAAATACAAAAGATTCTCGTGGTTGTAGTAGATGGTCACAGAAAATAGAGCACCCTCTAATAGATGTCTCCATTCCTCCAGGGCTAATTTGATTGCGAGAAGCTCCTCATTCCCGATGCCATAGTTCCTCTCTGCGGGAGAAAGTTTTTGCAAGAATAAAACCATAAGGACAAAGTTTACCAGTGGAAAATCTCTGGCACAGGACTGCACCCACTCCAAAAGATGAGGCATCCACCTCTAGTAAGAAGGGGAGAGAGGTATTGGGTTGCCGAAGAATGGGGGAGGAGGTAAAGGCCATTTTTAGCTGCTTGAAAGCTTCAAGTGCTTCAGTAGACCAGAGCTTGGGGTTATCTTATTTAACAGTCAAGGCAGTAATGGGTGCCACGGGGGAAGAAAATCCCTTGATGAATTGCCAATAATTGGCAAAGCCTAAAAATCATTGTACTGCCTTTAGACCAATTGACTAGGGTCAATCAAGTATGGCTTTAAGTTTCCCTGGATCCACCTGGAGCCCAGAACCAAATATTACATAGCCCAGGAAGGGAAGCTGTTTTTTCTCAGAGACTTTCCAATTTACAATATAACTGGTGCTGAAAAAGCCAATCCAGAACTGTAGAGACATGCTGTCGGTAAGAGGTCAGGTCGTGAGAGAATATAAGTATATCATCCAAATAAACAATTACAAATTGATATAGGAGGTCACAGAAAATTTAGTTTATAAAGTTTTGAAAAACAAAGGGGGCATTACAGAGTTTAAAGGGCATGACTAAGTATTCGGGCAGCACGGTGGCTTAGTGGTTAACACTTCTGCCTCACAGCGCTGGGGTCATGAGTTCATTTCCCATCCATGGCCTTATCTGTGTGGAGTTTGTATGTTCTCCCTGTGTTTGCGTGGGTTTCCTCCGGGTGCTCCGGTTTCCTCCCACACCCCAAAAACATACTGGTACGTTAATTGGCTGCTATCAAAATTGACTCTAGCCTCTCTCTCTCTCTCTCTCTCTCTCTCTCTCTGTCTGTATATTAGGATATTTAGATCGTAAGCTCCAATGGGGCAGGGACTGATGTGAATAAGTTCTCTGTACAGCGCTGCGGAATCAGTGGCGCTATATAAATAAGTGGTGATGATATTCGAAGTAACCATCCTGGGTATTGAAGGCCGTCTTCCATTCATCCCCTTTCTGATTCGGATTAGATTATATGCTCCTCAGAGGTCTAATTTAGTAAAAATTGAAGCTCCCTTGATCTGGGAAAATAGTTAAGATATTAAAGACAAAGGATATCTGTTTTTTACCATAATGTTGTTAAGGCCCTGATAGTCTGTGCAAGGATGGAGACCACCATCTTTTTTCTTTACAAAAAAGAACCCGGCGCCAGCGGGCAAAGATGATTTTCCAATGAAGTCCCTTTGTAGATTATCCACAATATAAGAAGCCATAGCCTGAGTCTCTAGTAATGATAAGGGGTAGACACGTCCCCAAGGTGGCACTTTACCAGGAAGCAACTTAATGCCACAGTTGCAGGCTCGATGAGGCGAAAGTTTAGATGTCTGTTGTTCAGGAAAATCATCTGCGTAGAAGGCATATAGAGATGGAATGTCCAAGGGTTCCGAGAGAGTAGGAAGAGGCTCTCTGTTGGGCACTGGTAGCTTTTTTAGACAGAGGAGATAACAGTCAGGTTCCCAGGAAAGAACTTGTGCCGAATGCCAATCCAACAACGGGGAATGAGCCATGAGCCGGGGTAATTCTAGGACTAGGGGATTAATAGCTTCAGGGATAACTAGAAGAGAGATCAACTCTTTATGAAGAACTCCAGACTGTAAGGTTAAAGGAGTAGTGCGTTCTCGGATAGATCCACCAACAATCTTTTTACCATCTATGCAGTGATGGCTATAGGTAGATCCAGCAAGATAGTTGGTAAGGAGAGTCTAGCTACAGTGTGCGCAGAAATAAAATTCCCACCTGAGCCTGAATCAATAAGGGCTGGAAGCTGAGCCTGACCTTTAGGATGCCAGAGGGACACATCTATAGAAAAACTAGAGTCTGATGGAGATGAAGCAACGGTGCCCAACCGAACGTCTCGTTTTGGACAATTACCCAGGATATGGCCTAACTCCCCACAATGCAAGCATAAATTATTTTTGAAACATCTCTGCCTTTCCTCTGGAGAGAGATGGGAGCGACCCAGTTGCATTGGTTCTTTAGCAGGGAACATGGGAATTTTGGAATCGAGGAGCGAAACAAGTGACAGACCGATGGGAATTTTCCATTTCCAGATTTCGCTCCCGGAAGTGAATATCTATTTGGTTGCATAGCGAAATGAGGTAATCCAGGAAAGCAGATAACACCCACGCAGTTAGTTCATCCTTAATTCAGTCGGAGAGACCTTGCCAAATGTAGCAATTTAGACTTAAAAGACTTCATTATTTCATTGAAGCTCAGACACAATCATACAAAACTGCACGACGTATTGACCCAGGGGAAGAGATCATTAGCAAAGGCATAATATACCAGAGGCTGCACTGGACACACGACCTGGTTCATCAAGAATTTTCCTAAATGTTGCCAAGAATGTGGAGCTATTATCTTTGCGCTCCCATAGTGGAGAGGTCCAGGCCAAGGCCTGACCTGATGAGAGAGATGATATATGCCACTTTAGTCTTTTCAGTAGGAAAAGTCCCCGGTTGAATCTCAAACTGTATGGCACATTGGTTTAAGAACCCCCAACAAGCTTTAGGATCTCCATCAAATTTTGGGGAATTCGGCATCCAAAGTTGACTTGCAGAAGTAGAAGGAGTTACTGGATTCTAGGTAGGAGGAGCAAGAGCAACAGATTGAGATGCCAAAGTATTCTGGAGCGTGTCTAGTCGGGTAGAGAGACCCTGGAGAAATTTGAAAAGCTGGTTTTGGTTCTTTTCGTGTTCTTCCACGCGTCCAGCGAGATGTTTCAGGAGATCTCGCGGAGAGGGATTACTGGAGCCGTCCATACTTTTTGGGTCAGCGCAAACTGTTATGCCATGGGAGTAACCAGTCAGTAAGGATTTGCACAGGCTTTCTCTAGGATGCAGAGTCTAACGAACGCTCCGGTTTTCACCAAGAACCGCCGCAGGGTGGTATAAGCTTTGCTGCCAGAGTTTTGCAGGTCGCGGTCCCTAGAGAAGCCCCCTGACATGAGAGGTGAGAGATGGAGAGGCTGCGGTAGGATAGAACCAGTAACCGGGAAACAAGCACAACTGAAGATGCAGCTCAGAGAGGGAATCCAAACATGGTCAGTGTAGCCAGGTATGGTATACAATCGGGCTGCGCAGTACAAGGGGAGTAGAGTAGCCGGAGTCAGAAAGGGATCTTTGGTCAGATGCCGCAATGCACAAATACAGGGTACCATAGGGAGATCCAAATCACATAGTCATGGAAGCCAGGTCGTAAACTGGAGGACAGAAGTGCAAGCACAGGAACACAGGAGCAGACTGAACACAGGAAACAGAGAGCAGGTCAGATGCTGACAGGGACTGTTGCTCTGACACAGATCATGTGAAGAGCTGGATTAAATAGCAAAGCAGATTTGAATTCCCCGCCTATGAGTCACATGATTGCACTGCCGAGAGCCAATACCTGGAAGTCAGGTAGCACTCTTGGCAATAGCACGGGAGCTGGTATGAGGATGGGTAAGTATCTTTCACCATGCTAGAGGATGTTATGTGGAAACATTTGGAAAGATTGTAAATAAAGTTATGAAAAATACTAAAATAGAACTAAACAGAGACTCAATCTTGCAAAAAAAAGAATATTTGGCTTTCAAAATCTTAAAAGAGAACAAAATTATTATTATAAGTCTTGCAGATAAAGGGGGGATTGTTGTCATGAATGCAGAAATGTCTGAAAAGAAAGTAAACATTACATTAACAGATAATAACACATATAATAAATTGAAAACTAATCCAACTGAGAAAATCAAGAAATAATATCATAAACTGTTAATTGATTATTATGAAAAGGGCGTTTTTGATAAAAAAGATATATAAGTACTTAATGATCATGGATCTAATCATACAGGTACTGTATTTATTGCCGAAAATCCATAAATATGTTAAAGATTCTGCAAGTAGGCCAATTGTGGCAGGAGTTAATTCAATTGCGTCGAATTTATCTGCATATATTATTTTATTCAGCCGATTGTGATGCAAACCCGTTCATACCTCAACGACACAAAACAGGTGTTAAAAACTTTAGATACCATGGTATGGAAAGAGAACAATATCATGGTAACAACAGATGTAAAGTCATTATATACCATTATCCAACATCATTAGGTATTACAAGCAATTGATTATTTTTTGAAGAAAGCTACTATGTATAATGACCTTATAAGTTTTATTGAAGCTGGTATTAATTTCATTCTTACTAAAAGTTATTTTTTCCTTAAAAAAAGATTTCTACCTCCAATTGGTGGGCCCCACGATGGGGACTAGTCTCGCCCTGAGTTATGCCAATTTTTTCATGGCACACTGGGAACACCAGTGTGTCTGGAATGGGCATGACTTCGGGGCGAGCCTGGTCTCCTGGAATCATTATGTAGCCAATAATTTTTTTGTGTGGAATTGGAGTCGAGATGACTAAAACCCCTTTTGTGAGCATTTAAATAATTCTATCAAAACTATAGAACACTCTTTAAATATTAGTAATAAGGGGATTAATTTTCTCGAACTCATGATCTATATATGCATAATGGCAAATTTAATACAAAGCGTTATTCTAAAACCACCAATTTGAATTCTTATATTCTGATGAAGAGTCACCATCATAAAAATTGGCTAGAGGGCATACCTAATAGTCAATTCAGAAAATTAAAACAAAATTACTCAGAAAAAAATGTCTGAAAAACAAGTGTTGGATATGAAAGTTCATAAGATAAAATTATAATAGACAAAAAAATATGGATTCATTAGAGAAAGCTTTAAATTAGAGTGAAATATATTATTGCAATTAAATCTAAAGAATTAAACATGTGAACCATAATATAACGTTTATTACAAAATTTAATCAGAAACAAATGCAAAAAATCTTTAAAAAGAATTGGAATATCCTTTTGAATGATTCTATTTTAAAAGAGTATCTGCCACTACATTGGAGATATATATACTCTAGGGCTTCAAATTTAAAAAGTAAAGTACATATAGGGAAAAAGTGCATATAGGGATGAATTTAGACAAAGGTTTTTATCGATGCAGATTATGCATTGCTTGCAAATCATGTCCTACAGAATTTACATCCACAGGAGGAATATATAACATTACCAAATTTACTTCTTGTAACACTAAAAATTTGATTTATTTGTTTAAATGTCAGTGCGGAAAACAACTCGCCCTTTAAAAGCTAGATTGACAGATTATGTATGGAACATTAAAAAAGATTTTGAGAAACATTCAGTTTCAGAACATTTTTAAAGGTTGCATCCTTGACACATTTTCTGGAAATTGACGTGGTAGATGCAAACTGGAGCAAAATGGATAATACCAGTGATTTAGCAAGAAATTAAATGAGCTGGATAATTCACCTTAAAGCATTAAAACGGATTAATTAAATGCTTTTTTAATGTTTGTCTTGGTTGATTACTATATTTTTGGAGGAAAATTATAATTATATTGTTAGATTAAGTTTTATGAATGTTTCAATGCTTTGCACTATTATATTGTGGAAAAAATAGTGATCCTCAAATGCATTTTTCGTGGGTGGGGATCGAAACCTCTATTCTTTTTAATCTACTTTGATTAAAAATTAGGGATAAGTTTTCTGTATGTGTGTACAATTAGAAAGCTATGGATTTGAAGAGTTAAAAGATTTTATGAGGTTACGTCCAACTGTAGTTGTAAATAGCTTAAGAAAGAAATAATTTATGTTTGTGAAACATCATGTATTTAGTATCACCTAATGTGCTGTATTGTAAAAGCATATTTTTAAATGAAGCTTTCAGTGGTAAGGTGACAATGCAGTATTGTTATCTGTAATATTTTGAAAGTGATGTTGTTTATGCCCACTGTTTGGGCACCGGTATGCATGTTTGTTAAGTCCGCGTTCATTTCTGGAGAATTAGTATGATAGGATTTATTTCTATATTTTTATAAATTATGTGATTTTTTTTATAAAGATGGTTCAATTCTATTACGTGTAATAGCAACATATTCACCTGTTGAACATTTTCAATTAAAATCCAACCCTATTTAAATATACGCCAATGAATATACCTTGAAAAAGATTCGCATTGGGTTGCAACGCATTGGATATAGAGGTTTTTAACTTTAGTAGGGATTTCTTCTTTTATCATCTATTTATACGGCACATTTTTTGTGGCGGCATATGGGACCCAATTTTCATCTTTACTGCTTACTACAATACGTGAATACATCCTTGATAAGGGTATTTATACTTGCTACATCCTTTTTGAAGGATCCGTTTTTGTTATTTTAACACATGCAATGGAAATATTTTTTACAATAAATGGATAATGCAATATGACAAGTGCGCTTGTTGTCTTTTTTTCTCAGATAATATATTAACCGTTGGAGCTTTGCCTTTTATGATCGGCTTAAAAAAATCACAATGCCCAGAGAATTTAACTACACAGACCATGTTTAAAGTCAGCTGAGAATGTTTGCTATCTTCGATCAGTGCTGGTGAAGTCTTTTGTTTGTGAACAACATAGAAAAATTATATGCCTGTGAGGGAATGGAACAGACGTATACAGATGTCTTACCCTATTCACGATGGACCACCTACCGTCTGCTTCGGATGCACCCTAACCTCTCTCAATCTCAGCACCGTCTGCACTGAAGGTCTGACTCCTTGACCCTAGAGGGGAGTACACTAAAGGATGCAGACAGGTGGCATACAAAACAACATGCAGTACATACCGGACCAGTGACCACCTCACCAATGGTCACAGGCTTACCTTTACTAACCTGGATCCTGACCACTCCAGCTTCTGCTCACCTACCCTGGGCCACCTGAATCCGCCGGTACTCAGTCACTCTGCAGGCCTTCGCTTTTAAGCCCGCCTCTCTTGGGGCTCAGGGCGTTGGGTGCCCTCCGTCTGGATAGAGGGGCCTCATATGCCACTCTCAGCCTAATGCCTACAGTCACTAAGGACCAGATGTCCCATTACATCAAGGGCTTTGCACCCTACTAACTGAACAGGGCCTAGCGCCCTCCTACACTAACCAGGGCTTAGCACCCTCTCAAACTATCAGGAGCCTAACGCTGCTAAACCAAGGGCCTAGCACCCTGCTAGCAATAATTTCCTAGTGCCCGCTTATACAACCAGGGCCTTGTGCCTGACCTAGATACCTATTGAGCCTTATGCCTAAACTACTCAGGGCCTTGTGCCCTATAACCCAAAGGGGCATTATGACCTATTCAAGGGCCTTGTGCCCAATAACTATTGGACCTTTTGCCCACTACCTAACTATTGGGCTGGAGCCCAAGTAACCCTAACTGGCCCGGGCCTTGTGCCCCCCCTTGCATGGTAATGGGTCTAGTTCCTGACTTTAGCCCACTGGCCTTGTGCCGGACCTACAGGGGTAAATATACTTACCTGCTCCACGCAGAATTCTCAACTTGCATCCTGCGTCTTTGGGTCTTACAGAGCCTTCAGCCTCTGGCGTCTCTTCGTCTGTTTGACGCTGGGTTTACCGCTGTATTTTTGGCGGGGTGCACTTAGCCCATACAAGGTCTCCCCACCATTGAAATTTTCTTTGTCTTGATTCCGGCGTCTTCTGCCTTCTTTCCGGCGGGCGCTTCTCCTGGCATCTTCTATTCTTGACTCGGCATCTCTCCCATCATCTCTGCTTGGCAGAGTATCTCTTAGCCCTTACAAGGGCTCCCTGCGACTTCAGCCGCCATCGCTGCAGTCTTTGTATCTTCTGGACGTCCCACGACATCCTCTTCTCTCAGCTTCCCCGTTGGACTGAAATCAAAATGGCAGTGTCCGCGGGTGCACCAACGTCATGCAGCAACGACATGATATACCTTGATTGTCTCCCAGCGGCGGCAAATGTTTACATGACAGGGAGGTGAGCGCTGATTGACTCACTGACCCGGCCAATAGGAGAGCCGCTGCGACGACCTGAGAGAGCCCACCGGCCACCGGACGAACAGGCAAGGCATCCGTTAATGGTTATTTGTGCATATTAATTACTGCATATGCGAAGAAAGGGACTGTTATAATACACAAAGAGCTGTGCTGATTCAGCGTGTGGATTACTGTGGAGAGACCCTGATCGTGCATTAGCTCTGGCTGTGTGGAAATTATGAATGGCAGTCCTTCCCTAAAGACTACCACGTCTGATCAGGTGAGATTACTTCAAATCGCTCTCAAGTTTAAAAATGACTTATAATTTATGCTTCTGATTAATTCCCACATGACGTTAGCTTTACAACAGGAAGCACATAAAGATTTTCTATATAGATTTTATCCAAAAGGTGAACTGGCCATTCACTTTGGAGTATATACCCAGATTTTATGACAGCGCTATATAATTATTTGATACTGTGTGTCTGAAGTACCGAGTTTTTATACTATTTAATACTAATCTGTCTGCTTTATTTGAGAGACCTGCAACATTGGGATAATCATGACATGAACAATGTTGTGATTATAATCATCTGAGAGAGAAAAAAAAAATCTTTTTAATACCTGATATTTATTGTCTGCATTTTTGTCCATTGATGTTTTAATAAATAGAATTTACTTAGTAGTAATACGGATTTCACACTATTTATGCTGGCTAGTATTCTTCAATGTCCAAGAAGTCTGAAATATTTCATTCAGAGATTCACAACAGGATGTGATATGTTCTTTAAACTTAGATTTTAAATGCAATATATATTTTTAAATTTACACTTATTTATGATATCCTACATCAGGTGCAGTTTACAATGTTCAGACAGGTTCTAACACACTGGACAAAAGGCCACGCTGGAACAACAGTACCGACTTCCAGTGGTGCATTTAACCAAAAAAGGACATGTTAGTTACTCCCATGAACAGACCTTAATGAGGTCTGCTTATCTCCAGCTTATCTCTCTTGAGGAGGAAATAGAGAATATACAAGTGTTTATATCTCCTTTTAGTAATTTGGAGGATTATAAAAATATGGAAAGTAATATAGTAAGAAAGATACAACAGGATCTTAAAGAAACTATTGCTAGAAAGAAATAGAAATTCTATAGGGATAAGAATATGATGAGTCCACGAATGAGAGAGGGAAGTCCTTTAAATGATGATTTTTCTAAATCTGATAATCATGGTAAAAAAGACTATAATTTTAAGGGACCAAAAGTGGCATTACCCTCCTGGAAAAGACATACAGTTAAAATGTGCATTTGAATGAGAGGAACGATGCATCAATTTACTCTTGGAATAAACCTAAAGTTGTGGGTAGATCCACACGTGGACAATGGAAAAACTTTAATTATATGGATGAAAAAAGACGAGATTATAACATTCCATTCTCTAATAGATTTGAACCTTTGAGACAGAGAAATTCTAGCAATGTTTTCCTGTTCCCACATCTTCCAATGCCTCTTTTTTGGAAAACAGGAGGAAGTACAGGGAAATAGGATAAAAACCTCCAAAGATAGGAAAACTAAGAGGAGAAAGAAAGGGGGGGTTTAAGGAAGAGCAATAGTAAAGGATATAAAAATACTTATAATAGAAGTCCCAAAGATCAATGTATTCGATTACCTGTCCAAAAAGAAAGATCCATGGTTTTCAACCTTAGTTCTGTTCATCTGTCAAAGGATGCCTTGTCAGTATTGGAGAAGGGATTAAAATATTCCCTTACCCATGAATTAAATTTTTTTGATCTCTTTATAGATGTCCAAAAATATGTTAGGAAATTGACTGCAAAAAATGTTTTTCTATCCAATCAAAAAGAAGATACAAATGTGTCCAAGGATGTTGACAATAGTCCCCTTAAGAGGTTTAAGAAAAATCTCTCTTTTTTTCTACACCATGTTAAGGGCAACTTTATTGAAACTTTCACGAAAATGGTGTTGGATGATGTGAACAAATTATATGAGAACAATAATTACTATAAGATATGTAATTTGAACTATGGAGAAAGGATGGCCCTAAAGGATCTTAAGGATAATAGAAATATCATAGTAAAACTATCCGATAAGGGTGGTGGGATCGCGATTATGAATATTGACCAATATAATAATGAGATCAAAAAGCAACTGGAACAAGGGGATACATATAAAAAATTAAAGAATGATCCCACTAGCAGTATCAGTAAAAAAAAAATGTGATTATGTTGAGGAAATTTGTAGATTTGGGTGCACTTACTGAAGAAATGTATAACTATATAGTTATTCCAGAACCTATGATTCCCGCTATATACATACACCCCAAAATCCATAAAGATCCTGTAAATCCGCCGGGGTGGCCGATTATTGCTGGAACAGGATCTATCACCACTAATTTGTCTGAAATAATAGACCATTATCTGCAACCTCTGGTTCAGAACACACCTGTATATATTCGTGATAGACAACAAAATTACAGTGCACAACCAATTGTTAAAGTATGGAGAAAAAAGAGAGGGGGGGGAAGAGAAAAGGAATATTGAGAGAAAATGACAAAAATGGTATCAACAATATACAATATCAGAATAGTACATGTATGACTAAAACAAATATAATAGATAATCAAAAAATATATATATATTTGAGGAATACTCAATTGTCCCACTTGTATGGTCTATGTGAAAACTTCTGTAGAGACTTGTACCCGAAAATTTTGAAGTGAATTGTTCGATCTATCGCATTAATCAGTTTATAACCTGTCGTATGGTCAATGTAGTCTATGCTATTGAATGCTCTTGTAACAAAATATATGTGGGTCATACCACGAGACATCTAAAGGTGAGAATCAGAGAGCATATATACAACATTCAAAGAGGTTTTGAATCTCACACTCTTTTGGAACATTTTAAGACAACACATAGCCGTAACCCACTGGAACTTAAAGAATTTTAAGGGATTGAAAAAATGTAAAATTATTGGCGATGCCAAAACATACTTCAATGTTTAGCTAAAACTGAAATGCGATGGATCCACCAACTTAAGACCCTAGCTCCGAGGGGTCTTAACATGGACTTTGAGTTAAAATGGTTCCTATGATTTGTCTATGTTTTTTGGATATTTGGATTATATATTGGCTTTGTTATTCATTATGTGTTCTGTTGTTTCTTTTTCTTTTTCATATTCAACTACACTGGAATGTCTTCATACTGTTTATTCAACATCATCTATTTGGTCAATATGTGCATGTGATATCATCTGCTTTTATACATGTCTGTTTGAGACACGTTGTCTCATCTATTTGAATTAAGTCTAAATATGGGTTAAATGCATATGCCTATTGTGGATATTACCCTAGCTTTGTTTTTAATGTGGCATTGCACGGCTGAAGTCCAACAGTCTGTGAACAGCTGTAATTAATGTTCATTTATTATTGTTAATATGTAATTTGTTATGTGGATATAAATATATCTGTTATTAATTGTCTGTCCAGGCTTTGCGATCCCATTCATTCTAACAAAGTCTCAATATGGGATCAGTGCACATGCGCACTGGGGATATTACTCAAGTCTCGTTCTGATTGTGGAATCGCATGGCTGTCGGAAGTTCAGCAACTATTTAAATAACTTTTGGATTGCGTAACCCGCAACCTTGATAAAGATCATTGTATGTATTGAAACGTGTTGGTCGGGCGGGCTGTACCTGTATATGCTCTACCTTCAGCTGGCGGCATTTCTGGACGGAGAATACCCAGGAATTTCATCATACTCCTTCCGATATGTGCTTCAACATCTGATGTCCGATACGAGCATATACAAACAGTGTACCGTTTTAGCTACTTTGAAACATTAGCCTTATGTTTTAAATAAAACGATTTAACACTATATGTGTTCTCTCTTGCGGTTAACTTTTGTGAGCTGTGGAGGAGGTCGATGTTTGAGATGCCCTTAAAGAATCATCACTTTCAATCTACAGGCTCATTCTTCATTTATATCTTGTAAGCAGTAGTCCTAAGGCAGGGGTCGGCAACCCGTGGCTCGTCCAGGTGTCAGTGACAAAGGGGGTGACAGAGCGCAATTTAAAAATCTAAAAAAGTAAGAGAGAGAGCACTCCTCCCCCGTGGCAGATCCCTGCTGGCGGTTGTGTCAGCATCATTCAGTTGACAGAGAGCGCGCCGAGAATAATCAGATACGATCCAGGATCGGGACACCACCGGAGTGAAGGTAAGTAAATAGTAAATACATTTTTTTTTTCCTGGGGCTACATTGTAAAAAATAGGACCTACGAGAGAGGGCTACATTATAAAACATAGGACCTATAAGGGGGGGCTACATTATAAAAAAATAGCACCTACAAGAGGGGGCTACATTATAAAAAATAGGACCTATAAGAGGGGGCTATATTATAAAAAATAGGACCTATAAGAGGGGGCTACATTATAAAAAATAGGACCTACAAGAGGGGTCTACATTATAAAAAATAGGACCTACAAGAGGGGGCTACATTATAGAAAATAGGACCTACAAGAGTGGGCTACATTATAAAAAATAGGACCTATACGAGGGGGCTACATTATAAAAAGGGACCTACAAGAGGGGGCTGCATAATAAAAATGGGACCTATAAGATAATGGTTTTGTGGCTCCTGAGGTTTTTTTTTCTCCGGAAAACGGGTCCAAATGGCTCTTTGGGTGTTTAAGGTTGCCTACCCCTGTCCTAAGGGATCTGTTGGTGTTTATATTCACTGAAGAGGATTTTATCAATTTCGCATCACATCAGGATTAAGGGTCTATCCTGTTTTTTGGAACTTTCCCCTCTTCTATTTGTGTTCTATTTTGACTATATTGCCCTATGTTGTGTTTTGTTGTTTGTTTTCGAGTCCTATGTGTCCAAGATGCACGCGCATATACATGTGAAATTTGGGCTCTTCACTTTGGGAAGAATTAGCGCTCTTTCAGGTATATATTTTTTGTTTAGACCTTAATGAGGACTTCCTCTCGAAACTACCCAACAGACTGCCTCAACAAATGCTTATTGCATCAGAAATCAATACCTCAGAAATGAATGCCTTTCCTATACAATGTGCCACACGATATAGTAAAATCAGTACATTGCAATGATATAAATAAGCGCCCTGTGCTATTTCCTTTAACTAAATTTACACAATAATTAATTTTTAAGTGAACCAGCCACAGGGGGCTTTCTGGAATACACTTCCCTTCTGTTTTCCCTAGTGCTTGCAGCATTACTTCTATTTATACTAGGCAAGGAGCTGCGCTGATCTCTCTAATTATCTTTATACTTATGCACAATGCACTCTTTACCCCATAACTGTTTTCTTTTATATAACAACTCATGCTGGAATCTGAACTGTTTGTTACATTCCTTTATGCCAAATTAAATCTATGAATGAGTATTGACCAATGGGAAATATGAGAGGCGGGATTTATATTGTTTTGACAACTTTGATTTGATAAATTAATTGTCAACAAAAACAGCCTTAACTGTGAGTGGATAGGCCAAATAGCAGTGACGTATTGACAAGGGTGTGACCGGCAAACTATGAATGACCAAGTAACAGAACCCTTCAGCGTGCCTTATAAAAGCTACAACTAAACAACACATTGGCGTTGTCGCTCTGTTACCACAATACTTCGTTATGCTACTAATATAGCAGTCTAGAGATCCACCTATTGACTCAACTTGAATGTGAAAATGTGAATAAAGTAGTGGATACTAGTAATATAGGGTCAGCAACCTTAAATCCAGACAGGAGAATAAATGAAGTGAACTAGTGTTTGACTAAATCTTGTGAAATCTGTTATATCTATAATAATTATTGTGAGTGCCTAGTGATATTTTCCTAGGAGTATATAGAGCATAGGAATAATTATGCCCATTTGGGGATGTATCTGAGTACCCTTATATTGGTACAGTTAATGCAGTTACAACAATCTAAATTTGCAGTTTTTAGAGAACTGTAGTAAATATATGATGAAAACTGCTTTATACTAGTAGAACGATTTCAGCTACAATGAGCAACAGGGACCTGTAGGAGTTATAAGATACCTATAGAGGGCTCTAGATAGAAGCCGCCTCTGACTGTATTTAAGTTTCCTTGGGATTGCAATAGATTGTTGCAAATAGCAGGGAGCAGCAATTGCTGTTTAGATCTATAGAGGGCTCTCTGTAAGAAAAACATCATTCTGTGGACTTGAGTATTTGCATTGTAGCACAATCATTAATTAACTGAGCAATATATAAGCATTAAACACGAAAGAAAATAAATCAAAACGGAGACAATATCAATGTATCAATACTATTTTTATTTATGAAATAGAAGTGGTAATTTATTTACATATTGTCAAAATCACGTCACAAAAGCACTATAGGTTTTAATTTTATTTCGCGAAGTAATCCAATAAGAACCAGGTTTTGCTTAGATTTCAAATGTCATTAAAGATATATTAATTTTTTAAAATAATTAGCACCTCAGAGTGCCCCAGTATACAATCCTTGGGTTCTGGCATTCATGGTAATGTTGCACATACCCCCTACCAACACACCTATATTGATGCAGGCCAAGTACACCCCTTCATGGCAACGGTATTCCCTGATGGCAGCGTGTATGCAACACCCGCTGGAAAAAAAAATTAATTGGAAAAAAAAGGAATTCCCTGGCTACTTGCTTGCAGTGGAGGCCCAGGCTCTGGTAATTTGCCCAACTCACCCTCCCTCTTGGCGCCCCTGATGATGACTAAACTAATGTACTATATATCAACAAGATACCAGTTCGAACTTCTCAGACCTAAATACTATTGTACATGGACACTTTCCACAACTTTTCACTTTCAATGATGGAAATGTCACATCTTGATAGCAGGAGAGTGGAATTGTTGTGTGCAGGCATTTTTTACGTACTTGTGTTGGAATTATGGCTGTACCACACCTATATCATTTATTTATTTAAATTTTAATGTACATGTTATTTATTTGCTGAACCAAAACTCACTTCCTACTGGAATCCTTCCTGCCATCCTAGAACTGTGTGACGATAGACACAAGGTGGACATTATGAACAGAGAGACAGGCGACAGAGGTGGGGAGACCTTGGGTGTGTAGATTAGGCTAACAGGCAATGCTTGCGGGATCAGCATGTTGTGGTGGAGAGGGGACAGATATGGCACTAGGTGTAGGTGGCACAGAGATGGTGAGAAGACAGGTGGGGGACTAAAATGGCTTCCCATATAATTTACAAGTACCTAATGTACCCAACTTTATGTAAGGAAAAGAAAACAAACTAAAGGTGTGGTATAGATATGTCTTCACATTATAATACTGTAATAAAATTATATTAATGCAAATCCGGTACCACTCTTTATACCAAGTGTAACAAAATGTTCAAACTTAACATATACAGTACCTCGTAGATATACATTTAGATAATCCAGCTAATTATATCAATTGGTATATCTGATGCTTAAATGAGAGCACACAAAAGGTTTCTCTTTAAAACTCTACAAAGATATATGTATTTACAAAAGGAAAGCTTTGAATTAACAGTGCATCTAAGGCTTTTTAAGATAGGATGAGTATATTGTAGATTATTTTTTATTGTAATCTGTTTTTGTTGAGAAGGAAACAATTCACAATAATATCTGGATCAAATAACATAGTCTATCCTTAAATCTTCACAGAATTCAACCAATAAAAACAAGACAACGGTGAGTAAATACATGGACAATAAAGGAGTTGGGGGGAGAAGCTCAGAGAAAGAAAGTGGTAGCTGGATAGAGGAGAACTCCTTGAGGCAGCAAATAAATCAAATAGAAGTAGGACAAAATATATGTATTTTAACAATCCATAGTCAGCATTGAAAACTTCTATCCAGAGAATCTTAATTGAGTTTAGAGTCTTCATTCTCAAGCCATGAGTGTGCAGAAAGAAGGTGGTTCTTTAAAAGGAATCCAACATAATTAGTGCTGTGTATTCTGAGAATTCTTGGTTGGATGTAGCAAATTAAACTATTCCTTCATACTCAGGGGATTAGGGGATTTCAGGTGTACCGGAATTATTGCTATGGCAGAGTTATTAAAATGTCATAGCTATCATTTTTTATACTTATAAATGAGAACATCTGGGAGATTGAACGACCAGAAATCTGGATCTTCAGGTATTTAGCAACCCATGATTTATTTAGCGTAATCATGCACTTTATACCAGAAGGGAATTATGAGAGGACACCAACATGAGCCCAAGACACCTGGCTGCGTTTACATATTTGAGACAGGCATCTGTACCAGCAAGAGAGAACCTTTTACTGTGTCTCCAGGAGAGGCCTAGTTTTTCATGTAGAATAGAGAAGGAGCATACCTTACCATCCATTACTAGTTGACCACTCCTGATCATCTTGCCACTGCACCATTAATAAAAAGCTCCTGGCAACAGGCCGGGTGTGAGTTCTGGATTATCTACCAAGGGGGTGAGTGGAGATGGCGAAGAAGATATAAATTTAAGATTAGGTATTCTAACCCAACAATGAAGTGTAGGATGGTGGGGTGGGAGAAGTGAGGTATTTTAGATAGCCACGAGAGTACAGTAGAAGGAACTCCCATTGTATGGCCTTCAATCTGAATCCATTGTTTGGAGGCAACAGCTCTAGTCCATTCCAATATTCTGTTGATTAACTTTCTGATAATATTTAGCAAACAAGGGTAGTTGAAAGCCTCCCTGTGACTTTTGTCTATAGAGAATATTTTGATAAAACCTAGAAGGCTTTCCTGCCCCCAAAAAAATCACAAACTAGTCTCTGGAGTTCAAGAAAATATTTGGGAGAAATGTGAATTGGGAGTGTTCGAATGAGGTACAAGAGCTTCGGTAGAGTGTTCAATTTCACAACATTTATTCTTCCCAACCAGGAGAAGCCTGTGGATCGCCAATGTCTAAAATCCAAGCGGAATTTAGAGATTAGAGGAACAAAATTGACCTTATGCAGATCTTTAGTTAGTGAAACACAGAGGTACTTGATGTGGTCTCTGTGTCAGGTGAAGGGGAAAGAGCCCTTGAGACCCTCTAAAGTGTGTGAAATAATTGAGAGGTTCAAGGCTATGAATTTAGCATAATTGATTTTAAACATTGACAGTTTACCAAATTTCTTAAATTCTAACATTAAATTTGGCAAGGAGATCATAGGGTTGCTGATTATGGCCATGAGATCATATGCGTATGTTCCATTCCTCCTACTCGTACCACTTACACATCAGGCTTGTTTCTAATAGACCTTGTCAAGGCTTCTATGCAAAGAACAAATATTATAGTGGAAAATGTGAAACCCTGTTGGTTACCATTATCTATAGAGAATGTGTCAGAAAGAGAACCATTGACTTTAATGCCAGCCCTGGAATTCCTATAAAGGGAAATAATTCTATGTAAGCAGATAGAACTTACTCCTGTGTTCTCCAGGATTCCAGTAAGGAAATGCCAATCTACTCTGTCAAAGACTTTTCCGCATCGGTCAATATTAATAGAGTAAGAATTTGCTAATTTTGGAATGAGTACATTAAATCAAAGATCTTGGTGGTGTTGTCTTGAGCCTCCTGCCCTGGTAGAAAATCAACTTGATTGTATTAGATCAAGTCTGTCAAAAGATTTTTAAATGGTTAGCTATCATTTTTCGCAAATAGTTTCAAGTTTACATTCAACAGAGATATTGGTCTGTAACTGAAGGGGTGGGAGGGGTACTTACTGTCTTTGTGTAAGACAGTTATATAAGCTCAAAGTGATTGTCTAGAGAATCTTTATAGATTTTAGCTGCACAGGGTCTTCATGCATGTTATTATCACTGAATTGCACTTATTACATACAGTCATGTCCAAAAATTTTGAGAATGAAACAAGTATTAGTTTTAACAAATTTTGCTGCTTCAGTGTTGTTATACCTTTTTGTCAGATGTTGCTATAGTATACTGAAGTAAAATTACAACCATTTCATAAGTGTTAAAGGCAATATTGACAATCACATTAAGTTTATGCAAAGAGTCAATATTTGCAGTGTTGACCCTTCTTTTTGAAGACCTCTGCAATTCGCCCTGGCATGCTGTCAATCAACTTCTAGGCCACATGCTGACTGATGGCCGCCCATTCTTGCCTAATCAATGCCTGGAGTTTGTCAGAATTTGTGGGTTTTTGTTTGTCAACCCGTCTCTTGAGGATTGAACACAAGTTCTCAATGGAATTCAGGTCTGGGGAGTTTCCTGGCCATGGACCCAAAATATTTTGATCCCCGAGCCACTTAGTTATCACTTTTGCCCTATGGCAAGGTGCTCCATCATGTTGGAAAAGGCACTGTTTGTCACCAAACTGTTCTTGGATGGTTGGGAGAAGTTGCTCTTAGAGGATGTTTTGGTGCCATTCTTTACTGATGGCTGTGTTCTTAGGAAAAATTGTGAGTGAGCCCACTCCCTTGGCTGAGAAGCAACCCCACACATGAATGGTCTCAGGATGTTTTACTGTTGGCATGACACAAGACTGATGGTAGTGCTCACTTTTCGTTCTCCGGACAAGTGTTTTTCCATGTGCCCCAAACAATCTGAAAGGGGACTTATCAGAGAAAATGACTTTACCCCAGTTACCCTAGTCCTCAGCAGTCCAATTCCTGTACCTTTTGCAGAATATCAGTCTGTCCCTGATGTTTTTCCTGGAGAGAAGTGGCTTCTTTGCTGGCCTTTTTGACACCAGGCAATGCTCCAAAAGTCTTTTCCTCACTGTGCGTGCAGATGCACTCACACCTGCCTGCTACCATTCCTGAGCAAACTCTGAACTGGTGGTGCCCAGATCCCCCAGCTGAATCAACTTTAGGAGATGGTCCTGGTACCTGCTGGACGTTTTTGGCTGCCCTGAAGCCTTCTTCACAACTACTGAACCTCTATCCTTGAAGTTCTTGATGATCCAATAAATGGTTGATTTAGGTGCAGTCTTATTAGCAGCAATATCCTTTCCTGTGAAACCAATTTTGTGCATAGCAATGATGACTGTACGTGTTTCCTTGCAGATAACCATGGTTAACAGAGGAAGAACAATGATTTCAAGCACCACCCTCCTTTTAAAGCTTCCAGTCTGTTATTCTAACTCAGTCAGCATGACAGAGTGATCTCCAGCCTTGTCCATGTCAACACTCTTACCTGTGTTAAGGAGAGAATCACTGACCTGATGTCAGCTGGTCCTTTTGTGGCAGGGCTGAAATGCAGTGGAAATGTAATTTTTGATATAAAGTTCATTGTCATGGCAAAGAGGGACTTTGAAATTAATTGAAATTTATCTGAACACTCTTCATGACATTCTGGAGTATATGCAATCATAAAAACTGAGGCAGCAGACTTTGTGAAAAGCAATATTTGTGTCATTCTCATAACTTTTGGCCATGACTGTATAGTACTCTACTCAGCTTTATTTACACTAAAAACTGCATTGTGCCTATCTCAGCATGACATTTTTATTTTTTAAGATGGCATAATTGGAGTTTATAAATTTATCCCTGTTATTTTTATTGTCATGGATAACTTTCCATGGTAATTTGAGATATTTCATAATTTCTGCAGAAGAACACCTCTTGGTTGCGTCTGGGGTAAGCAATTTTGTCAGCATTTCTAGTGCTTCTTTGCTAAATACCTTCCACTGGCTAGGAAGCAGAAATATCCTGTTACTTCTATGCCATTTGGTGTAATGAACATAATTTTTATCTGATGAGACTGCAGAGGCCCATGGGAAATACCCTGTCAATAGGCAAAAAAGAAGCACCCCAAATGCCCAGGTATCTAAGCTTTCTTGTACAACTAGCTTATCTGCAATTCCAAGATTGCACATTTCTGGTGCTGTATAAGGCAGATTTTCAGGCATCGATTCCACAGATGTTCCGTTTGAGCATGAGAGTCCAAAGTCAGTCAGTTTAATCTGCCGACATTCTTGATCAAAGATGAGAATATTTTCAGGCTTTATATCACGATGTACCAGGCCTTTCATGTGCATATACTCCAAAGCACTGGAAAGTTGTATAGCACAACGTTTAACTGGGTTTTCTGGCACACCAGTCTAAAGACAGAAAATAAAACAAAGATTGGACAAGTGCTAAATAATTCCACTGAAACTGATATTACTTACAATCTAGTGCTATCTTAATATACTGTAGTTGTATAACGTACATATGGGATATGATTGCTCATACTATTCTATATAGATAACAAACAACTAATATATTTATATCTATATTTTAAAAAATATCACACATTTTATTAACAAAAATATTTGTAACAAATTACAGAGATATAGGAAGTCATTACAATCTTGACTAATTAAAGATTAACTATATACATTTTCAGGTAAACATCATATACAAAATCTAAATTGAATATAGCAGGCAGGGGGTGTGTACAAAGTCTCCAGTCCTCCACTGGGGGCCTGGTATTGGGGAATAGGTGGGAATGTAAGAGGCTGTGGACCCATCAGAACTGGATTGTGGGTTGTGGAGAGATACTGCAGGGACCAATGGCTGCCTATTAGTCCAAGAAGTCACATTCCCCACTGATCTCTAACCCAGCCTGGGGTGGAGATCAGCATGCCCACGCACAGTAGGTTGCTTTTACAGCACTTGCTTTTGCAAGCAGCCTACGGGGTGCGGGAAGGGGGGGCATAGGAAGCAGCAACATCGAGGCCTGGAATCCTCTCTGCAACTCTGATGATGATGATGTTCAAAGAACCACATAAATAGATTCTACTACTTTACAGTTGTTTACATAAAAAAATTAAAACCATAAAGCTATATATAAATTAGTATACAAAATATATGTTGTGAACATAGAGAACTTACAGCTATTTATAAGGGTTAACCAATCACATCATTGTGGGGGATAAAGCCTAAATCATAACTGCACTGTAAATACGGTATATTAATTGAATCCATAGATAAATTGAACTACTGCTGTGTAAAATGTGAAGACAGAAAGGCTGTTGTATGTGTATTTGATGGCTCTGCACACTCCAGTGTGAGAAGATAGGAGTGTCAGCTGTAGGAGCTTCAAAGAGCCCCAGCTGTGAGATATATCCTGGCTTGGGATGGAGCTTTGACACCTGAATAGACTTTTAGCATGGTGTCTGGCTCAAAGAGCCCATGTGCTGACTTGGCTATATGTGATATAGACAAAATAATTCAGTTTTAATATATGCCCCTTAAAATCAATAAAAGTAGTGACCACATATTCCTCAATAGCATGATGAAGGGCAGCTCATATATCAAATTAAGAATTCTGCCCCACAGAGAACTTAAGGAAATGAGTGTAAGCTCTAAGAATACACAGTATTTAGGCGTGTTTGGTATCAGAAGATGGACAAATTCATAGGGGATTTATCAATGATAAAATTGGGTCTGTGTGACGCTCCACAGAAAAGTTAGGCCACATAGTAGAATTGGGTAGTAAATCAGACAACATACAAATGGTGATTGAAAAAAGTATCACAGACCACAACCCCCATGAGGTGGGAAGGTGTAAAGGTGTTTTTAAAAAGCTGAGACCAGTTACAACAAATTGTTAGTCTTTTGGGAAAATCAATCCACATTAATAAGCTGTCCATCTTCCTAGCCAATTTCCCATGGCACAGATTATACTACAATGTAAGTTATACTCTGAATGTAACCCTTTTTATTTTAAACTGCTTTGCTTGTGTATGTTATGTCAATTTATTAATTGTTTTTTTATATGTGAATGCCCTGTACTTTTGTATCATTAGCCATTAGCCTGTTAAGAAGAATATAGCTAGACTAAGTTAACCCTTTCAATGGCGCTGTGTGATTTGTTGATATATTTGATTAACAAGCTTAGTGTGTGCTTGCATTTACATTTGTGTAACAGTCTGGAGGTGTCCTGTGGGGCCTTGTTAGCCTGTGGTAGCTTGAAGCCTTGTGTTCCAGTGTGGGACAGTATATTGGGGTTCTATTGTCCATATTCAATAGGTGGTGGCAAAACTGAAGTGTGTGGGGGTGTGAGTGCTGTTTGGGGGCAATTCAGTAAGTAGTGAGAAACTGCGGGCTGGAATCGTGTGCAACCTCATACAGCAAAACACCCAAGGTCACGGCAGCTGGGAGCGTGTTTGTGACAAAATATATATTATGAATTCAGATTTTTATTATTATTTTGTTACATAGAATATGTAAGTGAAAGGAAATTAACATAACCTCTGCAGCGTACAAACTCAAACATCACATATTTCTGTACATTGTATTGCACAATTACTATTTAATTACTGAATTTAACAGATTGAAGAAAAAAATCCTTCAAGGTATGCAAAACAATTCTTGTCTAAGTCCCATAGTTTCAGAATACATTTCTATAGATTAATGGAACAAATCATTCTCGTCACAACCAGAAAAGATATATGTAGAGAAAAACTAGTGAAGAATTTGTAGAAAACAACACTGTTAAACATAAGGATACATCTATTATGCTTTGGGTTTGTGTGGCAGCCAGAGGCTCAGGTCCAGAATATATTCAAGTAATTATTAGAAAATCCTAGAATTTAATGTCTCAGAATCACTGAAGAAATTGAAGCTGAAAAGACATTGGATAACAATCCATATCAGATCTTGGAATGTTCGTCACTCTCCACATATTTATTAAAAATCTCAAACGTGAAAAGAAGATAATTCAAGTTGGAAGAGTTCTGTTAGAGTAGGGGAAACCATTCTAAATCAAGAATAGGAAGTCTCTTAATTACAAAAAATGTTTGGACGCTGATTTCTGCAAGCGGAGGCATTATTAAATACTGATTGACAGGCTGCCCAAGACACGTGTCTTTTATTTTTTTCAATCTGTTAAATTCAGCAAATGGTAATTGATCATTAAAATATGCACACAGTTCATATTTAAGTGCGTACCCTGCATATGTTGTGTTAACTTCTAAATAATCTGCAAAACATGCAACTTCAAACATTTGTATACAATTGTAGGTCCTACATTATCTAGTATATAGATGAAAAATTCCAGGCTGCTTCCAACACATGTTTTGTGTTCAGCTTCCTCAGTAAATAAAAGACACAGGAACTAGGGCTGTGCAGTATATATGTATTTATATATGGCGTAAACATTAATTATATATTTTGCTCATTCATGGAAATATTCACTGTTCTAATTGCACTTTGCTGTAATCAGAGAGTTTTTATTGTAATTGATGTTGCTCATGACCTCTTCATTTTTTTAAAATGCTTATTTTATTTAACCCATCTTGTAACTTAAATATATGTAAAATATAAATCAGTGCTTGATATATCATTATGTCAACCTTAATGTATGTTCCTTATTAGAGTAATGCCATTGTTTCTACAAATATTTGATCAATGAATCATTGACTCCATCTGCCAGTATCCCATTCATGTTCATAAGACTTTTCATAGTCTATAAAATGAATGTGATGCCTTGTTTACTATTACATTTCACCCTGAAACTGTATATTTACAAATAGACATATACAAACTACACAGTACATACATACATGCATATTTGCATATATACTAGAGATGAGTGGTTTGGAGTCTGTCAGAGGCAACCCACGAGCCACTTCTGTTTCGTGAGCAAATTTCGGATCTCAAAATGAGGCAAAATGTAGGGGTTTTTTTTTCAGGAAAATGTCAGATCTCACAAGTTTTTGGTCTATCTTTAAATTATAGCCATCCCTCCTGTTTTCATCTGCCCTTTTAGACGTGTGTGGAGGAAAGTAGATGCAGTGCTCCAAAAATTGCATGTAGAGAGGCTTAGACAGGGTGAAATAGGCAATTTAGATAGCAAGCAAGCTGTCATTTTACTGCAGTTTATTTATGTAGAGGTCAGTCTGCTAGAATTGTGCACTACTCTCTCGCTCTCACTCTCTCTCTCTCTCTCTCTCTCTCTCTCAATCATGTATATACTGGTATAGACATCTGAACTTGCTTTTAAGATACAAAGTGTTTGAAGCTAAAACTAATTTTATGACGGGTAGTATCAGTTAGTATGGCATCTGATGTATTTTGTAGAGAAAATATAGGGTGTTGCAGGACCCCTCCAAAAATAAAACAGATATATTTCTTCCTTTTAAAATTTCAAGTCTTTTTCTACCAGTCATAGCAATTGTTGTGAGGGCAATCAGTGACATCTTCTTTATTAAGTGGGCAAAAACTAGGGTGTTGGTAAAGTGTGAGAAACAGCACCCCCCAAAAACAGATATATTTCATAATTTCCTTCTTTTAAAATTCCATGTGTTTTTCTACCAGCCATAGCAATAGTTGTGAGGGGCTTCTTTATTAAGCGGGCAAAAGCCAGGGTGTTGGAGTGTGACCAGCAGCATGCCCCAGAAAAAAAATGTTTCTTAATTTCTTTCTTTTGAAATTCAAAGTCTATTACTACCAGTCAAAGCAATTGTTGTGAAGGGCAGTCAGTAATGTCTTCATTATTAAGCCAGTAAAAACCAGGGTTTTGGTGCAGTATGAGCTGCAGCACGCCACAAAAAAATATATATATACTTTTTAGCAACCGATTGTGTTAAAACAGCAGCACCTCTGGTGGTATTGAGGTACTGTAGTTAGATACAAGATAAAGGCAGTCCTAACAAGGGGTCCTGCTACTGCTTCTACTATACACATACTAGAATATCCATTGCAAAACAGAGTGTCAATTACAGTCATGCATCTTCCTTAACTTCACATTTACCACATCCTCACTCAGAGTGTAGGTCTGTCACTTTCACCTCCAAAACAGCCAAATCAGTGCCTGAAAATAACACTGAGGCTGAAGAACAACTTGGACACTCACAGAATCCTGAGTAGAGTTTAAGAAGGGGTATCCATGAGTGCTATATGCGAGTGACTATTCAGATTCTGCCACTGTCATTATACAGCAGCCTCCTTCCCAAATTTCCCAACCATTTGGAGATGTAAGGATGGTTAGTAATGATAATGATTTAGACATAATAATTGAGGATGCTGCTTTGCAACTTGCAAATGTGCAAGAGGATGAGGGGGATAATTGTAGATTTGAAAATTAATGTGTTGTACTTGAATGAGATAATGAGTAGTTCGATCATGATTTTGTTGAAGTAAGGCAGCCACCAGTGGTACCACCTCATGCCCATGATAAGTGCATTTTCATGCCAGAATATAAGATGAAAAAATCACCTCTTCTGTTTGGAAATATTTTTATTCCAGCTCAGGCAACATTTTTCAAGGTATCTGACAATGCCTCGTTGATTACCTGTTAGAGGGTTGTCAGGAATTTCCCCAGGCTTACTTAGATGACATTGCTATCTTCAGTCATACGTGGGAGGACCACTTAATGCAAAAGTCAGAGATCCTGAGGAGAGTCTGGCAGGCAGATTGTTAGTCGTGGCGGCCGCGGGCACCGCCGCGACTCTGTGAGTGTTCCTCCGTCACTATGACGACTGGGACGTCACTTCCTGTAGCTTCGTCGCGGTTGCCTGGGCAACAACCGGGACGCTGGGGAGCTTCTGGCGCCGTGCCCGGCCAGCTGTCAAACAGGCGGGTGCGTGCGCACAGGTGATTACAGGGCCAGCCATTCAAGGCTGGGTTCAGTCAGCCAATCAAGGCTGATTAGAGATCATGGTTACTGCTGGCACTCTGCTATTCCCATTGGCTGCAGGCTCTGCATGTTCATCATTCTGCAGCTGAGGACACATTCTAGTCTGTGTCCTGATTGGCCATCTGTACTATTTAAGGCAGTGAGGACTGGGCCTCACTGCGGGTTATAGCGTCCTATTTACAATTCTGCTGCCTGCTTGTTCTCTCTGTGCTTGGTGTTAAACCTATGATAGATTTCCTGTGTACGACCCTCGCTTGTTCCTGGACCTTGAACCTACGCTTCTGACCCTGACCATTTGCCTGAAACCGGATTCTGCTCCTCCGCCAGTGCCCCTGACCTTTCGCCTGTCCCTGGATTCCGAACCTGTGCTTGTGACCTCTGACCTTGGTTTACTCTGTACTTTAGGCTGTCTGCTGCCGGCATCTATTCTGCCTGAACCCCACGCTGCTGTCCGCCAATCACTCCATCCCTGGGTTCTCCTTAGCCGGTATACGATTCTCGACCCTCTGTCAGCCTGCGCCCAAGTCTGTCCCCACCACTAGGGGCTCCAGAGAACACCAGGATTTCGGAGTAGACTCCGAGTTTTGTTGTGCTGGCTGGGGAGTTCCTAACACAGATATTGTTGCTGATTTTGTTTTGATCCTGGAAAGAACTCCAGCATTGAAATTATATGGCTTATGCTGTACTGAGTAGAGGAGAGATTGTCTGGCCGCATGGCCGGGATTCAGCAAGTCATGATATCCATGTGACTGAAGATCCTTAAGCTAGTGGGGTAAAGGACAGATAATGTGTTAAACCTACTTGGCATTTATTTACTACATGCGTATGTAATTCTAGTGATTTTTTTATTACAAAAAATCTACTGCTGTACCTTTCTAACTGCATTTCCCTGAGTGACTATAGGATCCATAGAAGGTACTGGGCCAAATAACCCTGGTATCTTCACAATGGCCCTGATTCATTAAGGAATGTGCTCTTTTTTTTTTTTTTTTTTTTTACTTAAGTTTTCTTCTGGACAAAACCATGTTACAATGCAAGGGGTGCTTATTAGTTTATTATTTTGTACATAAGGAAAATACTGGGTTTTTTCCTAGATCAACTTTAAATTTCAGTGTTCAAATAAACAATCAAGTGTCACAGAATTTAGGAGGGATGCCACTAGCTGCTATTAGTGCAACTGCACAGGGAGGCACGGAGTCTATTGTATCCCCGGTATTCACCAGGGACCTCAGCACAGTAATCGGTGTAGCAACAGTAGGGGACAGGCGTAGTCAGATGGTCCATGTCAGAGCCAGCCGAGCAGAGTGGTACACAGGGAGG
This sequence comes from Mixophyes fleayi, assembly GCF_038048845.1. NCBI lineage: Eukaryota > Metazoa > Chordata > Amphibia > Anura > Limnodynastidae > Mixophyes > Mixophyes fleayi. Next base: position 41,299,056 of record NC_134412.1, read on the forward strand.
ATCCAGAGAGTAGTCAGGTCAAGCCAATAATTGAACCAGCCAGGTAATAAGGTACCAAATCGTAACACAGCAGAGTAGTAGAGAACAAGCAGAGTCAGAACCAAAATATGCAGGAACAAAGGTAAGAGGAGACGCTGGAGCAGGCAGTAGACCAATACTCTGAAACCCTAATGGTGCCAGAGAATCCTATATTAACAATAAGGTGCACCCTGATTGGATGAATGAGATTCAGCGGTCAGACACGCTAACCGCCGACAGGTGAGCGGGGAAAGCGTCCCGTTGCCTAGCACCTAGTGTCAGTGCGGAGACAGCGCCTGACATGAAGTATTCGTGTGCTACATGAAAAAGAGCCAGCATTTTCCTTATGTGCAAAATAATAACTGTCTTTAACAGGGCCGGATTAAGGGAATGGAGGCCCCTGGGCTAAGGGGGCCTCCATTCCCCCGTGAGGGCCCCCCCGCCTCGTGATCCGAGCCTCCCCCCCTTAGCCGAGCCACCCCCAAGGCACTTACCTGCTTCTCCTGGCATTGCAATCCTTCCCCGGCGCGCTGTACGCTCTTTACTGAGGATATCTCGTGAGAGTGAGACTCACGAGATCTCCTCAGTAAGGAGACTACAGCGCGCCGGGGAAGGACCGCAGTGAAAGTGCTCAGCAGCATTAATCGCGCCAGGGGCGCCCCCACCCCCGACCGATCAATACTGCTGCTGAGCACTTCCAAGGGCCCCCTGGATGCCCGAGGCCCCTGGGCTGTAGCCCAGTTAGCCCTAGGGTTAATCCGGCCCTGGTCTTTAATGAATCAGGCCCAATATGTATATGTATTGAACAGTGTATGTGTGTGTGTGTGTGTATATATATATATATATATATATATATATATAATGTATATGTGTGTGTATGTATGTACATGTATGTATATATGTATGTGTAGATATGGACAAAAGTATTGGGACGCTTGGCCATTACACCAACTGGGATTTTTGTAATCATCATCATCAGCTATTTATATAGCGCCACTAATTCCGCAGCGCTGTACAGAGAACACACTCACATTAGTCCATTCCCCATTGGAGCTTAAAGTGGGGATTGTAATGACATTGTATTCAAACACATACACTTTAATATTGAGTTGGCCCCCCTTCTGCAGTGATAACAGCTTCCACTCTTCTTTGAAGGCTTTTCACAATATGTTGGAGTGTTTCTGTGGGAATTTATGCCCATTCATTCTGTAGAGCATTTATGAGGTCAGGCACTGATGTTGGTTGAAAAGGCCTGGCTCGCAATCTCCGTTCCAGTTCACCCGAAAGGTGTTCAATGGGGTTGAGGTCAGGGCTCTGTGCAGGCCAGTCAAGTTCTTCTACACCAAACTCATCAAACCATGTCTTTGTAGTCCTTGCTTTGTGCACTGGGGCACAGTCATGTTGGAATAGAAAAGGGCCTTCCACAAACTGTTGCCATATAAATGGAAGCATAACATTGTCCAAAATGACTTGGTATACTGAAGCATTAAGATTGCCCTTCACTTGAGATAAAGGACCTAGCCCAAATCCTGAAATACAGCCCGATAGCATTATCCCTTCTCCACCAAACTTCACAGCTGGCATAATGCAGCCAGGAAGGTAACATTCTCCTGGCATCGGCCAAACCCAGACTCGCCCATCTGACTGCCAGAGAAGTGTGATTCATCACTTCACATAACAGGTTTCAACTGCTCCACAGTCCAGTGCCAGTGTGCTTTACACCATTCCGTCTGACGCTTGGCATTGATCTTGGTGATATGAGGCTTGCATGCAGCTGCTTGGCTATAGAAACCCATTCCATTAAGCTCCCACCACACAGTTTTTGGGCCTACATTAATTAATGCCAGTGTAAGTTTGGAACTCTTCAGCAATGGAATCAGCAGAATGTCAGCGACTTAGCAGTCGTTGACCCCGCTCTGTGATTTTACATGGTCTTCTGTTTTGTGGCTGAGGTGCTGTTGTTCCTAAATGCTTCCACTTCCTAATAATATCACTTACAGTTGACCGTGGAATATTTAGCAGGGATGAAATTTCACAAATCGTCTTCTTGCAAAGGTGGCATCCTATCACAGTACACAGTACTTGAAGAATGACCCATTTTGTATCACAAATGTTTGCAAATGGAGACTGAATGGCTAGGTGCTTGATTTTATACACTTCTGGCAATGGGTCTGATTGAAACGCCTCAATTCAATAATTAACAGGTGTGGCCAAATACTTTTGTTCATATAGAGCGTATATACAATGTGTGTATATATATGTGTGTGTGTATATGTGTGTATATATATATATGAATATATATATATATATATATATATATATATATATATAAATAATTTGCTCACTAGACATGAACAGACCATTACAAGTTTCGTAAAAATGATATATCAACATTCAATAAACTATAAAATATTATATAAAATCATGCCCAAGAATCGTTTCAGCGTACTACATTTTCATCAGGGGCACTAAACAAACAATACTGCAGTCATTAAATTCCTAGCAAGGAGCAAACAAGCAACTGTGTTGACACAACGATTCAAAGCTACAGAGTCTAATATGTTAATCACCAACACAACATAATAATAATATTAGTTTAATTAGAAAATACACACTAGCAAATTATATATGAAACACTTATTATATTAGTAAGTGCTGATCAAGAATAAAGTAAATGAAACCTACAAATGCAGATTTAAAACCAAAAGCAATCCATGCCATTAACACTGAGTCTGTCACAATAAGATGTTAGGAACATATAATCAAATCTATAATTAAAATAAATAAAGAATATAACTTCTATGACTGGAATTTTCGTGCAGGCTTAGAAATCCAATGTAGAGACAAACAGAGAATTACACAGGATGAATGGATCAGACGGAGCTCCAGCTGCATGCTGCTCGTATGTTGCCTAGTAACCGCATACACGTGACCAAACAATATTAGACAGAAGGAGACTGGCAGAATGTATTATATCTGGCTGCAGTAAGAACCTGTAAAGAAAATGTACAAAAAGCACACAGTGGGAATTGCATAAAACAGTCACCAATATAATGTTAATATCAAGATAAAAAAAGGCAAAAACTGCAAACTTATAAAAAGTAAATACAACTCGAAAAAATAGATAGCAATATGAAGGATATAATCCACTACTAAACAAATAAAAAAAACTAACTACAATATAAAAAAAAACATAAAAATAACAAGTATAAAGAAACCCATACATTTAGATAAAAAAGTAAATAATATCTAAAGTGATAATTTCAATAGAACATCAAAATCAGCTAAATGTATAAATAAATCAGCAAATTAAAGAAAAACAACCTAACTTAAAGTCTTCATTAAAAGCGGGCAAGTGTATTGAGTCTGTAGATCCACTTAAGTTCAATGAGCAGGAACAAGTTGTCTCTATTTACCCCCTTCTAAGAAAAGGGATATGATCAACAGGAAAGCATCTGAGATCTTTAACAGAGTGTCCTTTTTCAAAGAAATGTTTTGCCAGAGGTAGTTGTTTAATATCTTCTACTATTGATGTCGCAGAATATGCCAAAGTATAGTAAATTACACAGACACATCAAGATGTAAACAATGAATTTACTATCACAGCTAAATTTGTAGTGCAGGTTTTAGACCTTGCCAAGGACAGGGTGTATGAATGTTTTTCCACACAGTAAATGTTGACAGTTAATACATCTAGAGCAGTGATAGATACAATTCAAATTGTTGGTCTAGGAGTAAGAAATATTATCTGTCTTAACCAATAGGATTCTTAGATTATGTATTTACCTGCATACAAATCTAGAAGCAGAAGAAACTTTATAAGATAACGTGGGGTCAGTAGAAATCAGATGCCAATGTTTGAGAACCATTTCATGTATATGCCTTGATGCTCTAGTAAACGTAGAACAAAAATTGATGACTCTTTTGCCATTTTGCTCAACTAAATTGTGAGGTTTAAATAGAGTCGCTCTGCAAATTTTACCTACACATTCCAGAGCTTGATCTACCTCTAGTCTATTATTTTCCCATTTAATAAAACATTGGCTCATAGAACCATAGAACCACTGTGTGCTTTTTGTACTTTTTCATTGCAGGTTCTTACTGCTGCCAGATATAATACACCTTGCCAATCTTCTACTTTCTACTATTGTTTGGTCATGTGTGTGCATTTGCTAGGCAACATACAACGAACTGCATGGTACTGGAGCTCAGTCTGATCCATTCATCCTGTGTAATTCTCCTTTTGTCTCTACATTGGATTTGAAAACCTGTCGGAAAATTCCACTCAAAGAAGTTCAGTTCTTCATTTATTATATCTAGAGGCTTGAGTGTACGTTCTTGCCTCTGGTCCTGAGAGCTTATTGAAACAGACATAGTGTGAATGGTACTGGATATATTCCAATTCATATTGCAGTTAGATATAATACATTTTGCTAGTTTTCTTCTATCTACTATAGTTTGTTCACATGAATGCGGTTGCTAGGCAACGTATAACAAGCAGCATGTAGCTGGAGCTCTGTCTGATCCAATCATCCTGTGTAATTCTTCATCTGTCTACATTGGATTTGAAAGTTTGCAGGAAAACTAAACGTAAAAGCTGAATTTTCCATTTTTTGTACTTATAGATTTTATTACATGTTTCTGACAATCTGCATTGGTAGGTTTTAGTTACTTTATTTTTGATCAGCACTTTACTAATATAATAAGCGATTGATATATAATTAGTTAGTGTGTATTTTATAATTGAACTAATATAATTATGATGTTGTGTTGGTGATTAACTTGTTAGACTCTGCAGCCTTGAATTGATGTGTTAATTAACTCAGCTGCTTGTTGGCGCCTTGTAAGGTATTTAATGACCGCAGTATTGTTTGTTTAGTGCCCCTTATAAAAGTGTAATATACTGAACGGTGAATGATGAGTATGATTCTGTAATGTATTTTATACTTTATTAAATGCTGAATATTTTTTTCTAAAGTTTACTGATCTGTGCTCGGAATATGTCAGCTCTTGCGATCTTTGGATCAATATCTTTTGAATATAGCCCTCCCTCCTGTTCTCGTCTGCCATTTAGAACAGACACAATGTAGGGAGGATATTAGCTGCAGTGCTCTGCTCTGAAAATTGCATTTACAATACAGACTACAGCATTAGACAGGGTTAAAGAGGGACAATAGAACAGCTGTGATTATTTTAATGCAGATTGTTTCTGTAGGAATCAGTCACCTAGAATAGTTTGCAGATCAATTGGCCTTTAGTCTGTCAGAGAGTTAGGTTTTGCATAGTGGCTACTGGTCGTCATTAATGTGTGTGTGTGTGTGTGTATATATATATATATATATATATATATATATATATATATATATATATATATATATATTAGAGATGAGCGCACTCGGATTTATGAAATCCGAGCCCACCCGAACGTTGCCGATCCGAGTCGGATCCGAGACAGATCCGGGTATTGGCGCCAAATTCAAATCTGAAACTGAGGCTCTGACTCATAATCCCGTTGTCGGATCTTGCGATACTCGGATCCTATAAATTCCCCGCTAGTCGCCGCCATCTTCACTCGGGCATTGATCAGGGTAGAGGGAGGGTGTGTTAGGTGGTCCTCTGTCCTGCTATATCTCGTGCTGTTCAGTTAAGTTCTGTGCTGTTCAGTTAAGTTCTGTGCTGTGCTGTGCTCAGTCCAGTGGTGCTGTGTCCTGTGCTCTGTCCTTCTGAGTTCAGTAGTGCTGCTGGGTCCTGTGCTGTGTCCTGTTCAGTCCAGTGGTGCTGTGTCCTGTGCTCTGTGCTTCTAAGGGCATAGTTATTTCCCCATTATTCCCAAGTTTTTAAAAAATAAAAAAAAGTTATAAAAAAAATTAAAATTAAAAATTAAAAAAAAAAAAATTATAACCAAATTTGCAAAACCAATCCAGCAGTATATAAGCCCATTGGTACTGCAATATTACCAAGTTCACACATTCAGCATTAAAAATCCAGTGGTACTGCTATTACAAAGTTCACTGATTCAGCAGTGTATAAGTCCAGTGGTACTGCTATTAAAAAGTTCACTGATTCAGCAGTGTATAAGTCCAGTGGTACTGCTATTACAAAGTTCACTGATTCAGCAGTATAAGTCCAGTGGTACTGCTATTACAAAGTTCACTGATTCAGCAGTGTATAAGTCCAGTGGTACTGCTATTACAAAGTTCACTGATTCAGCAGTATAAGTCCAGTGCTACTCTCCTGTGCCGCATATAATTTTTAAAGGCTTTGCCGAGTGTGTGTGGCTTAGGGGTACGCTCTCTTGTGCTACATATAATGGAAAACCAAAATTTGGAGGATAAAGTAGGGAAAGATCAAGACCCACTTCCTCCTAATGCTGAAGCTGCTGCCACTAGTCATGACATAGACGATGAAATGCCATCAACGTCGTCTGGCAAGCCCGATGCCCAATCTCCTAGTACAGGGCATGTAAAATCCAAAAAGCCCAAGTTCTCAAAAAATAGCAAAAAGAGAAACTTAAAATCATCTGAGGAGAAACGTAAAGTTGGCAATATGCCATTTACGACACGTAGTGGCAAGGAACGGCTTAGGCCCTGGCCCGTGTTCATGACTAGTGGTCCAGCTTCACCCAAGGATCTAAGCCCTCCTCCTCCCCCCCCCTACAAAAAATTTAAGAGAGTTATGCTGTCAGCAACAACAACAAAACAGCAAAGAACTCTGCCTTCTAAACAGAAATCCCCAAGGCGAGTCCAAGGGTGTTGTTGGTTGTGAACCCTGACCTTCCCATCACTGTACGGGAAGAGGTGACTCCATCCAGCATTTGCAGCACGCCCTCTGCATATGCTGTAAGGATCACCCACAGTCCAGTTACAGATTTGGCTAATGAAGGTGTGAATGTTGTACACCGGGAGGAGGATATTGATGTAGCTGGCGCTGAGGAGGATGTTGATGATTATGATGCAGATAGATACCAAATTGCCTTTCTCAATTTCTATTTATATTCTAGATTATATAACGGCTGAAAAGTTTTCTTTTTTACTCCTAGTGGAGAGGGGATCTGATGCAGACAGATACCAAATTGCCTTTGTCCAATTCTTTGTATATTTGAATTTCTAGTTCTACAGTCTATGCAGGCTGCTTTATTTATATTCAATTACAAGTGTAGGGCGGGGGGGGGGGGGCATAGATAGCCAACAAAGTAACGTGGTCCATTTAATTTCACTTTCTAGCTCCACAGTCTGTGCAGCCTGCTTTTTTTTTATCTTCAAAGTATTTATATTTACAAGCCTTGCAATCTAAATTAACTAGAGGTAGTGACGTGGTAGAACTCCAAAAGGCAGTTTGGAAGCCCCTGTACAAACTGGCTCTATTTTTTAACTGAGTTGTCCCCCCTCCAGTGTGTACTCGGAAAGAGTTTTTAGTGCAGCGGGGAACCTGGTCAGTGAGCGGCGAAGGAGGTTGCTTCCTCACAACGTTGAAAAAATGATGTTTATAAAAATGAATAATCAATTCCTCAATGAAGTACAGCACTGCCCTCCAGACAGTACAGAGGGACCTGTGGTTGTGGAGTCCAGCGGGGACGAATTGATAATGTGTGAGGAGGAGGAAGTACACACTGTAGGGGGAGAGGAATCAGAGGTTGAGGATGAGGACGACATCTTTCCTCAGTAGAGCCTGTTTAGTTTGTACAGGGAGAGATGAATTGTTTTATTGGTGTGGGGGCCCAAACAAACCAATCATTTCAGCCACAGTTGTTTGGTAGGCCCTGTCGCTGAAATGATTGGTTTGTTAAAGTGTGCATGTCCTATTTCAACAACATAAGGGTGGGTGGGAGGGCCCAAGGACAATTCCATCTTGCAACTATTTTTTTGGCATTATGTGACCATTCAACAGTCGTTTGCCATGTTCAAAAAGTAAAAGAAAATGCCAACAAATTCAATAAATTAAATCAAAAGTTAAATGCCCTGTCATTATTTAAAACAAGAGGTTTTGACGTGCTAGAATTAGTGTAGTGTTAAGATGTTATAATATAAACACTACACTTGGAACTTGGAGGAGGTATTGTGGCCCCGGTATCAAATTGGGTACCGGGGCCACCCCACTACGCAGTCCAGATACTTGTTTGGTGGAATTCAGACCAGTTGAGAGTTTTATTATTATATTGTGGGGACCACTCTATACCACACTACCACTCTATACCACTCTATTTAATACTTTAATTCTATTTAATACTTTAATTCTATTACTAATTCCCATAAAGAGGAACTGCCGCTTCTATTTAATACTTTAATTCTATTAGTAGTTACCATAAAGAGGAACAAAATAAACAAAATTTACCAAAAGTATAATATGACTTACAAACACTACACTTGAAAGATGGTGCCTTTAAATGAAAAAGTCAGTCTTCATTGCACGACTATGTGCAACAGGGACAGTTTTTTGGTTTACAAAGTCAACCAATAACACTTCGACCCTGTCTGTCTTTAACATACTTGATGGGATCTCAATGACGAATGGTCTGTACCATGGTTGGAGGAGGTATTGTGGCCCCGATACCAAATTGGGTACCGGGGCCACTCCACTATGCAGTCCAGATAGAGGTGTATCAGATATTAAACAACGTTGACTGTTGCTGCAAAATTTTTAAATAATATTGTGGGGAACACTACACTACGCAGTCCATAAACTTTTTGGGTGGAATTCAGACCCATGTAGGGTTTTTTAATAATATTGAGGTGACCCACTCCTCTATGCAGTCCAGGTACATTATTGGCGCGAATCATACAAGTTCAGGGTTTTTAATTTATATTGTGGTGACCCACTCCTCTACGCAGTCCAGGTACATTATTCGGTGCGATTCATACCAGTTGATGGTTTTCTTATTATATATATTGTGGTGACCCACTCCTCTACGCAGTCCAGGTACATTATTGGTGCGAATCATACAAGTTCAGGGTTTTTAATTTATATTGTGGTGACCCACTCCTCTACGCAGTCCAGGTACATATTTTGGTGCGATTAAGACCAGTTGATGGTTTTCTTATTATATTGTGGGGACCACTCCACTACGCAGTCCAGAAAGATACCTCGTTGCAACGTTTTGGACTAATAACTATATTGTGAGGTGTTCAGAATACACGGTAAATTAGTGGAAATGCTTGTTATTGAATGTTATTGAGGTCAATAATAGCGTAGGAGTAAAAATAAGCCCAAAAACTTGATTTTTTAACTTTTTATGCTTTTTTCAAAAAAAATCCGAACCCAAAACATCGAGAAAATCCGGATCCAAAACACAAAACAGGAGACCTCAAAAGTCACCGGTGCACATCCCTAATATATATATATATAATGTCATTCTGAACTAGTATTTGGGGGAGATAACTTCTATTTTTACAGTTACAATCTCTAATAGCAAACAAGTTCGTGCAGCAACAATTGTCAAGGCATCTGTAGTTTTTGTCATGCCAAAATATGTAGAGGTAGGGATATTGATCATCTAGGCGCCTCCTCATTATGTCATTTGCAGCCAGTTCAGTCTATTCGTGTTTCCAAACATGGCAAATTGTGTAGATTAGCAAGCAGCCCAGCATCAGGTAGCAGCCGAATAGATTGGCAGTTGCAATCCTCTACCAGCCTCACCACCTTCATTGACTTCATTATTAGTCCCTAGTCCAGCATCTAATTTTCCAATTCCAAATGACACCTCAATACAATCCATGATTCATTAAATACATCCTTGTATGTTACAGCTGCTGCTACAGGGATGTAATACATCTATACAGAAGGGAAGCAACAGTATAAGCATAGTTTTACACAATTGTCTGTGAAGCAACCATTTGTAAGAGGAAACAAGTATGGCAGTAAACATCCTGTTTCACAGCAGATCACTAAAGCCATGACAGCTATATTATTTGATCTGATTTCAATTTCTGCTGTCAATGCATCAGGTTTTAGTCTATTAGTTCAGGCCATGTGTCCATGCTACCAAATTCCATTTCTACTGAATATCAATCCCTAAGCTATACCGGTAGGTTAAGCAAAAACTAATTCAGTCCCTAGAAAATTCCATTGTACCAACTGTCCACTAAACTACAGATATGTGGACAAATGGTACTAGTCAAACCAAAGACTACATGACCATGAAAGCCCAATGCAGCGGCTGCAAAAAAAATGTCATCTGCCATGCCACCATTTTATATCCTTCAGTGACTAGAGGAACAGCAACAAGCCATCAAGACCTACACATCAAACCATGAGATAGGGAGAGGAGGGACATGTTACCTTACTCCAGCACATTGGAGTATCCTTACTGTATTGTGCAAGGTATTGAAAATATTTGAAATTGTAACAAATTAAGTGATTTCAGACACTTCCTGTCTCAGTCAAGTCATACCCCTAATCAAACTACTGGAAAAGCAGCTGGAGAAGCTGAAGGATGAGATAAATCTTAGCGGTTCTGCAAAGTATGTTGGCCTTGTACATTATGTTCTTTATTCACTTTGCCATTACCCAAGGGTTTTCAGGACCTTTAAATTGTTTTACTACATTTTGACAACTATGCTTGATCCTAGGTTTAAGTCATTTCACTGCTTCTTGTGCAAACTGCTTCTTTCAAGATGAAAATGAGAGATTCCCTGTTTCATCTTCTTCTACAACTGCTACTGACAGAAAAAACTTCAGTTTTCTGATAGTCACACTAATTATGAGTTAACAACACAACAAGCACACCATTATGAAAGATTGACATCTGGTCAGGCTTAAAAGACATGCCCAAATATATTGACACATCTACCATCTCTCAATCAGATACACCTTGGCTTAGTAGAATGGTGGAGGATTTACACACATTGTGGTCTTAGCCCCACTTTCCTGGTCCGGCAGTGTCACCTCACGGCCATTCATGCCCCTCTTGCCTACTATGGCACCCCTAAATCCTGTGTCACTATCTGTAAAAGAACACCCTCCTCTGTTCTGCTTCATGGGCGTGGTCATCTTGGATTGCATTACAGGATCCATTCTGTCAAACCAGTCTTCAGCAACTCCAGTCACATGATTCAGACAGCCTATCAGTGCACAGAGCTTCCTACTTAAACCAGAAACTGATTGGCACATTTCCATAACAATTGTCATTCTTTAGTCGAAGAGCATATATGATCTCATTGCTATTGGGGCAAGCCTTGGCATGGGCGTCTCCACTCTGAGAGTAGTCTGTCACTATTCTGTTGGATATAGCCTCAGGCTTGAGAAAGTCCACAGGTGGTGGACGAAACGCGTTGCCTACAATTCATCTGATTCTACACCTATTCTACACTTATTGACTGTCTTCCGAACGGACTAGACTATTTACAACAGGAACTCTCTTCAGCCGTTTTTCTGTTACATGGAATCTATACAGGTGCGCACCTGCAACATCATTAGGAGCTCATTTTAGCCAAACGTGAATCGGAGAGCCAGCGGTGAGCCAGCGTGAGTTTATGGTCTATGTGGAGCGACATCAGAGAGACTGTGAGTGCATATTTTGCTAATTTCTCCTGATCCATCTCAATTGCTGGCAAATCTCCGTGGCTTCAGTAGTTTTATTTGTTTGGATGGCTACGCGTATACTTCATTAGACACAAAGTGTCAGTTATCTGGAGGAGAGATATCGGAGTTACTGCAGGGAGTTTCTCCTGCTACATTACACACTTGATTGAACCTCTAGAAATATCCCCTAAACTCCGTTCATTATATTTGCCTTATCTACGGCTATCAAATATATTCTACCTGGAACGTTATTTGTCTTGTGAAGGAGTTAATATACCAATCTCAAATGACTATAGTAGAATTATGATATTCCAAAACGCTTTTCCCTGGAAATGGGAACTAGCTAAGATCTGTCTATGCCTATAAATTTGAAGAGATTAATTCTACTTCCACTACTGACCATTACAGTTTTCACTAGTGGTCAATTGCTAATATGATTGATGGTCCTTACAACCTTTATTAGTTCTATTGGCGTTGCACTTGGTGTAACGAATAATGGTTTCCAATTAATGCATACATCTCTCTACTGTTCATTTCTGAAGTTTTATATACCTTTTTACTGAAGAATGTGATTTGTGATTTTTTATTGTGTATTAAAACGTTGTACTGTATTCCATATTGCCCTGGATAGTTATTTAACTTATCACTCAGATAAATTATCGAGGGAGATTCACTACTCTGGAATCATTTTTCAGCGCTGTTTTATTTTTTTTATTTTGATATCCTCTGTTTTGGGATGTGACACCATCCTTATACAGCTGCGCTATCTGATTCCACTGAGTGTTTTTTAATTTTTAAATGAAATTTTCTTAGCGCCAGGTGACTGTTTTGTTGGATATAGCCTCATCCAACATTCTGCAACTACGTCAGTGGTCTCACTCGGTGGGACAATATGTGGTGCAGTTTATAACCCTGTCTTCCAAGTTAACTTGAAATGATGAAGCTCTCTTCTGGTAAGGCCTCTCTAACCACATTAAGGATGAGCTAGCAACTCAGGAGCTACCAGGTAGCCATAAGAAATTAATCTCACTATGTAATCGGGTGGACCTCCAATTCTGGGAAATATCTCTGAAGAGTGGAAGGGCTGAGCACCTCAAGTTTTGTCCGAGTCCAAGTACCCAACCTCCGCCACCTCCCGTGTAAGAGCCCCTGCAGCTCAGCAGATTCTGTCTCTTGTCTGAGGAACTCCAGCGGTACTTCAGAGAGAACTTATATTAATACTGCGCTGGCTCTGGCCACCTGCTACAGGCTTGCCCCAAGAAGTCTGGAAACGCTCCCTCCTAACTGCCTATGAGGAGGTTAGTTTAGGAGTGGCGCTTCACTCCTCACAACAAAAAGACTGTGTAATCTCTGTTACCCTGAAGCACCCTCGGGTTCTATATACCTTCCAGCCCCTCTGGACTCAGGAGCTGCAGGGAATTTCATGTCAGCTGAGCTGGCTAAAGAACTAACCATCCCATTGTCTATGGTCCCAATCCCTACCTATCTAATGGATGTAGATGGTAACAGTATCCCTGTGGGCACTGTCACCCACTTCCCGTCATCCTCATGGTGGGGGTACTTCATTCAGAGACTCTGACCTTTCTGATCATCTCCAAAACCTCCAATCCAATTGTTCTCTGGTTTCCTTGGCTGCAATGGCATAAAACCCATGGCGAGTGGACAACCCTCACATCCTGGCATGGGGTTCAGACCTGTCAGAGAAATGTCTGGAACACGTCATTCCGCATTGTTCCACCACTACTACTGATGCCTCAGCCATTCCTCTGCCTTATAGAGAGTTCCTGGATGTGTTCAGCAAACAGGCCGCAAAGACTTTATCACCTCATGCCCTATAAATCTCATCCTAAAGAAGATACCGCCCCACGGCAAAGTCTATCCTCTCTCTATCCGAGACACAATCTATGTCTGAATACATTGAGGAGAATTTAGAAAGAGACTTTATCTGCCCATCCTCTTAAATGGCGGAGGCAGGCTTCTTCGTAAAGAAAAAGGACGGAGGCATTTGTTGAGGCCTGTATTGACAACAACATCCGGTCAAAAAAATTATATCCTCTACCTCGGATATCTGAATTATTTGACAGGGTGAAAGGAGCTAAGTGGTTTACCAAATAGGATCTCCAAGGGGCGTATAATCTGATGAGAATCAGGGAAGGAAACGAGTGGAAAAAACTTGAATACCCATGACGGGCACTAGGAATACCTCGTGTTCCAGAACTTCGACAACTAAATCTTCCGATATTCACTCTATAATAGTGTTGTAGTGTATCTAGATGATATCCTCATTATTTCCACTGACTTTCATTTCCACTGTAACATGTCAAGTGATAATAAATGCAACTTTGGCCCTCTGAGTAACAAAACTCTCCAGATTCCACTCAAACTGGATCGCACACTGGTTGAAGAAACCTCTACATCTCTTCGGAACCATGTCATATTTTTCAGGTGGAAGGATGCAAAGATTCCTGGAGAGAGCAGGGACAGAGACAGAAGAGGGACCGCCGACCAAAGAGGTAGTGACTGGTTGTGTCTGTGAAGTAGTCAAGAAGCTCTGTAGCGAATTCAGACGTGAATACACGCTCTGCACACTCTGTAATAGTTGAGCCTGTTCAAACTTTTGTTATTTGACCCGCTGGGCCAGATGGAAGAGTGGATCCCAGGCTGAAGGTTCCCAAGCACCATCCAACATAGCCAGATTATACTAACAGGGCACTGTAAATAGGATAGTCCTTACAAGTCAAATATAGCGCTATCTCAACCACCATCTTAATTTCCCTAGATTACCCTATTACCATCCTCTACACAGCTAACGCAAGACAACAACCCTCTGACCAACATTGCAACACACACAGCCCACTTAATACTTTTACCGTTGCATTCTAGCTGGTCCATTGTGCAATATGATGTAGCACATGCCCTTGTGTTTCTAACTCCCATTGTCCTATAGATTGTAAGCTTGCGAGCAGGGTTCTTTTACCTCTCTGTCTGTATGTATTACCCAGTATTGTTTTATCAATGTTTGTTCCCAATTATAAAGCGCTACGGAATTTCCTGGCGCTATATAAATAAATGATGATGATGATGATCTCTGAGCTGCTCAGTACTTATAAATAGGACCCCACTAGATCCAAAATAGACACAAAAGATAAAACGTATACGTACATAAAGTGCTCAAGATGAAATCCATAGAGATATAAGCATGTCCTTGCCCATAATGTCATAGACACATCAGAATACATGTAAAATAAAATACAATATAAAGTGTAATACATAGAGACAGTCTTTCAACACAAAGTGGAAGTCCCAGAATTAGCCCAAGATCAGATTGAAGACCTTTCAGCAGTGAAAGAGGGAATCAGTATCTTCCATGCAGTGTTTCACACCACCATCTCCCTTGTGAATTGTATGCTTACAAGAAATTATCTTTAAACACAGCACTGTATAAGGATGATGTCCAATCCTCCCCAAGGAGTTCTCTGAATATAATGGAATCCCACACAGGAACGTAGGTAAAAAGAAAGAAGAAACTCTCTAGTGCATTAACTTTTTAATAGCACATATAGAGCACATATAGAGATAAAATTGCATGTAAAAGACATACACAAGTTGATACATCCACAAAAATCAGAGTAGATAACTCCTACCAACAATCCAGAGTAAATATGCGAAGGAATGCATTTGCCGCGGCCACAGATGACAAAGTGGATAGACTCCTCCAGCACCATACACTGTATTGTCAGGACCTGATGGGATGATGTAAAGAACATCCGACGCGTTTCTTCTCCTGGAGACTTTTCAAGGCAAAGCGATATCCATAGTCGCCTCCTTCCCTCTTTATATAGAGGAGAGAGGTGGGTAATTCCAGACGTTAAAAGGTTTTTCATTCTCATTTGAACTATAAACCTGATAGTCAAGAGTATGTCACCCTTAGAATACAGCGTATGCAAAACAAAAGAGAATATCATACGTGCTCTTGGAGGAGAGTTTATAGAAGCAAAGGAGATTATGAGATGAAAAGGAGTATTAATCAATTCAAATTACCTCTCGCCAATAGATTTGAAGTTTTAGGAGAAGGGAGAGATGGGTATTCTCATAGGAAAGATTCTACCTCTCAAACTTTTTTAGAAATGGGTCGGAGAACATGGCGGAAATTTTGAGTGAGAATCAATTGTTGGAGATCAAATCCAAAAAATTAGATGAGGTAACAGGGGAGGAGATCCAATACGTAAGACAATTTATCTTAAAAATATAAAAAGGAAATCACACAATACCAACCCTGATAAGGAAATTGTGAATGTGGAACCTACGGAAAATAGAGAGGTAGGGCCTGAGTCATTAAGGAAAGTAAGGCAAAAAAAGTAGTACATGTTCTCTGGGACAAACCATGTTACAATACAAGGGGTGCAAACTAGTTTATTATTTTGCACACAAGTTAAATACTGGCTATTTTTTAATCTAGCATACAAATACTTTAAAGCTTTATTTTTACATCGAAATTTAAAGTTGATCAAGGACATGCCCTACCCCAACTATAAATCTGTCCCCACATTTTAAATTTACCTCCCCTCCAATGCAACATGGTTTTGCCCAGATGCAAAGTTACTCCTTTTTTATGCTTTGCTCTCCTTAATGACTCAGGCCCGTAGTGTTCAACCTTAGTTCCAAAGTATTATCTGATGAGGAATACTCTATTTTAAAAAAAGGTTTAAAATTTGCACCTACTAGTCGTATCAACCACTTCAACACCTTTATTGACGTAAAAATTTGTTAGAAAGATCACACTAAAAAAATTATTTCTGAATAAAGAGACAGACATGGAGGTCAAAGAGATACAAAATATCCCCTCCAACAAATTCAAGAGTAAATCCTATTTTTACCCCACTCACATGAAAGGGAACTTCATAGACACCTTCAGCAAGCTAGTAGTGGATGAACTGAAGGGGGTTAACACTAAACAACCAATACTGCACAGTGTCACGGGCACTAGGAGTCTTTGCCCAGGATATCGCCAGATGATGGACTTACCAGAGTAATATAGTTGGTACTATGGTTCTCTGGTAGCAGGGTGACAACGGAACAGGAGAAACAGCAGATGGTGAGAGAATGCTCGAGGAAAGTCTATGACGAACAGCAACTGGTAATGAGTAGATGAATGTACACGAGGAACCAGATGGACAAGGGAACGTGAGGAAAGTCAGTGGTCTGCGTATAGCAAGTTGTACCACTGCTATAGTGAGGTGGAATGTCCAGGAGTAGCGAGGAGGTAGTGAGAGTCAGCGGTCTGCGTATAGCAAGTTGTACCGCTGTCTAGGTGAAGGAATGGAATCCAGGTGAAGATAGGTAACAGGGAAGTCAGTGGTCTGCGTACAGCAAGTTGTACCACTGCTTATGTGAGAGGATACTTGAAACTGGTGCCAATGGGAAACAGGAGTCAGTGGTCTGCGTCAGCAAGTTGTACCACTGCTATATATATGTGAGGAGGGGCATGAGGAGATGAATGTAAAGCAGAGTATACACGGGGCACACATAACTTGATCCCACGATGATATCCACAATACAACGATTACTGACAAGCACTGCTTAAGTATACAAAGTCACAATAACTATCCAGGCAATAGGAAACAAAGTCAATGGTAACAATAGCTTCAGTGGATAGGAGGCTCCGGAGGAGAACACAACTCAGTCCAGATGGATATGCAATACACAAGCAAAGTCAATGGAAAGTATGCATACCGCGGTTCAGGAGAGCAGGCTGTCAGAGAGACGTGCAGGGATACCTGAACGGCTGAAGGCCGGCAGGAGGAGAGACCACCGGAGGGTGGAAGCGGTAATCAGGTTGGTGCAGCGCACGGCAGGTAATCCAGAATGAACGAAGCAATACTCAAGAAGCAGTAGTAAGTGGAACTGGAAACATGAAGAACACGGGAGAGTTGAGGCTGTCTGGTATCCAGTAGTAGAGGTGGAGGCAGCGGGGCGCTGACACGATAAACCCAGGGGAGTTGAGACGATCAGGAACTCTGTAGTAGAAATGGAGGCAGCGGATAGGAATCAGCTGAGTGCAGGCACGATGAACACAGGAGAGTTGAGCAGGAACTCTGTAGTAGTAACGGAGGCAGCGGATAGGAATCAGCTGAGTGCAGGCACGATGAACACAGGAGAGTTGAAGTGAGCAGGAACTCTGTAGAAGCAACGGAGGCAGCGGATAGGAATCAGCTGAGTGCAGGCACGATGAACACAGGAGAGTTGAAGTGAACAGGAATCAGCAGGAGCTGAATACACGAGGAACACAGGAACACCTTCAGAGGCTCATGGGGAATGAGACTCCAAGATCAGGCAACCAGGTAATGATCACAGGTGGTTTAAATAGGGAGGGTTGCCTGATCATCCAATCAATTTAAAGCAACAGGTACTGAAGGTTTGAAAGGGCTGCACATGCGCAGACCCTCAGGATGGCGGACGGCCACGGTTCCTGAATACACGGGAAGTGGCACTCACAGTCCGGTGAGTGACACACAGTCTCACTCAGGGAGAGAGAAAATCACTTAAGACCCTACAGGATGATTGCAATATCATTATAAAACCTGCGGATAAGGGGGGAGGTGTGGTTGTCATGGACTTTAGCAAGTACGAGGCAGAAATCTTAAGACAATTGAATGAAGGAAATACATAAAGGATATTGAGGAGAGACCCTACTGATAAAAATTATAGAAGAAATTAGTACACTATTCAGTAAATGTAAATTCTAACCGAACAGGTGGTGAAATATCTGCATGTGTCTAATCCAACAACACCTGTTATATACAGTTTACCAAAAATTCATAAGAGTCTCCTAGATCCCCCAGGACATCCAATTATATCAGGGACTAGGAGCATTACTACAAATCTTTCTGAATTTATAGACTACCATTTACAGCCAATAGTGAAGGGAACTAAATCCTACATAAAAGATACGGGAGACTTTTTGAGGAAAATCTCCTCGGTTGCATGGCAACCTGACTATATTCTAGTTACAGCAGATGTTAGTTCCCTGTACACAATTATAGAACATGGTCTAGGTATTGAAGGGACCACATATTTTTAGAAAGATACTGAATATTCAGAGGAATTGAGGACATTCCTGATTGAGAGTATAATGTTCATTCTTACCCACAATTATTTCAGGTTTGGAGATGCATATTATCTCCAACAAGTGGGAACAGCTATGGGGACTAGATTCACCCCTAGCTATGCCAATTTATTTATGGCCTACTGGGAAGATCATCAGGTATGGCAGGGTCACGGCTTTGGGGCGAATCTGGTCCTATGGTATCATTTTATAGACAACATATTTTTTATATGGCAAGGGAGTAGGAATGAACTAATGGATTTCTGTACATATTTCAATTGTAATACTTACAATATTCAATTGATCTTTGAATCTAATGAGATCACCGTCAATTTTCTAGATATTACTGTTTATGTCAAAGACAATATTTTGCATACTAAAACTTACAGAAAACCAACGGACATAAACCGTTATATTGAATGCAATAGTAATCACCATCAGAATTGGTTAAAAGCAATCCCCCTTGGCCAGATGAAGAGAATCAAGAGGAATTGCACAGAACATACTGTGTTCGATAATCAGATTCAGGATTTGAGGAAATGCTTTGTAGAAAAGGGATATGATGAATTACATTTGGGGAAGGCAGAGGAGGATCTCAAATTAGTGAGTAGGGATACTCTTCTTACACCCGCTATCTCCAAGAAAGATTCAAGGAGTAAGCATTTTGAGTGGGCATTCATCACACAGTTCAATGTTGACCATAGAAAGATGGAGAATATTTTCCATAAAATATTCATCCCCTGTCCAATGGCCAAACCATGCGGATAAATCAGGACTTAGAGACTTTCCTTCGACTGTACATCTCTTCACCCCCAAGATGACTGGGCAGACCTGCTCCCCTGGGACAAATTTACACACAACATCGACTACCATGAGTCCTCAATCCGTTTCCACGTTGTGTTCGGCTTATATCCCAGAGTACCAGCTTTAGCCCTCTGTCTGCAGCCGCTGTCCTGGAGCCCGAATCATCCCTCAGCAACTTTTCAGAGACTTGGCGTCAGGTACAAGCCCCCCTGGTTAAAATGTCTTATCGCTGACAGGAAGTGTCGAGCCATCCCAAGCCTGCGACCTGGAGACAGAGTTTCGCTGTCAACTCGTAACCTGCATTTCAGAGTGCTGTCTATGAAGTTTGCTCCTCGCTGAAATTTCCAAATAAACCTCACCCTAAGTGTCCGATGTTTCGGCGGTGTCACCTCATGACCATCTGTGCCCCTTCTTGTCCTCCTACGGCACTCCTGAATCCTGTGTCACTATCTGTAAACAAACACTACCTGCTATTTAGCTTCATAGATGTGGTTATCTTGGATTGCATAACACAATCCATTCAGTCAAACTAGTATCCAGCAAGGGCACAGCAAATCCTTCTTAAACGAATAACTTCTGGTTGCACATTGCCAAAACAGCTGTCAGTCTTTAGGTGAAGGTCTCCTGGATTTGATTCTGTTTCTGTCTGCAGAATCTGCTACCAGCATTACCAAGTGCTCTGTTCCTGTCTACAGTACTTTCTACCAGCATTTCCAAGTGCTCTGTTCCTGACTGCTGTATCGCCTGTCAGCAGTATCAAGTGCCTACAGTGCTGCCCACAGCATCTTTTCACACACTTCACTGTAGGTTCAGTCTCCCATTGATTGCTTCACTGGGTGCCAGTTCGTTCCAGATCTGAGTTCCCTGTAGCTTGTTCCATGTCTGTGCGCATGGTTTCAGGTCTAAAGCCTATGTGTCCCATGACAAGTTCCAGTCCTGAATTCACTGCTGCAGACTCCAGTTCTGAGTGTCCTGTGTCAGGCCACCAGTACCCAAGGAAGCTGTTCCACAGTTCCAGATATGATCCAGATGAGCAGGTGTTCCTTAAGGCCCCCAGTTTCAATTTCTCAGTCTACTAAGCCCTCTAAACTTCAGGGTACTGATCCGGATCTTCAAAACCCGACATTCGAGTCTAAGTTCTACTTTAATGAGACAGTAGTACTTAGCATCTCATCTTTGAATTCTGGGAGGAAAAAAAAAGGCAAATTGGATCCCCCTGTACAAACAAGCTATGGTGTGCTTAAGCTGCCCACCCTCCAGTGTGTAGTCTGAAAGAGTGTTTACTGCTGCCAGAGTGATCATCGTCAGAGACTTGTTTCTAAAATTGTAGAAAAACTGGTGTTCATCAAAATGAACTACAAATTGTATGAGGAATGCGGTTCTTGCCGCAAATAGCAAGCAGAATCTGTAGATTCCAATGGAGATTAATTAATATTGCGTTGATGATCATGACATCAGTGATGAGGATTTTGATGAGGGTAATGACATTGTCTACATAGAAGAAGATGACCACTGTTACCCAAATGGCCAATACTGATCTGTTAAAATCCCTATCTAGTCTGTCCAGTTCATCAACCAACAACCAAAATGTTCTCTTTTGTGGGGGCTTAAGCAAATCAAGCACAAAAGAGTCAGTTCCTGTTACTGAAGTTTTTTTTTTTAAAAAAAACCAATTATGCGCAGGTCCTTTTCAACATATGGGTACTTGGGCCAAGGACAATTCCATCTTGCACTATTTTACATTTTGGCCTTGGTCTATCATCTTGTGTGACAGTAAAATGCTATGTGTTCGACAGCTAGACATTCCTTTGGTCGACATTCAGAAAGTCAACAATATTAGGTCGACAATTCAGGTGTCAACAGTGTTATCAGTTCACAAATTCACATGGAGGACACTATGATTAGGTGGACTTTTTAAATGTCAACAGTATTAGTATATGGATAGGGCTAGGGAACTGGTTAGGGACTGGGTTAGGGTTTAGGGAGAGGGATTGGCGTAAGGACAGGACTAGAGGGCTAGGGTTAGGGCTAATACTGTCTACGTTTGAATTGTCAATTTAATAAATACAGTCTACATTTCAATTTTATTATTGTTTTCCAACCCTGTCTATTAGTGTGCCTATCATATTATGTCAATCATGTATCTGTTGAAAACATGTATGTAGGGGCCCAAGGACAATGCCATCTTCCACCATATAACATTGTGCCCTTGGTCTCTCATCATCTGTTAAATGGCTACTGATGCCATCACTGTCCATCTAATGATCGCTGATACTACTGCTGCTGACCCTCTCCATTGTATTGCTGCTGACCCTCTACAATGTATTTTTGCTATTTGGGGGTAAATGTATGAATCTCCGGATTCTTTATCTCCGGGGTGTTCAGCCTCTTCAGCGCTTAAATTTAAAGCGGCGCTGCATTGTAAAGGGAAACTTCCCTTTACAATGCAGCGCCGCTTTAAATTTAAGCGCTGAAGAGGCTGAACACGCCGGAGATGAAGAATCCGGAGATTCATACATTTACCCCCTGGAGTATATTCTTTTTTTAAATGAAAATGTAATTGATGTAGACATCTTTGATGAGGGTGATAACAGTGTCATTTGTCACTATTAATGAAGATTACCAGTGACCCCTATTATCCAAATGCTCATGATTCATGTGTTAACATCCCTGTCTATTCTTCACTTCAACAACCAACAACCCAAATAAATCAAGCACCTCAGCTACAAAAGATGCAGTCACTGAAGTGCTTTTTTTGTTAGATTATGTGCATACCCTTTCTGATATGAGTGGGCCCAAGGACAATGCTGACTTGCACCATTTAAAATTGTGCTCTTGGTATATCATCATCTTTTAAATGTCAACTGATGTCCATATTTGGGATCTTGTGTCCACTCCCGTCTTAATGAAGAATTTTGTAACTTTGCCATTGTTGCATTTGTTTTCTCCAATTCAATACAAAAAAAATAATTAACCAGTCTCTAACTCCATCCCATAGCGTAAATCTTCAGCCATCATATCTCTAGCTATACATGTATTATTTACCAGTGCCAAAATATGTCCTCTTAATTTCGCAGAATGTGGACTATCAATTGCATTGTCTTGTTAAGTCAGATATTTTTGCCACCCAAATCTGCATCAGTGTCAGTTATACAGACTTACTTGTGTGGGAAGGCCAACTATTGGCTTATCTGAACTGTCTGTTTCACATAGTTCTTAGTTGTGCAAATGAGATTAAAAGAAATATCACAAAGAATTCTGTGCTACTTGAATTAGATGATTTATTATGTCATTTTGTCAAGAAAGGGAAAAAAAATATTTTTAGAAGGTCATGTAACCAGAAAGACAGACTTGCACCCAGTCTTTTTAAAAGGACTAATTTAAGATCTTCCATTTTTTTGCCATCAAAGACTGAAAGTTGGTTATATAGTAGAACTAATGGTTTTTACTGTTGTGGTAAAATGAGATGCATAACTTGTAGATATGTGGACCATAAATGCAATATTTTTTCTTCTTTTATGTCAGGTAAATGTTTTTCAATTGATAAAATGATGCACTGTCAGTCCTCTTATAGTAGTAGTCTATCTTATTATTTGTAAATGTGGAATACAATACATTGGATGCAAAATAAGAACCTTAAACACTTGATTTCTTGAACATTGACTAAATATTACTAATAGAGTGAAAACGCATAGTCCTTCACAACATGTCAACATTTGCCAAAAGGGGAGTATAGAAACTATAAAAATAAAGGCTATAGAACATGTTCACGCCACTACAAGGGGAGGAGATAGATACAACCTTCTATGCAAACGCGAGACTTATTGGATCTTCAGGTTAAAAACAATGATGCCGTCCGGGCTCAATGACACTATAGAGTTGAATAATATATAGGATATTAGTCCAACCTATTTTAAATTATACCATCATATTCAAACGTAAGTATTCAATTGCCCTCTTATTTTAGACTGTCAATTCAGTTTTTTCATGCCTTGCTCTAATTCCCTAGCTTTTATCATATTTGTATTTTTATTCTATATTTCTTTATTTTTATATTTTTATTATATTCTGTTTTTTTCACTATGCCTGCCACACAAAAGGGTTTAATATTAATTGTATAATTATCTATATGTTACATTTAAATGTTGATAATATTTATCTAATTTTTCTTCCATTGTATTATTGGAAGCAATGTATAGAATTTATACATTTGTAGATGTGATTAAGTATATTAGCCAGGCTTTAAAAGGTTTATTTATATTTAATTATCTCTGTCAGTAATTTAGTATAACAATGGAGACCATTTTTTTAAATTTAGTGTGAATAAGTCACATGTTTTATATTAGTATTCAGATCATCATAACTAAAGGACTGGTTCATATCTTTATACATTTTTCTTAACGACGATTAACAAGTAATTGGAAGGATGATCGCTATTCATCAGTATGGACTGTATAAATGATTTGAAAGTAGACTGATTATTACTTCAGGATGTTACATGACCACTGTCTGGTTGTAATTGTCTATTTTAAATGTTTTTTTTTATCATTTCTCCCCAAATCTTTTCTCCTCTGATTAATCAATAGGAGACCAGGGGTCCAATATCGGACTATACTCATTTTTGTTCACTATTATGAAATACTGATGACTTTTCAGATTCTCGGTAACTATCATTCCTGATTGGACATTATAAGTCATATGATCAAGACACTGGGTTCTGTGTTTCCCGGCTACTATGACAACATATTACAACAACATTGGATTGAGCTAATGAACAGCTGATAGGCGCTCAAATTTTTATTGGACATTGCAAGTCACGTGATAGGGACTCTGTTACACTCAGGTGTTTGCCATAATTCTACACTTACAATACTGCCCACAGTAATTATCATTTTTTATATATCATTTTGCGTGAATGTACTGCTTTGGATGTACCATAATGTATTCTCCACTGACATATGTCTAAACCCCATACCATTCTTATTCTTATAAGCCTATGCATTTTGAATTACAAATTTTAATTACATTTTAATATGTTTTATTGTAGTATTCTGTATGCTAGTAGCATGAGCTTGTATTAAATTACATTTTATTATCACATAGCCTTTTTCTTTTGTGTTATTGACTTTGGGTACTGATCCCAAATATTTGGTGAGCTGCGGTCCAAGTTAGCACTCTTATTTATTGGTCCATAGCTCCCATTTCTATTCTATATCCCCTCACACAATTGCCTTCAGATTGAAACACTTATTTTAAAAGAAAGAAATACTTTTTTTTGTACTCTGAATTCGTTTACTATTACTACCAGTAATTGGTGAGTGTCTTTTCTTGAGTGTCTCACACCGAATTTATCAGCACAAAATTACAACAGATTAATCTGTAAATAAACTGTTAACTTTTGTGCAGCAAATCACCTCTATTTCAATATACATTCCCTCTTTCACCCTGTCCAACCCTCTACTATCCATTTCATGAGCACATAATTGCAGCAAATGACCTCCTTCCATGCTATCAATTCTAAAATGGGAGCTGAGGGAGGACTATATATAGAAGATATTGATCAAAAACTATTTTTCACAGAAATTACAATGTTTTCCCAGAAATTGTGTTTTGCCTTGTTTACAGATACGAATTTGGCGATACAAATAATGACTCGGTGCGACTGGGTACCTTAAAATTCGATGCTGATTTCTCAGAATCTGAACCGCTCATCTCTTGTATAATATATATATATATATATATATATATATATATATATATATATAAAATAGATTTGTAAAGTGCTACGGATTTTGCTGGAACTATGTAAATGGTGATGACTCTGATATATGTATATGTAGATATATGTATGTATGTATGTGTATATATATATATATATATATATATATATATATATATATATATATATATATATATATATATATATATATGGTGAAAGTAATGGTTAATAGAACATTTCCATGAAAAGACTTGTTAAGGTGCAGGAACTACAAATCACACATGCAGTTAAGCCTAAACTAGATACTTATATTCAATCATTCAGACTTATGGTAAATTCCAACTTACTAGACAAACATAGGAAACAACTTTTCAGTCTCAGTGTGGAAGAAAAGAGGGCAATACAATAATAAAAAATAAAATAGGCGCATAACAATCAAAAGAGTCTGAGAGACACAGTTAGAATTGTCGCTATGAATTCATCGTACTACATAAAAGAAGCTCATATGCAAGGCACCAAACTGCAAGATGATACAAATGTATTAAAAATAGCTGAAACAGATCATTGATGATCTGTCTGCCACCTTTAAGGAACTTGGTACCATAGAATTCAAGAATGGAAACAATTTTACACGCTACCAAAATACATAAAGCTGGAAGTCCAGGAAGGTCTTTCTCTGGTATGGTACAACTGCTGAAAATGCCTCTAGATAGGTGAAGTGCATGCTTAAGCTCTGTAAGAATCAGCTCTGTAAGAATCACCACCAGATACCTCTTGGACACTACAAACCTGTTATACAAATTGTCTGCGAACACAGTGAATTGAAATGTTGAATCAAGCATGGCAGAGGATAATAATGATTTGTTTTTCAGTACATACCTGAGGCTTCATAAGAGAGAAAAGGTTATCATAGGCTATCTCTTGGGCAAACACGTAATGTTTATCAGTTTGAAAGGCAATTCCAAAAGTATCAATAATGCATGGATGAGTTGAAAGACTGAGTGAAACACAGTACTCAATGAGGAAAACCTGAAGATCTGTGTTGTTTTTCTGCATAAATTTCAGAGCCATTAAAATTCCTGTAACAGAAACAAAATAAATAAAATTTTGTATTGTTTACTTATCTTTTAATTTATTTTAGTAAGCAATTACTCAACAACTGCAAAAAACAAAATGTCAAAATTAACTGTTGTGTCACACTCATTTTGACTCTTCCTACTTACTTACAAATAGTTTGTATGTGAGTGCAGTATGCTTTAGTAAACTTGGCTTCTGTGAAATTAGTTTTGCACCACACGGTTCTCCTTATTTAAACTCCCCCCATCCAGCTTTAAAGCAAATAAAAACAATACTTTTTGTTAAAAATATGTTGTGACCCTACACAGCAAAGAGCATTGGCACCAAAAGTACTCAGCAACATGCAATCTACCCCAGGTGCCCAGGGCAAGCAGTGGACCCTTGCAGCAGAAGACACAAAGCATGAACATCAATTCGGGATTGGGAGAGAGAACAAATCGAACCAATGCAAGAATGGGGTATCAACAGCCCAGCAAGGAGATGTATTACAAGGAATGCCAAAAACTCCTATACTGTCACACCATGGGAGTAACCCAGGGAGCCTGCCATGCCCCTTTAACCCCATCAGGGATAAGAGCCTTTTCTGGTTTGAACGTAAACCTTAGCCTTTTACTTAAGGCTGATAACAATACCTCAGTTGTAATAAAATGTTTAACGGATTTTCAACCATGACATGACTCCTCAAAACAATAACTAAAACTTTTTAATTAAATAAAGGACACAGACAACAGAGTTTGGCAAGATTAAAGGTTAAGTTTATTAACATGAGAAAGCATATGGTGGAGGAGAAAGTATAAGCAGCTCAGTTAGAACTTATTCCCATCAGATCACAAAGAGAGTCAATTACCCTCTCAGTATAAACCAAATGGGGGACATTATCCTCCCCACGGTGCACCTTTACAACAAATGGGTATCCATAAACCCCAAGCCTTAGAGGACCTATATTATATAATATTCTGCTTGTAAGCATACACCCTACGGGGGCCCCCTCACGTGGTTATCCAATATCTGGCCACTTTGAATACACTTGGAATTGGGATTACCTTTGATGACGCCTAGAGACCCCTATTCAATCGTTGGGACTTTATTGCTCTATGTCTATTTTTGTTTTTGTTACAGTTATCTGTTAATGATGCTGGCATCTCTATCTGTGTGAACTATTCAGCACTGTAAGTTACCAATATTTGTTCTGTATATCTGCGCGAGGAGTAGGTGGCTCCATTTATGGTGGTATAGGCTGCTTTTTGGTTAACATTAGCGCTCATTCTTGATTAGATTGTTATACCAAGTATTTTATATGTGTTGGGATCTCTTACATGTAGGTATTTAGGCTGACTGTATTTTTTGCATTTGAGTGTTTACAACGTGAGGTATTTCCTACTTGTCAGTATTTAATGTGTCGTCATTTTAATGTCCGTATTTTTTGTCTGTATTATTTGCGTTGGAAATATGATTACGACCCATCTATTTTTTTGTGATTTTCTAGTTGTGTATTCATTTTTCACAATATTATATACTATTTAAGAGAACCACTCTGTTTTTCGTTGTTCTCTTCTCCTAGTGAATTGTCAGTAACAACTAGGATTGATTTATTCTATTTATCTCCATTTTATTTATTTCTACATATGCAATAATTTTTTATTATTGGACAATGTTATATGATTATTGTTAAGAATTTTCCACTTGGTTTTTGTCAATGCTGTATTCCTTTCTTGTTTGAGTCTCCGGGACATGCAAAGCCTAAATACACGTCAAGAAATGAATGAATGAACGTCAACTACAAGAAACGTAATATTAGCCGCCGCAAGAGGCCGATAATGGACAGAGAAGATGCACTCTGCTTGTTAATGGTCTACACCACACCCAAGTTGTTGCACCCAAAGTTCCAAAGTCACTACAATAGGAAACTATTCGAGCAGGGCTAGATGTACAACCCACAGCAGCCCACTCCCCTACCAAGGTGCTGCACACCAATCAGCATCAAAATACCCACTGCCCCTGTGGCATCAGTGAAAGGCTGCAACTCACTGCTGGACATTGGGGACTGGGCCACAAGCGAATCCCACTAAACTCCTGAAGAAAAATCTCCCACACCTCCAAGTCCTCACGTATTTATACAGACAAGAAAATACAGCATAGAGGCTTGCCAGAACCAGCGGTAGCACTTTCAAGCTTCCAGCAAAAGAACCATCCCATAGGGATAATCCATGAGGAAAAAATTAAAGAGACCCAAAATCGATTGAACAATCTGCAAAGTCACCTTGGCGGATTTCTGCACTACTGTAATAATTTCCTGAAGCTTATCAAACTTATTGGCAGGGAGTAAACACTGCTCCAGAGCAGTGTCAATTTCAATGCCCAAATAAGACAAACAAGTAGTAGGACCTTCCATCTCATCATGGGTAATGGGAATGCGCAGGGAATGAAAAAGCGCAATCACAGAAAAAAATATCCACACTGGAGGCAGACTAGCAGTCCCTGACTTCAGAGTAAATTTTCCAGGTAATTGGCGATACCCCAATGACCGGTACCGGCTTCAAAACACCACTGAAGAAAAGATACATAGGGAAGCATTTAGCCACATAAAACCAAGTGAAAACCCATGAAAGGAAACAAGGCAGGGTGTAAGGGAATGAGGTGGAATATGTATTCAACATCCACCTGCTCAACAGGACCCCCCAAGCAAAACCCCAAACCATGTCCAATACTGTATCAATTGACTAATAAACCCTCCAACACAAACTATCGTAGATAGCATTGTTGACCAACCCCCCTGGTGGAAGAGGAAGGTACTGGATCAACGGAACTTCACAGTAGACTTCTTAGGGACCAAACCGACTGGAGAGATCACCAAATCTACAAACGGAGGCTGCACGAACGGGAAAAGCACTGTCAACTTTATGTTTCACATTCCCGTGATAGACAAGCAAAAGCCAAACTGAAAACCCATTCTTAAAACTTCAGCCTTGACCCTATCAGGGTATTGATCAAGCCACCGACACAGGCACTCTAAATCAATTGAGGATAAGGCCTTACTTTAAATCACCAGTGAAAAGGGATCTTAGCTCTGGCACTCACTGTGGGCTTTTGCAGAACTTATTGACATGGGAGCCACAGCAGTGCAGACAGGAGTGCAAAAGCGGCACACAACCCCTTTGACACAGAGTTGTTGAAAGCATAGCACCTTGCATTCCACAGGAGGGTCGTGTTAGGCCTACCAAGTGTGCCTGACTTGCGCTAAGAAAAGCCATCAGGGGCCACCCTCCCTTCCTGGGAAACCTTAAGCCAAACCTCAATGTCTTTAAACAAAGCAGAAGACTTGGAAAGTCCTGAACTCCTCATCACAAGCAAGCCAATCAACTGGTTTAGAGTACAGGTACATGTCCTGTATCATATGCATGTATTTAAACATGGCAAGGTAACCATGGTACATACAGCAAAACATAAAAACCGCTCAAGCAATTATGATAGATTTTATTACTCGTGGCGCAGCCCCCAACCTTCGCACTAGCCTTGTTAGTGATAGTGAACATGTCCACATACTGGCCATTCTTGACACTGTCACGTACAGACAGACGCATCCCACCAAAATATGCTGTAATCCTGTAATCCTCGATATGCTACAGGTGACCCCACCATGCTTCTTGCCCTCTCTGGTACACTTAATGACAAAATGTTTGGGCAGAACCTTAAGCTGCTTATTCTAGCAGACCTGAGACCCTGAGAAATCCTCACTAGAGCTCGCACAGTCAGAAAATGTGGGCAACACAAAATCATCAGAAGTAATATCATCCTTAACAAGCACACCAGGGCTGTCATTTGAACCAGGAATGCCAACCGGAAAGATATCCACTGCTGTCATCCTAGCACTCCTCTACAACTCCTGTTAACTCTGAGCTTCAGGCACCCGGACCGCTAATGCACCTGCTGAAAGTGAAATATTAGCACCACCAGTACCAGCAGTAAAAGGGGTAGAGGTTGGGGCCAGAGCCAGTGATTGAGAGCAGGAAGAGGGCTGCCTACAGCCCATTGGGAACCAGAGATAAGACAGAGTTGGGCTCTGAAACCTTGAAGTGGGGGTCTGGTGGATGCCCCACCAGGGCCTACAGGCAGAAGCGCAGTTGGAGGGGGCACCACAGGCCAAAGAGAGACAGCCAGCATCATGGTAGAAGAGGATGGTCTACAATTCCCCAAAAATCCCATCCCCCACCATGCCACTATGCAGCGGGGGGGTTAATAAAGTCAACAGCCATGTCAGGCAACACAAGTCTATGGGACAAAGGAGGTCCTAATAGTAGGAAAATGGGTGGGGGGGAACAAGGATGAATAAGCTGCCCCCAGCAGAAACCACTAAAGCAGCAGAGCCAGGGAAGGGGCAGGCTCCACTGGGGACAAACATGGAAAGTGCAGGGTAAGGGGGGTGGAAGAAAATGAGCAAGTAATGAAGAGTGAGGAAGAATAGACAAAACAGGCAGAAAAAGTTGGAAAGTGGAGGAAAAAGGAAAGAGAGGGGGAAAATCAACGAGGAAAGGGAAAAAGAGCAAAAGCACAGGAGGAAAGAGTAAAGGAGACAGAAGTCACACAGGAAACCACACCAAAGAACAGAAAGGTCAGACAAAAACAGAAAGCTCTAGCAAGATGAGCACTACTTATGCATCCAACTTGAACCAAGGCAAAAAAGGGAGAATAACAGCCCAGACATGCTAGGCAACTCCCACAGTGTCACACCATGGGAGTAATCCATAAAGCATGACATGCTCCTTTAACTCCATCAAGTATAGGAGCTTTTTCTGGTTGAACTCAAACCTTAGCCTTTTAATTTTCTTTGGGCTGATGACCAAAGACTCAGTTGTAAAAAGTGCTTGAAGCCTCTTATAAAGTTAGCCCAGATCAATTAAATATATTTGCCACTCTGACTTGTGATGACCAGCTACTAAATTTGTAAGGAACCAAGTTAGATTATTTTTAAGCATTCAGACTAGAGTGATAAAGGGGCCACCACTGAAAATGAGTGACAACTATTTGAAGCTATAAATGGATTGTATTTATGCAGCAAGCACACCTGTAAAAAAATGTGTGGGGTTAAAATCAAGTTGTTGACCTGTACCCAACTTTTGTTATATAGGTGAGAGAGTAGCCACAAAACACTGTTTACCAGAAAGTAGCCACAAAAAACTTCACTTGGAAAGAGTAAACCATGGTACTTGCAACCACATTGAAGATTAAAGTTGAAACTGCACATTAAAACAAAATGCAGCAGAATCGAATACTATACTGACTGCTATGAACACAACCTTTATCAATGTAAGTACAATCACTTTTACCCATATATTCAAATAGACACATTTAAAGTAATACCATAAAAAAAAAATCAGACGTGATCTTTTCTTTTATTTTTTTTAACATAAATTACTGTGGCATGCTATAAAAAGAATGTTGGCATTTACCATTTTCCTTTGTTTTTTTTCTACAGGCAGTTATTAATGATTTGTGATTCTGGACTATCATGGCAACCACAGTCACACTGAGCATGATGTAGTCAGCAGAAAGGCTTTAGATGGAAAGTGCGGTGTCTGCATTGCGATATCCTTTTTCTCCTTCCTCTGCCATCACATGAAATGCAGAGTCTGTGATTCTCTGTCTGACTTTGTAAATAGCAACCATTTTCATTTGCCAGAGATATTTTAAAATGGAGATAATGATTTGTGTAATGATTTGTAGGAGGACAGTATGCTTACAATGTAATTAACTTGTATTTAATGAAAGAAAAATTACATTTTATATGTGGGGTTGCTGCTTTAAATCACTAAAATAGGACTGGGGATGTGGCAAACTACCATAATAAACATTTTAATTACATGTTATTATTTCAAAAAGGAAAAAAAAAAAATTCTCACAATTCCAAAGAATTTATATTTGGACCTTACACAAAGATCAGTCATATTGTTCAAATCCAATTGTTCCAATAGGAACCCTTGAGATCAATTTGGATTTTATGCTGTAAGAGATTATTTCCCCTGAACCATTTTAAAGAACCCTGTGCTTTTCCTAATCCACTATTTATGTTTCTGAACCCTAAACACAATATACAAATAACAACAGGGGAATAAGCAACAAGCATAATGTCACAATAAAGAATATAAAATCCCAAATTTGGACTATTGCTCTTAAATCCCATTTAAGCATTTTATTATTATTATTATTATTATTACCATCATCCTTTGTTTATAAGCACTGACATATTATGTAGTGGGAGGGTTTCATCACATAAACAAATTACATACAATTTTTAAATTCTTTATTTTAAATGGTCAGTCAACAAAAGGTATATACAATGCGAAGTCAAGAGTTTAAATGTATACATGGAAGGACATTAACATTGTAATGGATTCTAAAGAAAACGACTTTTGACAACTTGAAAATTATATTGACCATATTTTCATTTTTGCTTTTGTATAAATGTAAGAGACAATAATGAAAAAAGTAGAATGGGGGGGAGGGGTGAAGGAAAATTAGGAGGGAAATTGAAGGGAAGACCACAAAGGTTGATGCATGAGTGTAATCGGAAAGAAGGTAAAAATATGAATGTTAGAGGATCAGGAGGTGGCGGGGCAGGAGCAGGGTTCTGCCCGCCCCACATGGGTCACAACGGAGTCGTTAAAGGCCAGAGGGGAATGAGCATTCTGCGAACTGCCAAGGAGCCCACACTTGGTTGAAAGCATAACCTCTATCGTGTAAGTAGTAAGTAATTTCTTCCATGGCTGCCACGTGCCAGATTTGTTTTTAAGGGCCGAGAGAGATGGAGACGAGCTACGTTTCCAATTAAGGGCTATAAGGGATTTAGCAGCTGTAAGGATATGTGCAGTCAGTTTTCTAGAGAATTTATCAAGGTCTGGAGAAGGATAACAAAGGAGGAAGATCCAAGGGTCTTTTGTTACGGGAGACTCAAATAAAGTATTGATAAAGCCATGGATCGCGTCCCAAAAGGGAGAGATAATTGGACAAGTCAACCAGATGTGTAACATTGATCCCCTGTGGCCACAACCCCGCCAACAGTCAGGTGACGAGGAGGGAAACATTGAGTGAAGACGGGTGGGGGTATAATACCAGCGATAATAGATTTTATAGGATGTTTCTTTTAGTTTAGTCGATATGGAGCTTTTAGCTATCCCCAGTCTCATGTCCTCCCATGCCTCCTCATCCGGAGGGGGGCACAGATCCCTCTCCCAGGCAGCTTCATGTGAGAGTTTTGGATGAATAGTGGATTCAAGAAAGATATTATAAAGTTGTGAAATCATACCCTTATCCATGGGGTGAAGTTTGCAAAAGTTTTCGAATGGGGTGAGGGGACGTAATAGATATTTAGGTGGTAGGGATCGTAAAAAGTGGGTGATTTGGAAGAACTCGAAAGGGTTAAGCATTCGAGCTGGGGGGTGAGGTTGGAGTTCTGCCAGTGGAAGCCACCGGCCTTGTTTCGAGAAATCTGATGGAAATTTGAGACCAGCTTGAGTCCAATGGCGGTGTCTCACCTTGGAGAGACCAGGAGGAAATACACGATTAAACCAGATGGGAGTCAGGGGGGAAAGGGCAGATGTGAGTTTCAATTTGAAGGAGTGAGAATCCCAAATCTTGATGTCAAATTTAGTGGTAGGAAGTAGTTTGAATGGAGGGGGATGGTGTATAGGGGATAGGCCACATAGTGCGGTGGAATCAGGGAGAGCTAAATGTGCTGCCTCTAGGTCAAGTACAAGGTAGAACCTGAGGGGGCATATGGTGCAACAATTTGTGAGAAATTGGAAGCCAGGTATTATAACTTAATATCAGGTAGTCCTCTGCCACCACTAGAGATGGGCTTTTTTAGAATATTGAGCGAGACCCTTGGGGGCCTGTGATTCCAAATAAAACGTGTCAGAGCTTTCTGGATATCGGATAGGAGGATGGCAGGGATCGCCACTGGTAGAGTTTGGAAGAGATATAACCATTTGGGTATAATATTCATTTTAACTGCTATGATCCTGCCCAGCCATGAGATGATGAGACGGTTCCAGGATGCCAAATCAGATTATGTTTTGGAAAATAGAGGTGGGAAGTTTTCCTGATAAAGGAGGTCATAACGAGATGTAAGATAGACTCCCAAATATTTTATTTTTCTGGTCTGCCATTTGAATTTGAAAGAGGACCGTAACATTTCGGCCTCCCGAGGGGGGACATGAATCAGCATGGCCTCTGATTTTGTGTAGTTTATTTTGTAACTCGATATCACACTGTAGGTCTGGAGAATCTTATAGAGGTTGGGGAGGGAGATGGCCGGCTGAGAGAGCGATAGCAGGACATCGTCCGCAAAAACTGAAACTTTAGAGTTGATGTCCCCCACCTGCACGCCCCAAATATTAGGATTATATCGAATTTGAGAGGCCAATGGTTCAATTACAAGAGTGAAAATAAGGGGGCAGAGAGGGCAACCGTGTCTCATACCATTTTGGATGGATATCGAATTTGAGGGTGTGCCGTTGATCAGGACCTTAGCAGAGGGCGAGGAATACAGTGCCAGGACACCAGTGAGAAAATCTCAAATTCATTTTTTAAACTTTAAACCACACTTAGCATAATTTTTCGGCCCATTGACCAGAAAGTTGGACAATGCTACCCAGTCTCACATCCTCTCACAATTATGCAACTTCCCCTGTATAACATTAGACCAGCCTTAGTCAAGGGCTTGTCTGTGTGAGTATGGTCACTTTTAGCAGGTAAATGCATATACATATATACTGACAAGCGTTGGGAAACAATTAAAAAGTATTTACCCCAGATTCCTGACACAAGTATCTTTTTATCTCCAAGGAAGATTAATTTTTGTAGTGGAATGGGAATCTTTCTACTTTATTCAGCTTAAAGTAAAAGCTGGAATTACAAGGTCCTTTGAGTGAATAGAAGAGAGTGGATGGGGCCACCAACTCAGGTAACAGCCCGATTAGCAACCTGCAGATGTGTATGTATAAAAGTGTGGTGCAATCTGCTATTTCTCTCCTTGCCCAATGTAATGTCAAAGGTGTTTTGGATTAAGTCAATATATTAATATGAAATATATGTAGTTTTTTTAATCTTATTTTATTTGTATTATTTTTATTTGAGGTGGTATTTCTACTGCAATTATACTTGTGTGCTGAGGAGACATGTGAGCAGCAGTGGAAGAGTTAATTCTAAGTACAGATGTTTCTGATTAACTGGTGTTGGACAAAGACATTCCTCACTTCTTAAAACCCCCCACTACAGACATTGGACCTCAATGGACTATGAAACACTTATATACTATCTCAGCTAATTGTAAGATGGCATTTGAATTGTAATACAACTTCCTTTTTTCACTGTTTGTAAAGTAACTGTTTTGTCACTGAAGGGCAAAATTTCAGATTTACAATGTGATGACAATATTATCACAGCGCTAGCATTTATTTTGATAATTATTATTATTATTATTAATATTTATTTATAAGGCGCCACAAGGCATCCGCAGCGCCGTACAGAGACAAACAAAATCACAATACAATGGGAGACAGCACAGTACAGTAAACACAGCAACTCAGTACGCTCAATGCACAGCTAGAGAGGGCGGGGAAGGGGGAGGGAGGATCCGCAAACGACGGGGCCCAAGAAGGAGGGCGCGGAAGACATGGAGACCCCCAGTGGGGAGGAGGGAGCGAGAGTGGACGTGGGGTGAAGGACACTCGAGGAGGAGGGCTAAGTAGCTGGAGAGCAGAGTTAGAAGTGGTGGAAACAGGAGGAGAGATGGCCCTGCTCAGAGGAGCGTACAATCTAAGGGGAGGGGTGGACAGACAGAGAGACGCAGGGGAGAGAGGGAGAGTAGGGGGACAGAGGCAGAAGATAAGGTAGGAAGTTAAGTGGGAGACAGAAAGGCTTTAAGAAAAAGGTGGGTTTTTAGGGCCCGTTTGAAGCTGGACAGATTAGGGGAAGTTCTGATGGAGGGAGGGAGCTTGTTCCAGTGGAGGGGGGCAGCGCGGGCGAAGTTTTGGATACGCGCGTGGGAGGAGGTTATAAGGGGGGAAGAGAGGCGACGGTCAGAGGCAGAACGGAGAGGGTGGGATGGAGCATGAATAGAGAGGAGGGTGGAGATGTAGGGCGCAGTGGAGTTGGCGAGGGCCTTGTAGGCGAGTGTGAGGAGCTTAAAGAGGATTCTGAAGGGGAATGGGAGCCAGTGAAGGGCTAGGTTGAGGGGGGAGACAAAAGATGAGTGGCGAGAGAGGAAAATTAGCCTAGCTGCAGCGTTAAGGACGGATCGAAGGGGATCGAGATGAGAGTGGGGGAGGCAGGTGAGGAGGAGGTTGCAGTAGTCCAGGCGGGAGATGATCAGAGAGTGGATAAGGCATTTGGTGGCATCTTGGGAGAGGAAGGGCCGGATGCGAGCGATGTTGCGCAGCTGGAAGCAGCAGGATTTAGCAAGAGAGAGGATGTGGGGGCCAAAGGAGAGAGAGGAGTCGAGGATGACACCAAGGCAGCGAAGTTGGGGGACAGGGGAGAAAGAGGTGTTGTCTTGCTCAGTTTTGGCAAGGTTAAGTTTGAGGAATCGAGAGGATATCCAGGAGGAGATGGCAGAGAGGCAGGCGGACACCCTAGAGAGGAGGGAGGGAGAGAGATCAGGAGAGGAGAGGTATAGTTGAGTGTCGTCAGCGTAAAGGTGGTAGCTGAAGCCGAAGGAGCTGATGAGTTCACCCAGGGAGGAGGTGTATAGAGAGAAGAGTAAGGGTCCCAGAACAGAGCCCTGAGGGACCCCGACTGGAAGGGTGGATGGGGGGGAGAGAGACCCAGAGGTTGTGACAGAGAAGGAACGCTGAGTAAGGTAAGAGGTGAACCAGGACAGGACTGGGCCAGAGAGGCCGAAAGACTGGAGGGTGTGAAGGAGGAGGGGGTGGTCAATGGTGTCAAAGGCTGCAGAGAGGTCAAGGAGGATGAGAAGGGAGAAGTGGCCCCTGGCTTTTGCAGAGAGGAGGTCATTGGTGACTTTAGCCAGGGCAGTTTCAGTGGAGTGGAGGGGGCGGAAACCAGACTGGAGAGGATCAAGGAGGGAGTAATTAAACCTTTTATACTGTTTCTTATAGTTCCTTTGCTGCAGAAATTCAGTTTATTGCTCTTTCAGTAAAATAAAAAAGTGCAGACTTAAATTAGTGAGGCTTGTACGTAAGTTAGAGAACTTTACACAGTAAAGATTCAGCGGTCATCATCATCAAGTTGAGGAATATCTTTACTCTGGCTGCATCCATACCATCTAAGCATATCTACAGACTGTATCTGTACATTGTATTATAAGTTGCATGACTCTTAAAAGTGTGCATCTCCAAATACAGACTTAAGACTGCAATTTTGTGGCCGTAGATTTACACATATATTTGGCAAGCAAAATGAGGCTCTAAGGGAAGAATTTGCTAAATGGTAAATTTCATATCTTATTTTAAATTGTTTAAAATAACTAAAAATTGTTAAAAATAAATGGGAAACATTTGCTTTCTGAACTCCCTTCGTGGGTGGTTAATCTCTGAGACAGAGTTGCTTTATACTATACTCACCTACAAACATACCGAGCCTGGTTGGCTCCTATCTCCGTGCATATCTTCACATGAATCCCCTTGTTCTTCCTAAACATGGGCAAGACTAATGCTGCCACTACAGCTGCAAAACTGGAGAAATATGCCCGGGCCTCTTCAGCAGCTCAGACTGCAGAGGCGCCTGGCACTACAAAGACATCCATACTTGCAGGGGTTGCCCCCCTATACCCACAGAAGACCCTAATTCCATCCAGCAAGTTCTTCTCACTATAAACTCTTCTGAAAAGTGGGTCACAGATCGTATTGGTGAGGTGCAGTCGGATCTCTGTCATTCTACAAAAATGAGGGAGTGAGTTGGAGAAGCAGAGCACAGTATATGTTCATAAAAAGATGTTACTGCTCCAATGACGGGAGAAATCCCAAACTTGGCTACTCAAGTTAACATGTGTAAACAGAAATGTCCGATATGGAGGTCCGTCTCCGTAGGAATAATATCCGTTTTGTAGACCTTCCTGAACGTGTGGATGGATCCGCTTCTGAAACATTCATGGAGACCTGGCTTTACCACAAGTTTGGCAGAGAGGCCTTCACCTCACAGTTTGCAGTCGAGTGGGCTCACCGTCTTCCACCTCAACCTCCCCAGCCGGGGGCCCCAGCACTCCCGTTCATAGCTAAATTGCTTCATTACAGGGACAGAGATACAATTCTCCGCCTGGCCAGAATGCAAGGACTCCTCAAATATGAAAACCATGTAGTATCAGTCTTCCCAGACTTTGCTATTGAAGTTCAAAAGAACAGAGCCCAATTTACCCAAATTTACGGCGGCTTTGGGATTTACAACATGCTGAGCCTCAGACGAGAAACTTTTTCTTGGTTCAAGATTTGGCTAATCTATTGTTTGTTTATTTACTAACTATACTTGAGCTGAAGAGGTGATACAATGTGTTGTATTTCTTTTGCCTTTAACTGGGTAAAGCGCATATGATATTCCAAGGGAGAGTCCCCTTGTCACAAGCTAGGGCTAGGTAGCTCTCAAGTAGGTAATAGTTGGGAATGTTTAATTTATGTTAGTTTAGTCTAGGGATGTTTAGGGGAATAAGTATACCAATGTTTTTGTCTAGGTGT
Source organism: Mixophyes fleayi (assembly GCF_038048845.1). Classification (NCBI taxonomy): domain Eukaryota; kingdom Metazoa; phylum Chordata; class Amphibia; order Anura; family Limnodynastidae; genus Mixophyes; species Mixophyes fleayi. The sequence continues at coordinate 41,337,979 of NC_134412.1, forward strand.
GGGGTTGTGGGTTGGGATAGTAGTTAGGATGTTTGATGCAGTTCCACTTGAATTCTTTGCCAAAGCATTACAATGCAACTCACACTTGACAAGATTGATTCTAAAATGCTATGTGATTCTACAATACTACATGTTTCTTTATTCTGGCCATTTGCAAAAGGACTAAGTCATATGCAATAGTCAGTCTAACATTTAAATTGTACCCCCATATGTAAAGCCTATGCATTTGAGACTCAGGAGACAATTTATCAAAAGAGATATGGCAAATTTTTTTCGCTTTAGCCTATATTTTAAGGGGGTTACAAACAGCGTTAAATATCATCTGCTTTTGCTCACAGTTGTAGAGACAGAACAAAAAAATATATGGAGAAATATATGGAGGAATATAAATATTATAATAAATGGACAAATAAAAATAATAAATACAATTGAAAAGTACTTTAGTAAGTAAATAATAGATAACAAATAAAATTATTTCTTGTAAAAGAGCCCATGAGGAATCCAAATATCGGTAGAAAATGTGTTTGGCACAACCCCTACACAGACAACCTCAGACACAATTTGCTTATCTCTATTTTCATACCACAATTTTATATATTATTTTTATATAGTACTATTATCATTTCTTTAAACTCAATCATTTTTATTAAAGATTTTTGCAAAACAATTTGAAGTAACAGCAAATTATAAAAGGGGAAATAAAAATAATGAATAGGGAGGATAATAAGTTAACAAGTTTTAACATTCTGATTTGCTGCATTTTGCTTACCACTCACAGCTTCAGCACAGCTAAAACCTAAATTTGATACTATTCTAATTGTTTTATTGCAGCCCAAAAGTGAGAGTTTGCTCCATGGAACAAGAAAATGAAAATGTGATGAGAGATAAGCAAACATAACATATAAAGACATTTACATATTCCAAAATATTCAACGAATAGTTCAACCTATTTATTAGTGCCCATGTTGACCCCTGTCCTCCACCGAAGGTGCCTACAATGGGCATGTGAGCCCCAGAATTGGACCATGGAGCAATGGAAGATGGTGGCCTGGTCTGGTGAGTCATGTTTTCTTTTACATCATGTGGTCGGCCAGGTGTGTGTGCATCTTTTACCTGGGGAAGAGATGACACCAGGATGCACTATGGAAAGAAGACAAGTCGGCAGCGGTAATCTGATGCTCTAGGCAACGTTCTTCTAGGAAACCTTGGGTTCTGGCATTCATGTGGATGTTACTTTGACACATACCAACTCCCTAAACATTGGCAGTTGCCTCGTTCAGCAGGATAATGTCCAGCGCCACATTGCAAAAATTGTTCAGGAATGGTTTGAGGAACATAACAAAGACTTCAAGGTGTTGACCTGGCCTCAAAATTCAATCTAATCATGTATCTGTGGGATGTTCTGGAAAAAAAAACCAAGTCCTTATGATGGAGGCCCAACCTCGCAACTTGCAGGACTTAAAAATTGTACTGCTAATGTCTCGGTGCCAGATACCACAGGACTCCTTCAGAGGTTTTATGGAGAGAATGGCGCGATGTGTCAGAGTTGTTTTGGTGGCACAAGGGTGACCTACACAATTTTAGGCAGGTGGTTTTAATGTTGTGGCAGATCGGTGTATATATTCACACACACACACAGTGATTGAAATGGTCTTGTATACAACAGTTCACTTCTTTCCACTGTTTATCACTTGGCAATCTATTGTCACAAATTTATCTCCAATGCAGAAGCCAAAACGGGTGTGCTATTTGCATAGGCTTCATTGCATTTTGGCCTCCAGAAAAATGTCTCCCGTATGATATAATTCAATCAGTAACAGAAACAAACTGTAACATAAAAATTAACTCACCTGAAACTGAATTTCTATTCAAAACTTCTCAGCAGAGTTCTTCTGTTTATTTCTTCCACTAGCCATGCTTAGAATTCATCTCATGAAAAAGGCATGTAAACATTTTACTACTTTAGTGACAAAGCCAAATCTCTGTTGTGTGTTTGTGTGTATTTCTATATGTGGGGACATTGACCTGTTACACACTGTCTGGATCTCAGCTGTAGGGACACAAAATGAGGCCCCTTGAAATTGACTGCAAGTCAATGCAGGAGACCTTCCTAATAGACCCAGTATCAAAATCTGGCATGTGCCAACGAGTCAATTTTGTCAGACAAAAAGTAGGTGTGTCTATGCAGTGAAGGAGAAAATGTATGTACTCCATCACTGTCTGTTAGCGGAGCTGCAGGCTCATACACATGTTGTGTCCTCAATGTGCAGGAAGAAAAGAGAGAGACCATCTGTGAGGATTCACAGCATTAGCTCCAGGTAACAGCTGTCAGAAAACAGGTCACAATGGCAACAACAAACACCATCTCTCAATTTTTGAAATCAGCACTCAATTTTCTCACAAACAATTTATCTCACCTGTTTGTTGCCTTTATAAAGTCGCTCAGTTTAATCACACCTTTGCAGGTACAAATTTTGTTGCTGTATTTCTCTGTTTCTGCTTTAAAGAAGAATTGTTTTGTTTGATTGTATGTCATGATTTTACATTCTCCAATCCATCCAACTCAGCTTCGTCCCCTATTTGTCACATGTCGGAACCATGGACATAGCACCCTGGCCCATATTCATGCTCCCTGAGCCTCCTGCTGGCTTTTGCACCTCTTACATTGTAACTTGGTTTGTCCAGGAGAAAACTTACTCCTTTCTCTTGCCTTACTTTTCCTAATGAACCAGGCCCTACATGTTTGCAAAACCAGCTGCTTAGTCACATTTCAGTGGTTCATATTGTATACGCTTTTTGCTCAGGAATGTGGAGCGGAAAATCCCCAAACACTATCTTCCAAAAGTTCTCAACCTAAACAACACAGAATTTAAACAATTGGCAGACTTCCTTGTGGATGTCATCAGAGTGCATCAGCGATAGTACCTGTCACGGGCACTTGGAGTTGCTTACCCGAGTTTCACCAGATGGAACTCTGCTAGAGAGGCGGGGTTATGGCACGCACCTCAAAGCAGGCAGGTGAATGAGTGGAGCGACACAACAGCAGGAGAGTAGAGATAGTCTGAGGAAGTCAGCGACTTGCAGCTATGGTTAGAGGAAAGTCAGCGACTTGGAGCAGTAAACTGGAGGCTGAAGATAATGTAGACATGAGGAGTGGACGTGGATAGGTGATGGTAGGTAGAGGAGGAGTCAGTGGTCTGCGTACAGCAAGTTGTACCACTGTAGTGATGGGAAGAATAGTACTGGTGCAGGTAGGTAGCAGGGTAGTCGGTGGTCTGCGTTCAGCAAGTTGTACCACCGCTATGGTGAGGAGTCTGGTCCAGGTGTAGGTAGGTAATAGGAGAGTCAGTGGTCTGTGTATAGCAAGCTGTACCACCGCTGTGATAGGAGGACTTGTCCAGGTGCGGGTAGGTAGCAGGGAAGTCAGTGGTCTGCGTGCAGCAAGTTGTACCACTGCTGTGAGAAGGAATGAGGACTTGTCCAGGTGCAGGAGAGTGAAGTTAAAAAGGCACACTGTGGCTGTATGGAAACAGCGCAAGTAGAGCAATGTCTTGTGAGGCAGAGATGGAAGGCACAATGAATAGTCTGTATGGAGTAGATGCCTTGCAGTGAGGAGAAGCTGGTCACAGCAGATATGCACAATAACGCTAAGTAGTAGCGTGAGGAGATATCGTAGCTTGAGTGAAAGCTTGTCCTAAATGAAGCAATACAGTAACACAGTCTATATGGGTACTTGTACCCTGTGCAGCAAACAACAATGGCTACAATTGGTATGCGAGCAATAGGCAATAGTCAATAGTCAGTAGAGCATACCCAGTTGTGTAGATCCGGAATCAGCTGAGAAGTGAAGCGTTGCAGCGGTATGGGAACCGCGGCTGAGTTGAGCAGGGAGCAGCGTGGAAGCTGAAGCACGAGTAGAGCTGGAAGCAGTTTGGAAACTGTACACACGAGTAGAGCTGGAAGCAGTTTGGAAACTGAATACAGGAGTAGAGCTGGAAGCAGTTTGGAAACTGCACACAGGAGTAGAGCTGGAAACAGTTTGGAAACTGCACACAGGAGTAGAGCTGGAAACAGCTTAGAAACTGCACACAGGAGTAGAGCTGGAAGCAGTTTGGAAACTGCACACAGGAGTAGAGCTAGAAGCAGTTTGGAAACTGCACACACCTATAGAAGTTCACTGGGAGTGAGACTTCAAGATCAGGCCCCTACCTAAGGCTGCAGGTGCCTTAAGTAGGGAGGGGTGATTCATCAATCACATTAGTGGTCAGGTGTAGTTGTTAAAGGGACCTGCGCATGCCCAGTGCGACAGGATGGCGGACGGCCGCGGTTCCACACAGGTGTGAGCGGGAAAGATGGAGAACCACGTACCAGAGTGGAGGCACTCACACTCCGGTGAGTGACAGTACCACATCACTGAAATTACCCTCCAACTAACCAATATCAGCAAACTTTAAATGGCTTTTTAGAGGAGAAGGCTGGATGTATTCAAAGGCAAGAATTTGGAAGAGATTAACATTGATCCAGACGGTAGGCTTGAAATCACCTATCCAATTTTGGATTTGATTCTTACCTTTTAAATCAGTCATTTATATATCCATTTTGCTTTAAAACCATTCCAGCTACATAGTAAACAGTCAGAGGATGAGTAATCTATTGAGCCAGAGAGACAAATGGGCATGCATTAGGGCAGGGGTGGGCAAACCTGTCCTCAAGGGCCATATCCAGTTCATGTTTTTAGGATTTCTGTCTGTAGAAACAGGTAGGATAATTACTGACCCAGCCAAATAGATTAACTCAGCTGTACATGATTAAAGAAATCCTAAAAACATGAACTGGATATGGCCCTTGAGGACAGGTTTGCCCACCCCTGCATTAGGGCAACATTTTCCTTTCAGAAGGGAAATGTAAGGATCCGGCAATATGGGACCAAAGCACAACCAAGGCTTCCAAATGTTGGTGTAGTACAATATTTTGTTACTCAAAGTATGTTGTTTCATCTGTAATGGACAATTCTGCTATCAGGTTGTAAATAAGTGCAAAAAGAAAAACCTGAGACATAGGGCTAGATTTTACTAAACTGTGGGTTTGAAAAAGTGGGGATGTTGCATATAGCAACCAATCAGATTTTATCTTTCATTTACAAAATGAAAGCTAGAATCTGATTGGTTGCTATAGGCAAAATCCCCACTTTTTCAAACCCGCAGCTTAGTAAATCTAGCCCATAGAGTTGTTCAAAGCCGTAACCTCACTTTGACATTTTTTTCTGACAAGCAGAGAGCCTGGAAAGCATGATTGTGTCGCATGCACCATGGCTGGGCCATCTGCACTGAATGACTGAAATTGGTTAGCTGTGAAATTCTACATAAAGGACTGGATAATAGCTATAAAGAGAAATAAAAATAGTTGAATTGATAGAGAGAGGTTATGACTATAACCTATTTAACTAGCCATGGCTAGGTGATGGTGTGTGTGTGTTTATGGATGTCCTCAAACAGCTGGAATACATGAAATTGGTCCCACAACACATTATTTTGGTCTAGGTCAAACTGAAAATATTAAGTGATAATTGTGGTGATAAACATACCTATTTTATTTAAGGGTGTGCATCGGGCACTTTTAGTGTTTTGGGTTCTGATTTGTTTTGCCAAAACACCTGACGAAAGGTTTTGGTTCTGATTTAGGGTTTTGGGTTCTGATTTATTTTTAAAAAAGCATAAAAAGTGCTAAAATCTAGTATTTTGTTTGTTTTTCACTCCTACGCTATTATTAACCTCAATAACATTCAATAACAATCATTTCCACTAATTTCCAGTGTATTTGGAACACCTCACACTTCACAATATTGTTCTTAGTCCAAATCGTTGGACCGAGGTAGCTTTCTGGACTGCGTAGTGGAGTGACCCCGGTACCTAATTTGGTACCGGGGCCACAATACGTCCCTCAACTGGTCTGAATTCCACTGCACAGATGTCTGCTCCTACCTCCTCCAACTTGTCTAAATTCCACTGCACAGATGTCTGCTCCTACCTCCCTCAACTGGTCTGAATTCCACTGCACAGATGTCTGCTCCTACCTCCCTCAACTGGTCTGAATTCCACTGCACAGTTGTGAGTCCTACCACCCTCAAGTGGTCTGAATTCCACTGCACAGATGGCGGACACCAGATGCACGTCTAACACCAACATAGCTGTTAAGGCCGCAGTTATCCGCTTTGCCATAGGATGATTACTGTTGTATTTTGTGCTCATGGCAAACGACTGTTGGACGGTCAATTGTTTTGTGAAAGACGTAGCGGTCTTACGACTTCCCCTCTGGGAAGATGACCGACTACCAGCAGCAACAGCAGCAGCGGCAGTAGTAGGCGTACCGCTGCAGGATTCCTCAGATGAATCCCGTATTGAAGAGGACTCAGTCTGGCTGGTGACATGGCCTGCAGGACTAAATCTGATGGAGATCGTGGAGGCAGTTGACGAGGAGGGTGTTGGTGGTGTGTATCCAACAGGACCAAGGGACTTAGGTGTCCCTGGACTGATGATGGTCCTAGCCCCAGTTCCTGAACTAACCACTGAACTATGAAGGTTATTCAGGTGACGTATAAGGGAGGATGTCCCTAGGTGGCCAAGATCCTTACCCCTGCTTATTTGAGCTTTACATAAGGTACATATGGCCAGACATTTGTTATCCGGATTGGGGTAAAAATAACTCCAGACAGAAGAGATGCATTTCTTGGTCTTCTGACCAGGCATGACGATGGGCTTTTTCATCCCATGGACATCCACTTTTTTCCCCCCTGGTGCCTCATTTAAAATAACCACATCAGCATCCTCCTCATCAAGTTCCTCCACAACGCCAGCTACATCAATAGCCTCCTTGACACCTTGATTATCCAAATCTGGAGCGACACTGTGGGTCATCCTTCCAGCATATGCAGAGGGTGTGCTGCAAATGGTGGATGGAGTCACCTCTTCCCGTACAGTGATGGGAAGGTCAGGCTTCGCAACCACCAACACCCTTGGACTCGCCTTGGGGATTTGTGATGTCATCTGTTTAGAAGGCAGAGTTCTTTGCTGTGTTGTTGCTGACAGCATAACTCTTTTAAATTTTTTGGAGGTGGGGGGAGGAGGAGGGCTTAGATCCTTGGGTGAAGCTGAACCACTAGTGCTGAACACGGGCCAGGGCCTAAGACGTTCCTTGCCACTCCGTGTCGTAAAGGGCATATTGGCAAGTTTACGTTTCTCCTCAGATGTTTTCAATTTTCTTTTTTTACTAATTGTAGTGAACTTTTGCTTTTTGGATTTTACATGCCCTCTACTAGGAGATTGGGCATCGGCCTTGGCAGATGACGTTGATGGCATTTCATCGTCTATGTCATGACTAGTGGCAGCAGCTTCAGCATTAGGAGGAAGTGGGTCTTGGTCTTTCCCTACTTTATCCCCCAAATTTTGGTACTCCATTATATGCAGCACACGTTGTATTACAGTACTATTTTTTAAATACTGCAAGAACAGTGAACAAATTTTAATAGATTGCAGTATTAATGTTAATGGACTGCAATAATTTTTTTTAGACTTTTTAGAATATTTTTTTATATTTTTTTAAAAGGATTTTTGTCGAATTATAATTTTTTTGGAAGATTTTTTAATACTTTTAAAATAAAGATGCACTTAGCAAAACAAAGCACAGGACAAAAGCACCGCTGGACTCAGCAAGGACAGAGCACTGGACTGATGCACCACTGGACTCAGCAAGGACAGAGCACTGGACTGATGCACCACTGGACTCAGCAAGGACACATCACTGGACTGATGCACCACTGGACTCAGCAAAGACAGACCACTGGACTGATGCACCACTGGACTCAGCAAGGCGTTTTTTGACTTTTTTTTAATATTAATTTAAAAGGATTTTTGTTGAATCTTTCTTTTTTTTTCTTTTTATGGAAGTATTTTTAATACTTTTGAAAGAAATATGCACTTTGCAGAACAAAGCACAGGACAAAATGCACCGCTGGACTCAGCAAGGACAGAGCACTGGACTGATGCACCACTGGACTCAGCAAGGACAGAGCACTGGACTGATGCACCACTGGACTCAGCAAGGACAGAGCACTGGACTGATGCACTACTGGACTCAGCAAGGACACAGCACTGGACTGATGCACCACTGGACTCAGCAAGGACTTTTTTTTTTATATTAATTTAAATGGATTTTGGTAGAATTTTTCTTTTTTTTTCTTTTTATGGAAGTATTTTTAATACTTTTAAAAGACATATGCACTTTGCAGAACAAAGCACAGGACAAAATGCACCGCTGGACTCAGCAAGGACAGAGCACTGGACTGATGCACCACTGGACTCAGCAAGGACAGAGCACTGGACTGATGCACCACTGGACTCAGCAAGGACAGAGCACTGGACTGATGCACCACTGGACTCAGCAAGGACAGAGCACTGGACTGATGCACCACTGGACTCAGCAAGGACACAGCACTGGACTGATGCACCACTGGACTCAGCAAGGCCTTTTTTTATCTTTTTTTTTAGATTAATTTAAAAGGATTTTTGTAGAATTTTTCTTTTTTTTTCTTTTTATGGAAGTATTTTTAATACTTTTGAAAGAAATATGCACTTTGCAGAACAAAGCACAGGACAAAATGCACCGCTGGACTCAGCAAGGACAGAGCACTGGACTGATGCACCACTGGACTCAGCAAGGACAGAGCACTGGACTGATGCACCACTGGACTCAGCAAGGACACAGCACTGGACTGATGCACCACTGGACTCAGCAAGGACACATCACTGGACTGATGCACCACTGGACTCAGCAAGGACAGCGCACTGGACTGATGCACCACTGGACTCAGCAAGGACAGAGCACTGGACTGATGCACCACTGGACTCAGCAAAGACAGACCACTGGACTGATGCACCACTGGACTCAGCAAGGACACAGCAATGGACTGATGCACCACTGGACTGAGCAAGGACTTTTTTGATTTTTTTTTTTATATTAATTTAAAAGGATTTTTGTAGAATTTTTCTTTTTATGGAAGAATTTTTAATACTTTTGAAAGAAATATGCACTTTGCAGAACAAAGCACAGGACAAAATGCACCGCTGGACTCAGCAAGGACAGAGCACTGGACTGATGCACCACTGGACTCAGCAGGACAGAGCACTGCCAAAAGCACCACTGGACTCAGCAGGACAGAGCACAGCACAGCACAGCACAAGAAATAGCAGGACAGAGGACCACCTAACACACCCTCCCTCTTCCCTGATCAATGCCCGAGTGAAGATGGCGGCGGCAAGCGGGGAATTTAAAGGTTCCGAGTATCGCGAGATCCGACAACGGGATTATGACTCAGAGCCTCGTTTTAAGTTTCGGAATCGGCGGGAATACCCGGACAGTGCTCGGATCTGACTCGGATCCGCAATGTTCGGGGGGGCTCGGATTCCAGGAATCCGAGTGCGCTCATCCTTAATTTTATTGCCCTGTTGATAGTTAGGAAAGGGGTGTCCTTATAAGGCATGTTCCAGACATGGGTCACCGTGATGCAATAAAAACAAGTATATGTGTGCATGACTGTGTATCTCGTTATGTATGTATTTGTATATATATATCTCTGGGTCCCATTATCATGTGAGACATGGGAGAGGTGGGAGACACTGAGTGGATAGGTTAGCATCACTCTATATTTGTATTTTACTAAATAGTATATAGACTTCACCTACCAAAGATGGTTCCACATACAGATGAAGATTGCAGCCACTTGGTAAAGATCCTACACCAATAATAACTTCACTTATCTGTTGTGTACTATGCAATATTGTATGCCATATGCCCTGTAATACATCTTATGCCCTATATTTTAGAAGAATAACATAAATCTTAGCGCTGATTTATTTTTTGGGGTAGGGTAGTTTCTAATATTGAGAGGTGAGAATGCACTAGGGGGCAATGATACATATTTACACAATCTAAAAATTCTGAACTTTTGAACTTACAAAGAACAATATTACTAGTTAAAGGCATATGAAACTTTTTCAGTTGCAACAAAATTGCAGTGACAAATTGTATTGATTGTACTGTAATGTATCATAAGTGAATGTAATAATATGAGCTTTCCCATTGGTAATCATTAGGAACTACACAAAAGGGATGTATAAAATGTGACAGTAAACTTTCTAAATATTAAATTTCAAGGTATGCAACATATTAGAAATAATATGCTAACATTCAATGACTTGCTTTCACCTTTAGATTGGTTCAATGCAAGTAGTACATGTCCATATGAACCACTGCCCAACTCTTTGACAATGGTGTAGTTCTCTTCTATCTTGATCACGGGTAGGTTTTGGGAAGTTAGAAGTAGCATTTCCTCCAGGTAGAGCTCATTCCACCTTTTTTGATTCAGGTTCATGTTTTCTCAGGTTAAAGCCTTAGCTTTCTGTAAAGACATATAATGAATATCAATGTTGTTATCAACATAACGGTAATAATCTGCCTTTCCTATTTATTATTATTAATATTATTATTATTATTATTATTATTATTATTATTATTATTATTATTATTATAACTGATGTAGCACTAATTTGATTTTATTATCTGCAATCAACAATACATGTATTTTATATTTTATACAAATTAGTAATCATTTGAAGTTGACATTTTATTAAACTCTCTGTGCTCACTAGCCAGATTATCCTCATATCCATCTTCTCTATTTCAAACTTGATGAGGATGCTTGAATCTGTTACAGCTGACAAATCTTTCTAATCTATATGATATATCCAAAAATGATAAACTTTTTTTTACTACCATTTTTGTTACCATAAATCCCAAACAGTTATCATTATTTTTAGGGACCTTTTCAAATGTATCTTAGGTAGAGATGAGTGAAACAATTAATCCAACCTAGAAATTAATTTAATTTTTTAATAAAATGGTGGTACTTCAAACAAAAGTATTGATAGTGTGTCTATAGACCAAAGTGACTGCCGCTGCAGGTAAAGCAAATCCTTAGTCAACAATCATATGTGTACGAAGTGAAGATGAATATACCAAATGACAATGCAATACAAGAAATGCCTTGATTGGGAATTCTTTATCATCTACAACCTTTCAAAAGAGCTCCAGTATAACTTCCAATATGTCTAACAAATCAAATGTAAGCCAAGCAATCATCATGCTAGCTACAATTGAAAATAGAAGATCATGAATTTGCATTTTATTTTGAAACTGACACAAACCAGTGACCAAGAAAATTTAGATATTAAAGGCATTATAGTCTTATCTGAAATGCTGGAAAACATTCCATCAACAAATAAAATATAGTTCAGATGTCAGTACAAAAATATAAATAAAGGTGGTAGTTCTCTATCTATCATTATCTGTGTCACTGTTGCTTATGAAGATGTTTATTGTGATTGACAAGAGAATGGCTATGTTGGTATGCAAGAATGATATATGAACTGAAAACTTTGATCCCATGGGGACTCACTATTGATTTTGAGCTACAATCCTTATTATAGTGGATGGTCATCATTAACAACCTGACATATAAGGAATCTTTAAAAAATAAACAACACAAAACAGGATAAAAAAATGTAAAAAATAATAAATAATAAAAATAATAAATATGATTTAAAATTGGAGGGGTTGTTATAGAATGGTTGATCTAAAAAAACGTACCCATAAACAATGACTGGTGGAAATATCACTCTGGAAATTCCAAGTTACATCAGAACTTGGAAGCCAAACTGAGTGAAGCCAGGCAAGTAACAGAATTGAACAGACAAGTGGTAGCGCTGGTGTGACTAAAAGTTAGCTTGTTTATTAAAAAATAAAAATAAAATAAATATATCAATCTAATCACGTTCAACGAGTTGGTATAGCACCACATATAGCATTAAATATATTATAGGCACCAATGGTCAGCTATAAATACACATTTTCTAGTAACATAAAAGCAGAATGTCCAGCAATCGGTCCCAGGTATATAGCCTCCAAAATCACAGTTGATAATATCAAAGTTTATATATGGAGCTCTAGCACTCTTCAGTGCAGAAAAGTCTCCTAATCAGCAGCCGAATAATTGGTATACCTTACAGGGTCTGGTATAGATTTCTGGTCTGTTTTTGACAAGTGCTCCAATGAGCCTACTATGAAAATGGTTAGCTGTTTATCCACTGTGCCAAAATTGGAAAATCCCAAATTCCTGTAAATGTAGGTAAAAAACATGTATACACGAAAAATAGGTAAAGAAGGTGCATCCAGGCTCATCTACGTCTCTCCTTGCGAGTTTCTCCGTCCCTTTGGTAGGCGGTTTCATCAGAGGTAACAGAGTAACAGAATTGGAAACAACCTGAGGATAGCTAGCACATATATTTGTTCTACTTTTTGTTAAACCCTCTGTAATTACTTCACACTTAAAAATGATCTAGGTACTACTTATCATGCCTTATATTTGTAGATTGATAGTTTATTGATAACATTTTTACAAACCATTTTAAAATAGTCAACAAAAATGTTAGTCAGGCACTTCATAACTTCCTTAGACCTATTTTATATATGTTCAGAATAATTCACAAAATTCTGAGACATACCAGTATTATAGCTTTTGGGAAATATAATCATACTTACATATATAGAAAAAAATATTCCTTAACTTATATACTTGGATCAATATATGATGAGACTCTAAATGCATTAATTTTAATATATGATAATACGTCCATGCATATGGAAATTTTGATATATATTTATACTTCTATGTTTACACTAATACCATATTAAGGTCCCTCCATACCCCTTTAGAACAAAAAAAAACCCCAATATTCACATGTGTCATGATCCAGCACTCACCAGACAATGAATTACTGTCACTCACCGGACTGTGAGTGCTTCTTCCCGGACATTTAGGAACCGTGGCCGTCCTCCATCCTGAGGGACTGCGCATGCGCAGCCCTTTCTAAACCTTCAGTGTATGTTCCTTTAACTTAATTGGCAGATCAGGCAACCTCCCTATATTAAGCACCTGTGGTCAACACCACGTTGCCTGATCTTGGAGTCTCATTCCCCATGAGTCTCTGAAGGTGTTCCTGTGTTTCCTCGTTTATTCAGCCCAGCTGATTCCTGTGGTTTCCAAACCACTTCTACCTCTGTGGTTTCCAAACCACTTCTACTACTGTGGTTCCCATACCACAGCTACCCTTCTGTGTATCATCGTGACTGTGAGCTGATTCCTATCCGCTGCCTCCGTGCACTACAGTCTTCTAACCACTTCAACTCTACCATGTATTATTGGGACTGTTAGTTGATGCCTATCCGCTGCCTCCGTGCACTACAGTCTTTCATTCACATCCACTCACCTGTTCATGATTGTGACTGCTAGCTGATTCCTATCCGCTGCCTCCGTGCACTACAGTCTTCAACCTGCAACTCGTCTGTGTTTCATCATCGTGACTGTTAGCTGATTCCTATCCGCTGCCTCCGTGCACTACAGTCTTCAACCTGCAACTCGTCTGTGTTTCATCGTGACTGTTAGCTGATTCCTATCCGCTGCCTCTGTGCGCTTCAGTCTTCGGTCCTTGTCAACTCTCCCGTGTTTCCTTGAGTCTGCTGCCACTATTGCTACCCGCTACTCTCCGTGATCAACAGTTCCAGTTCTACTCTGCTCTCCCGTGTCCCATCGTTACTGCACCTGCTGGTTGCTATTGGCTACCTCCGTGTTCCCGCAGAGACCCGCTGCTGCTACTCCTCAGCGCTACTCATCCATCTACTGCTGATCCGCTCTCCACGCTTTCCTGTGTTCCCTGCTGGTCTACCTACCTGTGCGCTGCACCTACTAGACCCCCGCTTCACCCATCCAGGGACTTTGCATCCTGCCGGCCTCCTGCCGTTCAGGTATCTCTGCACTCCTGTCTGACTGCCTTCTCCTGAACCACGGTATGCATACTTCTCATTGACTGTGCTGTGTATTGCATACCTTGCTGGACTGTGTTGGTTCTCCTCTGGAGTTTGCTATCCGCTGAGTCTATTGCCATCATTGACTGTGTTATCTCGTGCTGGATTACTTCAAGAGACTTTCTATATTGGCAGTGTTGTTCAGTCATATATACATTTATATTGTGCATATTACTGTGGATCAAAGTCAAGGTGCCCGTGTATATCTTGTGTTGCAGTCTCTCCCCGTGCACCTCCTCACATATATATTCAGTGGTACAACTTGCTAGTGGCAGACCACTGATCCCTGTTTCCAGTTTCACCTGTTCCAGTATCCTCTCACATAGCAGTGGTACAACTTGCTAACGCAGACCACTGACTCCCCGGATACCTCCACTTGGATTCCATTCCTTCACTCAGACAGCGGTACAACTTGCTATCCGCAGACCGCTGACTCTCATCACCTCCTCGTTTCTGTTGGACATTCCTCCTCACTATAGCAGTGGTACAACTTGCTACCGCAGACCACTGACTACCTTCACGTGTCCTTTGTCCATACAGTTCCTCGTGTATTACTACCTCCATATTGCCAGTGCTGCTAGTCATAGACTTTCCTGAGCATCTCATCATCTGCTATTTCCTGTTCCGTGATCACCCTGCTACCAGAGTACCATATTACCACCTATACTGCTCTGGTAAGCCTATCACCTGGTGATCCCTGGGTAAAGACTCCTAGTGCCCGTGACAGTAAGATCAGGCCATGACAGACCCAGATACGGAGCCTACAGCCAAAGAGATGCTGCGGCATCTGGTTACCCGTATTGAGAAACAGGAAGTTCGCCAACGGCATTTACTGCGGTGTTACCAGGCGTTAGCCTCCCAAAGACCGTCTGTGCAAGATGCCACAACTACTGTTGATGCTCCTGTGCCTTCCTCCGTTTCCCCAGTGCCATCCCAGGTGTTTACAGCTTCCACGCTTCACCTGCCTACTCCGTCAAAATACGATGGAGACCCCAAAACTTGTAGGGGTTTTCTTACTCAATGCCCAGTTCATTTTGAGCTCCAACCTCAAAATTTTTCTACCCATCGTTCCAGAGTGGCCTATCTTATTTCATTGTTTTCTGGACAAGCTCTCGCATGGGCTTCCCCTCTGTGGGAAAGAAACGATCCATTGTTACAGGATAGTGCCGAATTTATTTCCACGTTCCGAAGTGTATTCGATGAACCAGGTCGTGTTATTTCCGCTGCATCCAGCATTCTCCGTCTTCGCCAAGGATCTCGCACTGTGGCTCAGTACGTCATTCAATTTAGGATCTTAGCCTCTGAACTTCAGTGGAACACTGAAGCATTAATTGCCGCCTTCTGGCAGGGGCTTTCCGATAAAATTAAAAATGCACTGACTTCACAAGAACTACCCTCCTCTTTAGAAGATTTGATCTCTCTTTGCCATCGTGTAGACCTGAGGTTTCGTGAAAGAGAACCTGAGAAAACAACTTCGGTTAAAACACCTCTTCTCTCAAATCCTCAATTTCACACAGCTTCATCTCCGGTGATACCCATGGAGATAGGTCGCTCCAAATTAACTTTAGAGGAGAGGGACCGAAGAATAAAGAATAGACTTTGTATCTATTGTGCCGATTCTACGCATATGCTCAATTCTTGTCCCAGGAAATGCCGGGCTCTAACCAATACTGGGGAGATAAGGTTAGGGTTCCTGGAGTCCTCTCCATCTTCTACGAAATTAAAAGCCTGCGCTTTTGATGTTACGATTTCCTTTGCTACCAAATCCTTTGAGTCACAGGCATTGATTGATTCTGGAGCAGCAGGAAATTTCATTTCTAAATCCCTAGTGAATCAATGGTCCCTACCAGTGATTACTTTGAAAACACTGATTACTGTGACTGCTATGGATGGATCACGTCTCATCAATGGTCTCATCACCCAGAGTACGTCTCCAGTAACGCTTCAGATTGGTGGGCTACACCATGAAGAGATTTCGTTTTTAATTCTTCCTGTTACGACAAGTCCGATTGTCTTAGGCCTTCCATGGCTTCAATGTCATTCTCCCCAGATTGACTGGCGCACTTCTCAAGTTACATCTTGGGGAGCTGAATGTCATCATCGTTGTCTCTCTCAAATGGTTTCATTCAAAAGACAGCATTCGTCTATTCCACCAGGTCCTCCTCCACAGGATCCTTCATCTACGGATCTGTGTGATAAGGTTCAGTCTGAACGCCTTCCTCCTCATCGGGCGTTCGTGACGTCATCGGACGTTGAAGATGGATCTCAGGAGTCATCATCCAAAACTCCATTCTTTGTGGTCTACGGTCACCATCCGTCTTTTCCGGAATTTCCTGCCCTCCCGCCCACCCAAGTTCCTGCTGTGGAGACTGCTTGTCAGACCTTCAAAAATATCTGGTCTCAGGTCAAAACCTGTTTAAAGAAGACATCTAACAAATATAAGTCTTTCGCAGATAAGAAGAGGCGGGCTATTCCACCACTAAAAATTGGAGATCGTGTCTGGTTATCTACCAAAAATATTCGTTTGAAGGTTCCATCTATGAAATTCGCCCCTCGTTTTATTGGTCCATATAGGATCATTCAAGTTATCAATCCAGTATGTGTTAAACTTCTTCTTCCTAAGAATCTTCGGATTTCCAATGCCTTCCATGTGTCCTTGCTCAAACCTCTCATCATCAACCGTTTCTCGGCTCCTCCCTCAGCACCGCAGCCAGTTCAAGTTCATCAGGAGGAGGATTTCGAGATTACTGAGGTATTGGATGCAAAAATTTCGCGAGGAGTCCTCCGTTTCCTCGTTCATTGGAAGGGCTTTGGTCCTGAAGAGCGTTCATGGATCAAAGCTGAAGATCTTAATGCTCCGGCCCTTCTGAAGAAGTTTTATTCCAAAAATCCGGACAAGCCCGGTTCCAGGCGTTCTGTGCCCACCTTTAAAAGGGGGGGTACTGTCACTCACCGGACTGTGAGTGCTTCTTCCCGGACATTTAGGAACCGTGGCCGTCCTCCATCCTGAGGGACTGCGCATGCGCAGCCCTTTCTAAACCTTCAGTGTATGTTCCTTTAACTTAATTGGCAGATCAGGCAACCTCCCTATATTAAGCACCTGTGGTCAACACCACGTTGCCTGATCTTGGAGTCTCATTCCCCATGAGTCTCTGAAGGTGTTCCTGTGTTTCCTCGTTTATTCAGCCCAGCTGATTCCTGTGGTTTCCAAACCACTTCTACCTCTGTGGTTTCCAAACCACTTCTACTACTGTGGTTCCCATACCACAGCTACCCTTCTGTGTATCATCGTGACTGTGAGCTGATTCCTATCCGCTGCCTCCGTGCACTACAGTCTTCTAACCACTTCAACTCTACCATGTATTATTGGGACTGTTAGTTGATGCCTATCCGCTGCCTCCGTGCACTACAGTCTTTCATTCACATCCACTCACCTGTTCATGATTGTGACTGCTAGCTGATTCCTATCCGCTGCCTCCGTGCACTACAGTCTTCAACCTGCAACTCGTCTGTGTTTCATCATCGTGACTGTTAGCTGATTCCTATCCGCTGCCTCCGTGCACTACAGTCTTCAACCTGCAACTCGTCTGTGTTTCATCGTGACTGTTAGCTGATTCCTATCCGCTGCCTCTGTGCGCTTCAGTCTTCGGTCCTTGTCAACTCTCCCGTGTTTCCTTGAGTCTGCTGCCACTATTGCTACCCGCTACTCTCCGTGATCAACAGTTCCAGTTCTACTCTGCTCTCCCGTGTCCCATCGTTACTGCACCTGCTGGTTGCTATTGGCTACCTCCGTGTTCCCGCAGAGACCCGCTGCTGCTACTCCTCAGCGCTACTCATCCATCTACTGCTGATCCGCTCTCCACGCTTTCCTGTGTTCCCTGCTGGTCTACCTACCTGTGCGCTGCACCTACTAGACCCCCGCTTCACCCATCCAGGGACTTTGCATCCTGCCGGCCTCCTGCCGTTCAGGTATCTCTGCACTCCTGTCTGACTGCCTTCTCCTGAACCACGGTATGCATACTTCTCATTGACTGTGCTGTGTATTGCATACCTTGCTGGACTGTGTTGGTTCTCCTCTGGAGTTTGCTATCCGCTGAGTCTATTGCCATCATTGACTGTGTTATCTCGTGCTGGATTACTTCAAGAGACTTTCTATATTGGCAGTGTTGTTCAGTCATATATACATTTATATTGTGCATATTACTGTGGATCAAAGTCAAGGTGCCCGTGTATATCTTGTGTTGCAGTCTCTCCCCGTGCACCTCCTCACATATATATTCAGTGGTACAACTTGCTAGTGGCAGACCACTGATCCCTGTTTCCAGTTTCACCTGTTCCAGTATCCTCTCACATAGCAGTGGTACAACTTGCTAACGCAGACCACTGACTCCCCGGATACCTCCACTTGGATTCCATTCCTTCACTCAGACAGCGGTACAACTTGCTATCCGCAGACCGCTGACTCTCATCACCTCCTCGTTTCTGTTGGACATTCCTCCTCACTATAGCAGTGGTACAACTTGCTACCGCAGACCACTGACTACCTTCACGTGTCCTTTGTCCATACAGTTCCTCGTGTATTACTACCTCCATATTGCCAGTGCTGCTAGTCATAGACTTTCCTGAGCATCTCATCATCTGCTATTTCCTGTTCCGTGATCACCCTGCTACCAGAGTACCATATTACCACCTATACTGCTCTGGTAAGCCTATCACCTGGTGATCCCTGGGTAAAGACTCCTAGTGCCCGTGACAATTACATGTGTGTGACAAAGGGTTAATGAAAAACGACTACATGGTCTGTTTACAAATGATGAAAACCTTCCCTGTCTATTCCACAAACTAACTTTGCCTTACTAGTTATGCCACCAATAAGGTTTTTTTGTGACAAGCTAACACTCCCTTTCTGGAAGCCTTTGGTTCTCCCTTTATCTAGACTAATCTCTCACAACTTAATTTAATAAGAGTTATCATAAACCAATTAATCTCCTCTGACCCAGATTTATCATAACCCAATTGATCTCCTCTGTTTCAGCTATGTAGCGTTTTAATACAAAGCTAAGGCTAGGTACACTCTGAAGAATTTTCCGACCGACGTGTTATCTCAAACGATTCTACTTACGACTGAAGGTCCGATCAGACTGGCGATTCATGCATACACACTGAAACAATTTACCTTCAGATCTGTGTTATTCATCTGGTCCTCTAGTCTTCAGAGAATGACAGCACAATATTCATTCATTCACTATTGTCACATTGTCACACTGATTAAAATCACCTTTTTATAGCTATCCACATGCCCTAACAAATTTCATTAGATTCTGTGACTCTGAAACAAAACATTCTGTCTCAGAATGAACAAATTAATTATCCCTTCTACAGCACTCTCTAGATTTATTCACCGAGACATTCATTGCTAGCATCGGCTGAAAAGAGCCCTCTGTAAACTCTATGGAGCTCATGAATATGAGTGCATACACACTACATGATCGGTCGGTGATTGATTGCAAAATATTAAACAGTTCGACCAACCAAATGAGCCGACAATCGATACTTTGGAATAACTTTCGACCATCGTGTTACTATACACACTAACCCGACTTCCGATCGAACGGTCGTATGTTGGCTGATTTGCCCGATTATTGGACAAAATAGCTCCTGTGTGTACCTAGCCTAAGTCTGACACTTCAATTTTTAAGAACACAGATACCTGAATGCAATAAGTGTATTTTAATGTGGCAAATACATCCACATGACTCAAGATAAAATACAATAGTTTTTTGTGAAAGAATAGAGAATAAACAACGATGGGTTCGAAAAAAAACTCAGATTCTAACTCATTTATTTAGTACATTCTACAAAATAAAAGCTAGAATCTGATTGGTTGCTATAGGCAACATCTCCACCTTTCAAACCGGCCAAAAAACTCCCGGGTTGATACATTTACCCCCAGGAATTGGTACACTCATAAATGACCAGTTTTCTGTTTGCTGGGAGAATATAAATTCAAAGGAACATTTCTCAATAAGAAATTGACTTCCAATAATGAACAAAACTGTTAAATTTACAGGACATTTGAAACATATTACAGGAGCCCAAGCCCCTTTCCTGTGATGTTAGAAGTAGAAAGTCTGTGTAAAGTCAAATTCGTTTTCCTCGAGCATCTTTCAAGTCAGGGTTTCTTTATACTTGCCTAACTTCTAACCAGAATGTCCTACAAAGATGATATTACCTCCACAAAACAGGTCACACATTTCCCTTCATTTACATACCAGACAAGACTTGTGTGAGTATGATGTCCTGAGATATCGCAGAAACACTAAGAATGTGAGGGGTCTGGTTTTGGATATTATTAAGGATACTGATGTAACCTTAGAGAGGTTCCAAGAGGTTTTAGCTTTTATGACCTTTTCCATTATTTGGCATTGGGAACTCATCTGTAGCTACTCCTCTGGATATCTCTATCCATAAATATCTCATAGGTAGAGCAGAAGAATTTAAAAACAAAGAGATAGCGTAATTTAGTCTCCCTCTTTCAGGTTTTAACCCATGGATGGACACAGAGTTTCTCTGAGCCACAATCAAGCTAATGCTATGAATGAAAGACAAAGACATATTTGCAGTTTTAAATGACTAGTAATTAGCTTCCATATGACAACATGTATTTGCATTTTAATATGTTTATTCACTAAGAATAATGAGTAATTAGTAATAGGCAAAAATGCAATATAAATATGGTTAAAGGCACTGCAGATGCAGTTAGATACATCATCGCCAGTTTTTAATTGGTTTGCCAAAAAAATGTTCCACCTCAGCAAAAAATTGGGATGGGGGGGATTATTACTCTAAACATCCTGTTGTGACAGAATGGACTTTCCCGACCCCGTTCTGCCAGTGCTTTAAGATGACCACCAGGACCCCCGACAAATGGACGTAACCAAGATTGTGATTTCCCTGCAGACACCCGGAGTATCAGATTGAGAGGTCAGCTATTGTTCTTAAACAGGGCCGGGTGTGATATTTTATTCTGGGCCAGTCACTTCCTGTAAAGACACTAAGGACAGGAAGCTGGGATGAGCTCGAGACCCTCTGACATCTCAAATGGCTAGAAGGGGTTAAAACAGGGATCACCAATGGATTAATTACTTTAAGATCCCATTGTTCTCCCCTAGGTCTGAGTCATGCATTGTGGCATGAAAACAGCAGGGTAGAACTCACCTTGGTCCTGAAACATGATTACTCACTTGTACAGCTCCTCATTGAACTCCACCTATGAGGGAAGACCTTTTCCTAAGACCACCATTTGTAGGATGGATTTTGGACATGGGAATTGGAACCCCTTTAAAAAGAGTAAGCAAGGGAGCTCCAGGTGTGTGTGTAATTGCTTCTGAAAGCTACTGGCGCTGAAGAAATTAGGAAGTGTGAGTTCAAGGAGGTGTTAGTAGTGGGAGATCTGGGAGAAGATTATCTTGGCCTTGCCCCTAATTAACCTAAATATGTCCCCATTGTCTCAGGTTGCATTTAGCCAGACACCTTGGTTTCAGTATGGCAGGGGACCAATGAATGTATTAGGTTTAGAAATGACACCGCTGTAACACCTCTTTTTGATATATATAGCCATTCTCATAGGGTCCCACTATCTATTGCCACACCTCATCCAGCCCATGGAGTGTTTTAAAACTTCAAATTGTCGAGAAAAGAGTGTGAGCCAGGAGAGGTTGTTAATCTTTTTGCTTTCATCCTGGGAAAATTTCCAGCATTGTTTAGGCTTCTGCTGGACTGTGTAGAGGAGAGATTTTCCGGCCAGGTGGCTGGGATTCAGCAAGTCAGGAGATACCGGTAACTGAAGCTCCTTAATTTAGTGGGGTAAGGGACAGATAATGTGGTTAATCTGCTTAGAATTTATTTACTGTTTGCATATAGAATTCTAGTGATTATTTTTATTACAATAAATGTACTGGTGTACCTTTCTAACTGCATTTGCCTGGGTGACAATAGAATCTCTAGAAGAATACCTCTACTGGCCCTTCCATGGTATAGTTAGGCACCCCTGGGTGGCCAGCCATCTTGAAGTGGATATAAGTGAGCCTGATAAATCCAGTATCTTCACATACATAAACACTCAGGCACCCATAAAATGAGAAAGACACTAAGGCACAAAAATTGCAGATTTAGGGGCTCATTTAGTGTTGGACATAAGCATGTTTACTTCGTATAAAATATTATTAACTTGTCTGGATAGTAATTAGCCATCTGTTTGAAAATAAATGGCTTTGATCTATCATTGCTGAACTGACCATTACAGATATAGGAAGGTCATTTGCATGGATAATAATTAAAAGGAAAACCCAGAACACATGTGAGCTATACCACAACTGGACTTGATCACTTGATATATAGCCAAGTCCTTGGCATGGATAGGAATTAGCTTACTCTATATAAACTTTTTAGAACTATCTGTGTACTAGACCTGATCCCCAGGAGCATAAAAATAATATTTAATATTAAGCTCGCCATGACTTATTCTTCTCATACATGTACTAGCTAGTTCTTATCCCTAGTTTTCTCTAAATCAGGCCCGGCCAACCGGTGGCTCTTCAGGTGTTGTGAAACTATATGCCCCAGAATGCTTTACCAGTAGATAGCCAGACAATAGCAGGCAGGGCATGATGGTAGTTGTAGTTTCACAACACCTGGAGAGACACAGGTTGGCCAGGTCTGCTCTAAATTAACTAAACAGTTCCTCATACTGGAATTGACCATTAGAGACAAAGGTCTTGAGCTGGGTAGGATCTGTCTTACTCACACAGAGCTCAATATTTCTTGTATCTCTGAAAGGTATGTCCCCATCAAGGGCATTACATTATTGCACACCCAGGAGACATTAACCATTGGCATTATCTTTCCTCTTACCAATTCTATGCTATGTTTAACAATTGAGGGGGACCAAAAAAAGTTGCTGTAACAGGACCCAGAGTTCCTCTTGGCGGTCTTGGCCACACCATTCCAAACATTGCACATAATTGAAAGCCCGAGATAATAAACTATACATCTACATTCAAGGATAGGGGTTGTAAAAATATTTAACTGTACATAATCTAGAAAATAGTTGGGCTCCTTATTTATTCCCAGCATTTGGGATACACTCTTCTCTTAGGCTAGGTACACACTGGAGGTTTTAGAGCTGATTATCGGGCTAATCACCCGATAAACGACTGCTTGGCCACATATTGCGTCAGTGTGTGTAATCACACGAATGACAATAATCGTTCTAAAGTGCCGATTCTCATTTCATTTGGCTGGTTGTACTGTTTAATAATCTTGTTTCAATCATCTTCCAATCATGTAGTGTGTATGCACTAATGGTCATGATCTCCATAGGGCTTACAAAGTCATGGTCTTTTCACTCGATGCCAGTAATGAACATGTCCTGGTGATTTAAATCTAGACAGTGCTGTAAATGGAATAGTTTGTTTGTTCTTTCTGAGACTGAACATTTCATTTCAGAGTCACAGAAGCTAATGAAATTCGTAAGAACATATGGATAGCTATAACAAAGCAGTTTTAATCAGTGTGACAGGAATGAATGAATGAGTGACTATTGTGCTGTCATTCTCTAAACGACTAGAGGACCAGATGAACGGCACAGATCTGAAGGTAAATTGTGCCAGTGTGTACGCATGAATCGCCCTAGCAAATGGATCTTCAGTTGTTAATAAAATCGTTGTAGATAACACGTTAGTCGGAAAAATATTCAGTGTGTACCAAGCCTTACATTGTGAGCCTTCCTAAATTCTGCCTAGTGTGAATAATAGCCTGCCTTGATTACCCCTCATGCAAATGGTTCAAATGTTGAGCTAATGTATAGTGTTTAAAGTATTTATTATGAACGGTCATTATAATGTCACAGAATAGGTCCTTCAATTTGAACATACAAAAATTGAAAGCATAAAATCCTAATGTAACACAAAGTTTGTGTACTACTTTTGGTAATCTTATAATTGTCTCTGTTTTCTGTGTCTGGTGCATACTTGTAAGCTAAATTTAAATGAATTCAGAAACTTTTTGCCATACCTCCATCTGGTAAAAAGATGATCTTAAAACTAGATCCTTATTGTTCAAAACAAAATATATGTTATTCTATAATAATAATAATAATATACAGTCAGTATTGGCTTTCTTTCTTTGTACAGTATATTGGGTATATTGTACTGTTCTGTGGTGGTGTTTGCCCAAGTAGGTCCGGTCCCCTTCCCTTAGCCTCCTCCATCTACACATGGGATGTGATAAATTTAGGTCAAGGTGTTGTGTCAAATGAAAGACCAGAAAACTTCTAAATGCAAGTCACTCAACACAGTCAGATTTGGAGTGCAATACCATTGCCCATATTGTCAATTAATTTAAACTTTGTTCCTGTAGTATTTTTTTCCATTTAATTATCTTAAATATTTGATATTGTATTAGACTATTTCTACTAAAGAATTAACCTTTTCAGATTGGCATTTGTTTGGATTGACAATAATAGGCTCGCGCTCTCTCCCAAAAAGCAAGAGCTGCAATAATACAGGGTATCCCTCCCTGGAAAAGTAATATGACCAATAGTTAATATGCGCTCTATTGACTTTGGTGGATCAGATAGGTGTGATATGAAGTCAAGGATGGAGATATTGGATAGTCTCACTCGATAGGAATTAATGATAGATTAGATTGGGAGTACAATACACTGGAATGAATATTAATTTGGAATAAATATTAATATGCACCTTATGCACCTGCTTATAGACAATAGTGCTGATAGTGAGTAATTAGAATAAAGGTGTTTTATTGTGTTATATATTAACTAAAAATGCACATAGGTAATTATCAAGATAGCAATGTGAATCACAACTTTTAATGAACATAATTAAATAAAAATTAAATAAATACCTAATTAAATGGAATGTTGTCCCAATGTCACATGATCATAATTCAATAAATACAATTGAATAAAATAAAATTACAATTGTTATTAAATAACAGTCATCACGTGATGCCAAGCTAATAGCAGTCCAACCTTTGGAAGGTTACGAATGATTCAACAGTATGCCAGTTAAAACCAGCAGAAAAAGTAATTGGAGGAGAGAAAAAAGTAGATTAGGAACAGGACTCTCACTGATCCCTCAGATATTGCTCATCCCGGATTTGGAGGAAGGTGGTTCAGCCAGAAAGTCCTGTCTATGCAGTCAGTTAAGCGGGAAGATATATGAGGATGGCATGGTGAAGCGGTATTTGGTTTGGCATGTGTTCCACTGTGGAACGCAAATCTGTGCTCCTTCCTGTATGTCATCAGATGGGGTTGTTCCCAATGCATTTCATCTGTCTTGTAGATTCCCTCAGGGGGTTGTGCTGGTTGTCAGTAGGATTGTCATTTAATGCATGCTCATAGCCTAATCAACCAATGGGATTTATTAAATAATTGTCCTTATCCATTTATGTTTATAAAAGTGTTCAACAAAATTGTATGCTGGTTTTAACTAGCATACTGTAAAATCATTCATAACCTTCCAAAGGTTGGACTGGTATTAGTTTGGGATCACGTGATGACCGTTATTTAATAGTAATTTTAATTTTATTTTAATTTAATTGTATTTATTGAATTATGATCATGTGATATTGGGATAATATTGCATTTAATTATGTATTTATTTCATTTTCATTTAATTATGTTAATTTAAATTTGTGATTCACATTGCTTTCTTGATTATTACCTGTGACCATTTTTAGCTAATATATAGCACAATAAAATGCCTTTATTTTAATAACTCACTTTCAGCACTATTGTCTATATGCAGATACATAAAGTGCATTAATATTTATTACAAATTAATATTCATTCCAGTGTATTATACTCCCCATCGAATCTATCATTAATTCCTATCAAGTGAGACTATTCAATATCTCCATCCTAGACCTCGTATCAAACCTATCTGATCCACCAAAGTCAATAGAGAGCATAATAACTATTGGTCATGTGTCTGGATGTATGATCTCAAGTAAATGTATAATATAAACTTTTTTGGTCCTCTTAATGGAAACTCAGTTACACCGTGGAACACGTTATGCAAATTCTATGAAATGGGGGAAAATAAGACCTTTTTGGCATATGTACAATCACGGCCAAAAGTTTTGAGAATGACACAAGTATTGGTTTTCACAAAGTTTGCTGCTTCAGTGTTTTTAGACCTTTTTTCAGATGTTGCTATGGTATACTGAAGTAAAATTACAAGCATTTCTTAAGTGTCAAAGGCTTTTATTGACAATTGCATTAAGTTCATGCAGAGTCAATATTTGCAGTGTTGACCCTTCTTTTTGAAGACCTCTGCAATTTGCCCTGGCATGCTGTTAATCAACTTCTGGGCCACATACTAACTGATGGCTGCTCATACTTGCCTAATCAATGCTTGGAATTTGTCATAATTTGTGGGTTTTCGTTTGTCCACCCGCCTCTTGAGGATTGACCAAAAGTTCTTAATAGGATTAAAGTCTGTGGAGTTTCTTGGCCATGGACCCAAAATTTCGATGTTTTGATCCCTAAGCCACTTAGTTATCACTTTTGCCTTATGGCAAGGTGCTCCATCATGCTGGAAAAGGCATTGTTTGTTACCAAACTGTCCATGGATGGTTGGGAGAAGTTGCTCTTGGAGGATGTTTTGGTACCAATCTTTATTCATGGCTGTATTCTTACGCAAAAGTGTGAGTGAGCCCACTCCCTTGGCTTAGAAGCAACCCCACACATCAATGGTTTCTGGATGCTTTACTGTTGGCATGACACAGGACTTATGGTAGCGCTCACCTTTTCTTCTTCGGAAAAGCGTTTTTCCAGATGTCCGAAACAATCTGAAAGGGGAATCATCAGAGAAAATTACTTTACCACAGTCCTTAGCAGTCCAATCCATGTACCTTTTGGAGAATATCAGTCTGTCCATGATGCTTTTCCTGGAGAGGGGTGGCTTCTTTGCTTGCCTTCTTGACACCAGGCCATCCTTCAAAAGTCTTCGCCTCACTGTGTGTGCAGACACACTCACACCTGCCTGCAGCCATTCCTGAGCAATCTCTACACTGGTGGTGCCCCGATCCCGCAGCTGAATCAACTGTAGGAGACGGTCCTGGTGTTTGCTGGATGTTCTTGGGCGCCCTGAACCCTTCTTCACAACTATTGAACCTCTCTCCTTGAAGTTGTTGATAAATTAGGTGCAATCTTACTAGCAGCGATATCATTACCTGTGAAGCTCTTTTGTGCAACGCAACGATAACTGCGCGTCTTTCCTTGCAGGTAAGCATAGTTAACAGAGGAAGAACTATTATTTCAAGCACCACTCTCCTTTTAAAGGTTTCAGTCTGTTATTCTAACTCAATCAGCATGATAGATTATCAATGTTTGTTCCCAATTGTAAAGCGCTACGGAATTTGCTGGCGCTATATAAATAAATGTTGATGATGATGATGATCTCCAGGCTTGCCCTTGTCAACCCTCTCACCTGTGTTAACGAGAGAATCACTGACCTGATGTCAGCTGGTCCTTTTGTGGCAGGGCTGAAATGCAGTGATTGTTTTTGGGATATAGTTCATTGTCATGTCAAAGAGGGACTTTGAAATTAATTGCAACTCATCTGATCACTCTTCATAACATTCAGGAGTATATGCAAATTGCCATCATAAAAACTGAGGCAGCAAACTTTGTGAAGAATAATATTTGTGTCATTCTCAAAACTTTTGGCCATGACTGTAAAATACCAATGCTAAAAATGAAAATATCAAGGATACTATAATCCTGAAGAACAGTAAAACTACAATAGATCCCCATTCATTCCCTTGAGAAAACCAGTGCTGTTTACATGGGTCGATGCAACCATGTGCAAATGTAGGCATTTATAAAGATCCAAGGGCATAATTATAATTTTGGGCTGTATTAATAAAATGATGTATTTAGCTGATACCTTATTCATGCATTCATGTGCTGTTAAATGAATCTTGAATTTCACATATACAAGGATCATGCTGTACACAGTTACATATGTAAGTAAATAAAAGCATATCATTTCACCTGCCTACCTGAATGAAAATTGTAGCTACAATATTTGTTTCCATATAAAATAAATCCATCATATGGGCAATTTTAAATTCCACAATTTCTACCTAAATCTCCAATCACACAGTCTAACAAAGCTCTAGATTGGGTCACAATTGATCCAGTTATGAGTTGCAGCAACTCCAAAGGCTAAAATTTAAAATCCTGAAAAAGACTCATTTGGAAAAATTGGACACATGGACCGCTAGATGGACAGTTGTCTTATTTTTCTCCCTTATGTTCCCATATCACACATCTGAACTTCTTCTTTTACAGCCTTTATTTACAAGTTCATATGTCCTTGTAAAAAATGCTTTCAAAATAATTCTAAAAAATACTTTAATTGACTGTCAATGTTTTAGTTCATAAATGTATTGTATGTAATATAGTACACATCATTACATAACAAAAGTTGAGACATTTAGCTCTCTTTAGGACCAAGTACATATATAATTATAAGTATAGCATACACATTTAATGGCAGTTGCATACCTTAATTAATGGTGAGGTCTTATGCTGTCCTTCCTAAAATATTTTTGCTCGATCGTAGCATAGAGATGTTTATCAACAGTATTTTGTTGTCAATCAATTCATTTTTCCAGTTTCTGCAGTAACTGGTAAACTAAGGCTTATTCTTATTGTACAGCTGTGAGAATTGCCACTGTTTAGTCTTGGCAGGATATACTAAATAGAGCTGGAGGTGAATCTGTATGTCTGTCATTTATAAAGCCCTTTCCAAAAGTGTTTCTAAATTTAGAAACACTGTGCTATCCCTTCCTCTAACTTCTACTTGTTGTTAACATTATTCAACCAGTTTGAACCAGAGTCTTTTCTTAGCATACAAGTTTTCCATTTTTTTTTTATCAAGGGCTCTATTTATAATTCTTGTTTTTCATATTGATGTTTCACAGCTTACTACAAAGAACACAAACAGATCACTGAATTTCACGTTACCTTCTGAAGGGCTGTTTGATGCATTTTTCATATGAGTGGAGTTTAATTAATAGTATAAAGTATGATATTTGAATAGCCTGTAGAAAAACAAATAAACGGCCACCTCCTATTAAGCATAAAGGACATTAGTGGCCCCATTGATTGACATGCTAATCTTCTTAGCTAACAAAAAACAAAATCTGGGTTGGGAAGATGCTCAGTGAAACATGCAATGAGCAAGAAAGCACAAAACACTATCTAAAATAAGTTTATGGTATTTTGAGAAAAGATAACTACAGAGCAAAAAAAAGCTATTCAAGTTAAGGGGATAAATGTATCAAGCTCTAAGTTTGAAAATCCTGCATGTATTAACTTGAGATTTCTTGGAAAATCGCCAGAGATGTGTTTCTGTCAAAACCGCTATTTGAAAAATCGCTACAAATCGAAGTCCCAACTGTTTGCCACTCTAGATATACAAGTCTCCAAATGTATGAAGCTGCAATTAAGCAAACTCTCCCGATTTTGCAGTAAAAATAGCTAGGTACAACACGCTGCTTCCTAGCTGCGAGATTAGTAAACAAATCACTGTTACACTTGCCTCTCTATATAGCAGGAGGTCCTGGTGGCTGTCAAAAATTGAAAAATAGATAAATACCCCCCATGTTCGAGCACTATTAACCCTAGTGCTGCCAGTTGCCAGCCTACTGTTGGTTGCGCCTAAATCGGGGAAAAATTTGCGTGGGGTCCTCCCGATTTCCATAAATTGCATGGACTCTATCTATAGTCTGAAGAGTTTCCCATGAACCCACTCCCTATGGAATCCAGCCCAGTGCTGAACAGCCTGGAGTTGGTTAGTGATTATGGCAGGGGGACCCCTGCCGCTTGTCCCCCTGCTATAGTGCCAACCAACCCGGCTGGTTTGCCTAGTACTGGTTGCATGGAAATCGGGGAGACCCCATGCAAAGTTTTCCCCGATTTTCATGCAATCAGGAGTAGGCTGGCAGCTGGCAGCACTAGGGTTAATCGTACTCGGATGGGGGGACCCCACGCATTTTTTTTTCTGAACATTTATCTATTTTGAAACTTTTGACAGCCAGTCGCCAGAACCTTCGACTGTATTGGCAGGCCAGTTTAACAGTGACGTGTTTACTAATCTCGCAGCTAGGAAGCAGCATGTTGTATATGGCAATTTTCAACTAAACACGGGAGAGTTAACTAAACATGGGAGAGTTGGCTAAACACGTATGTGACTGGAAGGACCGCCTATGCCACCCTGTCTGTTGTTGCTGGAAACCGGCTAGAATAAGTTTTCAACCGTTATTCCGAATACTCCCCTCCTGCCGCAGTGGGAGGGGCCTGCTGCCACCACTGAGCGCCTTTATGGCACTCAGAACCACGTTCCTTCTGGGTAACTGACACTGCTAGTGTACCTTGTTGCTAGTGTATCTGGGCTGGAACTCCTGACTTCTCATTATAGATCAGGGTTGCTGTAGACTGATCCCTCCTGGCCTGTCACACTGACCAGAGTTGCAGGTAGCAGGCAGAGCGGTGGTACTGGGAAGCTTGGGTCCACACCTCAAAATAGCCGGATTAGATTTTGGGCCTAATCTGCATATCAGAGGAATACAGTGATATTGAAGATGTTTTCAAGCAGGTCTTGAAGCAAGATGTTTATTTGCTCTCACACTGGTGGAATGTACCAGTGGGATCAGGTCAGATGAAAATCAGAAGAATACATTACATGCTCAAACAGTTCATATTTTATACAGTTCAGACACAGACTATTTTTAGCATCAGGATGTACTCTATTTACACAAACATGGATTTACATTATTATTATTATTATTAATTTTTATTTATAGGGCAAGGGCGGGGGAGGGGAGAGGGGAAGGTCTGCATACGATGGAGCCCAAGAGGGAGGGCATGGATGACAGGGAGACCCCCAGGGGGGAGAGGAGGGAGCGAGAGGGGACGGGGGGAAGAGGGTCCTCGAGGAGGAGGGCAAGGTAGCTGGAGAGCAGAGTTAACAGTGGTGAAGACAGGAGGAGAAGAGACCCTGCTCAAAGGAGCGTACAATCTAAGGGATGTGGTAGACAGACAGAGAGACTCGGGGGAGAGAGGGAGGAACGGAGGATAGGGGAAGGGTAATGAAGGGGAAGAGGCAGAAGAAAAGGTAGAAAATTAAGTGGGAGACTGGAAAGCTTTAAGAAAAAGGTGGGTTTTTAAAGCCCGTTTGAAACTGGACAGATTAGGGGAAGTTCTGATGGAGGGAGGGAGCTTGTTCCAGTGGAGGGGGGCAGCGCGGGCGAAGTCTTGGATACGCGCATGGGAGAAGGTGATCAGGCGGAAGAGAGGCGACGGTCATTGGCAGATCGGAGAGGGCGGGATGGAGCATGAATAGAGAGGAGGGTGGAGATGTAGGGTGCAGTGGAGTTGGCGAGGGCCTTGTAAGTAAGAGTGAGGAGCTTGAAGAGGATTCTGAAGGGGAAGGGGAGCCAGTGAAGGGATTGGTAAAGGGGGGAGACAGACGAGGAGCTGCGAGAGAGGAAGATGAGCCTAGTAGCTGCGTTAAGAACAGATTGAAGAGGAGCAAGATGAGATTGGGGGAGGCCAGTGAGGAGGAGGTTACAGTAGTCCAAGCGGGAGATGATCAGAGAGTGAATAAGACATTTGGTGGCATCTTGGGAGAGGAAGGGCCAGATGCGAGCAATGTTACGCAGCTGGAAGCGGCAGGATTTAGCAAGAGAGAGAATGTGGGGGCCAAAGGAGAGAGAGGAGTCGAGGATGAAACCGAGGCAGCGAAGTTATGGGACAGGGAAGATAGAGGTGTTGTCGACAGTGATAGAGAGGTTAGAAGGGGATGAGGTGTGAGGGGGAGGAAAGGCTATGAGTTCAGTTTTGGTGAGGTTAAGTTTGAGGAATCGAGAGGACATCCAGGAGGAGATAGCAGAGAGGCAGGCGGACACCCCAGAGAGGAGGGAGGGAGAGAGATCAGAAGAGGAGAGGTATAGTTGAGTGTCGTCGGCGTAGAGGTGGTAGTTGAGGCCGTAGGAGCTGATGAGTTCACCCAGGGAAGAGGTGTATAAAGAGAAGAGCAAGGGTCCCAGAACAGAGCCCTGAGGGACCCCGACTGGAAGGGTGGACAGGGGGGAGAGAGACCCAGAGGAGGTGACGAAGAAAGAACGGTCAGCAAGGTAAGAGGTGAACCAGGACAAGACTGAGCCGGAGAGGCCAAAGGACTGGAGGGTGTGGAGGAAGAGGGGGTGGTCGACAGTGTCGAAGGCTGGTGAGAGATCGAGGAGGATGAGAAGGGAGAAGTGGCCTCTGGCTTTAGCAGAGAGGAGATCATTGGTGACTTTAGCTAGGACAGTTTCAGTGGAGTGAAGGGGGCGGAAACCAGACTGGAGAGGATCGAGGAGGCAATGTTCAGAAAGGTAGGAGGAGAGACGGTTGCAGACAAGCCTTTTGAGAATTTTGGAGGCAAAGGGGAGGAGAGATATGGGGCGATAGTTGGAGGAAGAAGTGGGGTCAAGATTAGGTTTCTTAAGAATGGGGGATACGAGAGCATGTTTGAATGAGGGGGGGAAGATGCCGGTGGAGAGGGAAAGATTAAAGAGGTGGGCGAGGTGGGATCAGGTGGTGGGGGAAAGGGAGCGAAGAAGGTGGGAGGGGGTGGGATCAGGGGACAGGTGGAGGGGGGAGAGGATGAGATGAGAGAGTGGACTTCCTCGCCCGTGGTGGGGCAGAAGGAGTGGAGGGGAAGGTGGTTAGGGGGGGAGGACGGAGGTGAGGGGGGAGGACGAGAGAGAGGAGGAGGAGATTTCAAGTTGGATGGCCTCAATTTTAGAGGAGAAAAAGGAGGTGAAGTCGGAGGCAGTCAGGGAGGAGGGGGTGGGAGGAGGGGGTACATGCATTGGAAAGCTAGCCATATTTACACTTATATGTGAAATTCTAGAAACGCTGTGATGTCCTGTATCTGGTTTTCAGATGCAGAGAATTCAGGAGCCAGTCTTAATTAAAAGTTCCTGCCTTCAATGTTGGACCTTCACACATCAAAAGATCTAATTAACATGGGGCCTTTCATCAGACCGTTGGGAATACATATTCACACAGAACAACAAAAACCCAAAACAAGCCAGTTTCCCACATCGCAATACACAAAAGGGTTTGTAAACAAAGGCTCATTGTATCAGATATATACATCAGCAAGGTTAAACAAGAGACACATTTCTTCCCTTGGTCTCTGAAATTAAAGATTTCCCTATATCAAAACATACACAATATTAAAAATAAGTGCATTGGCAATTTCTATAAATCATCGGCCTGCGCTATTTCCTTTAAATAAGTTCATACCTAAAATTATTTATCAGGGATCCAGTCACAACGTATGTGTTTGAATTCCCAGCAAATCCCTAGAGATAACCAGTGATTCTGAAGAGCAGATTAAAAATGCAGCCCAATACATCTGGCAACTTGGGGACTCCAATCACGGGTTATAACCCGCAATTTGCTGCAAATTTTAATTTCCGAAAAATTCTGAGCTTCATACATTTACCCTAAGATATGTGGTGTCTTGCAAAACTATTCAGACCCTTGGCTAATTCTGCCATTATACTGAACAACAAATCTCCCACTCAAATTTTGTTCTTTTAATGTTTTTCTTTCAAAGCACTGAAACACAAAATGACATTGTTTTGTGTTACAAAAACTTCTAAAAAACTGAAATAGTGTTTGCTTAAGTATTTAATGCCCACACTTTAATATTTAGTAGAGTATATTTTGCTACAACATTAGCTTTAAGTATTTTTAGAGTACGTAAATTTAAGCTCTTAATTTTTGAGAGTGGTTTTGGTCCATTCTTCCGGTCAGATTTGCTCCAAGTTGTTCAGGTTAGTCACATGACGCTTATGGATTCCAATTTTCAAATAGTGCCACAGATTCCCAATTGAATTGATATCAGGGATTTGATTAGGCCATTGTAGAGCATTAACCTTTTATTAATAAGTTACATATCTAAGTATAAACTGGAGATGTGTCAAATCATATCATCTTTGAAATGAATCTATTTAATTTTGAGAAAGTGTATGTGTATTGTTGTTAAAAGAGTTATATTGTAGGGAAAGCGTAACATGGAAGGGAAGTGGGGTGGTGATAATTTGAAAAGGCAATTAGGGGAAAACGGAAAGGTTGAGAGTGGGATAGTGGTGGTTGAAGTCTCTGGTAAGGGCGGTATTGTGCACTGTTGAAGCATGAGGAGTGTAGAACAGCTGGGGGTGGGACAATAGCAAAAGTACTCTATTGGGTAGACTTGCCATATTCAATAGATAATGGAAGGGAGGGACGGTGAAACTAGGTTTCTCTACTGCAACGTAATTTGTCATTTTGTTGCACAGAGAATGTTGGAAACGCTTTGAGTGTGTCTATGATTATTGGAAATATGACACAGTAACAGGGAGTAAAAGTAGGAATCAAGAGGGAGTCAAGAATGCAGACATTTGAGAAATTTTCTATTAGCTAGATTACTGCTTTTGGTAAGGGAGCTGAGTGCTCTTTTATGGCCATGATATCCAGCACAAGGGGTAAAAGTTCAGGAAGACTGCATGTAAATTTCTGTAATTTGGATGCAAGTAGAGCTTTTTGAGATTCGTTACCTCATAGGGTTCCTTAAGAGCGACAACATCTTCTCTTGGTTCATGTCTTATCTCTCCAACCAATCGATGTCTCTACTTCCACCTCCTCCCCACCCCTCTGCCAATTGAGATTGGGTCCCACAATTCTCCATCCTCAGCCTCTTGCAGTTTTCATTGAGCACCTTGTCTCTTGGTGAATTTATCAGCTCCTTTGGTCTACAGTTCCTCCTCTATGCTGATGATATGCTGCTCTATCTATTTTCCCCCCAATCTCTCCTCCTCCCTCTTCTTGGAAATGACCAACTATCGCTCCACCATCTCTTCCATGTCTTCCCAGATGTCATAACACTTGCACAAGCTAAAGCTGGGTACACACTACAGAAATTTCGACCAACTTTTTATGCAGAGCGATTTTACATGCGATCGATGATCCGATCGCTCGGTCCATGGACTGCATACACACTAGCCTTGTTTAGGACGATAAAGGGAAGAGCGGACGTCTCTTTAGCGACTTTTTACAGCCATGTTGTCGTGAGCAATGACTGTAATTTCGTACTCACTGATGTGGATCGGTCGGAAGTTTATACACACTACACAGCGGAAACGAGATTGGACCGAAAATATTAAACGGTACAACCAACCAAATGAGGCGATAATCGTCCATTTGGGCAGACTTTCGCCCATTATCATGTCACTGCACACACTGACCCGACTTTTGAACGAGCGGTGCATGTCGGCTGTTTGAGCCGATTATTGGATGAAAACAGTGTAGTGTGTACCCAGCTTAAGTATGTCCAAAGCTGGGTTTATTGTTTTCTAACCTTCATGTGTTACCACCCCTCCCCACCTCTTTCTCAAAACCACAATCTCACAATGAGCTTCCAGGCAGTTCCCACTACCTGAACTTTACCTTTGACTCCTGTCTCACTCTCATTCACTACTTACATCCAGTCACTCTGCCACTTCTGTTGAGTCCATTCAAACTCCTTACCTACAGATCTCTTTACCACTAGTCTCCTCCCTACATCTTCAACTTCATCTCCTTCCATACCCCCTCCTTCCCCCATCATTTAGCCAATGACTGTCACCACTCCTCTTCTCTGATAACCTCTTCTCACTCTCACCTCCAGGACTTCTCCAACACTGCTCCTGATTTCTGAAATTTAGATTGGGTGTGGAAGTGTGTGGTTTGGAGATCGTCATTAAAATATTATCAGCATAGAAGCTAGGGGTTTCATCATAAAAGTAAAATTAGGGGAGACGAGGGCAGTCTTGTCTAGGGTCATTGTGTGTTTAAAAGTCAAGCATTTAAAGACATTGACCATACGGATGCAGATTTGTTGTATAAGTAAAAGGCACTATGCTTTTCAGAAAATTGCTTCCTATTCCCATAAAGGATATGATATGCCTCATGTAGAGCCACAGTTCCTTACCAAAGGCCTTTTCTGGATTGATGGCAACCACCAGGAAGTGCAAGGACTATTTATTAGCGCCATAAATTAAATCAATCACCATTCGAGTACTATGCAGAGCCTTTGTTCCAGGACCCCAATTAATCCAGGTGTATTAGAGATGAGATTACTTGATGACAAGAGCAAGGACCTTAACTGATGGATCTGTATTATGTTGTAAAGGATAATTAGGTGGGACTATTTTGTTTTTCCAGTGACTCCACCAAAGCTAGAAGGTGAATAACTAAGAACCACTAAGAGTCCATTTTTTTTCCTGCTCGGACTCTCTGACAGCCCCCACAAATGGATTAAATACTTTCTCAGCTAAAACAAAGACACGAAAGGGAAACACCTCACTAGGTATATAATGTGGCTTGTTCTTTGCTCATGTGTTTTTGCCAGATGTTAGTGTAGAGAGGTTTGTTTATTTTTTTAAGGGACTTACCTTGTTTTCCTGGGATGGATCCCAAAATGTCTCAGTGTCACTCCACTCCTGGTATGCTATACAAGTAGGTGGTGGCTTCCTGGGCCGCTATCTGAGGGGCAAACTTATTCTCTCTAAGAAGAAAATGGAAAAAGTCACCCAGCATGTCATTGGAAAGCACCATTCAGCTGTGCACTTCTGGGTTATATAGCATAGAAACAGCAACATGGAGCCGCACAGCCAGTCATTGCTCTCAGTTCTGCAAACCTCTTTTCTATAAGGAGTGCCTTATGCACAATGGACTTGGAGCTTGCCCCAAAGAAGCATAAAAGCACCATGTCAAGGTAAGTGTGCATTTGGATCTGTATCTAAAGCAGTTACTGCTCTACTGTTTTCCCTCTCCAATACCCTTTCTGAGCCTGCAGGAGGAAAGAAAACTAGGAAAACAATAGAGTATATGGTGTATGGAATAAGAAACTAGCAGTGGATTATGAAGCTATTCTGTGCAGTGATTTTAATCCAGACACTAGAGAAGATATAGATCATCTCTCTGAACAGTAGAAATAAGTTCGAAATTGCATGATGAAAGTCTTTGCATCTAAGGAGGATCTCTACTCTTGCCTTGGAATGAAAAGAGCCAGGATACATAATATGTTTGGAACCTGATTATTTACTAGGTCTGTCTAATGATAACATGGAAGATTAATTGTGTGAATATAATGGATCATTTGAAAGTGTTGAAGGGAAGATAATAAAATAGTCAATGCCTTTTAATATTGAAACAGTAAAAACAGTAATATATAATTAATAATAATTTAATATAGAAACAGTAGAGGTCCTGCTTACATATATTTACAAAGCTATGGGCACAAAATATGTACCACCCACGAGATTCTTACAGGACGCTTTCTTTGAGAACAATCAAAGGAAATGCATGGTCTTCCCAGTGCATAAAGTGATTAAATATCTCACCTGTAAAAATGAGATAAAGAGGAAAGACAGCAGTCTAATCCCAGTAGGTTGGAGCATATGTTCCATTTCAAGATGAGTGTCACGGATTTGCAGAGATGGCCACTAACCGGTATTGGAGCAACTGAACAGGGAGGTGTGGAGTATAATGTACCCTCGGTATTCACCATGGACCCCCGCAAGGGAGTTTCGGCTTAGCTGCAAAGGGTACGCAGGTTGCGGTTCTCCAAGACAGTCACCGGTGTAGCGACAGTAGTAGACAGGCGTGGTCAGCAATCCAGGTCAGAGCCAACCAAGCGGTACAGTACACAGGGAGGATCCAGAGAGAAGTCAGGTCAAGCCAAATAGTCAAACCAGCCGGGCAGCGAGGTACCAAAACGAAACATAGGAAAATAGTAACAGGAAGTTGAGTCAGAACCGAAGAACATTGGATCAGAAGTTCAGGAAGCGCTGGAGCAGGAGTGAACCATTACTCTGGCACTAGACATGTGTCAGAGGGTGCTTTTGGTGGTCAGATATGCTGACTGCCAACAGGTGAGCGGAGGTAGCATCCCGCTGCTAGGCAATGGGACGCGGCTGATGAGAAGGTGCAGGTGTCTGTCTCCTGCACCAAGTGTCAGTGTGGAGATGGCGCCTGACAATGAGGAAGCCTTTAAGTGGGTTGCAATTTCTTAAGTAGATGATGCTGTTGCTAGTTTGTCAAAAGAGTCTACCATACCATAGAAATTATATATTTCTGTAGGAACAACAATTAAAACAGGAGTAGCAATAGCCTCACTTTTCAAAAAGAATTTGGATAGATACTTTATGCAAAGATACCCAGTAAAAAATTAATAGACAGCATCTTTTTCAAAATATGGATATAGTGAGAAAAGGATTACATTTTTGATGTGATGCCTATATAGATACTATCACGCTAACAGAAAGAAGTGTAGCCACAAAGCAATTTGCTTAAAGCGTTCGGTGACAGATCCACAATCTAAGAACTGATTAACTACACTTCCTTAAAAAAGTTCATTACTCTTTGGAGACAAACTTGTTCTAACGATTAAGAAGATAACCGGTGGTAAATTTCAGCCTCTGTTGTAAGACTTTCTCTTCTTTCTTCCATCAGAACTTTAAACAAATAAGAACATATCATCCTGCCAAACAGTATACAAGACACTTTGAGGACAAACTATCTAGTCAAACTTTTCATTCCTCTAGGGGCAAAGAAGGAAATCTTTTATGTAACAATTAACAATGAATAGGAAACATTGCATCTTCTAGAACTTACAGTAGGGATAAAATTGGACACTCATGACTCAAGATAAGCGAGTGTTGGATATTGTGACAATACATTATAGAATGGAGTTCTGAGAATTTCCGAGGAATCCAAGTATCCAGCCTACCCACTGCATCTGGAATCTTTTTGCAACAGTCTACAGACACTGTTGAACAAACAATTCACTTGCCCATACCAACCGCTGTCATCGGGTATACATACCCCACCCCAATCAACAAGGCACTGGATTTTATTCCAGATATTTTTGGTGGAAAAACAATCAGGAGGGTTCAAGACAATCCTAGATCTAGGAAGACTCAACTGACATGTACACGCATGGCACTTTCATATGGAGTCAGTAAATTCAATCTTCAATGCTATAGAGAAAGTAAATTATTTAATGTGAATAAATCTTCAGGACGCCTACCTACATATTCCAAGCAGAACAGTATTAATGGTTTCTGATATTCTGCAAACTAGGTTCCCATTTTCAATTCCTATGTCTACCTTTCGGCTTCTTCACATCTCATGTAGTTTCTATGCCAGCATTAAGAAAACAAGGAGTTGCAGTTTGGCCATAGCTAGATTACGTTTTAGTGATTGGGAAATTGAGATGTATCACTCAGGAAAGCATACTGCAAGATCATGGTTGGGTCATAAATATGACAATGACCCAGTTGGTTCTCGCAAAACAATTTCAGTTTTTGGGACTGTATATGAATACATCAAAGGACAAGGGGACAGTATCCAGAGAAAAGCTACTCAAGATACAGCAATCATCTATGGGCAGCACGGTGGCTAAGTGGTTAGCACTTCTGACTTACAGCACCGGCGTCATGAGTTTAATTCCCGACTACGGCCTTATTTGTGAGGAGTTTGTATGTTCTCTCCGGGTGCTCCGGTTTCCTCCCACGCTCCAAAAACATACTGGTAGGTTAATTGGCTGCTAACAAATTGACCCTAGTGTCACGGGTACTAGGAGTCTTTGCCCAGGATATCACCAGATGATGTTCTTACCAGAGTAATATAGCTGGTACTATGGTCCTCTGGTAGCAGGGTGACAACGGAACAGGAGAATCAGCAGATGGTGAGAGAATGCTCAAGGAAAGTCTATGACTAGCAGCAACTGGTAATGAGTTAGATGGATGTACTCGAGGAACCAGATGGACAAGGAAACGTGAGGAGAGTCAGTGGTCTGCGTACAGCAAGTTGTACCACTGCTATAGTGAAGAGGAATGTCCAGGAGTAGAGAGGAGGTAGTGAGAGTCAGTAGTCTGCGTATAGCAAGTTGTACCACTGTCTATAGTGAAGGAATGGATTCTAGGTGCAAGTGGGTAATGGGGAAGTCAGTGGTCTGCGTACAGCAAGTTGTACCACTGCTTATGTGAGAGGATACTTGAAACTGGTGCCAATGGGAAACAGGAGTCAGTGGTCTGCGTCAGCAAGTTGTACCACTGCTATATATATGTGAGGAGGGGCACGAGGAGATGAATGTAATGCAGAGGATACACGGGGCACACGGAACTTGATCCCACGATGATATCCACAATACAATAATAACTGACAAGTGCTGCTTGAAGTATACAAAGTCACTATAGCGATCCAGGTAATAGGAAACAAAGTCAATAGTAACAATAGCTTCAGTAGATAGAAGACTCCGGAGATGAACACAACACAGTCCAGACGGATATGCAATACAATAGCAAAGTCAATGGAAAGTATGCATACCGCGGTTCAGGAGAGCAGGCTGTCAAGGAGACGTGCAGGGATACCTGAACGGCTGAATGCCGGCAGGAGGAGAAACCACTGGAGGATGGAAGCGGTAATCAGGTTGGTGCAGTGCACGGAAGGTAACCGGTAATCAACGGAGCAATACTCAGGAAGCAGTAGTAAGTAAAACTGGCAACATGATGAACACGGGAGAGTTGAGGCGGTCTGGAATCCGGCAGAGTAGCGGAGGCAGCGGAGGGAAGGTACGCTGAACACAGGAGAGTAGAGGCGGTCTGGAATCCGGCAGTAGTAGTGAAGGCCGTGGAGGGGAGACACGCTGAACACAGGAGAGTAGAGACGGTCTGGAATCCGGCAGCAGTAGCAGATAGGAATCAGCTGAGTGAGGAAACACGATGAACACAGGAGAGTTGAAGTGGTCTGGAAACCACAATCGTAGAAGACAGGAATCAGCTGGAGCTGAATACACGAGGAAACACAGGAACACCTTCAGAGGATCATGGGGAATGAGACTCCAAGATCATGCAACCAGGTAATCATCACAGGTGGTTTAAATAGGGAGGGTTACTTGATCATCCAATCAATTAAAAGCAACAGGTACTGAAGGTTTCATAAGGGCTGCACATGCGCAGACCCTCAGGATGGCGGACGGCCACGGTTCCTGAACACAGGAGAAATGGCACTCACAGTCCGGTGAGTGACACCTAGTCTGTGTGTGTGTGTTAAGGAATTTAGATTGTAAGCTCCAATGGGGCAGGGACTGATGTGAGTGAGCTCTCTGTACAGCGCTGCGGAATTAGTGGCGCTATATAAATAAATGATGATGATGATGATGATCTATATGTCTCAATCTTTTAGGAATGTTTTTATACATGATAGGAATTATACCGAAAACAAGATGTGAGATCTTCTGCAAGAATTATTAACAAGGTGGAGACACAGTCAAGAATTTAGATCAGAAAATCAAAATCTCCAAGGGGGTAAGAAATTGACTCAACTATTGGCAGAACACAAAATTGAGAGATCAGGGAGTTACTGTCACAGAACCAAAGTGGGAAGTGTTGACCAAATATTGTGGGTGCACATATTCACACCAATATTTGTGGCAACAAGACAAAATGAATCTCCATATAAATATCCTAGAGTTGAGAGCTGTCTGGAAGGCAATGTTACACTTTCGAAAAAAGAAACTACATTCATAATGCAACATAACAGTAATACAAGGATCATTGGAAATATAATCAAGAAACATTGGCAAATGGATGAAAAAAATGGACACTTTTTTGCCAGATAATCCTAGAACCATTTAAAGACATGCACACTACCTACACAATAT
Organism: Mixophyes fleayi; assembly: GCF_038048845.1. Lineage (NCBI taxonomy): Eukaryota > Metazoa > Chordata > Amphibia > Anura > Limnodynastidae > Mixophyes > Mixophyes fleayi. Next base: position 41,379,795 of record NC_134412.1, read on the forward strand.
CCTTATCCAATATCCGCAGCGCCCCACTGTGTGCAGCGCTGCGGACACCTTGTGGCGCCTAACAAATAAATGTTAATAATAATAATAATAATTAGTTATTTTATACCATTGCAAGACCAGATAAATCAAAACAAAATCAAAACTGATATTTTTCCTGCAGTAGCTGTGAAGGTTTCAGGACAACCATATCAATTGCCCAAATCACTTCAAAAACAAACTTTCAAAATAAAATATCATATCAATTTCATAACTTGCAAAAGAAAATATAGGAGCGCTATGTCAAACACTTCATATAAGTAAATTTATTAATACCATTATATGCATAAATCGTGAATATGGCCATAGACACCAACAATTAAAAGATCATATAGCAATAAAACTGTCACATGTGTTGAATAATTAAAAATATATATATAAAAAATATATGTATTGTGCCACTAAGAAGTAGTATATATAACGACTGGTATGAAGATGATGTTTATTAGTAGACCAGTGGAGATATAGTCACTGCTGATGGAACTAGGACTATAGGCAGGGCCACCTTAACATCATTATGGGCCCCCGGGCAAAGCAGTGCAGCGGGGCCCCTACCTCTATATATGTGTATCATAGATATATATTTGCAGGATTATTTATTTTACTTAAGAGCCCTGTCTATGGGGCCCCCGGACACCTGCCCATCGTGTCCAATGGAAAAGATGGCCCTGACTATAGGTATAATATATCCCCTTGGTCCAACTCGTGGATTCCAGCCTGTGGAATGGAGGGAAATAGATTTCACAATGCCTTAACTTGATATATTCAGGTGTCCCCAAAGTTCCGTATACAAGATCTAATCTTCCACTTTAGGACTGTTCTCCAACACAGCTATGTGTCTGCACAAGTGAATCACAGACTTACTAGCAGATAGGGAATGGCATATCCCGTATTATTGCTGTGTAAATGTCACCTGGTAATCCTTCCAATCGGTTAGTGTAACGCACAACGAGTGCTTTTATCCAGTCCCTCTGTTAGTACACACCATAAGACAGTTTGTGTACCTGTCTGATATGTCCTGGGGAATGGACATTGCACAAAGATGTGTTCCAAATGCTTGCAGAAAGGTTTGGGTACCCGTATGTAGATCTGATGGAAACATAGATAAATACCAAGCAGTGCAATACAAAGTAGTACTTTTACCATTCTTTTCCTGTCACAGAGACCCCAAAGCAGAAGGTATAGATGATCCTAAAGAGTCATTGTCCTTTCAGTATGGGGTAGGTAAGAATTTGAAGCAATAGCATTTATCCCTTTCTAGACCTAAGGCCATGGATCTTGATAGCCTGAGAAATGCGTCTAGAGCAGCTCTGTTAGCTACCTTTTCACCCAAACCTTCTAGAGATTGAGCGGGCGCCGACCAAGCAGAAAGGAATTTCAAAAAGGTGATTGAAAGGATAGAGCTATGAAGAAGAAGAATTCATCCATCATCTATTACAGAATATGGAAAAGTTTATTTTCTGGAGCAAGCAGAATATAGCTAACCTAGGCATTACAGATCTGCCTTATGTACTTGCATTCCTTCAGGGAGGAGTAGAGAAGGGCCTTGCACTAAGCACCTTGAAGGTACAAGAATCAGCTCTGAGTATTCCTTTGGAGACAGGATTTGCATCAAAAGAGCTTGTATAAAGATCAGTTCAAGCAGCAAGGAGAATTTGCTCTCACAGTATGCCCTTGGTGGCACAATGGGAACTTAATCTTGTCCTAAAAGCTTTGTAATCAAGTCCTTCGGAACATTTTCAAGAATTTCTGCTTGAAGGATTGGAGAAATACATGGTTTAAGCATTCTTTCTTTAATATCTACCATGACAACGTAGTACTACAGATGAATGCTGAATTCTTACCTAAAGTAAGTCAACCTTACACATCAATGAAGATGTTCATTGATGTGTAAGGTTAGGGGTCATTCAAAATGAGCAGTAGCTGCACGCTGGGGTTGGAAAGCTCATGCTTCAACCAGAGACATTTGTAAAGCAGCTGGATGGCTATGACTGCATAGTTTCTCGAACCATTATCTCCTTGATGTGATTTTTTCCAAAGATGGACAATTTGAAAGAAAGATTCTTCAAACATTAGGTCAAATAAATATAGGAAAACACAACCTCATTTGAAAATGTCAAACTTATTTGTTATTCACTATTTATTCATAGGTTTCTCCTAATCAATTTTTTCCAGACGCAATATTCATCAAGAACTTCAGTGGTGCTACCCCATGCAACATAAATTTATATATATAAGTTGAAAGAAAAGGATTCTGGTGCACAACTAGTGATAATAATTTGCTTAAAATTTAACCTTTATTCAAAATTGGTATTTACTTTACTGTCAAAATATCATTAAACACCTGCAAAATATTAAAACAATTAAAGATTGTGTCCAAAAGAATAAAGTGCATATTTTAAATCATTGTGTGCTAGTAGTGTCGAAGTCAGCAAATTGGATAAAGTCATTTCAATTAAAATCGAGCAAACTTGGTTGTCTTTGTCTGAAAAGATGCGTACGGTAGGCTACGACGTACAAGGGCACGCTACGGCGTGGAAGGGCATACGCAGCTACAACACGTGGCAGCAACAGTATTTGGTCTTTTACCATACATTCGCACAAACACGCATACTTGTAAAATAGTACACATTAATGGTAGTTGCAACACATAGTCAGTTATGTCGAAATATAGTAGTATTTATGTGTTATAATATGAGTTATATGCACATTAGTGAAATATATGGAACAGGTTGAAGGAATCATATCATGTGTGGTATCATAATAAACCTCTTAACATTTGCTACTGTTTGGTTCACTCTGCGAAGGAATCGCAGAGTGCATACACAAGTTTTGAATGATAGGGAATTATGAACTACTTAAGACTAAGGAATCTTGGTGGGAAGAGCAGATCATACCCCCTGGAGAGATGACCCCCTCCTTTGGATTCTTTAGGATGAACTAGCCAATGATTGACAACCCCTTGGACCTTCCCGAAACCTGGACCAATAGAAGCAAGCTATACCATCTTCATTGTATTACTGTATTCCTGTGTGCATATAAGCAGTAGCTTCTCATCTAGTGTTCAGACATCTTGTCCTCAGACTTCAGGATTGAATGACTGCACACAGGATTCAGAGCGCCTGCGATAAGTAACGGCTGTACTTATTATTATTTCGCTTGAATTATTCTGCTACTTTTTGAGAATAATTCTTTGTGCTTTGGAAACACAAATCGAGGTTCGACAATCGTTATTGGTTAGCGACAATACGCACTTAACAGTAGTCTTTTATTACAGTAGTAATTACTGTGCATTATTGTCTCACTAAGTTACACAGTTTATTCTGGATCTTACATCAAGGAATAATGTTGCCGGAAGAGAAGTACTTGGTCTGAAACAATGTTTAGGTAGGTGGTATGTGTCAAAGTAACATCCACATGAATGCCAGGACCCAAGGTTTCACAGCAGAACATTGCCCAGAGCATCACACTGCCTCTGCCAGCTTGCCTTCTTCCCAGAGTGTATCCTGGTGCCATCTCTTCACCAGGTAAATGATGCACACGCACCTGACCGTCCACTTGATGTAAAAGAACATGTGATTCATCAGACCAGGTCACTTTTTTCTATTGCTCCACGGTCCAGTTCTTGTGCTCACGTGCCCATTGTAGACGCTCTCGGCAGTAGACAGGAGGTCAGCCTGGGTACACTGACTCGCCTGCCACTGCACAGTCCCATATGCAGCAAGTTGCAATGCACTGTGTGTTCTGACACCTTTCTATCATAGCAAGCATTAACTTTGTCAGCAACATGTGCTACAGTAGCACTTCTGTGCATTTGGACCAGACAGGCTAGCCTTCGCTCCCCACGCACATCTGGGAGCCTTGGGCACCCATGGCTCTGTCACTGGTTCACCAGTTTTCCTTTCTTGGACCACTTCTGGTAATTACTAACCACTGCATGCTGTGAACACCCCATAAGACCTGTTGTTTTGGAGATGCTCTGACTCAGTCTTCTAGCCATCAAAATCTGGGCCTTGTCAAAGTCGTTCAGATCCCTACGCTTTCCCATTTGGCCTAATTCCATCACATCAACTTCAAGAACTGACTGTTCACTTGCTGCCTAATATATCCTAACCCTTGATAGGTGCCATTGTAATGAGATAGTGTTATTCACTTCACTTATCAGTGGTTTTAATGTTGTGGAGGATCACTGTATATTTTCACATAGATATATCTTATATTATTAATATTAATCTGTTAGGGTATTATTATTATTATCTTTTATTTGTAAGGCACCACAAAGGGTCTGCAGTGCAGTACTTAGAGCTTGGCATAATTTGGGTGCTCCTATATATAAGTAAGGTGTGATATTTATGTCATACTTGCCAACTCTCCCGGAATGTCCGGGAGACTCCCGCATTTTGCGAGAGTGTGGCAATCTCCCGAATTCTGCCCACTTCACTAGGAAGTGCCCCACTTCCTAGTGAAGTGGGCAGAATTAGATCCCAGAATTAGATCCCAAACGCAGCAGAGTTTGGCCACCCCCGCTGTCAAATGATGCAATTTGCGTCATGACGTCACATGATGCGATTTTGGCCGCCCCGCCCCCTCACGCCCACCTCCACTGGAGCTGAAGAAAGTAGGTATGTATGATTTATTTCTTGTATCTGCCTATTATGGGCCTAATATGGTCTGGGTGTTATATTCCATAATCAAAAAAACCTTGCTGTTTAACATGTAAAGCTTCATCATCATCATCATCATCATCATTTATTTATTTATAGGCTTCTTATATTTATACACAATGTAACTATTTAATAAATCTCTTCCATTCAAAACTCAGAAAAACAATGAAATTACTACAATAAGGCAGAAGATGTAATGTACATGTGTTCCTTACGTAATACACACATAGTATGACATTGCATTCTGTGGTTAGCTGCAGATTCAGCACTATCATGGAGTGAGATTGCCATCATTTACAAAATGGTGGAGCTGCAAATCCACAGATTTGTGTTCACTGAAATACACACCTGCAGTCTATGCAACTATAAGTCTGAGCAGCTACGTAGCACAAAAGATGGTCCCCACATCCATCCCATCCAGTCTTCGCATGCATCCCACACAGTCCCTACAGCCATCTACACTTTGGTGTAATTAACCTAGCAATTATGGCAACCATACCTTTGATTAATTCCTTCATAAAAAAATAGTTCAACTTCATAATTAATTATCTCACCAATATCTCTTTATTGCCTCATATCCATGTGTATTCTCTTTCTGCTTGCTTGCTTGTACTATTACATTTTCTTAGTTTATATTTATCATATTTTTTCAGGTCTTAGTGGCTTAGAAAGAAACACTAGAGCAACGCCATAAATATTTTTTAGTAGATTACAAAATACCAATATATTTAAAATGCTTTTAATTAATGTATAAGCTTCTTTTTAGTTTGGTTTTCAGTGAGTAATTGGAAGAACTTGGGATTTTGTAAATATGGGGGAACACACCGGAAGATCTAAAGATGCAACATGAAGATAGGATGTCCCACAGAAATACACTGCAGTGTATGTCACTGTAGGCAAAATGCTGATGGTATAGCGGACTAGACAAAGTATTGGGTTTTGGTGATGTTCAATGGAGAACACAGAATTTGTAGGCACAGCTTGGGCAGCACAGAGATGTTGGCACTCGTTGAACAGCGTGTAGTGTGTAATTTCCGATATACAGAAAACACTCATAATATATTTTCTTTACCAGTGTTGGACTAATAATTGGATGAGGATCCCCTTGCAGTGGCGAGGTAGCTATATGTATACAACAAAAACCTTAAAATTTTCTACCATTTGCCATCAAATATGTCAATTAAATCAGCAAGATTAGGATTGAACGCTATGTGTATTTAAACTTACAGTGACCTGGGCTCGAGTCACTCCCTTGAAAAAACATAGGTGAAACGTACATCGGGAAAGTGACATCATTTCTGATGTCACAGAACCCAGAAGTAGCGGCTGGCATCAGCTGTGAACACTGTGATGATCAGCCTAAGTTATTGTTGTTTCATTTAGTTTGACCACATGTGCAACCTAGGGAACTTATATGTGATGGATTGATATGACGAAAGCCTAATAGATACTAATAATATAAGTGAGGCTCTATATTAGGTACATATAGTTCCTATTAAGACAGGGGATTTATTAAATCTGGGCATGTTGTACTGGGCAAATTTGATGAAATATTAACAGTAATAAATGACTTTATCTATTGGGCAGGATTTAAACCTGTTATCTGTCACGGTTTAGGAATTTGGATCCTAGGTTTGCCTAAATTAGCACTACTCCAGTAAGACGCAGAGTCTAACGGGAGATGGTTTTCACCAGGGACCACCGTAAGGTGGTTTGGTCTTAGCTGCGTCTATTCCGTGGGTAGCGGCCCTCACTAAGAGTACCAGGTAAAACCCTTTAGGGAATATACAGAAATGGTCAGCAATAGCAGACAGCACAAGGAGAGGAGAACTCACGGGCAGCAGGTAATATAGGAACGTAAATACAACTGAGTGAAAAGTAGTTTACGACTGCAGGGTTACCACTGGGATAGTGGAGAATACACGGAGGTATAACAGTCGCAGACTTCAGGTAACACAGGAGTGCTGATACAACTGAAAAAGGACACCCGAAATGAAGATGGCGGCGGCCGGGACGGAGCAAGCTGTCAGCGGGGACCAGGTAAGTGCTCCGAGCATCTGATGCGCAGCCCGACTGCCCGGCGTGGGACAGTAATACACCTCCCTTTAAAGTTGGGCACTGCATGCCTAATGTTAGGCTTCATGAGAAACCTCTTGTGAAATCTCTTCAACAATAGAGGCGCATGAATGTGGGAGGCACTCACCCAGGAGCGTTCTTCAGGACCAAAACCTTTCCAGTCCACCAGATATCTCCGACCACCTTTGTAGTATTTGAAGTCCAAAATTTGCTTGAATTCAAACCACTCTTCTTGAAGAACGTTTGGAATGGTGGAGGAGGATACAGATGAGAAGCGATTAATAATCAGAGGTTTAACAGGAAAACATGGAAGGAATTAGAAATACAGAGGGAGAAGGTAACCATAATTTAAAACAGACAGGATTGATAACTCAGGAAATATTGTAAGGACCAATGAAACGAGGGACGAGTTTCATACAAGGAACCTTGAGACGTATATTCTTGGTGGACAACCATACCCTATCTCCAACCTTAAACACTGGAAGTACCTGTCTCCTCTTATCTGTCGACAGTTTGCAGCGATTGGAAAATTTCTTTAGACAACCTTACTTGAGTCCAGATGGTGGAAAAACTCCGGTGTAAAGTATCAGCAGCAAGGACCTGGGAGGGAGGGAAGAAAATTTTGGTAGAGAAGTATGACGTCCATAGACAACAAAAAAGCATGAAGCAGTGGTAGACTCATGTAAGGAATTGTTATGGGTGAATATGGCCCAGTGTAGGAGGTCAGCCCAGTTATCTTGGTTGGCAGAAGAAAACATCCTGAGGTAAGTCTCTAAATCTTGGTTAACCCGTTCGGTCTGCCCGTTGAATTGAGGATGGTACGAGGAGGATAGATTCAATTTAATTCCCAGAAATTAACAGAAAGACCTCCAAAAATTCAAAAGGACAGACATGCAAATGAAATATCTCCATAATGAAGTGAGATGCCAAAATCGGAGAGGAGGAAGGCCGGAAAGAGGGATAAAATGGGCCATTTTAGAAAACCGATCCACCACAACCCATACAGTGTCACATTTCTTGCTGGGTGGAAGATCCGTAATAAAGTCCATACTGATATGGGTCCAAGGTTCCCGTTGAATGGGTAGCAGAAGTAACTGGCCGGAGGGAGACTGGTGAGCCGACTTATGTTGGGAGCAAATGCTACAGGAGGAAACAAAATGCTTAACATCGGAGCAAAGACTTGATCCCCATTAGCTCCTGAAAACTAGTTTATTAGTCTCAAGGGCCCCAATGTGACCGGTCTAATGAATAGAATGGAAGTATTTCAAAGTCTTTTGCGGAGACCAGGGAAAACTAAAGTCTTTCCAGATGGAGGAATAGGCGATTTGAGTATAGTGGAGGATAAGAGGCATTTGGGGTCCAGGATGGGATGAGAAGGAACGTCCTCCGATATAGTGTCCGATAGTGCGCCAGCTCTTTTATTATTCTCCCCAGGTTTGAAGGTTATGCAAAGGTTAAAATGGGAAAAGAAGAGCGACCCCCGGGCCTTTCTCGGATTCAGACATTGTGCTGAATGGAGGTATAATAGGTTCTTGTGGTCAGTAAAAATGGTAATCGGGTGTGGAGCTCCTTCCAAGAGATAGCGCCATTCGGTAAGTGCTGCCTTGATGGCAGGCAACTCTTTGTCTCCTATGGCATAATTCTTTTCCGCAGGGAGAAATTTCCTGGAGTAGAAGGCACAAAAGTGAAACTGATGTTGGGTGACTTCTGCGGAAGGCTAGCTCCAGTGCCCACATTGGAGGCATCGATCTCCAGAAAGAAAGGTAAGGAGGTGTCAGTTTGCCTGAGGACAGGTGCTGAAGCGAAGGCGTTCTTGAAAAACTTGAAGGCCTCCAAGGCGACTGTAGACCAGGATTTGGGATTTAAACCTTTTCGGGTAAGTGCCACAATGGATGCCACACTGGTGGAGTAGCCTTTGATGAAACATCTGTAATAAATAGCAAACCCTAGAAAACGCTGAATGGGTTTGAGACCGAGCGGAAGAGGCCAATCCAGAATTGCACAAACCTTATCTGGATCCATTCATAATCCAGAACCAGACACGATGTAACCAAGGAAAGATATTTGTGGAAGGTCTAAGGAACACTTCTCAAGTTTGCAAAAGAATTGATTTTGGCGTAACCTGGAGAGGACCTCTGCTACATAGAGATGGAGAGAGGAGATTTCTTGGGAAAAAAATCAAAATGTTGCAATGATACACATACATACACATAGATGAGATCTTTAAATATTTCATTAACGAAACTCTGAAATACGGCGGGAGCATTACAAAGACTGAACAGCATTACAAGGTATTCGCAATGGCGGTCGCGTGTATTAAATGCCGTCTTCCACTCATTCCCCAATTTGATTCTACTGAGATTATAGGCTCCACAAAGATCTAGTTTGGTGAAGACTTTGGCACCTTTGATACGGTCAAAGAGCTCCGCAATGCGAGGAATGAGTAAATGGATTTTGATGGTTATGGTGTTGAGCCCCCGGTAATCTATACATGACCTTAAAGTGCCTTTTTTTTCACGAAGAAAAAACCCACTCTGGCGGTTGAGGAGGAAGGTCTAATGAGGCCCTGTTGAAGATTTTCTTTAACATATTGAGACATGGCCAATGTCTCATGTAAAGACAAGGGGTAAACTCTGCCTCTGGGAAGAGTCTTTCCTGGCTGTAAATCAATGGGACAGTCCCATGGTCGATGAGGAGGTAGATGCTACGAATGGATTTTATCAACCACATCCAAAGAGGAATGATACTGATCGGTCAGCCTGGTGGAAATAGATCCGGGTAAGGTGGAGAAAGCTCTGAGGGTTTGGACACGGGTATGGCATCTCCGAAAACAGATGGGACCCCAAGACAAGATCTTGGAAGTGGACCAATCCATTTGAGGAGAATGCTGTTGAAGTCACAGTAAACCCAGAATGACAGCAGTGGTGGTAGAAGGCAGGACGTGGAAGGAGATCAGTTCTCAATGTAACGTCCCGACTTGAAGAGTGATAGGTTTGGGGCAAAATTCTACTGTCCATTAGCTATGCGGGACCCATCGATGGCCGTAATAGAAACAGGAATCTCCATGGGTACAACGGATATGGAACCCTGCAAATTAAAGATAGTGAAATAAAATTCTCAGCTGCTCCAGAATCTAAAAGTGCGGAGGTGAAAATGGAACCCGAAGGCTCGTGGAGAATGACAGGAAAGGAGCAGATTTTAGGAATTTCACGAAAGGTAGAGGTTTTAGAGACATCCAACTGACCTCTCCCGAGCAGGCGTTCAGGGTTTCCCGACCTCTTAGGACATTCAGCAGATGACCGGGATCCGCGCACTATAAGATCAATTTGTTCTCAAGTCTCTTGTCACGCTCTTCCGGGGTCAGATGGGAACGCCCTATTTGCATGGGCTCATCTTCAGATAATGGGTGAAGAAAGCAAGGAGCTAATTTGACCCCAGGGCGCCAGGAACTATAATTTCCAGAAGGTCTTTTACAAAAATGTAGGTCCACTCGATTACATAGCGAAATTATGGCGTCTAAGGTAGTAGGAAGTTCCTGCTAGGCTAGGGCATCTTTAATTTTGTCCGAGATGCATTGCCAAAAGGTGGCCACCAAAGCGTCATTATTCCAGCGAAGCTCAGATAATAAGGTCTGGAATTGAATGACGTTTTGAGCTACAGAATGGGAGCCTTGATGGAGACGAAGAATGCTGGATGCTGCAGAGGTTGCTCATCCGGGCTCATAATTTTTTTTACGAAATGCAGCAATAATAACTGCACTTTATGCAAGGAGTGGGTCATCTCGCTCCCACAGGGGGGGTGCCCAAGCTAAAGCTTGACCCGACAGTAAAGAAATTAAATAGGCCACCTTGGATTTTTGAGTTAGAAAATTTTGTGGTTGCAACTCAAACTGTATGGCGCATTGGTTCAGGAAACCACGGCAAGATTTAGGATCCCCATTGAACTTGGAAGGAGCAGGAATCCGTAGAGTAGAGGTAAATGCTGATGGTGCCACTGGCACAGGAGGATCTTACACCAATGCAGCAGGTAGTGTCTGCAAAGAGTCAATGTGAGCTGCGAGGGTCTGAAAACACTGTAGGAGTTGATGTTGAACTGCGTTTTGCTGTTCCAATTGGTTAACCAAAGCATATCTTTGGGTGATGGTTCCTCGGCCGGATCCGACATGGCCAGTTCTTGCTGTCACGGTTTAGGAATTTGGATCCTAGATTTGCCTAGATTAGCATTACTCCAGTAAGGCGCAAAGTCTAACGGGGAGACGGTTTTCACCAGGGACTGCCGCAAGGTGGTTTGGTCTTATCTGCATCTATCCCGCAGGTCGCGGCCCTCACAAAGGGCGAAACCCTTTAGGGAACATACAGAAATGGTCAGCAATAGCAGACAGCACAAGGGGCCTGATTCATTAAGGAACTTAAATTAAGAAGTTTCTTATTTAAGTCTCCTGGACAAAACCATGTTACAATGCAAGGGGTTAAAATGAGTTTCCTGTTTTGCACATAAGTTAAATACTGACTGTTTTTTCATGTAGCACACAAATACTTGATAGCTTATTTGTACACTGAAATTTAAAGTTGATATTTGTGTGCTACATGAAAAAACAGTCAGTATTTAATTTATGTGCAAAACAGAAAACTAATTAAACTTCTTAATTTAAGTTCCTTAATAAATCAGGCCCAAGGAGAGGAGAACTCATGGTCAGCAGGTAATATAGGAACGTAGATACAACTAAGTGAAAAGTGGTCTGTAAGGTGTATGGTAACCACTGGGATAGTGGAGAATACATGGGGATATAACAGTCTCCGGACTTCAGGTAACACAGTAGCGCTGATACAGTTGAGAGAGAGGTAATCTGCGGACTGCGGGGTTACCACTGAGATGGTGGAGAATACTCTGCGTTATACAGTGGCAGACTACAGGTAACACAGGAGCGCTGATACAGCTGAGAGGGGTAATCTGCGGACTGCAGGGTTACCACTGGGAATGTGTAGAATACTCGTAGGTATACAGTCGCAGTCTTCAGGTAGCTCAGGAGTGCTCATACCACTGTGAGAGAATAAATCTGTGGAAGACAGGATCTCCATGTTACGAGCCGCGGCGGCTCTGGACACCACCGCGACTCACTTCCGGGTCTGGCTCGGTGTCCCAGTCGTCGTCATGACGAGCGGGACATCACTTCCTCCTGGTCCCGGCCATTGGTTAGGCAACGGTCGGGACGCTCTTTTGCCTCCAGCGCCGCGTCCCGGCATCTAGGGCAGCCGGGCGCGTGCGCACATTATAAATAGTTTTTGATTGGTTTTCTTCTGTTTATAAAGCAGGAAGGGACAAGCCCTCCCTGCCGGTTATAGTTCCTGCTGCAGTGCTGTAGCCTGCTCTCTCTCTGTTCCTGCTTATCCATTGATCCTGTTTACCATTGCCAACCCTTGCCTGAATATTTGACTACGTTTTGTCTGCCTGTGCCCCTTGATTTATTGCCTGCCTGAAGCAATAGGCAGAAGGGAGCCAGGTCCAGCACCTAATGGAAGATGACTAAAAGAACAGGCACCAGACGTCAGGAGGAGGTGCCTTTTGAAGTTGGAGCCAAAATGAGTCAACCAATGGGAGGGAAGCAGAGGGAATGAATAGATCGGGTCTGTGCATGCACAGACCCGAAATGAATATGGCGGCAGCTGGGACGGAGAGAGCTGTCAGTGGGAACCAGGTACGTGCGCCAGGCATCGGGTGCACAGCCAGACTGCCCGGCATGTGACATTATCCAGTAGGCCAGTGGATCCCAAACTTTCTCAGTTCAAGGCACCCCTAGGGTCTCAATAATTTTTTCAAGGCACCCTGTCACGATAATAACTTGAGGATGCCGCTGACTGGTATTGACTCTACTAGACAGGATGCGTGGGGTATGCAGGTAGCGGTTCTTCAAGCTAGTTAACAGTGCAGTGAGAGAGAGCAGGAATAGTCGGACAGTCCGGGTCGTTGCCAAACGATAGCGCGGTACACAAGGGAAATCCAGAGGGAAGGTCAGAAGGCAAGCCAAAGGTCAGAATCCGGGAAACAATGTAGCCAAATTGCTGGACAGAGAGTGGTCAGAAACAAGTTGGGAGTCAGATACTAACGGACACTGGAAATGTGGGAACAGGATACAAACGCTGGAGAATGGTGAAAGCAATACTCTGGCACTAGGGGAGGAAAAAGAGGATCCTTACATATGAGGGGACTGACCCTGATAGGACCGCGGCAGTCAGGTGTACCTGACCACCGATATAGCGGCACAGATATAGTGTCACCAACTGCGCATGCGCGCACGGCGGAACCCAGAAGTATGTCCCGTAGCTAGGCTAGACAGGGTCCGTCGGGGGAGATAGGATGGTGCGGGAATGGCGCCTGACACACCCCTAAGCCAAAATAATTACCAAGTAGTCCCCTGCCTTGCTTACCACCGGCCCTGGCCGAAGCACCCCTGTGAGATCGCCGTGGCACTCCAAGGAGCTGTGGCACACAGTTTGGGAACCACTGCAGTAGGCAACATGTACATATAAGCGAATAGCCTTCACCTTGAATATAGGCATAGCAAGTTAGGTATACATGATTCTTTCTGCCAAAATAATTTTCTGAGCCTCAGACACTAACTAGGTATCTAGACTGAGAGCATTTGAGGGATCAGTTATCCAACTCCACCGTAAGTAGAAATAATAGCATACAGTGATTAGAACTGTTTTAGTTAGTGTGCCACACACAATAAATGGGGTACATAATTTCAGTATATTGGTGGGTGTATTAATACACAGGTAATATCTCTCTGTATAATATATAAGTAAATGATCCTTCTCTTAGATCGGTCAGCTTTGCTACTGAAGGGTTCTTAGTTTTTAATTCATTACACATTAGGTTCATACACACACACACGATTTTAATTAATATTTCACCATCATGTCTGAAAATTGGTAATAAATTTGAATGAAGTTACAAATAAAATTATTTTTTAATTTTAAAAAAGCTTTTTGGGTGGACTGGAGTGTCTCTTTCTTCTTTCTGTTTCCTCTGATGATACTTCTACCCATTGTATGATTTTTGTTTTATTTACTAACATTTCAAGATAAATCCTGTTTTAAGATTTTGCACGTGTGGCCGAATTTCGGTCTGTGTTTGTTTGTAATGCAAAACACTGTTACCTGGTTATACTTGATTCAACAGTGAAAGATCGGCAGTAAGAAGTCATCTACAGATAAGCATACTATCTTTATAAAAATGTACGCTGCTTTTTATCAGATGGTAATTTATAGTGTGTGATATTGTTAGATCTAAAATTCTGATCCAAGTTTGCCTGTGGTGTCAAGTATATCTGGAAGCGCTTCAATCAGCTGGAGAGAATTGACACAGACCAAGTTCTGTATACAAGGAATATTATTTGATTTATTGATACAAAGATACAAGTTTTTATAGCCTACTGAATAAATGAATGCTACGTCATAAGCATACTAAGTCTATGGGAAGCGCTACTAATTAACTATCTCACGTATTCTTGAGGTGTTTACTTTCTCTCCCTTCTTAGGGCAGATGAGTCTATTATTTTTATCTCAAGGGGAGCTGGAGGTTCATCTCCTGTATGCCATGTCCAACATCAAGGGCACAGCTCCCACACTACGAACTGAACATGAAGCTACTTATTGTTCTCATATCTTGATACATTCTTCAGGAGTTCTCTATGTCAGCTTAACCTCAAGGCCATGGGCTTACATCTTGTAAAACTTCATATTAGCAGAAAAATGAATAAACTCTTTTAGCAAATAATATTTCTATGCAAGTTACAATGAATGGCTGAACAAAAAGTCATATTTAACATTTCCCATCTTTTATTCAATTTTAGGCCTTTTCTCCTCCTATCTATCTAGACTATCTGTAGAACCACATTCTTACTGTCGATTAAGCAGGTGCTTATAAACATGTAGAAGGCCACATGCATAGAGTGGTTCCTCTTAGGGAGTGGTCAGCTCATCCCCCACTAGTAATAAGCCTGTGATCCTCCCTGTCCTAACTTGATTTATGAGGAGATGCAATTTGGCAAATGTCCATGTCTAGAAAAGATGGTTTCTTAGTAGGTAGTTAATGAGTCTATAGTAGTTCTGCAGGCTTGCATATTCTTCGTTCTTTAGTAGTTTCTTGTTGCAAACTGTGCAGTTCTTTGGCTTTGCTAGTCCAAATAATTCATGACTCTCATAGTCAGGTCTGGTTTCAGCAGTAATTTCTGTGATTATCAGAGGCTCGGGATTTTCAGTGGTTCCCTTTTTGGAGAGACAACAGTCAAGTGTCAGTAACTTCTTAATCAGCCATATATTTAGTTTCATTATCACATATACAATCAACAGGATTGCGAAACCCTTTGCTACTAATGCCAATATTTGCAATATCCAACATGAATCATTACTGACAACTTTACCAATGATGTTATACATCTACACAAAGTCATTTTCAGAGTTTACTCTACTATGAGTGCAAATTGTTGAGCACTCCTTCCCATATGTTTCTCGCAGTGGCATAGGCAATTTGTCACTTATCGGTCTGTTTCATATTGCGTTAGGGAGGCCTTGATCCCTACTTCAGTCACAATTATTCTGGCAAGACATATCAATACCATAAGACAGTCATTTCTATTTATCAGAACAAGACTCCCCTGATTTGAAGACTTTGCAGTGTGATGCGTGTATCCAGGTGTCTTTTTTCCTGTACTTTCACTGCCATGGGAGTCGTCAACAGGACTTGATAAGGATCCTTGTATCTGGGTTCAAGACTTCTTCTGACAAACTTTATCACCACCACCCAGTCCCCAGGTTGCAGTTTATGGGTAGCTGTATCAAAATTGGGGTCTGGAATGGAGGAGAACATTTGACCATATATTTCAGTTAGTTGTTTCTAGCATAAGGCAACATAGTTCAACAAATCACCATCTACATGCTATAGTTGCTATGGAAAATAACAACCTGTTCTGTTTGCTGTGCCAAACAGTATCTCATTTGGTGTTAAACCTGTGTCTTTCCTAGGAGTGTTTCTTACTGAGTGCAGGTAAACATTAGATCCATACACACAACATTTTTTCCCCCAGCACACTGCTATAGCCAGCAACAGATCTGCCATTTCTACTGTAGATAAAAATGCAAAAGTCTTTGTTGCACACATTTGCAAATGTATGTTTAAGCCATCCTGCCACGCCAAGGCGCTTTTGCTAATAGGATGGTCCTACTCTAAACAATGAGAGTCCCATATATTTGGGCCATACATATGTGTTTTTAAATTGAGAGCCAACTTACCAAAGAGGTACCCCAGAAGCCTCCAAACAGCAATTCAGTGCCAGTACCCCCTCTCAGCTACTGACACCAACATGCCTCTCAGACAAATACAAAAGTGGAAGCTGCTCAAATCAATTTATAGGCCATAACAGGTGCTTGAAAGGGTGGGGTTATCCTGCAAGGAACATACACACAACATTTTTTCCCCCAGCACACTGCTATAGCCAGCAACAGATCTGCCATTTCTACTGTAGATAAAAATGCAAAAGTCTTTGTTGCACACATTTGCAAATGTATGTTTAAGCCATCCTGCCACGCCAAGGCGCTTTTGCTAATAGGATGGTCCTACTCTAAACAATGAGTGTCCCATATATTTGGGCCATACATATGTGTTTTTAAATTGAGAGCCAACTTACCAAAGAGGTACCCCAGAAGCCTCCAAACAGCAATTCAGTGCCAGTACCCCCTCTCAGCTACTGACACCAACATGCCTCTCAGACAAATACAAAAGTGGAAGCTGCTCAAATCAATTTATAGGCCATAACAGGTGCTTGAAAGGGTGGGGTTATCCTGCAAGGAACATACACACAACATTTTTTCCCCCAGCACACTGCTATAGCCAGCAACAGATCTGCCATTTCTACTGTAGATAAAAATGCAAAAGTCTTTGTTGCACACATTTGCAAATGTATGTTTAAGCCATCCTGTCACGCCAAGGCGCTTTTGCTAATAGGATGGTCCTACTCTAAACAATGAGAGTCCCATATATTTGGGCCATACATATGTGTTTTTAAAATGAGAGCCAACTTACCAAAGAGGTACCCCAGAAGCCTCCAAACAGCAATTCAGTGCCAGTACCCCCTCTCAGCTACTGACACCAACATGCCTCTCAGACAAATACAAAAGTGGAAGCTGCTCAAATCAATTTATAGGCCATAACAGGTGCTTGAAAGGGTGGGGTTATCCTGCAAGGAACATACACACAACATTTTTTCCCCCAGCACACTGCTATAGCCAGCAACAGATCTGCCATTTCTACTGTAGATAAAAATGCAAAAGTCTTTGTTGCACACATTTGCAAATGTATGTTTAAGCCATCCTGCCACGCCAAGGCGCTTTTGCTAATAGGATGGTCCTACTCTAAACAATGAGAGTCCCATATATTTGGGCCATACATATGTGTTTTTAAATTGAGAGCCAACTTACCAAAGAGGTACCCCAGAAGCCTCCAAACAGCAATTCAGTGCCAGTACCCCCTCTCAGCTACTGACACCAACATGCCTCTCAGACAAATACAAAAGTGGAAGCTGCTCAAATCAATTTATAGGCCATAACAGGTGCTTGAAAGGGTGGGGTTATCCTGCAAGGAACATACACACAACATTTTTTCCCCCAGCACACTGCTATAGCCAGCAACAGATCTGCCATTTCTACTGTAGATAAAAATGCAAAAGTCTTTGTTGCACACATTTGCAAATGTATGTTTAAGCCATCCTGCCACGCCAAGGCGCTTTTGCTAATAGGATGGTCCTACTCTAAACAATGAGTGTCCCATATATTTGGGCCATACATATGTGTTTTTAAATTGAGAGCCAACTTACCAAAGAGGTACCCCAGAAGCCTCCAAACAGCAATTCAGTGCCAGTACCCCCTCTCAGCTACTGACACCAACATGCCTCTCAGACAAATACAAAAGTGGAAGCTGCTCAAATCAATTTATAGGCCATAACAGGTGCTTGAAAGGGTGGGGTTATCCTGCAAGGAACATACACACAACATTTTTTCCCCCAGCACACTGCTATAGCCAGCAACAGATCTGCCATTTCTACTGTAGATAAAAATGCAAAAGTCTTTGTTGCACACATTTGCAAATGTATGTTTAAGCCATCCTGCCACGCCAAGGCGCTTTTGCTAATAGGATGGTCCTACTCTAAACAATGAGTGTCCCATATATTTGGGCCATACATATGTGTTTTTAAATTGAGAGCCAACTTACCAAAGAGGTACCCCAGAAGCCTCCAAACAGCAATTCAGTGCCAGTACCCCCTCTCAGCTACTGACACCAACATGCCTCTCAGACAAATACAAAAGTGGAAGCTGCTCAAATCAATTTATAGGCCATAACAGGTGCTTGAAAGGGTGGGGTTATCCTGCAAGGAACATACACACAACATTTTTTCCCCCAGCACACTGCTATAGCCAGCAACAGATCTGCCATTTCTACTGTAGATAAAAATGCAAAAGTCTTTGTTGCACACATTTGCAAATGTATGTTTAAGCCATCCTGTCACGCCAAGGCGCTTTTGCTAATAGGATGGTCCTACTCTAAACAATGAGAGTCCCATATATTTGGGCCATACATATGTGTTTTTAAAATGAGAGCCAACTTACCAAAGAGGTACCCCAGAAGCCTCCAAACAGCAATTCAGTGCCAGTACCCCCTCTCAGCTACTGACACCAACATGCCTCTCAGACAAATACAAAAGTGGAAGCTGCTCAAATCAATTTATAGGCCATAACAGGTGCTTGAAAGGGTGGGGTTATCCTGCAAGGAACATACACACAACATTTTTTCCCCCAGCACACTGCTATAGCCAGCAACAGATCTGCCATTTCTACTGTAGATAAAAATGCAAAAGTCTTTGTTGCACACATTTGCAAATGTATGTTTAAGCCATCCTGCCACGCCAAGGCGCTTTTGCTAATAGGATGGTCCTACTCTAAACAATGAGAGTCCCATATATTTGGGCCATACATATGTGTTTTTAAATTGAGAGCCAACTTACCAAAGAGGTACCCCAGAAGCCTCCAAACAGCAATTCAGTGCCAGTACCCCCTCTCAGCTACTGACACCAACATGCCTCTCAGACAAATACAAAAGTGGAAGCTGCTCAAATCAATTTATAGGCCATAACAGGTGCTTGAAAGGGTGGGGTTATCCTGCAAGGAACATACACACAACATTTTTTCCCCCAGCACACTGCTATAGCCAGCAACAGATCTGCCATTTCTACTGTAGATAAAAATGCAAAAGTCTTTGTTGCACACATTTGCAAATGTATGTTTAAGCCATCCTGCCACGCCAAGGCGCTTTTGCTAATAGGATGGTCCTACTCTAAACAATGAGTGTCCCATATATTTGGGCCATACATATGTGTTTTTAAATTGAGAGCCAACTTACCAAAGAGGTACCCCAGAAGCCTCCAAACAGCAATTCAGTGCCAGTACCCCCTCTCAGCTACTGACACCAACATGCCTCTCAGACAAATACAAAAGTGGAAGCTGCTCAAATCAATTTATAGGCCATAACAGGTGCTTGAAAGGGTGGGGTTATCCTGCAAGGAACATACACACAACATTTTTTCCCCCAGCACACTGCTATAGCCAGCAACAGATCTGCCATTTCTACTGTAGATAAAAATGCAAAAGTCTTTGTTGCACACATTTGCAAATGTATGTTTAAGCCATCCTGCCACGCCAAGGCGCTTTTGCTAATAGGATGGTCCTACTCTAAACAATGAGTGTCCCATATATTTGGGCCATACATATGTGTTTTTAAATTGAGAGCCAACTTACCAAAGAGGTACCCCAGAAGCCTCCAAACAGCAATTCAGTGCCAGTACCCCCTCTCAGCTACTGACACCAACATGCCTCTCAGACAAATACAAAAGTGGAAGCTGCTCAAATCAATTTATAGGCCATAACAGGTGCTTGAAAGGGTGGGGTTATCCTGCAAGGAACATACACACAACATTTTTTCCCCCAGCACACTGCTATAGCCAGCAACAGATCTGCCATTTCTACTGTAGATAAAAATGCAAAAGTCTTTGTTGCACACATTTGCAAATGTATGTTTAAGCCATCCTGCCACGCCAAGGCGCTTTTGCTAATAGGATGGTCCTACTCTAAACAATGAGAGTCCCATATATTTGGGCCATACATATGTGTTTTTAAATTGAGAGCCAACTTACCAAAGAGGTACCCCAGAAGCCTCCAAACAGCAATTCAGTGCCAGTACCCCCTCTCAGCTACTGACACCAACATGCCTCTCAGACAAATACAAAAGTGGAAGCTGCTCAAATCAATTTATAGGCCATAACAGGTGCATGAAAGGGTGGGGTTATCCTGCAAGGAACATACACACAACATTTTTTCCCCCAGCACACTGCTATAGAAAAGATGTTGTGTGTATGTTCCTTGCAGGATAACCCCACCCTTTCAAGCACCTGTTATGGCCTATAAATTGATTTGAGCAGCTTCCACTTTTGTAAACATTAGATCCATGGCAGACCTCTTTCAGCCATTATTTTCTGCATTTTAAATTTCAGAGTACCATTAAGGCGCTCCACACATCCTGAACTTTGGGGTCTGTGATGGGTGTGAAGGGCAGATTTGATTTCCATGTCTTTTAACAGTTCCTGGAATCCTTGCCCCGTAAAGTGTGTCACTCTGTCACTTTCAATGACCTCTGGTACCCCATATCAGCAGATTACCTCACTGATAATTTTCTTGGCTAATGCTTTAGTATTTGCTTTCCTATACAGCCATG
Source organism: Mixophyes fleayi (assembly GCF_038048845.1). Taxonomy (NCBI): domain Eukaryota; kingdom Metazoa; phylum Chordata; class Amphibia; order Anura; family Limnodynastidae; genus Mixophyes; species Mixophyes fleayi. The sequence goes on from NC_134412.1 coordinate 41,400,392, forward strand.
CCTCCAGCCAGTGACTAAAGAAGTCGACACAGACTAGCACATTCTCAAAGCCCAAGCATTTGGGAAGTTGTATAAAGTCTATCTGTATCCTCTTATAGGGATACTGTGTCTGGGCTGTGCTTTTCCGTGTGCTAGCCATAATGAGATAAAGTGCTATTGGCAGACACAAAAGCTGACCATTACACCACTCTCCTTGCACATATAGTGCTCCATGTTTTGCCCAAGTCTTTTTCTCGTTCTCTGTTGCTTGTCTTTGCATAAGTTGGAGTGTGGTTTTGTCAAACTTGGGATCGGGGGGGTCTACATGTAAATAGACTCCCCTTGGGGTACTGGGGCTATGGCAACTTCTCATACGGCCTGGTCTACCAGTCTATTTCCCAGTAGCTTTGGGGGTAGTGTCTCTGTGTGTGTCGTCATCTACATTCAGTTTGGAGGACAGCTGGAATGCGGTGAACAGTGCCATGGTATGTTCAGCATATTGATTGGTTTGCTTGCTGAACCCATAAGGTCCCTACTTTTCTATATAGGGCCATAATCATGTGCAATTACAAACGCATAACTTGAATCAGTGTAAATATTTACTCTTTGTCCTTCTGCTTATAAGCATGCAAGTGTCAGGGCCTTTAGTTCAACTTCTTGTGCTGACATGTGACTCGGTAGAGTCTGTTGAATCACTATTTCTGTGTGTGTGGTTACAGTACACCCTGTATAAGGAACACCATCTATGTAATAGTGTGAACCATCTACAAAAAGAGTAATGTCTGCATCTGGTAATGGTTTATCTTTAATGTCAGATAAAACCAGAGATTCTTGTTTCATTAATTCTATACAATCATGTTCAGAAAATGTTCAGTAAAATTTTGTGTTTGCATTTTTTTCTTCCTGTTGAAGCTGGGATGGAATTCCCCCAAATCCTTAGGGGAACTCAGATATATACAGGTACTTCTCCCATCTTTTGAAACTTGCTGCAATAAAACAGCAGGATTCAATATTGTGCACTGCTTAAGTGTGACGTTACTGGGAGTTAGCAGTGCTACTTCATAAGGATAGGCTTCACTAAGGAGCATGTGGAATCCAAGGAAAATGTTCTTGGTTTCTGAGTTCCACAAGATTCACACACATTAGATGGGGTGTACAGTACAGCAGTTAAGACAGATGTGGTAACTTTAATTTTTCTGAAAGAGAAACACTTAGCTTTAATACACTTGCTAATAAGCCACATCATCAATTTTATTAGTTCATATATAATAATAAGGATTAGTAACAGTCCTTGAATTACAACATGTATAAGACCTGATAACCATCCTCCTATAACCTTCAGCCAATCAGCCAGGTAAAGCCATGAAAACTATCCTTCTAGATAAGCATCTCCAGTGTGCTCCTTTAAAAATGTATTTTTCATGTCTTAATTTTTTGTAAGTGAACATGAAACATTTTCTCTGGATCATCTGTGTCACTAGTTAAAAAGGTGCAACTCTGGGCTTCAATTTAAATATTTAGGATCAGGCAGTACCCTCCAGACTAAGTTGTCAGGTAGTCCAATATTAACCTATTGTCTTGTGTAAATGTAATAATGTGTTGGGCCACAATACTCACAAATACATTTCTGTATTGGGTGTACACCCCTACAGTCATGGGTTGCTCTTTTTTCATTTGGTTGGGTTAAACTTTCATATTAGAATTTTTCTCATTATGTATATTGATCTCTACATTACTATTGGCATGAGTCTGGTTCTTCCAGACCTGGCTTTCCTTTCTAGACTAGTACACACCTACAGCCTACAGCAAAGGAAAATAACTTGCAATCTATATTCCTCCTGCTAATATCAATGAACTCCACTCTCTGGTGTCCCTTGGACCTTTAAAAAACTTGTAAAATACATTTTTCTCAGACTCCCCTAGTCTGAAGATCTTCACATATATCCGTGAACGTGAGAGGCTCTGGGGCCTCTTGTGCTTCCTTTTTGTCTTCTAACTAGGGATTTCTTAGGGAAGGAAAAAAGGAAAGGGAGGGAGAAAATACACAGTGTGCTCGGCAAGTGTTATATGTCACTTATTTCACAATAGATGGGAATGTCCATTGTGCTGTATATCTTCATATTTAGTAAATCTGGCAGGTAACTGGATGTCCTAGCACAATATCTATACTCTTTTCAAGCATTAAAGCAGCTGCAGCTTATTGTTTTTACGCAGGTTAGTGCTGCTGGTAGTACTGGGTCTGATTGTGTAGAGTATTATGCAAGTGACCTTAGCTTGCGACCATGTATATGTGTCAGTACTCCTTGTACATGTGCACTGACTTCATAACAAAATAATGTGAAAGGCTTGTCATAATCTGGCAAAGCCAGTGCTGGCGCTGAAGTTACTTCAGCTTAAAATTGGTCAAACATTTGGTTCTGCTCAGAGGAGAGTGTAAATGGCTTGCTATCATCCAAAAGTGCTAATGCCGGAGCACAGATAATAGCTCTTAAATCTTAAATCTTTTTCATTTATGTACTAACATTGAATTCCCATCAATGCATTACCATACCCACGATACAAAGAATTATTGACAGTATATGACAATTATAGCACAGTAAATAAGGGCAGTGTATGTCTTTACAACACTAATTGACTCAAAACTGTAACGAGGATAAAAATAAAAACCTTTTGCCATCTGCCATAATTTGACATTACATTGCATTACTTTCTTTCAAACCATCTAATATAAAATTTGGTTAAAAAACAAACAAACCCAAACTCTATTTCATTTTCAACTATGTTAGTCTATTTCTCCTTTTCTCATTAAAAACATACCTTCTGACCTTCTACGGCATACAGAAAAACCACCTAGTTCATGCGTTTGCTATGCGAATAGCCCATAAACTCTAATATCTCTTTCCAAAACAAGGTAATCAATACTCAGCAGAGTCTACATTATTTAAATCCTTCATTCAAACTTCTATTCATTGGAAGTTGGATAAATTCAATCTGGATTGAAAGGGTCTGTGTAGCTGGACCTTCTGTGAAGAAAAAACAAAAACTTTTGCATAGAGATTAACATTTATTCACTAAGAATTACTGGAACTGTAACATGCATGTACACCGTTATCAGGTAACCAGTAAACATTTTTGTGCAGTGAACAGCTGCTAATAAGATGCTATGATTTCCTCAAAGGGGCAGTCCCAATATCACAAACAGAGTATGTCAAAGCCACTCCTTTCTCATCATCACCTAGTACAGCCCCCTTGAATGACTCCATTGAAATCCAGGAAGAAACAATCATTCATCACCAACAGCCCCTGGAAAACTTTCTAAGCATTTAGCCATTTTAAAAGCATCAATGCTCCTCTCATAAATCAGAGTACTCTCGTTAGACACCTCACATTGTGTCTGCAAATCAATCAACATTTTCTCAACAAAATCTCCCATCACCAAATATTCACACATATTTCCAGATTCTGTGATTTCCAAGTTGAAAGTACAAATATATTCACTTAAGTCTCCCTCACAGACGACATTTTATCTCGTAACATTTCTTTAAGGGCATAACAAACCCTCCTGATTTCTGAGAACAATTGTCAGCACCATTTTCACACAGATAAAAACAGCTTGTAATATCTGCATGTAAAGGCTAACTCCCACAATTCTCAACTTCATTAAAGAGAAAGCTATTTTTCTCAACTTCAGAAACAAAATTATTTTGTTAAAATACAGAAACGGCATGTTGAACCTCAGCCAGTTTTCTTCTGTCACAATATACATTATTTACAGTCTTGTCCGTCCACTGAATCCTGCAGTGGCGGACCAAAGATTTTAAAACTTGTTTTGCATCTCTTCAAAAGCTTACAATTATCTACATTATTTACAAATGTACAACTTTTTCAACTTTGAAACATGTATCTTTTAAAAACGGACAAGACAGACAAACATTGTTATTTAAACTAAATCACACCTCTCCCTTACAGAGAACTAAGACAGAGAACAAACAGCGTGAACTTATCACGGATCTCCCTTACACGCAGTAAGACGGAGCATACACAGAGAGAAAAATTAGCTGATATCCTCCAGCCTACTGCTGTGGAACTACAAGTCCCAGCATTAGACTAAATACAAGTTAGCGTCAACATGTTATTATCACTCAGGACTCGACATATTTTATCAATTTTACATACATTGTCAGATAACAAAAAACAGAGTGCTTCTTATCTCAACACACTGAAATACACAGAATAAGAGAGGGCACATTTCACTCTTTCAGCTGCGCAGCATCAAACATACATTTATAATATACAACCTACTTGATTCATTAGTTTAGTTATTATATTGTTTGGATCAGTTTGTGAACAGTTGATTAATCATTCAGCTTCTAATGCATTTAACATATCCACATATATTGTCAGGATTTAAACCCAGAGCTTCTGCCTCTGTGGACTGCTGCTCTACTGACTGAGCTATTCTGGCTGCTGGACAGTTCCTTGCCTGTATTCTGTGTTCTAGATCAGTTCCAGTGATCTCCTGATGTTCCAGCATGAATTTGCTCCACCCCTTGACTTCCTATAAAAGCCTGGCCAGTTCCTGTTGTCTCCAGTGCCTGATTATTGTGCTCTGTGCCTGTGATCTAGCTCCTGCTCCTGCTGCTGTTCCTGATTACCAGCATCTACTACTCGTGTACCGACCTCGGCTTGCCCTTCACTTCGCCTCTGCCTCAACCTTTGGACCTCTCCGCCTCTCTGTGTACCGAACCCAGCTTGTATTTCTCATAACAAGATCAGAGAACTAGAAAGCCTTGTTAAAGCTCAGCAGGAACAAATAACTCAATTGCTGAAAGAATTAAAAAATTATGACGCCACCGCTGCACAAATTTCGCGTCCACCATTGCCTACAAAATTCAGTGGCGATCGTCGCCTATACAGAGGTTTCTTAAACCAGTGTAACATTTATTTTCGGATGCAACCTACTCAGTTCAATAGTGATGAGATGAAGATGTTCTTCATAATTAATCTCCTGATAGGGGAAGCCCTAGCCTGGGTCTCTCCTTATATTGAGCAAAAGAGTGATATTCTGGAAGATCTGGAATCCTTTACATCCGCTATGGGGCAGGTCTTTGATGATCCTAATCGATGTGCCACCGCTGAAGCTAAACTTCATAGACTGCGACAAGGAAGACGCTCTGTGGCTGAGTATACCGCCGAATTCTGATGCTTGGTTGCAGACACCACATGGAATGATTCTGCAAAAAAAAGCCAGTTCCATAGCCGCCTTTCTGAGCAAGGCGATGAACTGGCCAGAGTAGACACCCCTGATGATCTGGATGATTTTATCCAACTGTGCATTCGGATTGATCAAAGACTAAGTGAGAGAAAGAATGAATGATTAAGAGCGTTTGGTGTGGGCAGTAATTTGCATCAGTTCAATAGACCTACAGTCTTCAAAGCTGCACCATCAGACAATCCTAGCGACTCACCCGAACCAATGCAAATTGATGTAATTAGGAAACCACTCAGTTTTAATGAGAAACAGAGACGTCGGGATGAGAATCTTTGTTTATATTGTGGTGCTCAAGGACATTATGCCATCGCTTGCCCAAATAAGATCCACCAGACCATCGCTATGACTGACTTTAAGCAAATGGATTCCGAGGAGTCTAGTCAATCCTTTTCCATCTCGCAATCACTAGATCCCGTGACTCATGAAAAAGAGGATCCTTTGCCGCAACAATCACATTTTGTTCTCCCAATAACACTTTCATCCGGGTCTCTTGTAATTTGCAGTTCGGCTATGCTTGATTCGGGTGCTGGTGGCAATTTCATGGATATCACCTTTGCACAGGAAAACTGCATTGAATCAAAGAGTAAACAAGCTCCTGTAAATTTGGAGACTGTAGATGGATCCCCTTTGTCTTCTGGGCCAGTAACTCACGAAACAATCCAGCTAGAAGTGACTATCGAACCAGGGCATGAGGAGGCTATAAGCTTCCATTTGATTGCTTCACCTAAATTTCCCATAATATTGGGAATTCCTTGGATGTCTACCCATAATCCTTCAATCAACTGGGATACTCGCACTTTATCCTTTCCTTCTGAGCACTGCAAACTAAACTGCCTATCTAGAGCTGTGGTATCTGTGGACCAGCAGGTCACCGAAATTCCTTCTAAAGATTTGAAATTGCCTCCGCAATACAGTGAATTTTCAGATGTCTGTGATACAAAGAATGCAGATATATTACCTCCTCATCGCCCTTATGGCTGACCTATTGAGCTGTTACCAGGATCATCCATACCTTTTGGGCGACTTTATTCTCTATCTGAACCAGAGTTAAAATTCCTTTGGGAATTTCTAGATAAAAACCTAAACAAAGGCTTCATTCGCCATTCTACTTCTCTTGCTGGTGCTGCCTTATTCTTCATTGAAAAGAAAGATTCTACCTTACGCCCCTGTATTGGTTATAGGGATCTCAATAAGATTACATTCAAGAATCGTTATCCACTCCCCTTAATTCCTGAATTGTTGGAGAGGCTACAGAAGGCAAAGATCTTTACAAAGCTTGATTTGCATGGGGCATACAATCTTGTTCGTATCCGACCCAGGGATGAGTGGAAAACCGCCTTCAGAACAAGATATGGACATTTTGAGTCTTTGGTCATGCCTTTTGGCCTATGTAATGCCCCTGCAACCTTTCAGCATTTCATCAATGATGTCTTAAGAGACTTATTAGATCACTTTGTTGTTGCCTATCTAGATGACATTCTTATATTCTCTAATAATCTGGAGGAACATCGCAAACATGTCTGTACTGTACTGAAAAGACTTCGGAGGAACCAATTGTACATCAAATTGGAAAAGTGCGAATTTGAACAAGCCAAGATTCAATTCTTAGGATACATAATTTCCCCTGATGGTCTGAGCATGGATCCCAGTAAGATTGATGCAGTCATTAACTGGCCTGTACCTTAGAATGAAAAGCAAGTACAATGGTTTATTGGTTTTGCCAATTTCTACCAGAAATTCATAAGGAAATTTTCTGGAATCGTTTCTCCTATTACGCAACTTACAAAGAAGGGCGTTCCTTTTGAATGGTCACCTGAAGCTCAAGAAGCCTTTACCCAACTTAAAACTCTTTTCACATCAGCACCAATCCTGATACATCCAAATCCTGAATTACCCTTTATTGTTGAAGTTGATGCCTCTGATCCTGCAGTGGGAGCAATTCTTTCCCAACGTGTCGGTGAGAAGATGTTGTTGCATCCTTGTTCTTATTTTTCTCGCCAGATGACATCAGCTGAGAAAAATTATGATATTGGGAACAAGGAATTACTGGCCATTAAGTGTGCTTTTTCAGAATGGAGACACCTTCTTGAGGGTTCTATTCACCCCGTGACAGTTCTTACTGATCACAGAAATCTTGAAATTTTACATACTGCTAAACAATTGTCTCCTAGACAGGCTAGATGGACTTTATTCTTCTCTCGCTTTAACTTTATAATTTCTTAGCAACTGGAATCCAGAAATGGCAAAGCAGATGCACCCTCAAGAATGTTTTCCGAGCCTAGAAGAAAATTCTGGAAAGACTATTCTACCTGAGCACAACTTCTTAGGGGCAACTGTTTCTACAGATTTACTTTCCCTTTTGAAGAAAGGTTATGACGCTGATCCTTTCCTCAGATGTCCTTTTACAGATGTTAATTTAACTTTTCATAATGGATACTGGACTCAGCTTCATCGCCTTTATGTACCCGAGTCAGTACGAGTTGAAGTATTGAAATTAGTCCATGATTCCAAAGCCGCTGGACATTTAGGAGTATACAGGACTCAAGAATTGTTGGCACGTTCCTTTTGGTGGCCAAATTATAAAAGCAATGTTAAAAAATATGTTTTATCGTGTCTGACATGTGCCTGAAACAAGACTCCTCGCACCTCACCACTAGGTTTGCTACAACCTCTTCCCATTCCATCTCGTCCCTGGAGCTCTATCTCTATAGATTTCATAGTTGATCTACCTCCTTCGAAAGGGATGACAACAATTCTTGTGGCAGTGGACCGTCTAACTAAAATGGCTCATTTTATCCCTGTTAAAGGAGTACCCACTGCTGAACAGACTGCAGAGCTTTTGATTCAGGAAATATTCCGGCTTCATGGCATCCCTGATGACATAGTCTCAGATCGAGGTGTTCAGTTCACTTCTAAGCTCTGGAAGAGTTTTTGCACTGCCCTGGGAATAAAACTGAATCTGTCCTCTGCTTTTCACCCACAGTCTAATGGACAGACTGAAAGGACTAATCAGACACTTGAACAATATTTAAGATGTTTTATTAGCTACCTTCAAGATGATTGGATGAATTTTCTACCGACTGCTGAATTTTCTTACAATAACTCTGAACACGGTTCAATTTCCCAGTCGCTTTTCTTTGCCAACTATGGACTTCATCCAATGTTCATTCCAAATCTTCCGGTTTCCACATCAATCTCAACAGTGACTGATAGAATCACAAGTTTACAAGAGGTTCAAAAGAGGCTTATTGTAAATTTGAGAGAAGCCCAGGAACATTACAGGCAAGCTGCCAACAGACACCGTAGAGATGGACCCAATTTTCTTATTGGAGACAAAGTCTGGCTATCCACTAAGAACCTTAAACAGCGGATACACTCACCAAAATTGGGTCAAAAGTTTATCGGGCCATTTAAAATCCTATCCCAGATTGGTCAAGTTGCATTCCGCTTAGAACTCCCCACCTCTATGAAGATACATCCGGTATTCCATGTCTCTCTGCTCAAGCCATTTCAAGACAACCCCTTCCCTGGCCGTATTTCGGCCCCACCACCACCAGTCATGGTGGAAGGCGAAGAGGAATTTGTTGTTGAAGAGATTCTGGACTCCAGAATCCGCAGAAATAGACTGCAGTACTTGGTGAAATGGAGAGGATATGGGCCAGAAGAAAATTCGTGGGAGCCTGCAGAAAATGTCTATGCCTCCAGATTAACCAGACTGTTTCACCAGAGACATCCTAGCAAGCCAGCTCCTGAGACGTCCAGAGGACGTACTGGAAGGAGGGGAGTACTGTCAGGATTTGAACCCAGAGCCTCTGCCTGTGTGGACTGCTGCTCTACTGACTGAGCTATTCTGGCTGCTGGAAAGTTCCTTGCCTGTATTCCGTGTTCTAGATCAGTTCCAGTGATCTCCTGATGTTCCAGCATGCCTTAGCTCCACCCCTTGACTTCCTATAAAAGCCTGGCCAGTTCCTGTCTCCAGTGCCTGATTATTGTGCTCTGTGCCTGTGATCTAGCTCCTGCTCCTGCTGCTGTTCCTGATTACCAGCATCTACTACTCGTGTACCGACCTCGACTTGCCCTCCACTTCGCCTCTGCCTCAACCTTTGGACCTCTCCGCCTCTCTATGCACCGAACCCGGCTTGTTTGACCTTTCTTACCATCTCACCTCCTGTTAGCCACCCTTCCTCCCTGCCACTGGGCTCCTATCCTGTCTCCAGACCGTGACATATATTGCGACTTTCCAGATCTCTTAACTTTTCTGTGCCATCTCAAACAATCTCTTGGAGTTTGATCTTTGTTCTTGTCACACCCTTGTTTCTCCATCCACACATTTCAATTCCTTCTTTGGCTATCCCCGCTTTCTTGAAAGATTCCCTGCAGACCTTCTACTCCCCCATTTCTCTAAAATCTTTGTGCATCATATCTATGAGGGAGCTGCTGTCATATATCTGTTTACTATCTATATTTCCAATATTGACAGTATTCTGTTGAGTCCAAATCGGGAATCTTATATAGTTTCTGTGGGTTGTCCTTGCAGTGGACGTCCTGTTCTGTGGACTCCTTGTACTGGATGTCCGTGCAATATAGCTTCTTTGACAGTATCTGGGACGAAGGTCTTTTGGAATTCTTCTACACTTTTGGCAGATTACAGAATCTCCCTTCTTTGATATATCTCTGGGTATGGTGTCTAAAATGTTCACTCAATGTTCAAAACAGTAACTCTCTAATTCCCTGTATTCCATTACATGCTTCTTTGATCAATGCCTTATGTGACTTTTATCCTTTATACATCATACAATAGGTGCAAACACATGCACTCAAAATTCACTCATCTCATATCTTGATACAGGAGTTCTCTATGTCAGCTTAACCTCAAGGTCATGGGCTTACATCTTGTAAAACTTCATATCAGCAGAGAAATGAAGAATCTTTTTTAGCAAATAATATTTCTATGCAAGTTACAATAAATGGCTGAACAAAGGCTTTATGAGGCCTTAACAAAAAGTCATATTTAACAATATACTACACAATAAGCACCTTTTTCCCAAATTTTATCTGTTAAATACATTATCATGCATAAATCAGGATTGATTGGGATTGATTTTGTGCTACATTGCTTCTCAGACCTTCAGTTGCATAAATTGCATCTCTGTATTATCTGTGTTATCACAAATCTGTGAATTAGCAGCTCCACCATTTTGTGAGTGACAGCCATCTCACTCCATGATAGTGCTGAATCTGCAGCTAAACACAGGATATGATGGTATACCATGTCGGTTTTGCACAAGGAACAATTCCATTAAGGCTCCTGCCTTAATGAAGGTAATTTAATTGCTTTTTGGAGTTTGTGTGAAAGAGTTTCAATAGTTTTCTTAAATGTTAGTTTGTGTATAAATATAAGAAGTCTCAATGGGACATGTTGAACAGTACCGTTTTTTGTCTTTGGAATTTTATAACTTTTATAAAGTAAAAATGCTTACAATTTGATTTAAAATCATAGAATTTGTCAGCAGATATTACCCACTTAGCCCATCAAGTTAACCCATTTTTGTTTAAAATTGTTCTATTATATTGTCCTCTATCACCTCTGTTGGGTGTCTGTTACAAGTATATCTAGTACTGTTTTGGTCTTTTTTGGTAAAATAATTTTTCTTCAGATATCATATAAAACTAGTGTCCTCCATTCCCATTGTAGGTTCTTTTATCACACATTCCATAAAGCCCAACTTTTCTACCACATGTAAACCCCCTCCAAACATCTTTTTTCTCACATTTCTCCAGTTCCCATCAGCTTTCTTTCACTTTATTTCATAGGGGAAACTGGATACACTTGGATATAGAGTGCTGTAGCAGGAGCTTGGACACTTTTGTCTCAAAAAACTCAAGCTCCCTCCTTTCTAAATCCCAGAAGTCCAGCAAGAATTTCAGTTTTTTCTAAGTGCACACTGAATCTGGGCTTTTTTTCTGTGGCTGTCGTGGCCATTCTCTGCTTTTGATGTTGTTTTATTTTACTGTAGTTGTATTGGCATACCTTAGCCGAAGCTGGGGTCCCTAGTGCAGGTTATGGGGTTGCAACAATCATCATTTTCTTCTGCCGACAACCAGTTCCCAGTGTAGGATTGCCTCCACAGGGCCTGGCTACTGCTGCCACAGGTAATTCAAATAATACCTTTAGTGGCATGGGACCCAGACCGACAGCAGACTGCACATCAGTGGCACAACAGCAAAAGTAAATAGCTCCCCTCTCCTTCTAGAGCTGGGTATATAGAAATTGTGGACAAATGTTTCTAGTCACTTTTATTCAGAATGTTGTGTGTCTTTTTCAGCCAGTCAGCCTGTCTTTGTACACTGCAGCTTGCTCTGAACTTTGTGTCTGTTTTACAGTAACAGTAAAACTGTTTTTGTGCGCTGCAATTTTGCCCTGAATTTTGTGTCTGTTTTTCATTTGGGTTCTGTTTGCTTTTGTACACTTAACTTCTGTTTTGCTTTTTGTGTCTGTTTTGCAACTTGTCATTGTGTGGTGCAACTTTGAACTTTGTTATTATTTTATAGTCAACAGTAGCTTAATGTATGAACCTACATGGATGAAATATTTGGCCTTGTGCATTGCATAGTTAATGTAGCTGTCTGCTTTTCCCCAGGGGCTAAGCAAATTTCTACCCTCCTTTCCCCTTCTGTCACTCCATGTCCAGCAGCTTCTCACACATGCTCATCAGCTTTTTTCACCTGCCATGTCATGTGCCGACCAGACTTTCTTTCACATGCGACCCAATATGCACACCACTGTTTCTCTCATGTGCAATCACATATGCCCGAATAGCTTTTCTCTTACATGCCACCCTTCACGCCAGCTATATTTTCTCAAATTCAACCACATATGAATTCACAGTTTTCTCACATGACATTTTATTTGCCCACCAGTTTTTCTCATGTGCCACCCCATATGCTCACTTGCTTTTCTCACATGCCTCCCCATATACACACAGTATCTTGTCTTTTATATGCCGCCCATATATACACATCGTCTTGTTTCACACATGCCTCCCATATTCCTACCAGCTTGTTTCTCATGCACTATCTCATATGCTTAGTATGCTACCTGATATGCCCACAACATTTTCTTTCAAATGTCACCCCTGCCCCACAGTGTTTCACTCACATGTCACTCCATGCTCACCATATTTCACTCCATATGCGCCCCATGTATTCTTTCACATGTCACACTATATCTCTTCCAGCTTTTCTCTTACATGTAACTGCATATGCCCACCAACTTTTTTTCACATGCTACCCCATATGCCTACCATGTTTTCTTTCACATGTCACCCCACATGTTCACCATGTTTTCTTTCACGTCACAACTTAAGCCCTCTAGCTTTCCTCTTGCATTGCACCCCGTGCCCACTAGCTTCTGACAAATGCTCACCAGCTTTTTTGTGACATGCCAATCCATATAGGTAAAGGCGGGATAATCTGCATTTAAAAAAAGTTTAACGCAGGATGATAGCTAAGCTGAGAGCAGTTTAAGTATAGATAGAGTGAACCAAGCATGCGGTTCCCTATATTTATTTTTGCAATTATATTTTGGCTTTAAGTTCATGTATGGCTTAGGGTAAAGGACTCTAGACGGCAGTCTTTTGTAATGCACCGTAAGAATTCTAATTCTTTTTTTTTCTACAGGAAAAATTGTGAGGAGATAGCTCAAGTGCTGCGGTCATGATAGAAATGAACCAAATGTGTGCTTTGTAAATAAATGGTAATGGAGAAAAGTGAACAACGGGGTATAACTAAATACAGTGAGACAATGGGTGAAATAAGGGTTGAAAAGTACATTAGTAATAAAGTCTTTAAATGATGGTGAGAGGACTACCTCCAATGCGGAGGATCCCGATAAAAATCTGTCACCCAAAGGGCCACATGTATTCACTTTGGTAGCTTGGGATGATGTAGTGTTTTCCCACTTAAATTGTTTTCACATGTACAGATGGGTGGTTACTAAAGATAGCTGGTGATCTTGTAGGTGGGAAGATCTGTATTGTCCCTCTTGTTGTACCTGAAAGCTATTCAGTTCCTTATGTTCTCCCCAATTTGTCTGTGAAGTGTGTCATAAGATCGGGTTAGGGGTATCGTCTCCTGGGGTTAGACTGCTGCTCTTCACTGCCTTCAGCCTGAAAAATCACATCAGTACAGTGTTTCGGTTTAAACAGCCTCAGCTAGTTTTTATTCACTAGCTTGAAAATAAAACAAAACACAAGCAAAATCCTGGTCATCAGGCTTCTAACTAATACACAGACTCTCCCTCTTTAAAGTGAGGGACCTAGTTCCCCACACATATACAAAACCACAGAACTCACAGATCACAAATTGAGAGTGAATAAACTACCTATCAGCCTTTTAGCAGCACATCACCAGGTGCAACTCCTGATAACTTAAAAGAAAGAAAATCAACCGCACCAGGTGTGATTTATAGGTGGTACCCCTCAATAAGTCTGAATTAAGACTATTTAGGATTAATTTAGTCCTAAAGGGTGCACCCTGAACACAAAGAAATTCAAAGAACCAAAGAGAGCAAAAGTGTATATTTAGGGGCACTCCGGAATGCCCCTAAATATATACTCTTTCGATCTTTGGTTTTTTGCAACTCCTGATTATTAGCAACTTGCTAGCTTGTTGTAAAACCCAAAATAGGCCTTATGAATGGAGTCCGCCCTTTTCTCTTCATTCATAACCCCAGGGACCCTTACCAATATTTCCTAATGCTGAAAACAAATTTTGAGCAAGTTTTTCCAAGCACAACAATCTCCTTGGGCTTTTAAAACATACAGGACAGAAGCAGGTACATGTCTGCGTTCAATCACTGTCCCAGCACTTATGTCACAAGTGGTATACTTGGCTTGGTTAATGTTGCAAATTATATGAAGGACCTTAATGGTGCCATGTGGTTTAGAGATCTTGATGTGTTTAAAGTTCTGGGAGCTATAGATCAGGAATGGATCGATAATCTGAAGGGGATCCTGTGTGTGAATGGAAGTAGCAACTGCAAGGGAAGGTAGAGGGAGCATAAATTGTATGGGTACAATGAAAATGCAAACTCAAAGTTGGTATCAGATGTAAAATTGGTCTATGAGACCTAGATAATGTGTGGAACCTAATGTTATAGGTAGAAGAGAAAAAGGGGAAGGTGAATAGTAGGTATGGCAAAGTCTCCAATCCATATGTCCACCATATTTTCTTTCACAACTCACCCCATTTGCCCACCAGCATAACTCTCATGTGGCATCTACTATGCTCTCCAGATTTCACATGTCACATCATGCCCACCAGTTTCTCACATGCTCTCCAGCTTTTTTATGACATACCAACCCTTAAGCCCACCATATTTTCTTATATGACACACCATATGCCCACCAGCTTTTCTTTCACATGTCACCCTATATGCCCACAATGTTTTCTTTTACATGCCACCTCATATGAGCACCATTTTTTTCACATGTCACCCAATATGCTTGCCAGCTCTTCTCTTACATCCTCTGCCCACCAGCTTCTCACATATGCCTACAATTTTTTTTTCGACATGCCAACCCATATGCCCACTTCTGTTCTTTCACAGTTCACTCAATATTCCCATCAATCTTAATGTCATGAGGCACCCTATATGCCCTGCAGCTTTTCTCTTACATGTCTTACATTCTTTACTGATCCTCAATGGTTGCTTGTTATACAGAGTAGATAGTGTAGCTAAACACAGATACATTCAATTTGCACACACCGTTTAAGCTTCATCCACAAGTTGTAGTTGTTTTCTGATCTCCTGTCCCAGGACGCAGCCAATAGATGGCTGAATGGGTAGTTTTGGTGGAGAATCAGCAGCATGGAGATACGCGTGAGCACATGTTTTTTTTCACAAGTCATTCCATATTCTCACCAGCTTTTCTCTTACATGGCATCCCGTGCCCACCAGCTTCTCACATATATGCTCACTAGCTTTACTCCAATAAGCCAACCCATATGCCCACTTCTGTTATTTATATTTCACCCTATAAAGTCCACCAAAATTGACTGTCATCTGGCAGCCATTATGTCCTGCAACTATTCTCTCACATGTCTTACATTCTTTAATATTTCTCAAGGGCTGTGAGTTATACAGAGTAGACAGCATATCTAAAGACAGATACATTCAACTTGGACACATCTTTCCAACTGCTTCTACAAGTTGTAGTTTTGTGCTGATCCTCTGGCCCAGGACGCAGCCAAAAGATGGCTGAGTGGGTAGGTCTAGTGGAAAGTCAGCAGCATGAAGATGCGGGTGAGTGTTAGTCTCCACTGTCAGACTACCCGGGAGCACAGGGCCAGCATCAATGATCACAGCAGCAAACTCGGATCTGATAATCTCGTTCACCAGGCAGGTCAGCGTTGTATTGATAGTATGTTGCCAAGCAGCATTGAGCAGAGCAGGTAGTTCCCCTTGAAGCAGTCAGGCTTGTACTTGGTGGCTTATCTCTCCTCCCTGCCTGAGCACAGCTCTGAACCACCATAGATCCGTGGGGTCCATTGCCATCAGCTGCTGAAGTGAAGCAAAGACATGACAATCCCCAGGAACCAGATCGACAAAAGCACATACTATATTTCTACAATCTATTTTAGATATGAGTTATTTTACACTAATCTATTTTAAATAAGCAATAGTTAATGCATACATAAGATCTCTTACATATCTGCATAACAATTATTTGCCCTCGCAAATTGTGCAACATGAAATAAAAAAACATGACTATTATGAAATCAAACCCTTTATAATCAAATGTAATTACTGTCCCAATTCTAGCCTCTTCAGGTAGGGCAAGTGCTGGGATATTTGTCACCCCCTGCAATCTACAAATTAGAACACACAACCTTGGTGACACTGTACATGCTCTTTTTCCTTATCCCCACCACAGTAAAAAATGAATCTTCTTTGGGGGGATACACAAATCTATATTCAGTTCCCCAAGCATACACAACTGGTAGCCAAGTAATTAGAATCACATATCCAAGCACCCACTACTCACACACCTCTTAACCATATCCATAACAAGTCCTTACTAAACTTACTAGACAGTGAGTAATGATCTTTCGTGCCTGTTCTTGCTGCTTTGACTACCTGGTATTGCTTCCGGTTTCTCAAACTCATCATGGAATGTTGGGGTCCTGTTTGGAAAAGAGATAGTTACTATTTTCTCTCATAGTATGCATGTTTAATAAATAGGCCTATTTCCACCCTATATCCACCAACATTAAATTAATTGCATTCTCATTATATAGGTGTTCTTCTCCCTCAACTATGTCCCACATTCAATTAAGAGCACTCCTACCACCCCAACATAAAAATAATAATCCCATAACCGCACCTTAAGTTAATAGGCACCACCATGACCCAAGAATTAAGTAGCCCCCACCACCACAATCATCCCACCATTAGACAAATAGTCCTCACAAATAAATGAATACTCCCTATTCCCATTATATTAATAGCTTCCACCTCACAACTTTGTTAAAGTAATTGCCCAAGTACCATTCTCCCCAGCAACAGCAACTTTACAATAAGAGCCCTCCTACCTTGTTCTGACTGTACTCCTGAGCTTTAAACTTTAGGAGACAGACCCTTCTACCTGGCTCCTCTGCTGTTTGCACAGGTGGGAAGATATGCCTCTATCAGGTGAAGCACAGCCCAATGTGTGACTTGCTCAGATGGAGAGGGAATCCATCACAGAGGGATTAAAAGATGAATACTGTCACATAGAGGAATGGGAGAGAGAGAGAGAGAGAGAGACTCACATGTTATTTGAGGGAGTCATAGGGAGAGACTCATACACTAAGCATGGACAGAGAGGGGAAAACAGAGGAAGAGATTTACATGTTGATGGTAACAGAGGGAGAGGGAGGTGGAAACAGAGGTAGAGACCAACATGGTGAGGGGGAGACATAAGGAGAGACTCGCATGTTGTGAGGGACAGAGGAGAGGGAAGGGGCGACAGAAGGAGGGACTCACATTTGAGGGAGTCATGGTCAAACCTCTCCCAGTTATCCTTAACAATTTGCATTCTGCTGATATTTTCAGACAGAACCTCATTAACCTGCTTTACATTGCCTTGAAATGCTTTGCTGAAGGTCTTTTTGAACTTTGGAGAATTCTGCCAGAATTTTTTATACTTTTTCCTGTTGAGATTTCGTTTTCCTTTCTTTTCCATCTATAGACCTTTGTTGGCTTTCCAGTGCTGATATCTTTGTTTCAGTCTGGGCAAGAAAAACGTTTAACACTTGTACTTCCTTCTGAGAAGCTTGCCCTTCTGACTGTGCTGTCTGAACTGAGAAGGTCTCAGTACTCAGCTAATCATAATGAACCTTTAATACTTCATACTGAACCTTGTATCGCTTTCCAAAATTTTCAACCTAGGTTATAGTCTTAATTTTCTCTTGTACATCTGCGACTTTGGCCCCAAGTTCTTTCTGCAGCTTTTCCATTTCATTCCTCTGTTTTGCAGCTTCATCTTTTGCAATCTGACATTGACTTTGACTTGTATTCTGGGTGTTAGGCTTTCAGTCTGATAATAAACTTACAGAACTGATAAAAGAGGACTTTGCCTATAGCAGTCACCTTTCCCATAGAGCTTTATGCGCTCACAGGGACAGGCAAGGAGATGGTATAATGAGCCCCCCAGGTGGGGCCATATAAATGTAATTATCGTTAATAGCCCACAGTCTTAATGGTGCATGCGCCTGGCTGCCCTGTGTTTGCTGGGGCGTGAAACACTGACAGCTCGGCGTCCGAATGTTGTCCTAGCAATGGTCGGGCCAAGAAGCGGACGTGACGTCCCGGTTGATAAAGGGACGGCCGGAACGCCAGGAACAGAAGTGAGTGAGTCGTGGACTGCATTTACCCTTGCAATATCAGTTATCAACTTTCCAATCTCTTCAGTGAACTTCCTACTTTTCTCACTGAGTTCAGAGTTAGAGTCTTGCAATGGCAATAAAGTTGCTTCAAGCTTTTGTATATTGGCTTGAAGTTGCTGTATTTCACGATCCAGTTTAATTGTATGCTGGGTCATTGTTTTTTCAGTTACAAAGCTTTTTCATGCTCTGTATTCAAACCATCTTGTAGCTCATTTATTTCTCTCCCCATGTGATCTATACACTGCTGGTATCTTAAGCATTCCACTTGTGCAGCATCAAATCTTGTTTCAGCAATTTATTTTTCTTGTCTCACACATCTGAGCATTTCTATGACATGTTCCTGATACCTTTCTTCCTCAGTGAAAGAGACATTGAGTGCACCCTCTTGAAAAGTGCTCACCATTTTACGTAGGGCTTCAAGTTCTTGCTGCTGTTGCCACCGTGATTGCTGCAGCAACCTAGTGGCTTCCTTCCGAGCCGCGGCCTCTTGTAACTGCTGTTGGCTGATGGTTGTTTGCTGGGCCATAACTAGAGATGGGCGGGCTCGGTTCCCCGAGATCCAAACTCGCCCTAACTTCACCTATCCGAGTACCAGCGCCAATTTGGATTCGAAATTGAGGCAAAACATCATCGTAACATCGTCGGATCTCGGAGCTCGGTTCTCGCGATATTTGAAATCCATAAATACCCACCTCCACAGCAATCCATCGCCATTTGACAGAGGGAGAGAGCAGGGTTAGGTCCCAGGCAGCATTAGAGCAGGGAGAGAGCAATTATTATATACATTATTCTTGCAATTATTATTGAAATTCTTCTAGCAATTCTTCTAGCAATTGTTATAGCAGGAAGAGAGGAGGATAGAGGAGGCATTTTTTGCAAACATTACCAACAGTTAGGGGTATCATATTCCCTCAGCAAGAGACATTTTTCTGCCTGCAGAAAGTATTATCTAGCAGCACTATCTATTGAATATTTTGCACTACAAGTGCTTTGGGGTGTCCCATATTCCCCAGTGTGAAACAAAAATTTTTTTTGGTGCTGAAAGTCTTCTCTAGCAGCACTATCTATTGAATATTTTGCACTACAAGTGCTTTGGGGTGTCCCATATTCTCCTGTGTGAAACAACAATTTTTTGGTGTTGAAAGTCTTATCTAGCAGCACTATCTATTTAATATTTTACACTACAAGTGCTTTGGCCTCATTAAAATGGATTCAAAGCAGTCCACATATGAGCAGGATCAGCAAGCAGGTGCTTGCACCAGTCCTGATGGTCGTGTTCCCAGTACGCCATCTGGTAAAGCCTATGTAAAAGTACATAGTCTTTTTAAATCAGGGAAGAAAACACACCCCAAAATTTTTTTTACCGTGTTGAAGCGAAAAAGAACTGTAACTGAGGAAAAGTTAACTGCCGATAAAAAAAAAATTGCCAACATGCCATTCTACAAACACAGTGGCAAAAAATGAATGAGGCCTTCACCTTTCTCTATTACTGCCAGATCTAAAAATGTTGCTGAGCCTTCTTCTTGTACGGTCACTCGTGACCAAGCAAGACCAAGTAATTTGCAGTCCAAAAGTGGTGCACAACTACTGTTACGCGTGTAACACCCCCCTAGTGGTGTTCTAGTAAAACTCTGCACTTCAGTGAATACAGGAGGGGTCACCTAGAGGGTAAGCTAGAAGTTTATAAGCAGTTACATAAACTGGTTACCATGGTGATAACCCAGCCCAGCCTGTGAGACTGAGTGAAAGGAAGGAGGGGCTGTCGGTAAGGGGAGAGAGAGACAGAGGAGAGACAGAGGAGAGGAGAGATGTAGCTGGGGACTTGGGGTGGAAGCTCCCAGGCTCCCCCAGCATTGCCTGGCTGTCTGAGCGTGGTGACTGAGCCAGGGCAAGAATGTGTGCCCTGGATGAGGGGGAGAACTCCATGCCACTATAGATAACCCAAGAGAGAGGGGGACACTTCATATGGAAGAGGCCCTGGAGTGAGGGCTGCTACAAGAGGCATGGTAGCTGTATTGTCAGATCCTGAGGCTGGGAGTACACATAGTAAAGTGTCAGAGCACAGGAGACATCATCCCTGCAGAGGAGGGATGAGCTGCAGTTGAGAGGTACACAGCGTGTGTCAGAGCTGCATGGAGAAGAAGCTGCCTGCCTGTTAGCATCCATGTGAGTGCCCCTGCAGAGGAGGGTGATCTGCAGTGACGTATGGAGTGTAAGAGACCTATGATTTATGTTATTTAACATCTGGATAACATTAAGAACTGTGCTGGAGAGAGTAAGGAGATGTATATATTTTTCTTTATTGCTGCAACCATTATGATTATCGTGCTGGAGGAAGAGGAGTGTAAATAAAAGTTCAGTTTATCATAGAGATGGTCTGGCGCCCAAATTAGTGTGACTTCTATTACACTGCACCAAAGTGACATTCCCTGTGTCCCACTAACTAAAAAGAAACACCTGCATGTGCAGGGTCCCCCTGATCCTTTACACCCATGCCCATCAGCTAGCCAGGGCTTGAGGAGGAGGTGCACTGTGTACCCATTGCACCCCACATTACACACAGTGACAGGGGGTTACACGCGTGAAAGCCTAGTTGCAAGAAAACAGTAAGGCAGTAGAGGAAAATATATGCTCAGAATCAGAAATTACACCATTCCCTGTGGAGAGTCCATCCAACAGTGGTATGTGTAATCGTGAGCATTCTGATAGTGTACCCATAAAGAAGGGCTCTTTCAGCAATTCTGCTGATGTGTGCCTGAACAGCCCGAGTGTAGCCGGTGATACACGAATTGAGGATGCCACTTTGGAATTAGAAGAGGATGAGGGGGATATTTGTGAAGGCGAGGAGGGCACTAATGAGGATGTTGATGAGGATGAGGTTGTTTGTGTAAGTCCTGCACCAGTGGGAGCAGTTCTGACACGGGACAAGAAAAAGGCCATTGTCATGCCTGGGCATAAAACAAAAAAATCCACTTCTTATGTGTGGAATTATTTCTACCCAAATCCAGACAACAGTTGTATAGCCATTTGTAGTGTATGTCAAGCCACAGTCAGTCGAGGGAGGGACCCTAACCATCTTGGAACCTCATCCATGTTACGCCATTTGACGAGAGTTCATGGCAAAGTGTTGGTTAAAGCTGAAAGTTCTGCCAAAAAAATTACAAGCACTCCATCATCAGCTAGGACCCTTCGGTCACCGACATCCCGACGTTTACAAAATACACCCACAACACCATCCTCATCAATATCCTCAGTAGCGCTCGGAATTAGCACTGCATCCCACTTAGTAAGGCTGGATGACTCCTGAACTATAATTGATTCCTCTGAAGAAAGCGTTAGTCTCACTGCTGCTGCTGTTGAGTGGAGGGGGGGCTAACACAGACTGACACCAAACTGCCTTTGTACATTTCTATTTAACGTACAGTCAATGCAGGCTGATTTTTTTCTATTTAACTACAAGTGGAGGGTGTAATATACACCCAAAGACGATGGCTCCATTGCCAATAGTCAAAGATGGAGAGGAAGACAACCAGGTTTGTCAGTATAATTTGCAGGCAAGTGTTAGAATTAAGGATGGCCTACCAGGGATTAAACTGTTTTTTTCATAATTTATTAGCTTTAGAATTACCTCACTTATCCAAGAAACAGGTGCGGCACTAAATTAGGTTATTTTAGACCAAAAAAATGCTATTTTTTACAAACAAAACCAAACAAAACCAAAACACGCAAGGGGGGTTTTGCCAAAACCAAATCCAAAACACAAAGGTAATCCAGATCCAAAACCATAACCAAAACACGGGGGTCAGTGACCATATCTAGCCATAACAGCTTGTAGCAAATTTTTAAGCACGTCCTACTTCTCAGGGCACTGCAACACAGTCTTTTCTCAGAGTCCAGAAGACAAATGTGTGTCTGGCCCTTTATCAGACTTAGCTGTGGTATCTTGTAACAAGTTTTTATCAGAAATATCATTTTTCAACGTAGCACAAAGTAAAGGGTCATAAACCATCAGCACATCAGTGTGCTTCAAGTCCTGATTTTGTCTCTCTCCATATTGACACTTTGACACACCTGTATGCACTATTTCAAGTTTGAAACAGCAACTTCTGCCTTTTCTTGCCCATTGGCTTGAAAAGCAGTCAATTGTATCTTTATATGGCCAAAGCACTTTTATAGAAGAAGCACTTCACTTAACTTTAGGAGGTGGTTAGCACTTCTGCCTCACAGCACTGGGGTCATGAGTTTGATTCCCGACCATGGGTATCTGTGTGGAGTTAGTATGTTCTACCTGTGTTTGCGTGGGTTTCCTCCAGGTGCTCCGGTTTCCTCCCACACTCCAAAAAAACATACTGGTAGGTTAATTGGCTGCTATCAAAAATTGACCCTAGTCTGTGTCTGTGTCTGTGTCTGTGTGTGAGTGTGTGTCTATATTAGGAAATTTAGACTGTAAGCTCCAATGGGGCAGGGACTGATGTGAATGAGTTCTCTGTACAGCGCTGCGGAATTAGTGGCGCTATATAAATAAATGATGATGATGATGATGAAGACCCAGCATATGTTTCAATAAATTTATTTTTAAAATCTCCTTGCTGCGTGATTTTTCAGGTCACACCATACTTGCCAACTTATTGCAAGTATGATCCGGGAGCCTGCCGGAGAATGTGAGCGTGCAGGGGGCGGGGCTCCAAAAATAACGTCATGGTGAATCGCAGAGTTTTGGACCTAGTGAAGTGGGCAGATCCGAGAGATTGCCACACTCTCCCGGGAGTCCGTGAGACTCTCGTGAAATGCGGCAGTCTCCTGGAGATTCCGGGAGAGTTGGCAAGTATGGGTCACACTTAACTTGTGTCTTGCAGATTCATACACCTTCTTTGCAGCAATTAACAAAACTCAGTTCATGAAAACACTGGCTTTCTTTGCAAAGCAAAAAATGTTTTTATTTAAACTACAAACACAAATGCTAACTTCTGTTATCCCACTGCTGCCGTGCTTATACAATACAGCTTTTAGTTGCCATTATCCACGAAACATGCACAGACATTTAAACACAAGTCTTTCTTCACTATGTCTGTCAATTTAAATTTTCCAACACACACAGACACAGAGCTGATTCCTGCAAGCTTCTCAAACTGCTGCTAATTTTAACATGTGCAGATCCTTGCATGCCAATTCTCCACCAAGTTGTGACCGTGTGAGGTGAATAGGTACCATCTCCTCGGGAAGATGGTGACGAACAGTAGCAATAAGTTACCTAAATGCAGGATTTTCAGTGTAACTGGCCTCAACCAGTTTTATGAGCACAATCAAAGTAAACAAAACATAAATAAAAACCTTGCCTGTCTGGCACTTACTTAAACATTTGTGGAGACCCTCTCTCCTGTGCAGGACCTTATGCCCCATACACAAATCATTTACCATAACAAAGTTGCTGTCACGGGCACTAGGAGTTGCTTACCCGAGTTTCACCAGATGGAACTCTGCTAGAGAGGCGGGGTTATGGCACGCACCTCAAAGCAGGCAGGTGAATGATTGGAGCGACACAACAGCAGGAGAGTAGAGATAGTCTGAGGAAGTCAGGTGTAGGTAGGTAATAGGAGAGTCAGTGGTCTTCGTATAGCAAGTTGTACCACCGCTGTGATAGGAGGACTTGTCCAGGTGCGGGTAGGTAGCAGGGAAGTCAGTGGTCTGCGTGCAGCAAGTTGTACCATTGCTGTGAGAAGGAATGAGGACTTGCCCAGGTGCAGGAGAGTGAAGTTGAAAGGCACACTGTGGCTGTATGGAAACAGCGCGAGTAGAGCAATGTCTTGTGAGGCAGAGATGGAAGGCACAATGAATAGTCTGTATGGAGTAGATGCCTTGCAGGGAGGAGAAGCTGGTCACAGCAGATATGCACAATAACGCTAAGTAGTAGCGTGAGGAGATATCGTAGCTTGAGTGAAAGCTTGTCCTAAATGAAGCAATGCAGTAACACAGTCTATATGGGTATAGTCAATAGTCAGTAGAGCATACCCAGTTGTGTAGATCCGGAATCAGCTGAGAAGTGAAGCATTGTAGCGGTATGGGAACTGCCGCTGAGTTGAGCAGGGAGCAGCGTGGAAGCTGAAGCACGAGTAGAGCTGGAAGCAGTTTGGAAACTGTACACACGAGTAGAGCTGGAAGCAGTTTGGAAACTGCACACAGGAGTAGAGCTGGAAGAAGCTTGGAAACTGCACACAGGAGTACAGCTGGAAGCAGTTTGGAAACTGCACACAGGAGTAGAGCTGGAAGCAGTTTGGAAACTGCACACAGGAGTAGAGCTGGAAGCAGTTTGGAAACTGCACACAGGAGTAGAGCTGGAAGCAGTTTGGAAACTGCACACACCTATAGAAGTTCATTGGGAGTGAGACTTCAAGTATCAGGCCACTACCTAAGGCTGCAGGTGCCTTAAGTAGGGAGGGGTGATTGATCCATCAATCACATTAGTGGTCAGGTGTAGTTGTTAAAGGGACCTGCGCATGCCCAGTGCGACAGGATGGCGGACGGCCGCGGTTCCACACAGGTGTGAGCGGGAAAGATGGAGAACCACGTACCAGAGTGGAGGCACTCACACTCCGGTGAGTGACAGTACCCCCCCTTTTAAAGGTGGGCACAGAACACTTGGAACCGGGTTTGCCCGGAAATTTTTGGTAGAATTTTTTAAGCAGGGCTGGAGCGTTGAGGTCCTCAGCACGAATCCAGGAGTGTTCTTCTGGACCGAAGCCCTTCCAATGAACGAGGAATCGGAGAGTTCCTCGCAAAATTTTAGCATCCGGGATCTGAGAGATCTCGAACTCCTCTTCTTGATGAATCTGTACTGGTTTAGGTACAGAAGGAGGAGCAGAAAAACGATTGATAACAAGAGGTTTGAGCAGAGAGACATGGAAGGCATTGGAGATCCGGAGGTTCTTTGGTAATAGTAGCTTGAAGCATACTGGATTTATGACTTTAGTGATCTTGTATGGTCCGATGAAGCGTGGCGCAAACTTCATGGACGGAACCTTCAAGCGGATGTTTTTTGTAGAAAGCCATACACGGTCTCCAAGCTTGAGTGGTGGAATGGCTCGCCTCTTTTTATCTGCGAAGAATTTGTATCTGGCTGATGCTTTCCTCAGGGATGATCTCACCTGAGTCCAGATGGTTTTAAAGTTTTGACAAAGTCTCTCCACCGCAGGGACTTGGGTGGGAGGGAGGGCAGGAAACTCTGGGAGAGACGGATGGTGACCGTAAACCACGAAAAAAGGAGTTTTTGTTGAAGAATCATGGTACATGTTATTGTGGGCAAACTCAGCCCACGGGAGTAAATCTACCCAATTATCTTGATTGGCTGAGGAAAAGATTCTTATGAAGGTCTCGAGATCTTGATTGACCCTTTCAGTCTGGCCGTTTGATTGGGGATGGTAAGACGATGATAGAGACAGTCGGATACCCAAGTTCTTACAAAGGGCTCGCCAGAATCTGTAGACGAACTGCACTCCTCTATCGGACACAATCTTGGACGGACAGCCGTGAATTCGAAAAATCTCTTTAATAAAAAGGTAGAAGAAGATGGTAATCCGGTGAGAGGGACGAAGTGAACCATCTTGGAGAATCTATTCACCACTACCCAGATGGTGTTACATCTCTTGCTAAGAGGAAGTTCGGTGACAAAGTCCATACTTATGTGGGTCCAAGGTTTGGTAGGGATAGGTAGTGGTTGGAGCAATCCCGCTGGTGTTCTGCGGGAAGACTTAAATTGAGAGCAGATCTCACAAGCGGCCACAAATTCTCTGACATCCTTTCTGATAGAAGGCCACCAATAACTCCGGGAAAGGATCTCAAAAGTCTTTCGTTCACCAGAATGTCCAGAGAAGCGTGAAGAATGGTACCATGACAATATTCTCTTGCGTAGAGATGGCGGAACAAGAGTTCTCCCAAACGGTAGCACATTGGTGGACGAAGTGGCCAAAGTCACACATTTGGGATCCACTATAGGATGGTCGGAAGAATCCAGGATGTCAGAAGGAGGGGCATCTGCTTTCCTGTTCTTTGCAGCAGGTTTGAACGTTATAATGAGTTCGAAGCGAGAAAAGAAAAGTGACCACCTCGCCTGTCGAGGGTTTAGACATTGGGCTGTTTGTAAATAGAGGAGATTTTTGTGGTCGGTGAAGATGGTTACAGGATAATGAGCCCCCTCCAGTAGATATCTCCACTCCTCCAATGCGACTTTTATTGCCAACAGTTCTTTGTCACCAATGGTGTAGTTCTTTTCCGCGGGTAGAAGACCCCGGGAGTAAAAGGCACAAGGATGGAACTTCTGTTGCTCAGATCTTTGGGAGAGAATAGCTCCTAGTCCGACATTGGAGGCATCCACCTCGAGAAAGAAGGGAAGGTTTACGTCAGGCTGCCGAGGAACAGGGGCGGTAGAAAATGCTTCTTTAAGGCTTTGGAAAGCGTGAAGGGCCTCGGAGGACCAGTGTTTAGTATTGGCGCCCTTTTTGGTCAGGGCCACAATAGGAGAAGCAATAGATGAGAAGTTCAGGATAAAACATCTATAATAATTCGCAAACCCCAGGAAGCGTTGTATAGCCCTGAGGGTAGTTGGCTGGGGCCAAAGTAGAACGGCATTAACTTTGTCTGGGTCCATCTCCAGACCTACTCCGGACACGATGTATCCCAAGAATGGAATTTGGGATAATTCGAAGGAGCATTTTTCTAATTTGCAGAATAGGAGGTTCTTCCGCAGTCTGTAGAGTACTTCTGCCACATGTTGATGGTGGGAGACAAGATCTTGAGAGAAGATTAAAATGTCGTCCAGATAGACTACAACGCACACGTATAATAGGTCCCGGAAGATCTCGTTCACGAATCCTTGGAAGACAGCTGGGGCATTACACAGTCCAAAGGGCATAACTAGGTATTCGTAATGCCCATCCCTGGTGTTAAATGCTGTCTTCCATTCGTCGCCTGACATGATCCAGATTAGGTTGTAAGCGCCACGGAGATCAAGTTTGGTAAAAATCCGAGCACCTTTTATACAATCAAAGAGTTCGGTGATAAGAGGAATCGGGTACCGATTTTTTACGGTTATGGCATTGAGCACCCGATAATCAATGCAGGGTCTTAAGGTCCCATCTTTCTTTTTCACGAAAAAGAAGCCCGCTCCAGCGGGAGAGCTGGAAGGTCGAATGAATCCGCGATGAAGGTTGTCCTTGATATACTCTGACATAGCCTGTGTCTCTGGTAGCGAGAGAGGGTATACACGGCCCCTAGGAGGGTTTTTGCCAGGTAGTAAATCTATGGGACAATCCCATGCCCGATGAGGTGGCAGGCATTCAGATTGCGCCTTATCGAACACGTCAGCGAACAAGGCATACTGTGGAGGAAGGCCCGGAGGACCAGGTGTTATAGATGATCTGTTGATTTTGAGTGGTACCACTCGGGTTAGGCATCTATGATGACAATCCGGGCCCCAGGATGTGACTTGGGGAGTACTCCAATCAACTTGTGGTGAATGAAGCTGAAGCCATGGAAGGCCAAGAACGATGGGACTAGTAGTAGCAGGAAGGACCAGCAAAGAGATTTTCTCTCGGTGTAAGGCTCCAATTTGAAGGGTCAAAGGAGTCGTACAGTGGGTGATAAGTCCATTAATGATGCGAGAGCCGTCTATAGCGGTGACCGCTATGGCGGTTTTTAACGGGGCCACTGGTAGGGACCACTGGTTAACAAGAGCACTGGAGATAAAGTTGCCGGCAGCGCCGGAATCCAGAAGTGCTTGAGAGATTTGGTGGCTGAGAAGATGGTAACATCAAATGCACACACTTTGGAATCCATAGAAGATGGAGAGGAGTCCAGGGACCCTAACCTTACCTCTCCAGAACTGGTTAGGGCCTGGCATTTCCCGACTTTTTAGGACATGAGTTCAGGCTGTGAGTAGGGTCAGCACAATAGATGCAGAGTCTATTTTGTATTCGTCGATCCCTCTCTCTAGATGTTAACTTAGAACGTCCTACCTCCATGGGTTCCACTGGAGGGGGAAGGTGACGAACTTGAGGTGATGGGCGAGTGAACCCCTTAGAGGTGCTTGTTCTTTCAGACTCCCTCTCACGGAATCTCATGTCTACCCTATGACATAGGGAAATTAGATCGTCCAAGGAGGAGGGTAACTCTTGTGTGGTCAGTGCGTCTTTGATCTTATCCGTCAGACCCTGCCAGAAGGCAGCTATCAGGACCTCGGTGTTCCACTGTAGTTCAGAGGCGAATATCCGAAATTGAATGGCGTACTGGGCCACAGAGTGTGATCCTTGGCGTAGTCGGAGAATGCTGGAAGCCGCAGAGACAACGCGGCCAGGTTCATCGAAAATTTTGCGGAACGTGGAAATGAAGAGTGCACTATCCTCCAATAGGGGGTCATTTCTCTCCCACAGAGGGGAGGCCCACGCAAGAGCCTGTCCGGAAAACAGAGAAATGAGGTAGGCAATCTTGGCACGGTGAGTGGCAAAATGGTGAGGTTGAAGCTCGAAATGAAGAGAGCACTGATTCAAAAATCCTCTACACGTCTTGGGATCTCCATCATATTTTGAGGGAGTAGGCAGGTGTAGCGTGGAAGCAGTAGACACCTGGGATGGCACTGGGGAAGGAGAAGGCGCTTGAGGTTCAACAGTCGCTGAAACAGTTTGTAGAGGAACTCCTCGGGTGGCCAGAGTCTGGAAACACTGGAACAGATGTTTCTGCCGAACATCCTGTTGTTCTACCCGAGTGATAAGATGCTGCAGCATCTCCTTAGCTTTTGATTCCAATCCTGGGTCTGTCATGGCTTGATCTTACTGTCACGGGCACTAGGAGTTGCTTAACCGAGTTTCACCAGATGGAACTCTGCTAGAGAGGCGGGGTTATGGCACGCACCTCAAAGCAGGCAGGTGAATGATTGGAGCGACACAACAGCAGGAGAGTAGAGATAGTCTGAGGAAGTCAGCGACTTGCAGCTATGGTTAGAGGAAAGTCAGCGACTTGTAGCAGTAAATTGGAGGCTGAAGATAATGTAGACACGAGGAGAGGACGTGGATAGGTGATGGTAGGTAGAGGAGTAGTCAGTGGTCTGCGTACAGCAAGTTGTCCCACTGTAGTGATGGGAAGAATGGTACTGGTGCAGGTTGGTAGCAGGGTAGTCGGTGGTCTGCGTTCAGCAAGTTGTACCACCGCTATGGTGAGGAGTCTGGTCCAGGTGTAGGTAGGTAATAGGAGAGTCAGTGGTCTGCGTATAGCAAGTTGTACCACCGCTGTGATAGGAGGACTTGTCCAGGTGCAGGTAGGTAGCAATGAAGTCAGTGGTCTGCGTGCAGCAAGTTGTACCACTGCTGTGAGAAGGAATGAGGACTTGTCCAGGTGCAGGAGAGTGAAGTTGAAAGGTACACTGTGGTTGTATGGAAACAGCGCGAGTAGAGCAATGTCTTGTGAGGCAGAGATGGAAGGCACAATGAATAGTCTGTATGGAGTAGATGCCTTGCAGGGAGGAGAAGCTGGTCACAGCAGATATGCACAATAACGCTAAGTAGTAGCGTGAGGAGATATCGTAGCTTGAGTGAAAGCTTGTCCTAAATGAAGCAATGCAGTAACACAGTCTATATGGGTACTTGTACCCTGTGCAGCAAACAACAATGGATACAACTGGTATGCGAGCAATAGGCAATAGTCAATAGTCAGAACAATAGATATACATATGCGCTCAATATCAGACTAGGTGACACACTTGCAGCAGCGGGGGAACCAAGGAATCCCTCCTTGTAGATACAGTACAAATAAATATGTTCCAACTGCGCTCGCGAAGTGTTAGTGAAGAAAAAGGGTGAATATTGTAGCAGAATAAATAAAACACATCATATACAATGGCTGGATATAACAAAAATAAAGGTGGTGTATCAATGCATACCATAGAGTGAACTGCAAAATGATCTGAATAGAGAAAAAAAAAAAAAAAAAAAAGAGCATAAAATCCTTGGCTCTATGAGTCCACAAAAAAACACACAATGTCTCTGAAGAACACTAGTAGGATATGGAAGTTGCTGTCAATGGAGTGTAAACCAAATAGGGATCAATCCGGAAATCCACACATGTCCACGTTTGTTAGGATATACCTCAAAAAGAAGAAGGAAAAGAAAGGGAAGGAGGGAGGGGGGGGGAAAGAAAATTGGAGAGTGAAAAGGAGAAAAGAAGAAAAAAAGAAAAAAAGAAAAGAAGAAAAAAGAGGGTAATATCAGCTGGTGATATGTGTTATATCACTGTGTATCAATCATAGACATTGTGTGTTTTTTTGTGGACTCATAGAGCCAAGGATTTTATGCTCTTTTTTGGTTTTTTTTTTTCTCTATTCAGATCATTTTGCAGTTCACTCTATGGTATGCATTGATACACCACCTTTATTTTTGTTATATCCAGCCATTGTATATGATGTGTTTTATTTATTCTGCTACAATATTCACCCTTTTTCTTCACTAACACTTCGCGAGCGCAGTTGGAACATATTTATTTGTAATAGTCAATAGTCAGTAGAGCATACCCAGTTGTGTAGATCCGGAATCAGCTGAGAAGTGAAGCATTGTAGCGGTATGGGAACCGCCGCTGAGTTGAGCAGGGAGCAGCGTGGAAGCTGAAGCACGAGTAGAGCGTGAAGCAGTTTGGAAACTGTACACACGAGTAGAGCTGGAAGCAGTTTGGAAACTGCACACAGGAGTAGAGCTGGAAGCAGCTTGTAAACTGAACACAGGAGTAGAGCTGGAAGCAGCTTGGAAACTGCACACAGGAGTAGAGCTGGAAGCAGTTTGGAAACTGTACACAGGAGTAGAGCTGGAAGCAGTTTGGAAACTGCACACAGGAGTAGAGCTGGAAGCAGCTTGGAAACTGCACACAGGCGTAGAGCTGGAAGCAGTTTGGAAACTGCACACAGGAGTAGAGCTGGAAGCAGTTTGGAAACTGCACACAGGAGTAGAGCTGGAAGCAGTTTGGAAACTGCACACACCTATAGAAGTTCACTGGGATTGAGACTTCAAGTATCAGGCCACTACCTAAGGCTGCAGGTGCCTTAAGTAGGGAGGGGTGATTGATCCATAAATCACATAAGTGGTCAGTTGTAGTTGTTAAAGGGACCTGCGCATTCCCAGTGCGACAGGATGGCGGATGGCCGCGGTTCCACACAGGTGTGAGCGGGAAAGATGGAGAACCACGTACCAGAGTGGAGGCACTCACACTCCGGTGAGTGACAGTTGCTCACCACAGCAGCGACTGAGGTAGAGCTGCAGACTTTTACAGCCCTCACTCAGCTGCAGGTCCTAATTAGTCTGCTGTGAGCCTGTGAGCCTGCTTATCAGAAGATCTGACTAGGCCTTGTGGCCCACCATGCTCTATCCATACAAACACCAGGGACCCTTACTATCTTTTCCTGAAGCCGAACATAGTCATCTGGATGATGCTTCCTATTCAGAGCAATTTCCCTGGGTTTAAGAGAAAATGCAGTCTTTGGCTTGGACGTGGAAGTCAGGGGAACTTGCCAATAACCCTTTGTTAGATCAAGGGTTGTTAAATAATTGCTACCAGCAAGATTTTCCACTAGTTCATCCACATGTGGCATCGGATAGGCAACAAACTGCGACATACTGTTTAGGCACCTAAAGTCATTGCAGAACCTAATTGTCCCATTGGGTTTCGGGACAAGCACAATGGGACTATTCCATTCACTAGTGGACTCTTCAATCACATCTAACTGGAGCATCTTCTCGACCTCCTTTCTCACGTCCACCCGTCTGGCTTCTGGAATACGATACGGCTTCTGCTTTACAATGACTCCTGGCGCAGTGACAATGTCGTGTTCAATTAAGGTACTGCGCCCAGGAATGGAAGAGAAGACATCCCTGTTCCGGCGAACCATTTCTTTAGTCTGTTGTCTCTGCTGAATGGACAAAGCTGGCTCTATGGGCACTTCAGACTTTTCAATGGCAGTACTCACTACCTGATGATACCTGAGGAGAGGTTTCCTCATCATGCCAAGGTTTAAGGAGGTTAACATGATATATTTCCTCTTCACTTCTCCTACCTAATTGGCGGACTCTGTAATTGACAGGACCGACAGCCTCTAGAACTTCATATGGACCCTGCCAATGGGCGAAAAGTTTGTTTTCCTGGGTGGGAACCAGGACTAGGACCTTGTCCCCAGGCTTGAAAGATCAAACAACAGCACTTTTATCATAACTTTTTCTCTGTCGTTCCTGAACCTCTTTTACATGTTGCTGCACAATGGGCCCTATCTTTCCTAGCCTCACATACATTTGTGACACAAATTGTACCAGACTTGGCTCCCTGGGACCTTGCTGCTCCCACCCTTCTTTTAACATATCCAAGATACTCCTGGGCTTTCTCCCAAACAATAACGCAAAGGGACTAAACCCTGTTGAAGCTTGAGGTACCTCATGGATGGCAAACATCAAATAGGGAATAAGAGTGTCCCAATCTTTTTTCTCTTGAGCCACTGCTTTCCTGAGCATGAGCTTTAATGTGCGGTTAAATCATTCCACCAAGCCATCTGTTTGTGGATGGTATACAGAGGTGTGAAGCGCTGTAACCCCTAGCAACTGGCACATGTCCTTCATCAGTTTAGACATGAAAGGAGTACCCTGATCTGTGAGAATTTCTTTGGGTATTCCCAATCGTGTAAACATCAATACAAGTTCCTTAGCTATGGTGCTAGACTTTATGTTTCGTAGGGGAATTGCCTCTGGATATCTGGTTGCTTAGTCAAGCACCACTAGTATATATTGGTGCCCACGTGCGGATTTTTCCAGTGGCATCACAAGGTCCATAGCTATCTGTTCAAAGGGAACTTGTACTAATGGTATCGGAATGAGAGGTGCCCTGTACATGGGTTTGGGACAGGTTCTCTGACAAATGGGACAGGAACGGCAATACTTTTTCACTGCCATGTGTACACCAGGTCCAGTAAAACCTAAGCAGAACTCGTTCCCGTATTTTATCCTCCCCTAGGTGTCCCCCACAGACATGTGTATGTGCTACTTTTAACACTAGGGTTACATGGACCTGAGGAACCATTAATTGTTCTACTTTATCCCCTGTACAGTAGCAACTCTATACAGGAAATTATTTTTAACAATAAAATATGGTATACCTTCTGCAGGCTGGGCGGCTTTCGCTACCCCATTTACCTCAGTCACACTTTTAAAGGCATGTTCCAAAGTGGCATCATTAAGTTGATCTCGAGCAAAGTCCTGCAGAGGAAACAAAATTTGTATTGCGGACCAGTCCTTACTGACAGGCGGGGTGGGCTCATCTGCGACATCACCGACCAATGCTAGTTTGGACTGTCCATGTTTCCCCGCAGGTGGATGCTTTTGTGGAACTCCTGCTATGACTCCCAGGATGGCATTCCAGTTTGGCGGTTCCCAAATATCGATGTCCAGATGCTGTGGATTCTTAGGCGGTTCCTTTAAGACCAGGCTTCCGACCGTTGCATCAGTTGCCGGCATGTCCGGCCAGATCCGCTTACCGAGGACATCATTAAACAGTGGGAAGTCTCGCCCCAAAATGAGTGGATATGGGAGTTTAGGTGCTATGGCAGCTACCACCATAACAGTTTTGTCTTTGAGTGTGACTGGTAGTATTGTTCTTTCATACTCCTCTGTCGTGCCATGTACGCAAAGAACCTTCACTTTGGGCAACCGTGAAGTTATGGTATCGGGTAAGGCAGAGCTGGAAACCAATGAGAGTTCACTCCCCGAGTCAACCAAGGCCAGAACAAGGTTTTGGTTGATTAGCACAGTCACCCGGAACAAACAAGGACTTCCTGATGTGGGACTCATGGTAAAACAGCTTGGAAACGCAGGCCCAATATGTGCCACGGAACAGTCCATGGGTTCCTGTAATTTAGGACACTCTGCCTTAAAGTGGCCTGGCTCACCACATTCAAAACACTTCAGATTAGACAGCTTTGCACCTGGCCCTCTGTCCGTAGCAGTTTTGCCATTTGGCCCTGTGGCAAGGATTGTCAAACCTGGCTTTTGGCGTGGCAGCGGCTTTGGCACAAATGCAGGTTCTTTAGTCATTTGCTGTAGCGCACAAAACCTTTCTACCACGGTGGCAAGCTCTTCATAAGTTTGTGGGTCTTATTGCAGCACCCACCTTTGCAAATCGCCGTTCAGCCCCTGGATGCAGTGATCTATCGCCAGAACTTTAATAATCCGAGAAGGCGAATTCTCCTCAGGCTGGAGCCATTTCTTTAAAATTTTAGAAAGCTCAGCCACTTGCGCTCTGACCGGTTTTTCTTTATTATAGCACCATTGGTGATAGCGCTGGGCTCGGCCTGGCCCGGAAACTCCAACGCGAGCCAATATCTCAGACTTTAGGCACAAATAATCAGAGGCCCGTTCCTCATCTAGATCCATATAAGCTCGCTGAGCTTCACCAGTCAGATATGGCGCCAGTCTCTCAGCCCAATCTTTAGGAGGCCATTTTGCCCTTTTTGCAAGTCTTTCAAATGACACCAGATATGCTTCTATGTCATCACCTGGCGGCATTTTCTGGCGAACAGGACCAGGTGGTTCATTTCTGTCATGCCTCACCTGGCTTAACTCTTCCCTTAAGAGCCTTGTGTTTTCCACCTTGGCCTCGGCAACTCGTTGCATCTGAGCTTGCTGCTGTTGCTGCGCAGTGGCCACATTCACGAGGGTTTTCAGTACTTCCTCCATGTTGACGTCTGCGCGGGTTGGGTAGCGGAAAATTGCTTCCCGGAGCATCCCACTCCTGACACCACTTGTGGCAAGAGCCCGCTACTGCAGAAGCACACGCGAACAACTTCTTCCTTTTTATGTAGTTTTATTGTCAGGATGGTAAATGTTTTGACACCGTACAGATTTCACAGCAATACTTGGAGACCCTAAACGCTAGCTAGACATAGCTCAGCTCTCTCAAGACCAGCCAGCTTACCCAGCGTTGATCTTCCTGAACAAATGAAACAAACAAGCTTTTATACATGATGCTCCTCCCCCAGCCTTAGCTTGATGGACAGGTGACACACCCACCTTCTCTTTAAAAGAAAACACCCATCACTGGCTCTGTTTAGACTGTTTGCACAACCAGACACGCCCTGTCTGTTTGCTGAGAGGAAAGATTTCAGATCATGTAAGTTTAACCAAATTTAAACTATTGCTTTTCATACATAAGTCTTCACTTTAGGTGCATTACTGCACAAATATTTTACTCTACTTCCCTGCTTTCTCTGTATATTGCCAGCTAAATGCCTCCTTTTGTTACAATATATATATATATATATATATATATATATATATATATATATATATATATATATATCTCTCTCTCTCTCTCTCTCTCTCTCTATATGTATATATATATATATATATATCACTTTATTCCAATTAAGTTGTACCTCCTCAATTATAACAAATAAGTGTAAAATAATGATGTCCACTGTAATTAGATATTATGATATAGCCACAGGTAGAGCAATACCATGCTGACTAGAGTTACGAACAATAATGCTGAAGGCACAAATATGTGCCTAATGAAATGAACCCGGACTAACAAATGGTTTGCAATACAAAACATATTCCATTTACCATCAAACCTTTTTTGCAAAAAAGCAAAGGCCCTGAATAGTACAATGTCAAATAGTTTAAAAAGAAACCTTTTAGTTTCAAAATCATTATTGAGACCCAGGAGAGTTTATGTACCCATGGAATGAATAAGTTTAATGTCTGCTTGAGCTAACTCGATACTGGAATCCTTTTTTTTCCAACCTCCCTCAACAATCTTCACTAAGGAAATTAGATCACATTTGAAAGATACAATGCATGTTTTAAATAAATTACAGGATTTTTATTGGAAGGACTCATATATTAATCACATCAGATGTAAATTCTCTTTTAACTAATATCAATCATAATAAATTTATGGAATCAATCCAGTTTCTTAGATAGAACTGATATGAAAAATTAAATTAAACACTTTATTATATTCAGAATTTATTCTCAAAAACATTTTCTTTTGGTATCATGACAGTTTCTATCTAAAAAGCAAGGAAAAACTATGGGAACCAGGTCCGCCCCTGTTTGTGCAAACATGCTTATGGAGTGTTGGGAAAGCACTCATATTTGGAATGATCCCACCAAATATGTGTGGGAAAGCAGGGGAAAGCATTGTGGTTATCGGTGACGTCATTACCTGGGAGGCGGCTTCTTTAGTCATCGCGACTTCCACTCGGTTTACACAGCAGTCGGCGTGTAGCCTGGTTGGGGAAGGAGCCCTTCGATCTCACCACATCGCGGTAAGTATTGTCGGAATAATGAATATCATTATTTCGTACCCAACCCATACATATTGCACCATGATCTGTTTTTTTTATCATTTCACATATTTTTGGGGGATTCAGAATGGAGAAATAAAAAATAAAAGAGATTTACCAACTGCAATCAAGTTTGAACTACCTACTCTTCACCCATTAAATCTTGAGAGTTATTGTTTTTTATTGGAACTTTCTGCATGACTAAATACATTTATACAAAATCAATTGTATATCTTTTATTGTTCATTTTTTATGTGTGTTAGGGACATTTAACATTTACACAACTTATTAATCTGGCTAGATATCATTTAATTGCCTACATCATAAGTTCCATTTCTGCTCCAATTTTTGTTCTATTTCTCTGTATTGGAATTTTGTGTGGATGGGATCCCTGGAGTAGAGAGATGCATATAATTTGTTGCGACGTTTAACCCACATTTAGTTTTTCTGATAGAAAATATTGGACGAGTGACTGGGTTTGTTAAGATATAGAGGAGTACCCTGGAGATATTTACTACAGTTTGGACGCAAGATTGCAAGGATTGGTTAGATGGGAGTTTTATCTATACCGCTACGGGATCGTAAAGATAGCTTCGTTGGGAGTTTATAGTTGAAAGGAATATGGAAGGTCTGAAGACCTCTTCACTCAGATAACTAAGGACCACTCCATTCGGTTACCACCTGGTTGAGTGTGAATCTTTACACAGAGATATTCCACTTATCACATGTTTGGAAATTTAGAAATGTATGCAGAGATATTCAAACCGTTGCTGGAGCATGAAACTGTTTTAATCATTTCTGGCCTGCTTAAAAGCAATGAACTGTTCCATTCTTAGTATTGTTCTTCTGTTAACTTCACTGGGAGTTTTTTTGGAATGTGATTTGGAGTGTGGTGAGTAATTGGGATTTGCATTTAAGAATATATAGATTTTGTGGTTATTGTTTCCCTTAGATGTTAAATTTTTGTAATAAAGATACTATTGTATCCACATTCTCTCTTTGACTGTGTGATCCTGACCCTTATATACCAGGACTTCTCTCTGTGCCTCTAACCTAGCATCCTGAATAAATTATAAATTTACCCCTTCCTGCTCAGTGCAGTGAATAAATTAACTGGTGGCGGGAAGTTTAAAATAGTTTCTGTTACAACCTCCTGTGGCAACCCTTGGACTGAATTACTTTATAATAAGAACGGTGTCAGGACTAATAATGGCACAGTGTGCCCCCTCTCAGCCCAAAACAAAAAATTCCACAGTAAATATCACAAACATTGCCAATTTCTGTCCAGCTTACAGAAAAAAATCTGGAATTGAGAAGTGTAATGAAACCATTCTGAATACACCCAGCACACACCTCTATTAGACATATGCAAGACAAATATGAAATCCCTTATCTTCCAAATGGGCTAAATTTTACCAAATTGAAAATAAAAGTATAACTTTCTCAAAAATCTCACCTGTCACAGGCACTCTACCGAAACAAACCAAACCAAACCCCTAGTCTTTAAATGCCCCGTACACTGAGTTATGTTACACTGAGTTATGTTTTCCCAAACAACAGAAAAACAGTGACTGAAATTTGACATACATCACCCATAGACAATTCTCCATTGCTATGCCAAATTTCAGCTTAATTGCTCTAATACTTTTTAAGATGTAGCCCCTCAAACATCATGACCTACTTCTCACAAAATTAACATGGCAGATTGCAATTTATTATAGTTAATCTTAATATAAGGGCAAGACTTTGCCCTTATATTTGTTGAATAAGCCTCAAGTGGGAACCTACTTAGTACTCTTCAATTTGTTGGGGGGAATTTTATGTTAATTACTAAAACACTTCTTGCTCAGATCCGCATACCATATCACAAAGTGCACTCATCTCCATCTATACTGGTTTTATATTGATTTGAAAGCGGCTTTCAGGGAGCTGCGAGCAAAAAGCCGGCGTTAAAACTACCGTAATAACGGTAATTATGCGCATTATTACCGTAATAACGGTAATAATGTGCATTATTACCGTAATAACGGTAATAATGCGCAGGCTGCATTACTTTTAACAGTAACACGGCCAATTGAATATGCCGAATTGGAGACATATGTGATATATGCTGATGAGAGCTAGGGCAA
This sequence comes from Mixophyes fleayi, assembly GCF_038048845.1. Taxonomy (NCBI): domain Eukaryota; kingdom Metazoa; phylum Chordata; class Amphibia; order Anura; family Limnodynastidae; genus Mixophyes; species Mixophyes fleayi. Next base: position 41,439,057 of record NC_134412.1, read on the forward strand.
ATAGGACTTTTTTAATTTAACACCCCTGACACCTTCAGGACAGTTAGCTTATGTTATCCAAACTATCACCTTATATGCCCTGTTATTGTATTACATAGTTGTTATATATTTAAACAGAGTTCAACTCTATTTGGTTGCTCTATTTATATTCAGGTGCACAAATATGGAGGTGTATTAATGCTTCTACTCAATAACCCCCCTTTTGTATATAATCATTTGTACATTCCAAATATGCTATTAAGGGTATTGAAATCTAATATTGAAAGCTCCCAGCATTATTATTGAAATTAGATGGATTAACACTCCTCAATAAGACAGCTTAATATATATAACATCACAGTGGGGCCTATTGTTTGTAGCATCCAGATACTACTTATCGGCATTAGGATGCCTACAATTTTATAATCCTGACATCTTTTTCTTATTTTTTTTTATTGTACATAAAGTGAAGAAAGACATTTAATAAACATATAGATAACAAATCAAATGCAAATGTACAATTTTCAATTTTTAATTTTTCTTTTGCTGAAGTGAAAAACACAGTAGAACAGAGCCAAAATAACAATAATGCAAAATAATTAACAGAGATAAAGAAGAAAAAGGAAATATGGGTAGAAGGGGGTGGGGGTGGGGATGGGGACTAACCCATTATTTGTCATCTGTCCAGTGCAGCTTGTAGCTAGTACTGTGGGAGGGTATGATTCCTGAAGCGAGGGGAGAAGGGGGTTATAAGGTTCACACCACTTTAAGGATGCTCCACATCATAAGACTTTTCAAATTGAACTTTAAATTATCACTTCAATTGTCTCAGCAGAAACCACCCAGTTAATTTGAACAGTTTTATTATATTATTACTGGAAAATCGCATCAAGTGCAGCAATGTATGGTCCCCATTTAGCATGAAAACTCCTCCCTCCTTTTTCAATACCGAAGAGGGCAGACCTTCTGTCAAAATAAAGGAGGTTCATTAGTTTAGACTTGATCTCATTAAATGTAAGAGAGGCATGGCATGTCCAAATAGCACAAATGTTGTTTTTTTTACTAAAGTGACTATAATAGACAGAAGTTGGTTAACATTAATACCAGAAAGTGCTTCTTTCTATTCATCAAAAGAGGAGAAGTTTAAAGCTTCATAACTAATTCTCAAGTGAAGGTGGAAGGCGTGGTTGATGATATGTATAACCCATTGTGGCATACAGCCCGACATACGTTTTGTCTGGTTGGCTTATTCATGGGAATTGATAACCAGGCGCCAATCATGCGAAACGTATGTCGTGTTGTATGTCAAAATGGGTGACGTCAGACCCAGAAGTGGGGGGGCTCGCTTGCAGTGTATCACCGCAATCATCGCAGGAGAAATCAGTAGGTCCAGATGCAATAATATGTGACATGATCAACAGACACTGTATACGAGTGCCAAAACGCATGTCTGCTCTTATTCACAAGACTACTACCTATACCATTTGGGGGTTACAGTGAGGAGAGTTAATTTCTCACCACTCGGATACTAAGAGATAGGGTTGTTTCAATTGGCGTCCCCAAGAGACTAATGGGGCATAATAAGCGCAGAATTACTTATTAATCTGGGATCACTCCCAATTGACTAACAAGACAGCTACTTAGTTGCTAATGTTTATTCGTCTTTATATAGGAAGATAGACATATGCTATCTAATTTAGTACAAATAGAGAGGAAGGAGTACATCTCTACTCCTGTCACAACCACAAGGACAGTGGGTATATTCAGATTTCTGTTAATATACAAATACACATTAACTCCAATCTAAGGAATAAATGAGTGAACAAAACCCTAAAATATATACATGCATAGCAATAACAACAAACTACTAGATATGCTATTTGTTATTTATTTTGATACAAATCCTCTCTAAATATTGCCTTGTTTGTCCAGTACTCTATATTCCTTCAAAAAGCACTCTTATCTAGTGTACTTCATAATCTCTTTATATACATGTGTAATATCCTTAATAATATTGGGACTGGGTAATACAGCTTATTATAGTAATATAACCAGCCCTTTTTCTTTTGAGATATTATGATTTCCAACTTAAGGATGGTCTGTCTATCATGCCAATAATAGAGGTTATCAAATGTTGTGAATTGATTCCATACCATTGCTTATAAACTACTCACTAGAGACCAAACTACTAATTTTTAACTCACTATTTTCCTTATCTTTTCACCATATTTTATAATAATTTGCCTACTACCGATACAGCAATGAGGGCTTTTTTAATAATACTAATAAAGGCTATGTTTTAACCTATTTAATTTGGGTAGAGGACTGGAGTGCTTCTGTGTGCAATTCTGGTTCTTTGTTTCTTAACAATTTGATTCACGTTGCACGTAGCACCCCCTTCAAAATGGTTACAGTATATGTGACCTAGGAGGATAGTCCAAAACCTGGTGTGGAACCACATTTCTTTGTTTTACATGAGGTAATTTCTTTCTGTGTTTAAGTATTGATATATGTTATGGTATGATTTGTGGTAACTGTATGTTTTTCCAAATTTGTTTTTATTTTTATTGTTTAGTGGTTCTTGAGTATAAAAATGTTTGTAAAATGTTTTTAGAATGTTTATGATTTAATCTCCTTTGTCTCCTAGAGTGCCTGTACCATAGCACAAGGATGTTATAAATGTATTGGTTCTCTCACCTTGTAGTAAATTAGAAAATAATTGTCCCACTTTGTTGCCATGTTTATGAAACAAAAATCTACCATTTTTAATATGTTTATTCCTTATTGGCATGCCTATATTGTCAAAATTATCTTTATTTTCATTGTGTTTGAAATTATTTGCAGGTGCGGGTTTGTTTTTCACATTTTAAAAGGCTTTAGTAAGCTCCTGTTGTACTGTCTGGTACATCTCGACCTGGTCCTTTTTATATTTTTTGTAAAATTATATGATTTTCCCCCTGAGGAGTGCTTTTGCCGTCTGCCAATCCAAGATCGGGGTAGTCAAATGTTTCAAATTGTTTTGCATGTATATAGCCCAGGCAGCCTCCAACCTATTTTTTTCATTTTTTGGAGGAAGCTAGGGTAGTAGGAAATCTCCATTGTCTATGCCTTCCTATTTTATCGGCAGATTCTATTTTTTCTCAAATTGGGGTATGGACTGAGAGGCTTAATTTTCTGATTTATAGTTTTGGTGGTCACTGTTTTGAAAATGAAAAAGTAATTGACTCTAGAGAAGGTATTACTTATCTATTGAGGGAGCATATATATATATATATATATATATATATATATATATATATATATATATATATATATATTCTAAATTCACTAGTCTCCAAAGTCTACAGCTTGTAGCTGGTTGGAGAATTTTTTGATACCCACTTTATATTGACATGTTTGTCCACTAGGTGGTCTCTATTTTTCCATTTGCTGTGCAGGACAATATTGAAGTCTCCTCCTATTGGTAACTGTTAGTCTACATGTGTATATAGATTATTTATTAGTCCAAAGAAAAAAGCTTTATTGTATGTGTTCAGAGCGAAAAGATTGAATAATGTGTACCCGGTACCTGCCATGGAAACTTCCAATATGACATAGCATCCTGCAGTGTCTATATATTTATTATATATTTTATTTTGGATTTCTTTAGTTACTAGTTTAGCCACCTTAACCACCTTTAGAAGTGTGTTACGTTACCAAGGAGGGACAGCTGGATCCTGGTAGTTCAGCCGGCGTGACTTCAACAAGGGACGCGGAGTCTAACAAGCGTAAGGTGTTCACCAGTGATTCCTGCAAGGGAATATGGACTTTGCGGCTTCCACTTGCAGGTCGCGGCCCCCTAGGCAAGTTCCCAACGAACCACAAGAGAATGAGCATAGAATTAGGTAGAAAGTAGCTCACGGGAGGTACAGAAGAAGTAGAGCCTCTGGAGAACTGTGACCATACTACTGACAACCGGAGTAGAGATGAACAGGGGAAAGCCACTAGAAGGTGGTACTAAGGATGGTCTGCCGCGTTGCCGCTGGGAAGTGGTTTGCAGGGATAGTCTGCGGCGAAGCCACTTGGGAAGTGGTTTGTAGGTATGATTTGCTGCGTTGTCACTTGGAAATGATTAGCAGGAATAATGTAGCGTTGCCACTTGGAAGCGGGGCGGATCTAGAAAAGTATCCTACCCGGGGCGATTTAGGGGGGGGCGATTTAGGCCCCACCCCCTTTTTGACTTCAAGGCTGCTGGCGGCTGCACAATATGTGCAGGTCCGCTCGTCAGTGACAATGTGCTGCCCGGCTGCTCCGATTGCCCCCACCTGGATCCGCCACTGCTTGGAAGTGGTATTAGCAGGAATATTTTGCAGCGTTGCCACTTGGGAAGTCGTTTGCAGGGATAATGTAGCTATACTGGAAAAAACTGTCAGCGCTCAATGATCCAAATATGCTGCCGAATCTCTGGAGTAAACAGGGTACACAGACCTGTGAGTGGACAATGTAGAAATATAGATATCCAGATTATTCAGCGCTAAAAGGTACCCAAAAATTCTCTTCAAAAATGATACATACAAACAAAAACAAAATTATACATATAAAAATAAAATAACGATATTCATAAAATAAACGTAAACGTCAAAAAATGAACTGAGTCCAATTTGCAAAACAACCGTCTATATCTTAATATCATATAAAGTCTCTTCAATGCTGGATATGTAACAGATGGTCACTTGTGGGACAGAGATATTCGTGACTTTTACCTCACCATCACCTCCATGTATAAAGTAAGAAATAAATTCCTACCAGAGGGTAGTGAGTGATGAGCATGTAGCAAGTTCTTTATTTCTCTCTTTTTCCGTCCCCTCTTAGGTAATCAAAGACTGTCTCGCCAGTAAACATTTCTTTCTTCGTGGTATCTCTCAATACATTAAAACTGTATGCCCTGGCATATGGAGGTGTTGTAGCAGGCATGTGTAGATCTCATCTCTTCTCTAATGCAATGCATTCACGCAAGTCTTGCATGTGGTCCTCACGATGGTAGTATCTTCACAACTCCCACTAGGGGTCAATCTCACTTTCAGGCTACAGATTTAGCTGGTCTCTTTCCCAACACAAACACACGCTTCCACCATGGAGGTGATGGTGAGGTGAAAGTCACGAATATCTCTGTCCCACAAGTGACCATCTGTTACATATCCAGCATTGAAGAGACTTTATATGATATTAAGATATAGACGGTTGTTTTGCAAATTGGACTCAGGGATAATGTAGCGTTGCCACTTGGAAGTAGTATTTAGCAGGAATGTTCTGCAGCGTTGCCACTTGGGAAGTGGTTTGCAGGGATAGTCTGTGGCATTGCCACTTAGAAGTGGTTTGTAGGTATGATTTGCAGCGTAGGAGCCTGGAGGAGCAGGAACACTGGAGCGCAGAGTAAGGAACTCCCAGGAGCATGAAAGAGACACAGGAGCTGTTTCCAATACCGGATTAAGGGACTGACTGAAAGAACCATCCCTGAATCTAGAGTAGAAAGGCAAGATATACGGCTGGTTTAATTTAGTCAGCCAATAGAGGGCAGCAGAAGGTAAGAAAAGGTTGGAAGTTTTGCGCATGCGCAGAACTGCCGACCGACGGGGAAAGAGAGACAGCGCTGGAAGGAGGCAGGACTGCCGCCGCCGCTGATCAGGTAAGACAGGCTGGAGGGGAACGGAGCGGGAGAGCAGTGGGTGCGCACGCCGGGCCCTGGGGGGAAACAGAGGGAGCCTGGCATGTGACAAAGTATAAATAAATACCTGCTATCTAAGCATATTAAATTGTTCGTGCTCAAAGTTCATTAGGTGAGTTTCTCAAAGTCCATTAGGTGAGTATCTTGGTGGAAAGGGATATCAGAATTTAATTTGTTAAAATACATTAAACTTTTTCTACTTTTGACTAGGGAATTGATATCAAATAATGTTCCATGAGCCAAATTTTAGATTATTCAATATAGTTTTTGTATTAAATTTAGAATTTTGAGGTCCAGAATCCTTCCTACCCTCAAGTTCCCCACAACCGGCGTTAGGAATTATAGAACTTTAAGATAAAGTTTGGAATTATGGCCCTTACATGACCACTGTAGCAGTGACGCACATAATGCACGTGTATTGAAGTTATAACATATCAAAATAATAGCAGTTTGAAATAATAACATTTATAGTAGGATATAAAATATAAATGTAACCTTGAAAATGCTCTTATACATGTAGAAATAAAATTAGAAACTATGAGAAACTCTATCGCTGCATTTAAAAACATTAACAATCAACATCTCTAAATAGACAAGCCGTGAGACAGAGGGAATCAATTAGGCAACTAATATTTCGCTAGACGCATTTCAAGAGGGAATACCTGACTTTTGTCTAAATAGTCATATAATGACAACATTTTTACTAAGAAGAAAGTTATAATGATTATTGTGCAAGATGGTGTTTCAAAGAAGGGTGATTTATGTATGAACCGGTATTAATGTATGAACGTACATAACGTGTACATGCTAAAATATAACATATTATGAGATATAAATTATATTACATCGAGTTCTGTTAGATGCACAATAATTATAGAATTCCTCTACTAATTTTCAGAGATATGCAGGTTGTTAGCTGTATCTACAGATTGTTTTTGTACACACTGTAGACACAGTGGAGCCTGTAATTTGTAGCTCCCAGAAACACTGTTGAGGTGCTATTTAAAGGTCCCAACAATATTATTGAGGTTCATATGAGACAATGTTGGCAGTTGTCATTAGTACTCAATGATCTTTCCATGTACATTGATCCACCACTGATTCTACCCATAATCCCTCTCCCATTTATATAATATAGAAGAATCTTTTATTAATATTTAAAGATGTTAAAATATATTTGAGACATGGAGGCCTATTTATAATTGGCCGCTTATCTCCCCCGATGATTATCATTACATAACGCAGAAGATCGCCACAATAAAAAATGATACATTGTAGCTATTTATCAAAAGTGTTCAGCCGTAACAACACCACCAATTTTAGTCTCTTCTGAAGTAATATTGTTACATTTCTCATATGAGTCATAGCATTTTAAAAATTATATATTTAGACAGAAAAAAAGGGATTAAAAAACATAGGTAGAAAGGGCGCTCATGGTTTGGCAATTAATGTACAATCAATGATTGTACATTAATTACTACACCATCAGCGCTCTTTCTCCCTATGTTTTTTTTATCCTAAATTATTACACTTTGGATGTGGATGTTTAGAAGAAATGAGATGCTATTTGCATTTGGACTTTTTTTATATTTTTTATGGCTTATATGTAGGGAATTGTTTATGATTTTAATGTATATAATTTTCAGTGCAGGAAGGAAACTAAGAGAAAAAAAGGATTGCATATATAATACCTCTTCTAAATCATAAATCAGTTTTAAAGTTAACAATTTTTTCTTATAAATACATCAAATATATTACATTATATATAATATCAATTCCTTTGATGTCTATTAAAAATAACTAGTTTGTACATTAATTTGACACACATGTACAGTAGAATGTTATTTGTTATATTGTTATAAAAAATAATTTTCATTCCAAAAAAATCTTTTAAACACCTACAACCAGTTAGAATATATAATTTTTAGTTTTTTTAAAGACATATCTGTATCTCATGCTAATTTGGACTGGACAACATGTAAACAGACATATTTTTTTACATGTCTATTTTTTATGATTCTGTCATTGATTAGTTGAAATAATGTTTATTTAATTTAGCTTTAATTGTCTTTTCAATGTTTATGTTTGTTTTCTAATATTTTATTTAGACGTCTTCATACTCAAGCGGGAGTTTGAGACTACAGTCATGGAAATTAGTGTTCCGCAGAATCCTACTTTCCATAAATCCCTGACTGTAGAAAAGACCAAATCAAGTTCTACACTACAGTATAATATTTGGCAGACCAACTGGCCACAGTTTTAGTACAGCGGCCAAATAATCTCTTTGAACAAGAATAGCAGAGGAGGTGACTTCAGTTTGCAAGTGTAGACAAAGTGCCTATGTTTGTAAAAAATGTTTCTCTGATTGTAAACTAACAGTTAAGAAGAAAATGTCCACCATGCAACAACACGCCAAGGCAACGTGTGAAAGACCACCATAACAGAGTTGGTCAAATGAGAGAAAAAGTTGAGGGGCAATATTTCTCTAAAGGCGGTTTCAGTCATCTCTGCAGAACTCAGCATAGGCCATCAATCTATATTATCAATCTCTATATCCATTGCTATCTAAAAATATTACAAGTTATAAACTGAAAATATTTGCAAAATGTAACTATGTATTAAAATGCATTTTTTTTTACCATTGGTACCATCCAAACACATGTACCTCAAACTGCTCATACATCAGGTATTAAAAAAAGGTTTTATTTATTAATGCTGTAAAGTATATAAATGTTAAATCAATTTGATTATTTTATTCCATATATACAAATGTGAGGGGGAAAAAAATCAAAGGAAAAAATGTATTACTATTAATGATATTATTTCCATTTAGTTAAAATGCTCTATATGTTTTCCATTTAGTTAATAAGTACTTATTTTTTAGTACTGCAAATCAAGCTGAATCACTCGACTCTGTACTTGATATAGTTGTATAGATTATTTTATTTTAACTGTAACAAGAATTATAAATCCTCATCTTAGTTATGATAGTATATTTTAGTTAAATGTTCAGTTTAACATTTTGTTAATATATTCATTCTCAATAAAAATAATAATCTCTATTTCCTACCATTGGAGAACACTGTTACCATGGTGTATAGTAGGTGGACTTTTCACCTAGGCTTTTCAAAAGTTAAAACTAGAGATGGTCAGGCTTGGTTCCCTGGGAACTGAACACACCCGAACTTAGCAGATCCGAATACCGAGCCCTTTCACATGCCCTCGGAACTGAAAATGAGGCAAAACGTCATTGTTACGTCGTCAGATCTCGCAGTTTTTGGATTCTATATGTACTGCCCTCCACGGCAATCCAGCGCCATTTCAGAGAGGGACACAGAAGGGGTTGCACAGTTCTTGGTAGTAGTCTGTATAGCAGTTGGGCAGCATCATAGGTAGAATAGAAAGAGGAGGGGGTAGCAGTGATCTTCAAAGTCTACAGTGACATTCAGGAAAGCTCCATTGTTAATTGTCATTGCTGAAATAGAATTAATAGGTCTGGCAGGCTTGGTCTTCTAAATCTGCAGTCCCATAATGTACAGTGTTATATAGGTAAAACACAAAGAGGAGAGCTCCATTGCTAATTGTCATTGCTGAAATACAAATACTAGGGCTGGCAGCCTTGATGTAAATCTGCAGCCACATTGTACTGTGTTATATAGGTAACACACAAAGAGGAGAGCTCCATTGCTCCATTGCTAATTGTCATTGCTGAAATACAAATACTTGGGCTGGCAGGCTTGGTGTAAATCTGCAGCCACATTGTACTGTGTTATATAGGTAACACACAAAAAGGAGAGCTCCATTGCTCCATTGCTAATTGTCATTGCTGAAATACAAATACTAGGGCTGGCAGGCTTGGTCTTCTGAATTTGCAGTCAAATTGTACTGTGTTATATAGGTTACGCAGAAAGAGGAGAGCTCCATTGCTCCATTGCTAATTGTCATTGCTGAGATACAAATACTACGGCTGACAGGCTTGTGTAAATCTGCAGTCACATTGTACTGTGTTATCAAAATGGATTCACAGCAGTACACAGAAGACAGAAGCTTTATTGAGACAGACACAAATATAGGGAAAGTTGCATAAATTGAGGTAAGATATTTAGCAAATCTTCAAACAGTGATGGGGGAATGGGTTGGAGGGGGTAAGGAAAGGGGAGACACAAGCCCAATGTTTTATTGAATAAACAGACACATAGGTGGAGAAGGAGAAGAGGGAGACAGAAAATGAATCATCTTCCTCTTACTCATTACTGTCAACAATGGTGTTATATTCTCTTAGCAGGCTGTGGATCAGCCTGCAACAGTCCTGAATAGTCATCTTCTCCCTTTTTAAGATGAAGCGATTCCTGGCAAGCCAAATGGCATCCTTAGAGCAGTACATAAGGCGCCAGGCCTCCTGGATTGCCCCAATGGTGTGGGTCCCAGGAAATAATCCATAAAATACTGAATGGTATGAAAGGCGAGTTCTGGGCACACTGTCCTTAAGTTCATGTGCCTCACTGCAACAGTGCCTGTGCAATGGGGCAGTCCCAAAAAATACGCTGTGCTGTTTCCCTTCTGGTGATGCAGAAGGGGCAGTGATCATATTGGCACATGTTCCTGGAGTGCATGAATGTCCTGAGAGGCAGACCTCCATGGATAGCTATCCATGCAATGTCTTTGTGTATATTAGCCTCTTGGAGGCCACATTCTCCCACACGTGTTTTGTTGTTGCAGCAGAGAGCCCTGAAACAGACTCCATAATGTCTTTATTTCTAATGAGCTTGTGGACAGTTTTTGGCTTCCACAAGTCTGGTTTAAGTGCCTCCAGATGGTGCTCTCATTTACAAATTGTCCAACATCCAGGTAAAACCAAGTAGTAGTCCAGTTGTAAGGGAAGGAGCTGTCCCACTTGTCCCAAGTACAGGTCCTCCAAAAAGGCAGGATGAAAAAGCGAGACATGGACTTCCCACCAGAGCAAATGTTCTTTTCAATAAGAGTTCTGCGGATGCAGTTACAGACAAAGAAGGCTCGCAGCATGGTGGGCATATCCGGGATCCCTTTCCCACCTTTGAGGTTCTCCTTGTACATGGCCGCCCACTTCACTCTGTCCATGTATTAGCTGTAGAATTATCAGTTATCCAAGGAACGGGTGGAGTGATCAAATGAACCATAACTGATTTCATGATCCAAGGACAATTCCATTTTGCACCACATTTGTTTTCTGACACTGCTGTGTGCCAATGTTTCATAGATGTGCTAGGAACTACCGTGTGTTTGAGTCATTGCTCTGTCGCTTAGTATCCAGCCAGGTCGCTGCAATATTTGTCCGAAAGTGTATGAAAATAATATTGTGACCTGTAAGGTGGTCAAAAGTGACTGCGAATGACTTGAAATTAGTGTTATTGAGGTTAATAATAATGTAGGAACAAAAAAAAGAGCACATTTATGTGATTTTAGCATATTTTAGCAATTTCTCTAAAAAAAGTACAGATCCAAAACCAAAACCAAAAACACACAAGGGCGGTTGTGCCAAAACCAAAAGCAAAACACAAAGTTAATCCAGATCCAAAGCCAAAACCAAAACTAGAACACAGTGAATATCTCTAGTTAAAACTGTTCAGTGTGTAGCACCTTCCCTATATAAGTGCTTCCATCTGGAGCAAACTTCTGTTTCTTTTATTGCTACTGCCCTATATGTTTATGTGTTTATTATTTTTTTTGAGGTCATTGTACATTTACTTTATTTTAAAAAAATTAAAAAAAAGCTTACCTCAGGAACATTTTCCAAGCAAGGAGTGCCTGTGAACTTTCTCTACTCTGGGTACTTGAGTTGAGGTATACAGCCTTCTGGCTTCCCTCACCTCTGCCAGCGTTGCAGCCCTGTCTCCTTTAAGTGCATTGAGAGTGGTGTCCTTGCACCTGTCATAGCATCCCCTGTTCAAAACGAGCAGTTCTTATAGAAGAGAATGACTCCTCTGGGAATAGCAGGCCTAGCAGACCTCCATCACGGAAAGAACAGCTGAGCAGTACGATGGAACTATGAATAACGGGCAAACAATTCCAGGAAGCACTGTCAGGGGAAGTGATTTTGTGAACATGCCCTCCTACCCTGTTTGTTTAAAAAGAGGCGGGTACAGTTTTGACAAACTGCTCTGGGTTTCTATGTCTCCTGCTGGTTCCCATGCTTGTTAGATTTGAAATGAAACAAAATAGGCTATAACACTGTTTCTGTTCCCTCTTCGTTCACTGTCTGGGTACACTTGTACAGAAAATGTGTATCTCTAAACACAGTGACCTGTTTGTCTTTATTATATACAAGAATCAGTAGTTACTGCAATATTTCCATCTGTTTGTTGGTGGAGTTATTTTATTTTGCTATGTTTCCTGAAAAAAAAGGGGATATATATGTGTTTGCTATTTTACCACTATGACTGAGAAAGGGACTTTCAAGACTAAAGGGTCTGATGGAAAGTCTGTGCAACATTATATTTGTGCCAAATATAATTCTAATTCCTGTGGACAGTCTGACTTGGATGCCCTGTGTGCGGCATGTGAGGCGCAGTAGGGTGTTCAGTGTTCTCCTGTGATTGCATCTGCTGCCCTGGAGGAGCCAGCATGAGTTAAGTCAATGGTAATTTCCATAGCTGAACTCACTCGGTTAATGTCTCAGACCAAAGAGGTAGGTGAATCTATTCCTTCTTTAAATGCACCACAATTTCCACCTGCACAGCCTGTACCAACCACTAGAGTAGCTTCCCAAGCAGAGGCTGGTCTGGCATTATCTTTAGATGAGTCTGCTCAAGGTCTTGTGAAGGATTGGAGGTAAATGCCATATTCCTGAGTTTTTTTTCCCCTTTTCTTTCTGACCCCGATCTTTCTTCGGAAAAAGGAGGGGAGGTGTTCCTTGAGTCTGAAGGGGAAGACACTTATAGTGTAAAAAATATCTCTAAGGCACAGAGTGTGGACGATTTAGTCCTGGGTGTTCGACAAACTACGTTTTGCAGAACCTTAAGTGACAGACCTTTCTGATAATTCTCTTTTTATTATTGAAAGCATATAGCTAGATAAAGATCCAACAATGTCATAATGTAACACTTAGATTACAAGACTTTCAATTTTCAAATATATATATCAAAAAAGAAAAAGAGAAGATAAAAGAAGAAGATACATATATGGAGAAAAAAATAAATAGAAAGAAGAAGCTAGACAAGGGGCCTGGGGTGGGGGGATATGAGATGACGGGAGGTGGGGACCACAAACATCTCACATAGGATCAGTGGCCTTGGAGATTGACGGCATCAGTAAAGATAGATGAAGAAAAGTAGGGTGACATCATGGAAACCATGCCAAGATTTCCAAATAAATTTTCAATCTTGGGACTCCATCTGCTGCAAACATGTAATATTTTTAACACTCAGTGGCCTTGAATTCCAGCCAGGAAAACCAGGTGGTGTTAAAGTCAGAGACTTTATCAGTATGCGAAGAAATTGACATATAGTAGTATATTCGGGTATAAAAGTCCTTGAGGAATGAAGGATCAGGGCATTTCCATCAGATGGGAATAACCGTTTTAGCTGTGTTGCTCAGGTGACTGAGCAGTGATTTTTTAAATTCACTAATAGGTATTTTATACAAGTTGAGGACCCAGAAAGCTGGTTCCAAAGGAACTTCATAGTTTAGAATGGTCTTAGCAGTGCGAACTATCTCAATCCAAAATTGTTGAATGCGGGGGCATTCCCGCCAAATGTGCTGGTAATTCCCCGGAGTATCAGAGCACCTCCAACATATACCTGAGGTATTCAGTTATATCTTCTGAAGTAAAATCGGATGTCTATACCAATTTGTCAATATTTTTTTATTGTGTTTTCACTACAGAGGTACTGATGTAGCATGCATGGTTAAGCTGTAAGACCTTCTGCCATTCTTCTACAGAGATGTTTCTAATTAAATCCCATTCCCAAAGTCTGGTGAAATATGACAGGTATTGAAACATATTTTCTATGATGAGTTTATACAGAGTAGATATAATGTGGGAAGGAGTAGAAACACAGACATATAAAGTCTCAAAAACAGTAAGGTCTCTGCATATGATCTATATTCATTTTGGGGATTACAAGAAGTGTCGGAGCAGCAAACACCTCCAAAATTCAGGTTGGGTAAACCCCAATTTGATTTCATGTCAGTGAATAGGTAAATACCCTTTGAGTCCACCAAGTGGCCCAACCTGAAGACCCCTGTCCATGACAAATTGTGGAAGGAAGGTAAGTGTGTGCCTGGTGGGAAATCTGGGTTCGCTAAAAAGGAAGTGAGTGTTGAGAGCTTAGAAGAAATGTAGGGTTTGGTTCTTAATTGTTTCAAGCATCTAAGCGTGTGTGAAATAGTTGGGTGAGTAAACAGGGTTTGACTAGGCAACAAGGACCGATTTTGGATGGGGATTGAAGGAAATATTCTTCTATTGCTTTCTCTGCTTCTGATCTATTCTAAGATCCTGTTTATCATAATGGCATTGTAATAGCTAGAGATGTGTGGTAGTCGGAGACCCTCTAAATGCCTGCGTCTGAATAAAATGTGCCATTTATTATAATCCATCCTCAATGAACAGGAAATAGATAAGAAGTTTGAGTGCAAAAGCTGGGAGAAGTCTTTGGTCAACCGAACTTCCAAATATTTAAGGTGGAACGGATGCCAAACAGTGGTGAAGCTTGTCTTCATACCTTTAACCAATAAGGAAGAAGCAGTCAGGTTCATAGCTATGGATTTTGTGAATTGATTTTGAAGTTCGAAAGTGCCCCAAAAGGGCTGATCTCAGTCATCAAGCTAGGAAGCGAAGTCACTGGGTAGGAGATCGATGCCAGCAGGTTGTCGGTGAATAATGCCAACTTACATTTCTGTTCACCGATTTTAATAACAGAAATGTTTGGATTGGCTCTAATTGCCCTTACAAGAGACTCCATGCACAGGACAAAAATCATTGGCGATAAAAGGTGTGATGAAACAAGGTATTAATATCACCTCAACCAGGCTGCACCTTGTTTCTCACAAACTGTGGACTATAAAAACATAAACTTTTTCTAGCCCTCTGGTTTCCCATATTTGTCAGTCATATCTAAAGCTACATATATTGTATTTTTAAGTGATAATTGTCTGGCAGCATGGTTTTCCTATCTTGTGTATAACTGCAGACTAGTCCATAATTTCAGTCTAAGCCAGTGGATGCCAAATTTTTTTCAGTTCAAGGCACCCTTTGGGTCTCCATAATTTTTTCAAGGCACCCCTAAGCCAAAATAATTACCAAGTAGCCTCCCACCTTGCTTATCACCGGCCCTGGCCGCGGCACCCCTGTGAGATCGCCTTCACACCCCAGGGAGCCCAAGTGCACAGTTTGGGAACCACTGGTCTAAGCAAAAGGATTATTGTCCACTATTTCTGTATGAATGTTAATCACACCAGGGAGTCTTCTGTGTTAAGATAGGGAAATGGTCCACAGAGGACTACATGGTGCATTTAAATGCAATGTGTCTGCTATCCCTTTTTCTGTATGTTTACCTGTGAAAAGGTAAACTAAGAAAAGGTCCTATCAGGCAGGTCCTGAAAATCTAGAGAAGGTCATTTATGGCTTTAAAAGAGAGCGCCAGAGAACAGCAAAAAGGCATTCATTACCCAGTGATAGCTGAAGTCAGGCTGGCGTTGAGATCCAGATCTCTGTCCCTGACAGGAAAGGAACAATTGGTCCCTGGAGTACTACCTTTGCCCTGATATACCTCTCAAGGTCTTGGGGGGCTTTGTGTCTGCCAAAAGCGGAGTGACACTGACTCAGAACCACTGCCTTGCTGGTAGCCTTAAAGGAGAGAAGGGGAGAAGCTTGGGTTGGATAGACAGCAGTCCCTGAGAGTGGCTAGGATACTGGTGAGGTGTTTTCATTATGCCCTGTATGTTGTCTGTGACAGATTGTAGTGTTATTTGTTACAGGTTATTACTTAAATATGTTTATTGCTGTTTGGTGCTACCATTTTGATAAATAAAACTGTTTATTTTATTTTGGATATTTGCCTGGGTGATTTTGAACCTTGAATAGGTACCAGGTAGGCCAGGTGTGAGGCACAGAAGGTTACATTATACCCGTTATCATCACAATTGTCATCCCTGTCTAGTGCCATTCAGGATATCGAATGATTCTGACAAGGAGCTGTTAATTCTGGATAAAGCGCCAAAATTCAATGATGACTCAGGGGACTGAAAACCGTATGTCTCAGGAGGCATGACATGAAATTCCAGTCCAGTTTATCGAACGTCTTCTCAGCATCTATAGGTAACAGGCTGGTAGGGATATCTTATTGTATAGAGATATTTATCATATTGATTACATTGGTGGTATTGTTTCAGGCTTCATGACTAATGACAAAACCAACCTGGTCATCATGTATAAACTTAGGAAGGAGGAATTTTAAATGGATGGCGAGCAGTTTTTTTTATAAAGCTTACCATCTGCATTTAGAAGCAAAATAGGTCTGTAGCTGGGACACAGGGATGGATCTTTCCTGTCTTTCGATAGAACTGGGATATGGGATTCTAAGAATTTTTTGGAGAGTTTTGATTCAATTTAAATGCATTAAATTGCCTGAAAGAGCAAATGAATAAGGTGAGCTTTGAAGGTCTTAAAATAGGATATTGTAAAGCCATCTGCACCAAGGCTTTTACCCAAAGGAGGTGAGGAGATAGCTTTCTCCAGCTCCTGAGACATAAAAGGAAGCTCCAAAATTTCTTTATCCTCTGCTGAGGATCGTGGGAATTTAACAATTCAAATAGCTATCGATCTCCTTCTGGCGATCTCAAGCCCCGGTTCACGATGTGGAGCCAGCCATGTTATATCATTTTGAATAGCAAGAAAGGAAAGTGGCGGTTATTTTCCCTGTTTCAAAATGGGAATGTCCACAGTCATCTTTAATCGATTGGATGAATGAGATAGGTCTTTGAATTTGCAGGGATCGAGCCAACATCTTCCCTGGTTTATTGCCCCATTGGAAAAAGCAGTTGTGGCATTTCCGATAAGAAACTTTAATTTTATTGGTTAACAAGACATTTCATCATCATTACCATTTATTTATATAGCGCCACTGATTCCACAGCGCTGTACAGAGAACTTATTCACATCAGTCTCTGCCCCATTGGAGCTTACAGTCTATATTCCCTAACATACACACACAGATAGATGACAGACAGAGAGAGAGACTAGGGTCAATTTTGATAGCAGCCAGTTAACCTACTAGTATGTTTTTTGGAGTGTGGGAGGAAACCGGAGCACCCGGAGGAAACCCACACAAACACGGGGAGAACATACAAACTCCACACAGATAAGGCCATGGTCAGGAATTGAACTCATGACCCCAGCGCTATGAGGCATAAGTGCTAACCACTTAGCCACCGTGCTGCCCTAGTCTCCTTCAGTTCTGTATGTAGCTGCTTAGATAAAGAGGACTTGTGGACAGTTTCCAGATCTTCAATTTTACCCTTTAGGAGGGTATGAATCTGTGCTTCCTTTTGCATTTTCATAAAAGCGCCCCATTGAATGCATCTACACTAGATAACACATTTGTGGGCTTCCCAAACTGACAATTTAGAGATGTCAGGAGTGTCATTGATAGTGATATATTCTTCGATAGGGGATTCCAGTTGGGATTTACAATAAACATCTTGAAGCAAACATTCATTGAGTCTCCAAGTCCACTACCTGAATGCCAATGTCAATAGTAGCAAAGGTCTGATCAGCTCAGTAGAATGATCAGACCAGGTTGCTGAGCCAATCCCCACCTCCTGCAGGTGGTAGAAGTGTCTGTGAGCAATAAAAATATAGTCTAATCTAGAGTATACTTTATGTGGGTGGGAAAAAAAGTGTAATCCCGGTCAGAAGGGTGGAGGAGACTCCATATATCAACGAGCTGGTGTTCATGAAAGGTACATCTTACCTGACGGTGTTTTCTCTCAGGAAATCTAAGAGTATTTGATGAGGAGTCATGAAGCGGATCTAGGGTCCAGTTCAAGTCTCCACCAACAATGGTGATGCCTTCAAATAGAAGCTCTGTGTGCTCCAACACCTTAGAACAGTAAGCAGGCTGATCCTTGTTTGGAGCATAAAGATTACAAAATGGAAAACTGGTGATTAAAAATGTAACACTTAACCAAAAGACCTCTACCAACCTCTAATTTATGGGTTGTATTCTCTGTCAAATGAAGGTGCCAAACAAACTTGCGACTCCTTCAGATTTACTCACAAAGTTGTTACTATAAAACACATGAAGTTATTGGGGACATTACAGAGT
This sequence comes from Mixophyes fleayi, assembly GCF_038048845.1. Taxonomy (NCBI): domain Eukaryota; kingdom Metazoa; phylum Chordata; class Amphibia; order Anura; family Limnodynastidae; genus Mixophyes; species Mixophyes fleayi. The sequence goes on from NC_134412.1 coordinate 41,457,042, forward strand.
AGTAGAATGGGGACCATGTTTAAAATGTGTTTACTGAATCAAGGCGACCCTGTCTGCTCTGAGCATCTTGAGTGCTTTAGATCTTTTCTCAGCGGTATTTAGCCCATTAGCATTAATAGAGCAGATACGTAGTCTATCTATTGGGGAAGTCATCCTGGCCCTATCTAGGGCTATATTGCCAGAATTGAGGAAAAGGAGGTTGACCTTCTAGGGGTGGGGAAGACAGAAAAGGGGAAGACAAAGATAGGTGAAAAGGAAGGTCAAGGATGAGTATAAAGGGCCTGATTCATTAAGGATCTTAACTGAAGAAACTTCTTATTTCAGTCTCCTTTACAAAACCATGTTACAATGCAAGGGGTGCAAATTAGCATTCTGTTTTGCACATAAGTTAAATACTGACTGTTTTTTCATGTAGCACACAAATATCAACTTTAAATTTCAGTGTACAAATAAGCTATCAAGTATTTGTGTGCTGCATTGTAACATGGTTTTGTCCAGGAGACTGAAATAAGAAGTTTCTTCAGTTAAGATCCTTAATGAATCAGGCCCTAGACCCCTATCAATTCTCAATTCAATAATGTATTTATCAGAACATTGTACCATTTTTATGTTTCTTGCTTTATAATTTATTTAATTTTGTAAACATAAGTTACAAAAAGTCTGGGATTCTAAATTCAATTTATTTTTATTTTTTTTTAAAGATTTTATTTTTGAAGGGTCAACCAAAAGTAACATTCAGTACAGCACTGTGTTAAAAACATCTGAAGAATACATATGTATTAAAATTAGAGATGGGCGGGCTCGGTTCCCCGAGAACCGAACCCACCCGAACTTTGGGTATCCGAGTAGGCTCGGTACTCTCCCGCCCGTTCGGAATCCAAATCGAGGCTGAACGTCATCGTGACGATGTCGGATCTCTTGGCTCGGTTCTCGCGATACTTGAAGATTATAAATACACGCCTCCACAGCAATCCATCGCCATTTGACAGAGGGAGAGAGCAGGGTGTAGTCACAGGCTGATTAGAGCAGGGACAGAGAATACAATATTCTGATTCCAATTGTGCTAACAAAAATCGCTAGAGAAGAGAGGAGGATAGAGGAGTTTTTTTTTCTTTTCAATATTTGGCACTCAAAGTGCTTTTTGGATGTCCTCCATTATTTTGCCATAATATTTCTGGCTGTCAAAATTACTATCTGTCAGCAGTATCTTACCAAATAATTTTTAGCACTCCACAGTGCTTTTGGGGTGTCCCCCATAATTATGCATAAATATTTCTGGCTGTCAAAAGTCATATCTGTCAGCAGTATCTACCAAATAATTTTTAGCACTCCCCAGTGCTTTTGGGGTGTCCCCCATAATTGTGCATAAATATTTCTGGCTGTCAAAATTACTATCTGTCAGCAGTATCTACCAAATAATTTTTAGCACTCCCCAGTACTTTTGGGGTGTCCCCCCATAATTGTGCATAAATATTTCTGGCTGTCAAAATTACTATCTGTCAGCTGTATCTAACAAATAATTTTTAGCACTCCCCAGTACTTTTGGGGTGTCCCCCATAATTGTGCATAAATATTTCTGGCTGTCAAAATTACTATCTCTCAGCAGTATCTACCAAATAATTGTTAGCACTACAAGTGCTTTGGGCTCAGAATGGATTCAAAGCAGTCCACATATGATCAGAATGAGCAACCAGGTTCTGTCACCAGTCCTGATGTTAGTGTTCCCAGTACGTCATCTGGGCAAGGCGATGTCAAACTACACAGTGTTTCGAAATCAGTCGAAAAACAAAAACAATTTTTTTTTTTACTGTGTTGAAGTGAAAAAGAAGTGTTACAGAGCAAAAGTTAAGTGCAGATAAAAAAAAAATTGCCAACATACCATTCTACACACGCAGTGGCAAAGAGAGAATGAGGCCTTCACCTTTGGCTATTAGTGGCAGATCCCAAAAAGTTACCGAGCCTACAATTGGTGCACAACCACTGTTACGCGTCAAAGCCGAGCTGCAAGATAACAGTAAGGCACTAGAGGATAATGTTTGCTCTGATTCACAAATGACACCAATCCCTGTGGAGAGTCCATCCAACAGTGGGATGTCTAATCGTGAGCATTCTGCTGATGTGTGCCTTAATAGCCCGAGTGTAGCCGGCAATACATGAATTGAGGATTCCACTTTGGAATTAGAAAAGGATGAGGGGGAGATTTGTGTAGGCGACGAGGGCGCTAATGAGGATGCTGATGAGGATGAGTTTTTTCGTGTAAGTCCTGCACCAGTGGCAGCAGTTCTGGCACGTGACAAGAAAAAGGCCATTTTCATGCCTGGGCATAAAAAAAATCCACTTCTTATGTGTGGAATTATTTCTACCCAAATCCAGACAACAATTGTATAGCCATTTGTAGTGTATGTCAAGCCACAGTCAGTCGAGGCAGGGACCTTAACCATCTTGGAACCTCGTCTATGTTACGCCATTTAATGAGAGTTCATGGCAAAGTGTTGGGAAAAGCTGAAAGTTCTTCCCAAAAAATTACAAGCACTCCATCATCAGCTAAGACCCTCCGCTCACCGACATCCCGACGGCTACAAAATACACCCACCACACCATCCTCATCAATATCCTCAGTAGCGCTCGGAGTTAGCCCGGCATCCCACTTATTAAGGTTGGATGACTCCTGCACTATTATTGATTCCTCTGAAGAAAGCGTTAGTCCCACTGCTGCTGCTGGTGGTGAATAGTCAGCCCAGAGGCAGGTCAAGAAAATGAGCAGTCCTACATTTCAGCAATTAACTGTGAAACAATCATTTTCTAGGGGAAGCAAATATGACAGCAGTCACCCAGTCGCCAAGCGAATCACAGACGCCATGGCTGCAATGTTAGTGTTAGATCTGCGTCCAATCTCCACAATAAACGCAGCTGGTTTTTCACAGTTAATTGAGGTTTTGTGTCCGTGTTACAGAATTCCATCGCGACACCATTTCTCCCGTAAAGCAATTCCACAACTATACCAAAAAGTGTGTAAAAATGTAGAGATTGCGCTGAAAAATGCCATTCTGCCCACTGTCCACTTAACCACAGATATGTGGACAAGTGGAAGTGGCCAAACCAAAAACTATATGACTTTGACAGCCCACTGGGTTGGTCATTCACCTTCACCAGCAGGAACAGCAGCAGCATGTACACCACTATATAACATTTGTCACAGGCAGGCTACTCTTTGTATCACTGGCTTCACTAACAGCCATACAGCTGACAATTTGTTACGCAAACTGAGAGATGTGATTGATACATGGCTTATACCACTTGGACTCTCCCCAGGGTATGTCATTTCTGATAACGCCAACAATATAGTGCGAGCATTACAGCTGGGTAATTTCCAACACATTCCCTGTTTTGCTCACTGTCACTCACCGGACTGTGAGTGCCAATTCTCCTGTGTTCAGGAACCGTGGCCGTCCGCCATCCTGAGGGTCTGCGCATGTGCAGCCCTTATTAATCCTTCAGTACCTGTTGCTTTTAATTGATTGGATGATCAGGCAACCCTCTCTATTTAAACCACCTGTGATCATTACCTGGTTGCCTGATCTTGGAGTCTCATTCCCCATGAGCCTCTGAAGGTGTTCCTGTGTTTCCTCGTGTATTCAGCTCCAGCTGATTCCTGTTTACTTCGATTGTGGTTTCCAGACTACTTCAACTCTCCTGTGTTCATCTTGCCTGCACTCAGCTGATTCCTATCTGCTACTGCTGCCGGACTCCAGTCCGCCTCAACTCTCCTGTGTTCAGCGTGTCTGCTCTCCGCTGCCTCTGTTACTACTGCAGGGCTCCAGACCGTCTCAACTCTCCTGTGTTCATCGTGTCAGCTCTCCACTGATTCCTATCTGCTACTGCTGCCGGATTCCAGACCGTCTCTACTCTCCTGTGTTCAGCGTGTGTCTCCCCTCCGCTGCCTTCGCTACTACTACCGGATTCCAGACCGCCTCTACTCTCCCGTGTTTAGCGTGTCTTCCCTCCGCTGCTTCCGCTACTACTGCCGGATACCAGACAGCCTCAACTCTCCCGTGTTCATCATGTTTCCAGTTTTACTTACTACTGCTTCCTGAGTATTGCTCCGTTGATACTGGTTACCTGCCGTGCGCTGCACCAACCTGATTACCGCTTCCATCCTCCAGTGGTCTCTCCTCCTGCCGGCGTTCAGCCATTAAGGTATCCCTGCACGTCTCACTGACAGCCTGCTCTCCTGAACCGCGGTATACATACTTTCCATTGATTTTGCTTTTGTATTGCATATCCATCTGGACTGTGTTGTGTTCATCTCCGGAGTCTACTATCCACTGAAGCTATTGTTACTATTGACTTTGTTTCCTATTACCTGGATCGCTATAGTGACTTTGTATTCTTCAAGCAGCGCTTGTCAGTTATTATTGTATTGTGGATTTCATCGTGGGATCAAGTCCTGTGTGCCTCGTGTATCCTCTGCATTACATTCATCTCCTCGTGCCCCTCCTCACATATATATAGCAGTGGTACAACTTCCAGACGCAGACTACTGACTCCTGTTTCCCTGTGACACCAGTTTCAAGTATCCTCTCACATAAGCAGTGGTACAACTTGCTATACGCAGACCACAGACTTCCCCGTTACCTACTTGCACCTGGAATCCATTCCTTCACTATAGACAGTGGTACAACTTGCTATACGTAGACCACTGACTCTCACTACCTCCTCGCTACTCCTGGACATTCCTCCTCACTATAGCAGTGGTACAACTTGCTGTACGCAGACCACTGACTCTCCTCACGTTTACTTGTCCATCTGGTTCCTCGTGTACATACATCTACTCATTACCAGTTGCTGCTAGTCATAGACTTTCCTTGAGCATTCTCTCACCATCTGCTGATACTCCTGTTCCGTTGTCACCCTGCTACCAGAGAACCATAGTACCAGCTATATTACTCTGGTAAGAACATCATCTGGTGATATCCTGGGCAAAGACTCCTAGTGCCCGTGACTCTCACACCATCAACTTGGTGGTGCAGAGCTTCCTACGAAATAACCGTGAGGTGCATGAGATGCTTTCGGTGGCCCGTAAAATTTCAGGCCATTTCAGGCATTCAGCCACAGCATGTAGGAGATTACAGCAGCTCCAAGAGCAGTTTAACTTGCCCTGCCACCAACTTAAGCAAGAGGTGGTCACTAGGTGTAATTCCACCCTGTACATGCTTCAGAGGATGGAGGAACAGCGCAAAGCCATCCAAGCGTATTGCACAAGCCATGACATTGGGAAAGGAGGGGGCATGTATTTCACTCTTGCACAGTGGGGAATCCTTTCAGTGCTGTGCAAGGTGCTGAAACCATTTGAAGTTGTGACGTGTGAGGTGAGTGCAGACTCGGTGCAGACTAGTTTGAGCCAAGTCATTCCTTTAATTAGACTCTTGGAAAAGCAGCTTGAGAAAATGAAGGAGGAGCTGAAAGCAAGCAATTCAGCAAAGTATGTTGGCCTTGTCGATCAAGTACTTCATTCGCTTCACAATGATCCTCGAGTTATTAAGATCTTGAACTCGGATCAGTACATTTTGGCCACTGTGCTTGATCCAAGGTTTAAGACCTACATTGAGTCTTTACTTGTAAATGAGCGAGATGTGAACTTTTGCAAGGAGCTATTGCTCAGCAAGTTGGCCGCTGAACTGGGCCTCAGCTTGACGACGTGTCCTCCTTCACTTTCTCAAACTGCTGCTGCTCGTAAAAAATTTAATTTCCCAAAAAGAAGCAGGGAAGACGCAGGGGGCAGACCAGAACAATTTAACATTTGGGCTGGTTTGAAGGATTTTTCAAAAAAAATGTGTCACTTTGCCCATAACTCCATCCAATACGAGTATAAACATGCAAAGGATGGTGGAGGATTACTTTCAAGAGGTAGTTGATATGGAAATGTCAGACAGTCCCTTTCCTTACTGGGAAGAAAAGCAGGCCATTTGGAAACCCATGTACAAACTTGCTTTGCAATACTTAAGCTGCCCACCCTCCAGGGTGTACTCTGAAAGAGTGTTCAGCACAGCAGGGCACTTAGTAATCGCAGTAGAAGGTTACTTCCCAAAAATGTGGAGAAAATGATGTTTATAAAAATGAACTACATCTTCCACGAGGAAGGCCTTCACCATCCAAGACATCCAAGCACTGACTGTTCTCTAATGGCGGATTCAAGCGGCGATGAATTGATAGTCCGTGATGATGACGTACACACTGATGAGGGTGAGGATGAAGCTGAAGATGATGACGATAACATCTTTTTAAAACTTTCTATGTAAGTGTAGGGTGAAATCTACCCCCTAAGAAGAAAGGGACTTGTGGCATTTCCATATTACGTACCGTCTTGAAATTTCTCCTTAAGGGTAGGGTGTCATAGACAGAGTGACCCCAAACTGCCTTTGTCCATTTCTCTTAATATTGTACAGTCTATAACGGCTGAATTTTTTTGTATTTTCGACAAGTGGAGAGGGGCCTAGAGAGCCAGAAACCAAACTGGCTTTGTCCATTTCAATTAATATTGTACATTCTATAACGGCTGAATTTTTTTGTATTTTCAACAAGTGGAGGGGGGCCTAGAGAGCCAGAAGCCAAACTGGCTGTGTCCATTTCAATTAATATTGTACAGTCTATAACGGCTGAATTTTTTGTTTTTTTCAACAAGTGGAGGGGGGCCTATAGAGACAGAAAGCAAATTGCCTTTTTCCATTTTTTTTACATATTTAACTATAATTTATTAGCTTTACAATTTGATTACTTATCTATGAAACAGGTGGAGCACTAAATTGTGTTATTTTAGGCCCAAAAACATTGATTTTCCAACAAAATAGCAAAACAAAACCAAACAAAACCAAAACCAAAACACGCAATGGCGGTTTTGCAAAACCAAAACCAAAACCAAAACACGACGGTAATCCAGATCTAAAACCGAATACAAAACCAAAACACGGGGGTCAGTGACCATCTCTAACTAAAATATACAGCGTCTTGTTAGAAACGAGTGTTAGTAAGGATGTTGACCCAATTTTCCAAGAAAGCAACAATTTTAGAAAAAGAAGTAAGACTGAGAAGAGTAAGGAGGGGGGGTGGCGGCATGGCGGACCGCCTAAGAGTAAGAGAGAGGAAAGAGTGTAGTAGAATATGGGAGAAGATGAAGAAAGAGAAGAGATGGGAGGGATGGGATAGGGGAGGGAGGAAAGGAACCAGATGGAATGATGTTGTAGAATCACATGAAAAAAGGGACTTGGATTTGGAAGTATGACATCCATGGTGCCCAAACCTTAGTGAATGATTTAGAGGTATTACAGATTATGCATGTCATGTATTCCATTTCATAAACGTACCAAATCCTGCCAATTATCGTCTGTAGGGTTGGAGCATTGGGCTGCTTCCAGTCCTTAGCAATTTGACAAAGGGCAGCAGAGATAAGGTGGCGAAACATTTTCATTTGATGTTTGGTGGCCGATGGAATCCCGAGAGGGAGAAGGAAAAACTTGGGAGAAAATGGGATGTCAAGCTGTAGTAGCTGTGAGGCAAAGTCCCTAAGTTCCATCCAAAAGGGGACAAGTCTGGGACACTGCCACCAGATATGGAGGAAGGACCCCTCTGCGCCATAACCCCTCCAACATGTGCTAGATGAATCTGGGAAGATTTTTTGTAGTCTGGTTGGAACCAAATACCAACGATAAAGAAGTTTATAAGCATTTTCTTTTAATTTAACACAATTTGAGCTGGAGGCTGTGTTAGTTCTAATTTCCTCCCAGTCTTCATTATCTAGCATTTCCTCAAGTCTCTCTCCCAAGCCCTCTCATGAGAATCTCGGTTGTTCGAATCAGGGACTTTAAATTCCCAGTATAGTAAGGAAATGAGACCTTTGGCAGAAGAACGGCATAGCGACAGCGCTTCGAAAAAGGTCAACGGCCTGCAACTTAGAGTTAATTTTTTGGTAGAATTAAAATTTCTTAATTGCAGGTATTGGAAGAAATACGTGTTTGGAATATTAAGTTTTGCTTTTAAGTCATCAAATGAAGCAAACAAAATGTCTTTGGTGATATCGTTGAGGTAGCGTATGTCTTTTTGTTTCCAATGTTCAAAGGATGAAGTTATACACCCTGGTGGAAATTTGGGGTTATCAAAGAGTGGAATGACTGGGTTGGGTGTAGGAGCAAGGTTAAGTTTCACATTTGCTCGATCCCAGATAGATAACGAGTGGGCTACAATTGGGTGATGAGAAACGGATCGTGGACGACTGGTGCGAGGGAGCCACAGGAGAGAGGATGTGGAAGAGATACCCAAGCTTTCTGCTTCGATTGAGACCCAGACCCTGGAGAAACTAGGAGAGTTCCATAACACGCATTGAGCAAGTTGCGCTGCTAAGTAATAATGCCTAAAATTGGGTACCCCTAAGCCACCACCCCGCACCGACCTCTGCAAGACGAGAAGGCGGACTCTTGTGTGTTTTTTTCCCCATATAAATTGCGATGTGTAGTGCTGTAAAAATTTGAAAACGTATGGGGGAATGAGTATTGGTAAGGCTTGATAAAGATATAGTAATCTAGGCAAGATATTCATTTTAACTGAATTGATGCGTCCTATCCATGAGATTAAGTGTTGGTTCCAAGCTTCAAGATCAGATTTAATCTGGGAGAGTAATTTTGGGTAATTAGCTTGAAAAAGTTGATTTTATTGCTTAGTGATGTGAATGCCTAAATAATTAATCTTTTTTTGATGCCATTTGAAGGGGAATTGCTGAGAGAGGGAAGATCTAGTTTTATCTGTTAGAAAGAAATCAAGAATTTCAGTTTTTTGGGGATTTATTTTGTATTCTGGGATGGCACTGTAAGTGTTGATATCTGCAAGGAGGGGGGGTAGAGAGACTGCTGGATCCGAGAGAGTCAGGAGAACATCGTCTGCATACAATGATATTTTGTGTTCAGATTTCCCAGTTTTAATTCCTTGAATAGCCTTATTAGATCGAATCTTTGTAGCTAAGGGTTCAATTAGAAGGGCAAAGATTAAAGGTGAGAGGGGGCAACCTTGCCTTGTTCCATTGGAGATTGAGAAGGGGGAGGATGAAACCCCATTGGCCACCAGTGTTGCCCTGGGTGATTGGTATAGAGCTAGTAGCCCATCTAAAAATTTACCAGAGAAGCCCATTGACCTCAAGATCCTAGACATAAAAGGCCAAGAAATTCGGTCAAATGCTTTTTCAGCGTCTAGGGCCATAATCAGAGATGGACATTTAGCGGTATTAATAGAGTGTACGAGGTCAATAACGCGTCTTGTGTTGTCTATAGCTTGGTGGCCTGGTATAAACCCGACCTGATCCGGGTGGATCGAGGAAGGAAGAAGGACATTCAGCTGATTAGCTAAAATTTTGGACGACATTTGAGCGTGAGTTAGCCTTGCTTCGCACTGAGGTGGAATTGATGAAAGAGAAACAAGAAGACCAAGAGAACAGATCACGGCGAAATAATCTGAGCATTCGCCATGTACCAGAATCTGTAACTAACTCTTCTCTGCCTGACTTCCTCTCCAGCCTTTTCAAACACCTACTTCCAGGCCTAACAGATAGTGAAATTCTGATGGATCGGGCACACCGAGCTCTGAGAGCCAAGCCAGCAGCTGATCAAAGACCGCGAGACAATATAGTCCGTCTTCATTATTATCAAACGAAAGAAAAGTTACTTAATGCAACTAGACTCACAGATTCGATTGACTTTCAAGAAATGCACCTTCAGATATTCCAAGATTTGGCCCTGTCTACTATCCAGAAACGTAGAGATCTGCAACCAGTTACAAGAATACTACGTCAACACAATTTCCGATACCGATGGGGATTTCCATTCCAATTGCAAGTATTTGCTGGGAACTCTGTCCTATATGCCAAATCGCTTGACCAAGGACAAGACATCCTCTCCAAGCTTGAAATTTTTCCGGATTCAACCTCATCAACAGCACGTAATAATACCTCAAGACCTGCAAGAGATTTAGCACCGCCTCCTGACTGGACAACGGTGATCCGTCAATCAACAAGACCCTCCATTGATTCAGACTGATTGGTAACCCACAAATGTTCATTACATTTTTCACATTTTTTCTTGGACTTATGTCTAATACCTAGCTCTTGTTTGCCTTGTGATCACTACAGGCACCTAATAACCAAACTGCCTTTTGTCATGTACTCCTAGTATTTTTGTGCTTTTAAATTGTAGCCCCTTATGGGAGTTAAAATGTAAACAAGTCTTGGGACTTGTGACAGTCCTATTGTAGACTTGGTCAGATGTTACCTGTTATTTTTGATGCTGTTGTTACAATTTCTACATTACATAAATGTTCACATTGTTTAATCTAATTTCCCCTCTCGCTTTCCCTCCTTCCCTTTCAGCTCTACCTCCCCATCCCCCTCCTTCACAACCTCCCCTTTTTTTCCTTACTTCTCTCCTCCCACTCCATACTTTTCTCCTTTGACTCCTTACCACCCCCAACCTTTACCACCCCTTCCTCCTTTCTACTACTTTCGTCCCCTGTATCCCTTCCTCTGGTCACTGGTCTACCCCAACTATGCTCAGAATACTCCAACCTATCATACTAAATAGTTTTACCTGGCCCCTCTCACGGCCTATCTGTATCCCACTAAACTAACCACCCCCCACAAGCACCCTTACTTGTATTACAATGTTTTTTCTTCATTGTCTGATTTTATTGATAGCCCTATCCGGGGCTCTCCTCTCTGAGGGTATTGGCCTAATTAGGCCTCTTTCTCTTTCTTCTTTTTACCTTTCTCTTACCTGTGGCATCCCACCCCTTCCCCCTTCCTTCCCCCAAGGCTCCAGATGGACTAAAGATCTTTTTTCTTTTTTATTCACTCATGTAATGTTTTTACTAAAATTATGTAGGAATTGCGCTTCCTCCTGCACCCATGGCGCTTAAGATACTCTCGATTAATGTCAACGGTCTGAACTCACCTACTAAGCGGGCGATGGTCTTGGGGGCCTGCAGGAGAGAGAGAGCTGATGTGATTTTCCTTCAAGAGACCCACCTCACCGGACAACACACTCGTCTACAAAGTAAGCTTTATACCCAAACGTTTTTTGCCTCTGCGGTCTGCAAGAAGCGTGGGGTGGCAAATTTAATACACAACAGGGTTCCCTTTCTCCTTACTAACTCATATTCAGACCCAGACAGTCGGTATTTGATTCTGATTGGCACACTCCGCTCTGAGCAGATTACACTAATTTCTCTGTACACACCTAATCAGGGTCAGAGTTCTTTTTTTTCTGAAGTATTTAGTCGTGTTGGGCGCCTTGCACGGAGCCATATAATTCTTGCTGGGGGCTACAATACCATTTTACATCCAACACTAGACAGATCCTCTGGCCCCTCCAACCAAAAACCTTCTCCTACCTCCTTAAGAGACTCCTAATCCTTGCTGTCAGATCTACACAACTTAGCTTTACATGACACTTGGCTACTTAAAAATGTGGATGCAAAAGACTTCACACATTATTCAGCCCCTCATGGCAACTATTCTCGCATAGACATGATTTTTGTTTCCCATTCTCTCACTCATGCGATATTAAATGCAGGAATTACCCCTCTCAGTTGGACAGATCACGCAGGAGTAGATATCACTCTTGAATTAATAAAATTAGTTCCACAACCTCGTCGAAGGTGCCTGGATGACTCATTGTTGTTGTCCCACTCTGTCTACCAAGAGATTAAGGAAGCAATTAAAGAATACTTTGAACTGAATACCTCAGAAGAGATCACCCCAGGAATTGTTTGGGAAGCTCATAAGGCTACCATCCGAGGCAAAATGATAAGTAAGACTTCTGCAGCTAAAAAATCGGCCTCTCATGAAATAATATCCCTTGAAAAAAAATTAGCCTTACTGCTTACTCAGCATAAACTACACCCATCTACGTCTCTTCTAACACAAATTTCTGTAGTCAGAGGCCAACTGAATACAATCCTCTCCCGCAGAGCTGCAAACACACTTAAAAAATTAAATCAGCAATACTATGATAAGACTGATAAAGCAGATTCTATACTTGCTAACAAACTTTGACAGAGGAAAGCTAAAGGACTGATCACAAAACTTATAAAAACATCTACTCTCAGCCAGTGTATGACCCTGCGCAAATCGCTCAAGAATTTCACGATTATTATAAAGCACTATACAATCTCCCCGAGGCCCCATCCTCTGCCGACTATCTTGACGAGAAGATCACATCCTTTATATCATCTCTTTCATTACCGCATCTCACAGATGATGACCTCGCCTTCTTGAACGCTGATATCACTCAGACAGAAACAGTTTCGGTGATTAAGGCAATTAAATCATCTTCTACACCGGGCCCTGATGGACTCACCCCACAATATTACAAAAAATTCGCTAAAGATCTTGCCCCTCACATGAGAGATTTTTTTAACAAAGTTTTAACAGGTTCCCCGTTTAACGAGGCGACGACCTTGGCCACCATCGTTTTTATACCAAAACCAGAGAAAGACCCCACCTAGTGTTCCAGCTATAGACCAATATCACTACTGAATGTAGATCTAAATTCAATTTTTAGTAGAATTTTGCAACAAGAAAATGGAGTTGAAAGTATGAAAAGAAAATGCAAAGAAAAACAGTAGGTTTGTAAAATATATTTTTTTTTTAGTTTTTATGACTACTTTACATAGAAAATTGATTGAGTAAACAAAGTTAACAAATCATTGCAAAGTTATAAAAAAAATTGTTTTTCTATATTTAATAATTTTTACATGACTATTAAAATATTTTTTTTGCAAAGTTATAAAATTCATATAATTTTCCAAGGGACATCGAAGACTTAATTAGCTGTGCCTGCCCACAATGTACATTTACTTGTCAGGAATTAAATTTCTTCAAATATTGTTGAAAAATAATTTAAAAAATTGATAACATATCGACTGTCATCTTTTCAATACACTGGTACACATGCATTATTCTAGATAGATGAATGTTTATAAATTAAATATATATATAAAAAATATTTGTCCTTATTCCTGCTTATTTCTATTCTATTACACTTAAACAAAAATGGATAAATGTACCTGTATGTTTACCATGTAATATATAATTAACAGTCGCTGCTTTTTACCCCATCTATGGCTCTCCAAATTCACCTGCTTCCTTAAGAAGTGCACTCATGCTGCTGAACGCCTCTGGAAGAAATCTTGCTTCCTGGACGATTTCCTTTACTTAAAATGTAAACTCTTTTCCTACAGTTTCGCTGTCTCCCTTTCCAAACAATCCTTGTTTACGTCACTCATTTCATCTCAATCCTCCAATTCCCGCCACCTCTTTGCCACAATCAACTCTCTCCCCCCTCCTCTCCGATCACTCTCTCAGCCACCAACTTTGCCTCATTTTTCTGCTCCAAAATTGAGGATCCAGATTCAACATCTCCTCCTCGCCTCACAGACTGGCCACCCTTATCATTCCAGCTTCCTCTAGCAACCAACTTTGGTGCTTCTTTCACCCTACTTCAGGTGAAGAAGACCATTCTCTCATTCTTTCCTCTCCCCTGTCCACTTGCCACCTGATTCTCATCCCTTTACACCTGCATCGCTTCCTCTACCTCACTGCCTGTTCCTACCATGCACACCTCTTCAATCAGCCTCTCCTCCACACTGATCACCTTATCCCACGCCAGAATTCAAGATTTATCCTGGGCTGCCCCCCTCCACTGGAATGACCTTCCTCACTCCATCCGACTGTCTCCTAATCTGTGCATTTTCAAACGGGCACTTAAAGCCTACCAGCCATCCACCTAACCTTCTCCATGCTCGCTCTCCTCACCTCCCTCTTCCCTGTATGCGCTTATCTTATGCTTGATCCCCTCCCTTGACTACTCTTATGCCTGCTGTCTGTTTGCCCTCCCTTTAGTATGTAAGCTCTTACGAGCAGGGCCCTCTTCCCTTCTGTCCCTATACCATTTCTTCTCCTCCAACTTATCACAATTTGCATCCTGCAGCTTCTGTCTGCCAGGAACTATGTTGGACCTTTGTATATATATATATATATATATATATATATATATATATATGTATCCTGCCTGTAGAACCACTGTTCCACCAAAGGGGCCACTGTGGTACTTAGACTGCCCTCTTACATTCCAGAGCTGGCTCGTTACTCCAGGATGCCTAACACCTATCCCTAACCTATAAAATCCTGCTTGTCCTAGAAGCCTTTGCCAGAGCATATGTTGCCTTTACATGTGTTGCTGTTCCTGTGTCCTATCCTGATTGATCTCCTGGTATTGACCTCTACTTGTCCCTCCATTTTTCCACCTCTTCCTGTGACCTCTGACTCAGCTTGAATGTGACTCTGTACCTGCCAGTGGCGGATCCAAGGGGGATCGATCGGGGCATTCACCCCCCCCTAGCAGCAAAAAGCTAGGTCCCAGCCGCCGATCAAAACGGGAGGGGCGGGACTAAGCGCGAGCAGGGGGCGGGGCTAAATGTGGCCCAGCCAATCAGAGTGGTCCCAGCCGGCGACCACACCGGTAGGGGGCGGGCCAATCGGGGGCAGAAGGCGGGGTTTAACGTGGGCCAGCCAATCAGAGCAAAGGAGGGGCCTGATTATGCAAAATCGCCCCCCCTAAACATAAAGTCTAGATCCGCCCCTGGTACCTGCTAGCATCTCTCCAGTGTTTCAGCATTATCCTGCTGCAGAGTATTACCACCAATACCTGCTTTCAGCTTTCCAGTGTTTCTGCATCATCCTGCTGCAGTGTATTACCACCAATACCTGCTTTTAACTCTCCAGTGTTACAGACGACTAACCTGTTGCAGATTATTACTAGCAGTCTCCACTACTTCGTGGTAAAGTCCTGCAGACCATCACATTCTGCATCTGTTGTTTACTGAGTTCTCTTGCTATTTCTGCCATACCCTACCCTACTGCATCCTGAAACCTGTGTAACCGGTGTCTAATAAAAACCACTTCGTTCACTACGCTCTCTCTGTGGTCTTATATTGGAAATCTGGAAATCTAGACACAACTTCTGCTTGGAGCTATTGGAGTCTTGGCTTTACTCTTCATTGTTCTGTACTATTTTACCCTGTATGGTCTACTGTTTGCATTCTGTACTGCGCTGTGGAAATTTTGTGACTCCTTTTAAATAAAGAATAACAACAAGAATAATAGTAATAATAATATTAATAATATAATAATAATAATAATAGTTAATGAAAATAAAAATAATTGTTATTAAAAAACTTTTAGTTATAAATTAAATCAAGAAATGAACAAATTTAAGAAGCATTTTTATCAATATTATCTTAATTTTACAAAATGTATTTTATAAGCAAAGAAATATTGTTTATGCCTATACTTTCTAAGCATTATAGAGGCCTTTGATCCGGGAATTTATATTTGCACATTTGTCACCTTTTTCTGTTATGAGTTCTGTCATTCCCTTATGGGGGCATAAGTTTTAATTAAAATGTTATATTTTTATCAGTTTCTCCATTTCCTATTCATTCCTTACTACTTATGTATGGTTAATGATCTCACCTTATTTCAAAAATACTTTATTATGTTATATTTTATATTATTTTCACACACCATACTTTTGGAGTAACATGTCACAGTGAGAACTCCACTTCACCTACACAGGATAATATCTAAGGATCTACAAGAATTCCACAGATAAAGTTTGTGAAACCCTGGCATCCTATTCACATCATATGAGTGTGATACTATATGATTTATTTCTGATTTTTCACTTCTATACAGAACTTGGGTATAACTTGAATTCAATATGGGGTGGGGTAGGTGATAGCGAACATGTAAATTCCGACAGCAGTTTGACCAATGTGTTTATCGCAACTGCTATGATCGCCAACTTTGAGTAAATTAGATATGTGGAAATACTTACATACAACAATTCCGAGACAAAATCCCTCCAGACTCAATATTGCAGTCCTATTTTTCCCTATATTCACTACTATCCTTCATTTTAATAGTTGTATTCCTGAATACACTTTTCCGCTAAAAATTTGTCTAACCCTTTCTTAAACATATCTATTGAATCTGCCATCACAACCTTCCCTGGCAGTGAATTCCCAATCTAGACTGCCCTTACTGTAAAGAACCCCTTCCTTTGCTGGTTGTGAAACTTCCTCTCCTCTAACCTTAGGGGGTGACCACGTGTCCTGTGTATAGTCCTTGGGGTAAAAAGTTCCCATGAAAGTTCTCTGTATTGACCCTTAATGTATTTGTATATAGTTATCATATCTCCTCTTGGACGCCTCGTTTCTAAAGTAAACATGCCTAAACTGGCTAACCTTTCCTCATATCTTAACTCCCTACCCTTTATCAATTTTGTCACCCTTCTCTGAACCCTTTCTAGATCCAAAATATATTTTTTATAGAGTGGTGCCCACCTCTGTATTCCATATTCAAGATGAGGTCTTATCAACAATTTATACAGTGACAAAATTACACTGTCTTCCCTTGCATCTATGCATCTTTTTATGCCTGCAAATACTTTATTTGCCCTTGCAGCTGCTGCTTGACATTGAGCACTATTGATAAGTCTGCTGTCTACAAGCACCCCCAAATACTTTTCCATTATAGATTCCCCTAAATTAATCCCATTTAATTTGTAGATTGTGTGCTTGTTTTTGATCCCTAAATGCATAACCTTACATTTATCTATATTAAACCTCATATTCCATTTGGCCGCCCAATCCTCAAGTTTATTTAAGTCCCGCTGTAGAGAAGTTACATCTTGCTCTGATTTTATTACCTTACAGAGTTTAGTGTCATCTGCAAAAATGGAAACTTTACTCTCTAAACCATCACCAAGGTCATTAATAAATATATTAAAAAGGCGTGGCCCCAGCACGGAACCTTGAGGTTCTCCACTTAAAACTTTTGACAAATTAGAAAATGTTTTATTTATCACAACTCTATGTTCCCTATTATCTAACCAGTTTTCGATCAAAGTACAAATGTTGTTTCCTAAACCCCTTATTTTGTAAACCAACCTCTTGCGTGGCACTGTATCAAAGGCCTTTACAAAATCTAAGTAGACCACATCTACTTATTGATTTTCTTTTGAAAATGTATTTAATTTATGAAAAATTAAAATAAAGATTTTGTTAACTTTGAAATGAAGTTTGGTTTATCTATTGGAGTGTTCTTATACTGAGTAAAATCTTGCTCAAATGGATATTGTAAAATCTCATCTACCTTAGTAAACTGACATAAACCATAACATTTTTAAGAAGGGTGTCCAGTTGTGTGCCTACCATTATAAATAATTTTATAGTTTTTATTGGTAAATGAAATTGTGTTGACACTGATAATAATAAAATGTACTATAAACAAGATCTAGTAATTGAATGCCAGGATCACATATTCTATTAGTCAATATTAGAGTAAAAGCTATTGATGCATCTATGGTTTTAATGCAAAATCAGATACACATTATTAACAACATTTCTGATGAAAAAAATTAAAAACATAGAACAATAAAATAAAAAAATATTATTATTGGTCATTGGCTGAATGCATCACAAAATTAAAAAGTATATTGTCTTTAATGGTGTGTTTTAATATGAAATCAATACTAGAAGACTGGTTTGACAACATTTCAAGCTATATTATATAAACTGAAATCCAGGTTGCTCAGAATATCACATCTTATAAATATTATATAAAAGTTGAATTGAACCAACAAATATTAGATTTTAAAATTGGTCCATTCATAATGCTTTTGAACAGTTTATGTTTCTATGGAATATAAAAACTTTTTTAGATATCAAATACATTTTACATTATTTTTCTTGTAAAGTATATATACAAACTTGGAATGGATAGTGAGATAAATTTATATTGTTTCTTCTTTGATCTTGTATCATTTGGCTATTTTCAATCTTCAAATAAAGACATTTTATGGAACTGGGGTTGTATTTATTGTTTTTACACAATAATTATTTTTTAAATAAGTCATAAAATTAGTAAATAAAATTTCATAGACTTCTAAAGATATAGATGAAAAATATTTTCAAGACCAAAAATGTATATAGTAACATATTTTTAATTTTAACTATACTACAACAAAGCATAATAGTAGTGAACACAGTTTTTTAAAATTAATTGCTAATAAAAAATATATAAGTGTCAAGTCAGTTTGTATACCTTGCTAGGTAAACAAAAAGTTTATATAAATGAAATGTTATCTGATACATATATATCATGACACTATATATCATGCCTAAATGTTAAGTACATTTTTTTTAACCATGCATAAAATAAACAAAAAAATATTTCATTGCCACAACTATAGCTATATACAATATATATGTAAATTAATTTTTTTTTAAAAAAAATAAATAAGTAGCAGGCTGTTATTTTATTTATTATTTAATTATATATTTAAAAAAATTTAATGTAATTGATTTAAAGACTAAACATTTGCTTTCATATATATTACCTTGAAAATTAAATCATATTAAGACAGACTCTGTAATCTATATCCAAAGGACTGGAGATAATTTTTAAGTACAAATGAAATTAGCCTACTTTTCCTTACCTACCCTCATGCACTTAGGCTGGGTACACACTGCAGAAAATTTCTAACAAAGCGTTTTTATTAGCAATTTTACCAACAACTGAAGTCCCGATCAGCATGCTGATTAATGCATTCATACTATAAATATTTTAAATGATTTTTTACACAATTTAGCATCCGAGCTGTAATTTTTGTCTGTCATAACCATCATTTCAAAACATTGCGACTCTGCACAGTGAACAGATATATGGCCTCCCAGCAGCAATATGCTAAATAAATTTAAATAAAAGGCTGAACCTCAGCGCATACATCACCCACAAACAAAGATCCAGGAAAAGGAAATACATCATCACCATTCATACAGCTTTGTGTATAGTGTACATTCATCAACTCTGTTTGCAACTGCACAATTACTATGATTTATTTTAATATAATGGTCACAATAAATCAACAGAAAGCTTGTGGTTTGTTGTTTCTCGCTATGGCTAGAACACTGCAAACACAGACCCGAAGAAGAAGAAAGAAAAAGTAGTGACCTCCAGCCAAATTGTGCAGACAGGTGTTGCTCGCATTAAGAACAGTCCCAAACAGTTTGTTCTGTTCTGTATCTATATTGGTCTGTCCCTGATGTTTTTCCTGGAGAGAGGTGGCTACTTTGCTGGTCTTCTTGACACCAGGACATCCTCCAAAAGTCTTCGCCTCACTGTGAGTGCAGATGCACTCACACCTGTTGTTCACCTGACTATCATGTATGGTATATTTGGAAAGTTGCGGTTTTGCTGTACTATGTTAAAGTACACCTTCAGTACTAATAAAATGATGTTAAACCTGCACCTGGTAATGGTCTAAATGTCTGAAGGACCCCATATGCTCACGGACATTAGTAAAAATAATTGATTTAAAAAAATCAAATATTGTTTTACTTTAATATAAACAGTAATTTATTATAAAACTATTAGCTAAAACAGACAGCAAAGTATCAACCAGCTGTTTCAACATATAGATGGCTGGATTCAATGCAACTATGAAAAGTCATAGACAATTTGCAAGTAGATTTAATGCAATTAGAAGCTTGAAATAAACAATTAGCAAGGAGTTACAAGGATTAAATAGGATCTTTATTGTCAAAATTCGGTGGGCTGTTCTTACACAATTTTAGTGTCAGTCCATTTGCGTTCACTCTGGTATTGTAATTTCACTATGAGTAAGGCTCTCCAAATTGGTTTTCCTCCTGTTTAAAACTGATTGTATGGAAGAGATGTTTACTGTTAAATGGAAAAGTAAATTAACTTG
The DNA here is from genome assembly GCF_038048845.1 of Mixophyes fleayi. Taxonomy (NCBI): domain Eukaryota; kingdom Metazoa; phylum Chordata; class Amphibia; order Anura; family Limnodynastidae; genus Mixophyes; species Mixophyes fleayi. The sequence continues at coordinate 41,476,910 of NC_134412.1, forward strand.
TAGTTATAGCAGTCCACAATGTATGAAGTATCTAGCCCACTCATAAATATGAGTTGTTGTTGCTGAAATGAGAGACTGAAATTCCTTGACACATTTCAGTGCATCTTGGCACTTTCTTCAGAAGGATATCGTGTTGCCTAATTACGCACAGGTTGAGAAACAAATCGGTCTCAGAGTAGAGCATAAAATATTTCCAAGCAAGGTTTGTACGATATATAAAAGAACAAATATTTTCTAAAAACATATTTAAATGTCCCATATAATTAGGAATAACTAATAAAGGATCTGACTTGTTAAAATATACTGCAGACAGTAATATAATTTGAACAATTTGAGCTGATCTAGTTTGTCATGTAAAAATAGCTAAACTTTCAAAGTTTTTTAAATCAGACGTTAAGCAGCATTGCAAAACAATGTTACAAAAGAAGACTTCTTATAACAACCTTATAAGTATGACACTTGGTAGAAGAAACATTAATTATTGAACATTAAATAGAATTGACAAAGATAGTCAACATAGTCCACATCACAATCAATGTGCTGATAGTTCTATAGATGGTTAAGATTGACATTCAGTTTTTTGTTAAACTAATAATAATTGGCATACTAACTGCAGTCAAGAGTCAACAATTGCTAACATTATAGTAAATAGAAACAGATGATTTTAGTATGTAAGAAATTACTCAAATAGTAAGATTTAATAAAAATTGTAGACATCAAATGTCCTGTGGCAAAATCCTGTTAACAGTGGGGCATATGTGTAACAGATATAATATCTATGTGTTAAAATAATTTGAGATGAAATTATAATGTGGTGCCATGAAGGTTAAAAGAAAATCTATTGTAACTATAATATTGAACTAGCACTGACCACACATGCAATATATATATCCTTCATTGATAAATTATATTCCATCCATTTAATAAATTACACATAGATAGACAGATATATATATATATATATATATATATATATATATATATATATATATATATATACATACATACACACAGAGAAGAGCGTCACACTTTTATTTATGCTGGCATATTTTAAAAGGTGTGAAGAGAGTGTACGCATTTCGGTGAACTTTTCTATATATTTCGCAGTTGGGAACTAACTATTATCATATTTGAAATTAAAGTGAAAGTTGAAAATAAAATAGTGCTTTGTACATTGCAGGCTTATAGTGAGAACATTGATGTATGTTTTGAATAAAAAATGTGGCTTTTATGTTTTCAATGGAAGTGTAAATTTATTGTGAAGGTATAAGCAAGTGTGTTCCCTGCTCTATTTTTCTTCTCAACAAATCAAATATGCCATCAGGACTATTAAATACAGCTTGATAACAGATACAGTTCACTTACTTTTTGTGCGCTGGTTTTCAGGTTGAGATGTAGGGGGAGTTGGAGTGGAGGGGTTGAGGGTCACAGTTGCCGGCAGCAGCAAGTGGCATGTTCCCGTCAGGTGACCATGTTAAACAAGTGGCAGAATACGATGGACAAACTTTTATATACTTAGATGTTGCATCATCATTGGGGCCCAAGCACACCTTAGCTATTATATTGACCGGGCAAACCAGCCACTGGATTGCCAGATATTGTGTGCCTGAAACAGTATTTCGCATATTTTCATGCTCCTGAAATCCTACCATGTATCTAACTTTTATCTAGTCCCTGACCAGGAGTATAGCTGATCCCAAATGTTTACTTATACTGAAATTTGGATGGTAACCCACATCATGCAGATCATCAAATCTTAGCTATCACTGTGTACCAAATCCCTGGCTCTGACCCACTATATAGCTACTGATTACCTCTGGAAATTTATCCTCACTACAGCTTCTCACCAGTTCCACTTACTTCTGTATTTGGCATAGTGATCCAGATTTTCTACCCAGATTTACACTCATTATCATTTGTGGGTCATAGCTGCAGATATTCCTCAGCATTCTGCAAACTATCCTATATACAATCATGGCCAAAAGTTTTGAGAATGACACAAATATTATTTTTCACAAAGTCTGCTGCCTCAGTTTTTATGAAGGCAATTTGCTTATATACCAGAATGTCATGAAGAGTGATCAGATAAATTGCAATTAATTTCAAAATCCCTCTTTGCCATGACAATGAACTTTATCCCCAAAGCAACATTTTCACTGCAATTCAGTCCTGCCACAAAAGGACCAGCTGACATCAGGTCATTGATTCTCTTGTTAACACAGGTGAGAGTGTTGACAAGGACAAGGCTGGAGATCACTCTGTCATGCTGATTGAGTTAGAATAACAGACTGGAAGCTTTGAAAAGAGAGTGGTGCTTGAATTCATTGTTCTTCCTCTGTTAACCATGATTACCAGCAAGGAAACATGTAGAGTCATCATTGCTTTGAACAAAAAAGGGCTTCACAGGCAAGGATATTGCTGCTAGTAAGATTGCACCTAAATCAACCATTTATCGGATCATCAAGAACTTCAAGAGAGTGGTTCAATAGTTGTAAAGAAGGCTTCAAGGCACCAAGAACCTCCAGCAAGCACCAGGACCATCTCCTAAAGTTGATTTAGCTGCGGGATCCAGGTTACCACCAGGCAGAGCTTGCTCAAGAATGGCAGCAGGCAGTTGTAACTGCATCTGCACGCAAAGTGAGGCAAATACTTTTGCAGGATGGACTGGTGTCAAGAAGGCCAGCAAAGAAGCTACTTCTGTCCAGGGAAAACATCAGGGACAGACTGATATTCTGCAAAAGGTACAGGGATTGGGCTGCTGAGGACTGGGTTAAAGTCATTTTCTCTGATCAATCCCCTTTCAGGTTGTTTGGGGCATCTGGAAATATGCTTGTCCGGAGAAGGAAAGGTGAGCGCTACCATCAGTCCTGTGTCATGCCAACAGTAAAGTGTCCTGTGTGAGGTTGCTTCTCAGTGAAGGGAGTGGGCTCACTCACTATTTTGCCTAAGAACACAGCCATAAAAAAAGAATGATACCAAATATCCTCCAAGAGCAACTTCTACCCACCATCCAACAACGGTTTGGTGATGAACAATGCTTTTTCCAGCATGATGGCACACCTTGTCATAAGGCAAAAGTGATAACTAAGTGGCTCGGGGATCAAAACATCAAAATTTTGGGTCCATGGCCAGGAGACTCCCCAGACCTTAATCCCATTGAGAACTTGTGGTAAATCCTCAAGAGGCGGGTAGCCAAACAAAAACCCCACAAATTCAGACAAACATCGGTCAGTATGTGACCCAAAAGTTGATTGACAGCATGCCAGGGTGAATTGCAGAGGTCTTCAAAAACAAGGGTCAACACTGTAAATGTTGACTCTTTGCATAAACTAAATGTAATTTTACTTCAGTATACCATAGCAACATCTTACAAAAAGGTCTAAAAACATTGAAGCAGAAAACTTTGTGAAAGCCAATAATTATGTCATTATCAAAACTTTTGGCAATAACTTTAGATACTCCTATGTCTGGAATTGATATTTCTAGCATTCCAGGCAGGCATTAACCAGCCCCTGTGGTCCATTACCAATTTTTACAAGTTATTGCAATCAGCATTACATAAATGTAAACATTATTTGTATAATTAAACATTGTAAATTTATCTTGGTTGGTATTTGTGGAGAGCAGCAAAAAGCATCAAAGTTTGATTATTTTTATAGCAATTCAGGGAAGTTTAGAAGGCAAAGATAGAGACAGAAAATAAGTTTGTGAAAGCCTAGAAATAAATCCCTACAGACCCCTTATTTACACACAACATATATATTTTAGATACATGCTAACTTATCCATGAAAAACAAACCTGAAGAAAACAGAGGAGAGAATTTATTGTGGACATCATGCCTGTCATAAAGACTATATAAACATCTTCAACTCATCTGCCCTAATTTATAATTAGTACACTTTACAGTGACAAAATTTTCCTAACAATGTATTTAAAAATGAAGTCCAAAAAAGTAGATAAATTAGCTAAAACAAATGATGCGAACAGCTTAACATTTAGAGGAAAAGCCAGCTAGTAAAGTACTGTATTAAAGATCTGACTCAACCACATCCTTATTGTCAATGATACTTAATTGATGTAGCAGAAGTGTACCATTTGAGCAGATAGATTAGATTTTTTTTATTGTAGTCCACATGCAATGGACTGCAATGGTAACTTTCTACTTAAATTATGATGGAACTAAGAAAACGTCTCTCCATCTGTTAATGCTTACCTAAATTATGTCCATTTTAAATAGATTGTAACACTAGACATTTTTCCAGAAGCAGTAAGGACAATGGAGAACTGCCAATGTGTCACAAGATACCACCATGCTTAATCAAATCCCCGGGCAACACTCTCATATTGCATTCTGCCAAGATTTGTTTTTCACCTGGGCTGTAGAGAAATGATCCCAGTGCTCCACCCACGCAGTTAACAACAGCTGGGTTTTTCCATACACTGTTCTCTCTTCATCTGTTTCTATAAATAATTTAATACTAGGCTCTTTTAAAGAAGGTCAGTTGTCTTATGAATAGAACAGGATAAATATTTCTTCATAGCTAATTAATGTTGAATCTATTTACATGCTAATGTCTTAAAGTTTGTTGCAAAATTTAAAACTATTTCAATGTTTTATTAATATTTGTATGTTATTAAAAATTCCTGCCCATATTTATCTATGTGGTTTTAGCGCCACAAGGGAAGAAATTTTATGTAGATGTTATAACAAGCATTGCACCTCATTTACAACACACTCTAATTACTTTTGTTTTGCCCCGCACACTTAAAGGTGCACGCATACTTTCTGGTCTTCTGAGATGCCTCCATAAATTAGAAGTGCACCTATGTCTACCAGAGAGTAGGAAATCTGAAGATGCATGTTGCGCAAAAGTTTAAGCATTACATCAAAGTTCGGCATACTACCACTTTAGAGATACTCCTTTCATTAAATTACACTTTTCCATATTTCATCTAAAATACCACTCTGTTTAACCTCCTTTATGAATTTAATCCTGAGATTGAGGGAATACTATGCAATACTTTGGAGGGCTTGATGCTTTTTTGCAATGAACAAAGCATGCCTAAAGGACACTTGTTCAGCAAAGTGTAACTCAAATGAGCAAAATGCATCTTATTAAGTATAGGATGAGATCTGATCTTCACCAGCACTTGGGTAGAACAGCACAAAGCTAAGCAATATGTTTTTTTTTTAAAGTTACATTCATATGCTTACCCTATAAATTGAGTAAATTAACCCTTTCAATGCCAACACTATAAGAGAATATTTGATGACTATCCAACATTTAGGATAAAATCCTTGCAAATCCTATGGGGGAGGTAGTCATGACCACAAAATTCTTGACCACAATCAACATATTTGGCACAGCCTGGCGCAAATCACCGGACACATGGGAGATTGTTATGCATTATATGTTACAATGAGTCTCTTTGTCCAGAGGAAGCAGGAAACCCCTACTGCATGATGACTGGGGACTGATTCTTGAGAAAGAGGACATGAGTTTTGTGTAACTTCGATTACCTCTCCAACAGTAGCTTTAATTGCTGAACACTTTACATATACATTTAATTATGGTTCACATGCCAAAATTTCAACATAACCTCCATCAATGTTCACATATTTGGTTACGTAAAAATGCTGCATTATGCACAATTAAATTATGGATATATTGTGGGTTGAATAATGTTTGTGAATGTACTAAAAGCAGCAATCCTATATAGTGAATTGATTTGTTTATCTTTACATAACAAGTTAAGTACCTTTTAAACATGCAGCAATTTTTCTCACCAGTCCTTCTACTAACCATTATCTCCTTTTCAAAATCTCTTGAGGTTACAAAATGTGACTTACAGACACAGCCAGTCTGCTACACATTGACAGGCCCACAGATTTCAGCATTTTATGTGAAGGCAAAGTTGAGTGACATTCCAAAGCCTCTCTGCTCATTACATCATATGCCATGTAACTGTGATTACTATGGTAGTCTATAGCACTAGGCATGATTATAAACCATTAATAGCAACCTGAAAAAGCAAACCAAGAGAAATTAGTACATACTAAAATTCTTCTTATAGTCTGCTACAGTGATATATGTTAAAAAATCAAACCTCATTTTTTTTTCAAAGGAAATCAGTGTGACAAGCCGACACGCTTCTCGCTACAGCTCGGCTGCTTGTTGTTCTGGTCACGTACCGGCTGTTCCCCTGACAGTCAGACAGATGTCATTTCCCGTCAATGCATCCTGGCCATTGCCTAGGCGACCATGATGCTCCTGTCAGTTTGCTGCATCCCAGCATTAAGATCGGACTGCTGGGACATGGGCACAGGGCACAATTTATTAAATTATCTGCCTCCTGTGGAGACTATGGGGTTCGTTCCTGGCCCCTTCTCATTGGCTGCCAGTACTGTTTAAGGTAGTGAAGGCAACAAATTTGCTGACCAGCTCCAGGTTTGCCTGTATATACTATGCCTGAATTCTTACTGATCTTTGTTGTGACCTTTGGCTAGTGCTTGGAACCTGATTGTTTGCAGATTGCCCTGACCTCTTGCTATATACTGGACTTCCCATGCTTGCAACCTTCCCTGACCTTCGTGCTCCCTCAGACTATTCTGTTTGCATTGAACCCACAACCCTTTGGACTGTTCTTGGATTATCTCCAGTTTCCAGGTTACTCCTCCTACCTCCTGCGCTATGGTATCTGAACATAAGCTAAGAATTAAGACCTGGGGTATCCAAGTACCTGTGAGCATAGCAAGCTCTATGGGAAAGGCAACTGCTAAAGATGAAGACCTCTACAACCTGTTCTAGGAGTTTATGTTAGAGACGTCAGCTATAACAATCAGTAGCAATGTCACTCAAGGTCATTTATGTAGGGCACCCAATGCACTTCACAAAACGCCTTTACACTTGGGAACAGCCGCGGCAAGCTGACGTGCGATGTAGGAAAAGGTGGGAAACTGTTGTAAACTAGAGGTATAAATTTAACAACTTGCACTTTGCTAGTTCCCTATTTTTCAGCATTTTTGCCTAATTTTGAACTAGTTGGTTTATTCAGTGTGAACTGGTACAAAATTGTTGTAAAGTTGCTGGTTTCAAAACCTTAAGTGTACATGTATAGTACTTGAAGCTATAAAATTGCTGGAAATTCTCTAGACAATCTGCTGGGATAATAGAGGTTGTTTTTACAGTCAAGGGTGCTCAAATCGCCAGCCTTTGGCCCATGCAGGCCTATGATGTCTATAAAAAGGGCCTAAAAACTCTCAGTTTCTCTTTGACTGTAATAAGATGGCAACATATTAGGTAATCTACTACATACTTTGATCTTTGAACATATTATATTAGATTGGGAAAACAGAAGAAGTAGGATCAACAATTCCACCTCCAGTGTCTGAGCAGAGTCTACAGAGTTCATTCCTTTCTCACTTAACCCTGGACTCCCTCTCTGATCAGAATGTTTATAAAGGGGTGCAGCCTTATCACTAAAGTGTGATTATAAATGTTGTGTTATTTATAATTGCTGTTATCATCTCTGTTTAGCTGCTAGACCCTGTGCACCCAACTAGCAGCATCCTCCTGGACCTCGTCGTGTCAGAGCGGCAGAAACTTTCTACTTCATTAACCCTACCCAGGGGGCAGTAAAGTATATTTCACCTCTTCTATTGCCCGACACAATTTGGATCAATTATTACTTTCCAATTTCTTATTACCTACCCTAGCTAATACACTTTCATTCACATCTCTCCATCATGCATCTACTCAATTTACTGTCTCTCCTATTTCCTGTCAACATACTTGTCTCCAAACTCCTCCTCTTTCTCCATCATACTATTCTTCCCTCCCTGGTTATAATTTTCCCTTCACTACTTCCCTCCTCGTTAGTCTGTTCACATGAACTATTTTGTCTTCTGTATCCACCACACTTACCAGCCTACATAAACAGAAATATACCTCACACCCACAAATTCTTCTCGGATGTACTCTTTCTCACCCTGCTCCTTCTCATGGCTGCTGGTGACATCTCATCTAACCCTGGACCCCGTACAATCCCCATTATATGCTCATGCTCCTTGCTCCAACTCAAACCTTTCAATTCATCCTGTACTTCCAATTCTGCCAACCTTATCCACATATTTCCAATACCCTCTCTTCCCTTCTTCTGTGCACTATGGAATGCCAGGTCTGTTGTAATTTTTGATCATGAGATTTAATATTAATGCATCCTCACAACTATCCCAATCTCCACTCTGAAGCACATTTGCTCCACTTGTTTCAGCTGTGCCATCTTCCACTTAGAATGTAAGCTCTCTAATGAGCAGGATCCTTCATACCTTTTGTTTTCCTGTCTGCGTTTATTTTGTATGTCCCTGTTTTATGTATGTTCTGTTTTCCCTACTGTACAGAACTGCGGACTACTGTGGTGCTTTACAAATCTACAATAATGATAATAATAATAATAATAATAATAATAATAATAATGATAATAATAATACTTTAAGTACTACATATTAAGTATTAAGTGATGTAAGTATTAATTTAACATCACTAATTTAGTTAAAGGAAGAATCATTTAATCAAAATAATAATTAATACAGTGACCTTTTAAGATACTATATAATTTATTTAAATTGTGACAGCATTGCCTTAAAAAAAAGTTAACAATTGTATGTAATCAATCTTATCAAATTACTCACTCCTTTAATGTCCTATGAATCCTAGTCAAACATGGCCATTAAACTATTTCAAGTTCACTTCAAATAATCACTTAAAATATTTGCCTACCAATACTGACGTCTCATTTGCTGAAAAGTCACACACTGCATTCCCTACAACAATTCCCTCACAAACTGACAAAACTGAATTAGAAGCAACTATTGAAACCTTTGTCAAAAGCATCCACCTATATCCTCCAGCTAAACCTTGCCCATTAAAACATTTGGAAGTGCAGGAAAGATATTCCAAGAGAGAGAGCTGTATGTAATAGATATAGTTGCAGGTAACTAGTCATACGCCCAAAACACAGTTAACATCAGGATTTGAAGCTCCAGCTTCAGAATATTCTTGTTGTACAGTTACTAGATTAAACTTTCTCTTTTTTCATTTTAGGGCTGTGACATTTCTATGTATGTGGTGTAAATTTTGCAGGTATGGTCTTGTATTTTCACACTAAACTAGCAACACTTTATAAATGTACTGTATGGCATATAATTGTGTACTTTTATTAATTTATGCCTTCATATTCCATTATAGAATGGAATACTACTAACTCTGAATTCATGACACGGACCTTTCCATTGTGCAAAACATCAAAATTCATGGAGCAACGTACTGTTTGTCCTATTCCTATTCCTTTTTGCTTATTTGACTTTCTTGCAACGGGTATACAAAAACTTATTTTAGTAATTTCCCTTTGCAGTTACCAGGAAAGTTATCACATCATAGTAAATTGAAGTATGGGCAGATCCGCTGCACAGAAACCATGCTCACAAAAGTAGCTTTCCTCACAGCCAAATGAAAATGTGAGTCTTCCCTTCTGCTCCCCCTTTATCTTTTAAACTCTTTTTCAGCCTTTTGCTTATAGACGTCTCAAAGACATTTAAAGTTAAACAGAAAAAAATATGACTTATCTGTACCATCTTCCAGAACACTGTTTGATTCCTCTTAATGGCACCATCATTTTACCTACTTCCCCAGTTCTCTGTTGCGGTGTCTTCGTCAAATCTGCTTTCTCCTTTATCCCTTACACATAGACAATCTCCTTCATACTGCCACCACCTACGTAACACCTTCTAAATACATCATTTCTTCAAACCTTCCTTCATACAAGATGCTACCAAGCTGCACATTCTTATAATTCTCTACCAACCGAAACTATACCTCCTGTAATCAATTATGCATTCTGCTGCAAGACATATACATACTTCATATATTTCATCATCTGCTGCCCTCTTTGTAAATCCCTTCACTGGCTTTCCATATACAGAATATAATTTAGTGAGCCTTCCCTACCCCAACTATAAATCCTGCCATAATTATTCTTACAACCTCACCAATAAATACTCTTTTAGTCACCCTCTGCTCTACTTTGATGACTTTCTATTGTTTTCCCATCTTATAACCTCAACCCAAGATGTTTTCTGTTGTTTTAGATTTATGGATATCTCTTTACTACCCTCTCTATACTAGACTCTGCCCTATATGTTTATGAACATTGATATCTTTAAAGAAGCATATCCCTTTTCTCCATAATCCCCATTCTTACACTAAAGCTGCTTTACAAAAGGCCCTCACACTTTCCCTACCAGCAGCTACAAATGTTACTCCCCTAACTGATGTATCAAGTGTTCCCACACTTCTTTGATTGTAAGCACCAATGCTGCTTTACAGTAGCCTAACAACATCCCCCACTGTCACCAGCAGCTACAATTTTTATTCCCCTACTTATGCATATTAATAGGCTTTTCTACTACAGGACATATTTATTTACATTACTACTAATTGACATAATAGTGGGCATTATTACTGATGATGTTTACAAGGTACAGGATAAATGTAGCATGTACCCTTCAGCAGCCTCTTGCACTCCAAAGTAACAATCTCAGTATCATTCAGAGTCTTTCATCCCACAGTATTACCACTACCATTTAGCTAGATAGTTTCTATGTTGCCCAGCCTGGGATACTGGCTCACACAGATGCTGTCCTGATAGGGTTTCCTCCAGCAGCATGATGTTGACTGGCCCAGAGTCCTTTGTGTTGGACACCAGGATCCTCCAAGATAGGATCAATCCATTGACATACTGCTCTCTTTATATTCCTGGCTGATTACACTGGGAGTATGGTCAAGAAGTCCCAGTACGCCCCCCTTCAGCAGGGGTCTATTAGTTGACATTTAAATTATTTAACTGTTAGACATACTGGGCCTGATTCATTAGTGGTCATATTTGGTGTGTTTCATGCGCAATACCTGTCGAAGTCAAATAATTGGATGAAGTCGGCTAAATTGATTAATATTGTTTTCCCGTGCGGTTGCAATTAGTACATTACATCTAATAACGCAATCGCATGGGTAAAATAATACACACACTTACATTTGTAAATAGTACACAATTAATAACATTTCAATGCACATCAGACTATTAGTAAGACTTAAAATTATTCATACTAAGATAAATTTACATTAAATGTATTTATGGTTCAGGTCCTAAGAAATGTATGGTGTTTGGTCTTATATTATTCCTAATTTCACCAGAAGAAATCCAGTACCATTGAAGAAGTAATCATAGTTATGATTAGTATAAGATTCATACTCAAAAAGACTTTGTAAAAAGGGTTAGTTCAAACTAGTTTGAGTCGGTTCCCTCAGGCAAGACGTGCTCAGCTGTTGGAATGACTTACCCCTACCGTTGGAGAGGAGCTCTTTGAACTGACCTATGATCTGCATTGTACTGGACTGACTTGACCACTGACCAATGAAAAAAGACCTTAGTTTATCTTTGTGTACATTGTGACATCATCACTGTTTTTTTTGTTAACTCAAATTGCATAAAAAGCCCCTGGATAGTAACATCAGTCTTTTTGCTAACTCAGACGTCAGGACTGATGGCTGTTGGATTCCACTGCGCTATACGTAATGTATCATCATCATCATCATCACCATTTATTTATATAGCGCCACTGATTCCGCAGCGCTTTACAGAGAACTCATTCACATCAGTCCCTGCCCTCATTGGAGCTTACAGTCTAAATTCCCTAACATACATACATGCAGAGAGAGAGAGAGAGAGAGACTATGGTCAATTTTGATAGCAGCCAATTAACCTACTAGTATGTTTTTAGAGTGTGGGAGGAAACCGGAGTACCCGGAGAAAACCCACGCAAACACAGGGAGAACATACAAACTCCACACAGATAAGGCCATGATCGGGAATTAAACTCAAGACCCCACCACTTAGCCACCGTGCTGCCCCATAGGTGTATTCGGTTATACTGCAAAAGCAAGCAAAGAACGAACAAAAACGAGCGCAGGGACCACTTACGACACTCTACATCTTTGTGTATAAAAAGAGCCGTGCGATGGGCGGACACCACTCGGACATACTCAAAGTAGGCAATTACCTCGGGATAAGTCTTATTATTACTCAGCTGAAAGCAACAATTTATGTTATACACAAAGTAATACTTGCACCACCTCGGGGTCATGTCCACGGCAATACTGGCAGAGCTACATAGACAAAGCTGCCGTTCTCATCATCTGATGTCACAGCGGACCATACATTTCTGCATACAGACCTGCACTTTTCTCATTACAAACCATTATAAAAGACTTGTTGATGTACACTAACTTTGGTTAATTGTTGGGAGTCTAGTGGAGTTCATGTAGTTTGATGGAGTTTGTTTGTGCCATATATATATTTTATATTTTTTTATTTTGAGAGGTATGCTTTCTCTTTGTTTAAGGCAATGCAAAATCTTCATTTTCAAACCACACAGAGCTTACATATTTTTTCTGAACCACTTGTGTAAATCAATTATTTATTTTCCTATATCTCTCAACTATTTCTTTATTAATTTCTTACAGGAAGTGCTTCCGGAGAGATACAATAGTTTTGGAACAAAAAGGAAAAAGAAGAAATTCTCTCTTGAAGGATGCACTCTAGGGTTCACAAAAATCTAATAAAAATATTGTTTATTACTTTATTCAGTTTAAAACTAATTTATGAGTGAAGTATAAAATGATGGGTAAGAAAGTGATAATATAAAGCAATGTGTGTTAAAATAACTGTGGCTTTACATATATCAGCAACTGACAATTCAATCTTTTTGTCATATCGTTGTTTACAATAAATAATTGTATGTTTTTATCAAAGGTCTTGTTTCAATTATTGTATGCCAATCACTATTTAACTCTAGAAAATTATATGAGTACAGTGGTTTCATCTGCTCTGTGCCTAACTAATTGATGGGGATACCTTCATGAAAAGCTGTCGTGCTCATGGTGCTTCTTTAATAGTATCCCGCTAGTAATGGAATACTCATCAGTTAATGTAGAACTTGCAACATATAAAATTGATTATATAATAAGATCATATGAGCTGGATCAATTAGATCTAATATCTCTGCGGTATAGTCTATTCATGTAAGATATACTGTCTCTCTGCATCTAATGGAAAATAGCTGTTGTATAGATAACATATACTATTTGTTTTTATCACAGTATGACAACAAGAGGGCTGGATGTCAGTTTATTTTCACAAAGTCGTTCTAATCAATGATCTCCATATAATTATAGAAATCACTCCAATAAGCAGAAACACTGATTAGATATAGAGGGCTATACATGCTAGAAATTTACTTTGACCTGACTGTGTCGGCCTCATAAATTGATCATGCAATTGATTTCTATGTAGGGAAGCTTAATCCTTAATGATGGGCCTTTACTGAACCTGATATCATTAGCGTTACTTAGTTTTCCTTGCATTGTTTAACACTGAAAATGTTGCTACAGGTCAATCTCATAGAATCCCTAGCATGTCCAATTCAAATTATCAGAAAACTCTCTGATTTGATATTAATCATTTATTCACATGAGATTAAATGCCACCCCATAAATGGATCACTGCTATCCAAACTTTAGATCGATAATCTGTGATCTTTGCAACTGTTGTCTAGCCAAAGAGATTTTCATCATTCATAAATCAAGTGAATGTAAGCATCCACATTGTAGATGTAAAGGTCTAAGTATATATCCCCAGCAAGATCGTCCCAAAAGATGATCTATCAGTGTTTCTATGGATCACTCTGACTGCTATTAAGATATTATGTAGAGCAGATAAAATGGCTATAAAAGAAGGTATATATCCCTCATCTAAATCATTCAGGTGATCTACAGACAGCCACATAGATCTCTCATATCTTTCTTAATAGTAACTTTTCTTATCTATGCCTGTCCTGCTCCTGGGAAAATGGACTTAGGCGAGAGCTATACCATAATTAAGCTGCTGATTATCCCACTTATTAAAGATTACTTCTTAGTGGGTTAGATATAATAGACCCTTTTCATATGTTGTGCTGCTATATGTGCCACACAGTCCTTTTTCTCAGGAGCAGGACTGCCATATTCATCTGCAGTACAATAGGAGGTGGATGGTGGTCTAGCTCCAGCGCTGCTGGAGCGATTTGAGAAGGTGCCAGCCCCAGCTTCAGGAGGAACTAAGTTCACTAGTAATCAGATTGTTTAAATTAGAGATGGTCACTGACCCCCGTGTTTTGGTTTTGGATTCAGTTTTGGATCTGGATTACTGTCGTGTTTTGGTTTTAGTTTTGCAAAACAGCCATTGCGTGTTTTGGTTTTGGTTTTGGTTTTGTTTGGTTTAGTTTTGTTATTTTGTTGGAAAATCAATGTTTTTGGGCCTAAAATAACCCAATTTAGTGCTCCAACTGTTTCATAGATAAATAATCTAATTGTAGAGGTAATAAATCATCCAAAAAACTGATTAATTCCTGGTAGGTAGGCCTTCATTTATTCTACACACAAAACAGATTGTCTTCCTCTTCATCTATGCATATTGGCAATGCAGCCATCGTCTTTGGATGTATATTACACCATACACTTATAGTTAAATATGTAAAGAAATGGAAAAAGGCAGTTTGCTTTCTGTATCTATAGGCCCCCCTCAAATTGTTTAAAAAAACAAAAAATTCAGCCGTTATAGACTGTACAAGATTAATTGAAATGGACAAAGCCAGTTTTGTTTCTGGCTCTCTAGACCCCCCTCCACTTGTCGAAAATGCAAAAAAATTTGGCCATTATAGACTGTACAATATTAATTGAAATGGACACAGCCAGTTTGGTTTCTGGCTCTCTAGGCCCCCCTCCATTTGTCGAAAATACTAAAAATTTCAGCCGTTATAGACTGTACAATATTAAGAGAAATGGACAAAGCCAGTTTGGGGTCACGCTGCATATGACACCCTACCCTTAAGGAGAAAATGCCCAAACAGCAGCCTTTCAAGACGGTACGTGATATGGAAATGCCACAAGTCCCTTTCCTCTTTGGGGGTAGATTGCACCCTACACTTACATAGAAAGTTTTAAAAAGATGTTATCGTCATCATCTTCAGCTTCATCCTCATCCTCATCAGTGTGTACGTCATCATCACAGACTATCAATTCATTGCCGCTTGAATCCGCCATTAGAGAACAGTCAGTGCTTGGATGTCTTGGATGGTGAAGGCCTTCCTCGTGGAAGATGTAGTTCATTTTTATAAACATCATTTTCTCCACATTTTTGGGAAGTAACCTTCTACAGCGATCACTGACTAAGTTCCCTGCCGTGCTGAACACTCGTTCAGAGTACACACTGGAGGGTGGGAAGCTTAAGTATTGCAAAGCAAGTTTGTACATGAGTTTCCAAATGGCCTGCTTTTCTTCCCAGTAAAAAAAGGTACTGTCTGACATTTCCATATCAACTACCTCTTGAAAGTAATCCTCCACCATCCTTTGCATGTTCATACTCGTATTGGATGGAGTTATGGAGTTATGGCAAAGTGACACATTTTTTCAAAAAATCCTTCAAACCAGCCCAGATGTTAAATTGTTCTGGTCTGCCCCCCGCGTCTTCCCTGCTTCTTTTTGGGAAATTGATTTTTTTACGAGCAGCAGCAGCTTGAGAAAGTGAAGGAGGACACGTAGTCAAGCCGAGGCCCAGTTCAGGGGCCAACTTCCTGAGCAATAGCTCCTTGCAAAAGTTCACATCTCACTCATTTACAAGTAAAGACTCAATGTAGGTCTTAAACCTTGGATCAAGCACAGTGGCCAAAACGTACTGATCCGAGTTCAAGATCTTAATAACTCGAGGATCATTGAAGCGAATTAAGTATTTGATCGACAAGGCCAACATACTTTGCTGAATTGCTTGCTTTCAGCTCCTCCTTCATTTTCTCAAGCTGCTTTTCCAATAGTCTAATTAAAGGAATGACTTGGCTCAAACTAGCAGAGTCTGCACTCACCTCACACATCACAACTTCAAATGGTTTCAGCACCTTGCACAATACTGAAAGGATTCCCCACTGTGCAAGACTGAAATACATCCCCCCTCCTTTCCCAATGTCATGGCTTGTGCAATATGCTTGGATGGCTTTGCGCTGTTCCTCCATCCTCTGAAGCATGTACAGGGTGGAATTCCACCTAGTTACCACCTCTTGCTTAAGTTGGTGGCAGGGCAAGTTAAACTGCTCTTGGAGCTGCTGTAATCTCCTACATGCTGTGGCTGAATGCCTGAAATGGCCTGAAATTTTACGGGCCACCGAAAGCATCTCCTGCACCTCACGGTTACTTCGTAGGCAGCTCTGCACCACCAAGTTGATGGTGTGAGCAAAACAGGGAATGTGTTGGAAATCACCCTGCTGTAATGCTCGCACTATATTGTTGGCGTTATCAGAAATGACATACCCTGGGGAGAGTCCAAGTGGTATAAGCCATGTATCAATCACATCTCTCAACAAATTGTCAGCTGTATGCTTGTTAGTGAAGCCGGTGATACAAAGAGTGGCCTGCCTGTGACAAATGTTACGTAGTGGTGTACATGCTGCTGCTGTTCCTGCTGGTGAAGGTGAATGACCAACTTAGTGGGCTGTCACAGTCTTATAGTCTTTGGTTTGCCCACTTCCACTTGTCCACATATCTGTGATTAAGTGGACAGTGGGCAGAATGGCATTTTTCAGCGCAAGCTCTACATTTTTACACACTTTTTGGTATACTTGTGGAATTGCTTTACGGGAGAAATGGTGTCGCAATGGAATTCTGTAACGCGGACACAAAACCTCAATTAACTGTGGAAAACCAGCTGCGTTTATTGTGGAGATTGGACGCAGATCTAACACTAACATTGCAGCCATGGTGTCTGTGATTCGCTTGGCGACTGGGTGACTGCTGTCATATTTGCTTCCCCTAGCAAATGATTGTTTCACAGTTAATTGCTGAAATGTAGGACTGCTCATTTTCTTGACCTGCCTCTGGGCTGACGATTCACCACCAGCAGCAGCAGCAGCAGCAGCAGCAGCAGCAGCAGCAGTGGGACGAACGCTTTCTTCAGAGGCATCAATAATAGTGCACGAGTCATCCAACCTTAATAAGTGGGATGCCGGGCTAACTCCGAGCGCTACTGAGGATATTGAATAGGATGGTATGGTGGGTGTATTTTGTAGCCGTCGGGATGTCGGTGAGCGTAGGGTCTTAGCTGATGATGGAGTGCTTGTAATTTTTTGGGAAGAACTATCAGCTTTTCCCAACACTTTGCCATGAACTCTTTTTACATGGCATTACATAGACGAGGTTCCAAGATGGTTAAGGTCCCTCCCTCGACTGACTGTGGCTTGACATACACTACAAATGGCTATACAATTGTTGTCTGGATTTGGGTAGAAATAATTCCACACATAAGAAGTTGATTTTTTTGTTTTATGCCCAGACATGACAATGGCCTTTTTCTTGTCACGTGCCAGAACTGCTGCCACTGGTGCAGGACTGACACAAACAACCTCATCCTCATCAACATCCTCATTAGCGCCCTCGTCGCCTACACAAATCTCCCCCTCATCCTCTTCTAACTCCAAAGTGGCATCCTCAATTTGTGTAACACCGGCTACACTCGGGCTATAAAGGCACACATCAGCAGAATGCTCACGATTAGACATCCCACTGTTGGATGGACTCTCCACAGGGATTGGTGTCATTTGTGAATCAGAGCAAACATTATCCTCTAATGCCTTACTGTTATCTTGCAGCTCGGCTTTGACGCGTAACAGCAGTTGTGCACCAATTGTAGGCTCTGTAATTTTTGTGGGATCTGCCACTAATAGCCAAAGGTGAAGGCCTCATCCTCTCTTTGCCACTGCGTGTGTAGAATGGCATGTTGGCAATTTTTTTATCGCCACTTATTTTTTGCTCAGTAACACTTCTTTTTCGCTTCAACAGTAATTTTTTTTTTTTTTTTTTTTTTGGACTGATTTCGAAACACTGTGTAGTTTGACATTGCCTTGCCCAGATGACGTACTGGGAACACTAACATCAGGACTAGTGACAGTACCTGGTTGCTCATTCTGATCATATGTGGACTGCTTTAAATCCACTCTGAGCCCAAAGCACTTGGGGAGTGCTAAAAATTATTTGGTAAGATACTGCTGACAGATAGTAATTTTGACAGCCAGAAATACTTATGCACAATTATGGGGGACACCCCAAAAGCACTGGGGAGTGCTAAAAATTAGTTGGTAAATACTGCTGACAGATAGTAATTTTGACAGCCAGAAATATTTATGCACAATTATGGGGGACACCCCAAAAGCACTGGGGAGTGCTAAAAATTAGTTGGTAGATACTGCTGACAGATAGTAATTTTGACAGCCAGAAATATTTATGCACAAATTATCGGGGACACCCCAAAAGCACTGTCACGGGCACTAGGAGTCTTTACCCAGGGATCACCAGGTGATAGGCTTACCAGAGCAGTATAGGTGGTAATATGGTACTCTGGTAGCAGGGTGATCACGGAACAGGAAATAGCAGATGATGAGATGCTCAGGAAAGTCTATGACTAGCAGCACTGGCAATATGGAGGTAGTAATACACGAGGAACTGTATGGACAAAGGACATGTGAAGGTAGTCAGTGGTCTGCGGTAGCAAGTTGTACCACTGCTATAGTGAGGAGGAATGTCCAACAGAAACGAGGAGGTGATGAGAGTCAGCGGTCTGCGGATAGCAAGTTGTACCGCTGTCAGAGTGAAGGAATGGAATCCCAGTGGAGGTATCCGGGGAGTCAGTGGTCTGCGTTAGCAAGTTGTACCACTGCTATGTGAGAGGATACTGGAACAGGTGAAACTGTAAACAGGAGTCAGTGGTCTGCCACTAGCAAGTTGTACTACTGAATATATATGTGAGGAGGTGCACGGGGAGAGACTGCAACACAATATATACACGGGCACCTTGACTTTGATCCACAGTAATATGCACAATATAAATGTATAAATGACTGAACAACACTGCCAATATAGAAAGTCTCTTGAAGTAATCCGGCATAAGATAACACAGTCAATGATGGCAATAGACTCAGCGGATAGTACACTCCAGAGGAGAACCAACACAGTCCAGCAAGGTATGCAATACACAGCACAGTCAATGGGAAGTATGCATACCGTGGTTCAGGAGAAGGCAGTCAGACAGGAGTGCAGAGATACCTGAAGGGCAGGAGGCCAGCAGGATACAAGTCCCTGGATGGGTGAAGCAGGGGTCTAGCAGGTGCAGCGCACAGGTAGGTAGACCAGCAGGGAACACAGGAAAGCGTGGAGAGCGGATCAGCAGTAGATGGATGAGTAGCGCTGAGAAGTAACAGCAGCGGGTCTCTGCGGGAACACGGAGGTAACCAATAGCAACCAGCAGGTGCAGTAACGATGGGACACCGGAGCAGAGTTGAACTGGAACAGATGATCACGGAGAGTAGACAAGGACTGAAGACTGAAGCGCACAGAGGCAGCGGATAGGAATCAGCCAAACAGTCACGATGAAACACAGACGGGTTGCAGGTTGAAGACTGTAGTGCACGGAGGCAGCGGATAGGAATCAGCTAGCAGTCACGATGATGAAACACAGACGAGTTGCAGGTTGAAGACTGTAGTGCACGGAGGCAGCGGATAGGAATCAGCCAAACAGTCACGATGATGAAACACAGGCGAGTTGCAGGTTGAAGCCTGTAGTGCACGGAGGCAGCGGATAGGAATCAGCTGGCAGTCACAAACATGAACAGGTGAGTGGATGTGGTTGAAGCCTGTAATGCACGGAGGCAGCGGATAGGCATCAGCTAACAGTCCCAATGATACATGGTAGAGTTGAAGTGATTAGAAGACTGTAGTGCACGGAGGCAGCGGATAGGAATCAGCTCACAGTCACGATGATACAGTAGATGGTAGAAGTGGTATGGGAACCACAGTAGCAGAAGTGGTTTGGAAACCACAGAGGTAGAGGTGGTTTGGAAACCACAGGAATCAGCAGGGCTGAATAAACAAGGAAACACAGGAACACCTTCAGAGACTCATGGGGAATGAGACTCCAAGATCAGGCAATGTGGTGATGACCACAGGTGCTTAATATAGGGAGGTTGCCTGATCTGCCAATTAAGTTAAAGGAACATACACTGGAGGTATAGAAAGGGCTGCGCATGCGCAGTCCCTCAGGATGGAGGACGGCCACGGTTCCTAAATGTCCGGGAAGAAGCACTCACAGTCCGGTGAGTGACAGTACCCCCCCTTTTAAAGGTGGGCACAGAACGCCTGGAACCGGGCTTGTCCGGATTTTTGGAATAAAACTTCTTCAGAAGGGCAGGAGCATTAAGATCTTCAGCTTTGATCCATGAACGCTCCTCAGGACCAAAGCCCTTCCAATGAACGAGGAAACGGAGGACTCCTCGCGAAATTTTTGCATCCAATACCTCAGTAATCTCGAAATCCTCCTCCTGATGAACTTGAACTGGCTGCGGTGCTGAGGAAGGAGTCGAGAAACGGTTGATGATGAGAGGTTTGAGCAAGGACACATGGAAGGCATTGGAGATCCGAAGATTCTTAGGAAGAAGAAGTTTAACACATACTGGATTGATAACTTGAATGATCCTATATGGACCAATAAAACGAGGGGCGAATTTCATAGATGGAACCTTCAAACGAATATTTTTGGTAGATAACCAGACACGATCTCCAATTTTAGTGGTGGAATAGCCCGCCTCTTCTTATCTGCGAAAGACTTATATTTGTTAGATGTCTTCTTTAAACAGGTTTTGACCTGAGACCAGATATTTTTGAAGGTCTGACAAGCAGTCTCCACAGCAGGAACTTGGGTGGGCGGGAGGGCAGGAAATTCCGGAAAAGACGGATGGTGACCGTAGACCACAAAGAATGGAGTTTTGGATGATGACTCATGGTACATGTTGTTATGGGCGAATTCAGCCCAAGGGAGCAATTCTACCCAGTTGTCTTGGTTGGCTGAAGAGAACATCCTAATAAAAGTCTCAAGATCTTGATTGACTCGTTCCGTTTGTCCGTTAGATTGCGGATGGTAAGACGATGAGAGTGCTAGTCGTATGCCCAAGGTTTTACAAAGGGCCCGCCAGAATCTGGAAACGAATTGTACTCCTCTATCTGACACAATCTCAGACGGACATCCATGGATGCGGAAGATTTCTTTAATGAAATGTTCAGCCAGAGTAGACGAGGAAGGTAAACCGGACAGAGGGACGAAATGAGCCATCTTCGAAAATCTGTCTACCACTACCCAAATAGTATTGTGATTCTTACTTGGTGGCAAATCAGTAACGAAATCCATACTAATATGGGTCCAAGGCTTGGACGGAATGGGTAGTGGTCGCAGCAACCCTGCTGGAGTTCTGCGGGAGGATTTGAACTGAGAACATAAATCACAGGAAGCAATAAACTCTTTGACGTCTCTCCTCATTGAAGGCCACCAGTAACTACGAGAGAGAATCTCAAAGGTCTTATGTTCACCGGCGTGTCCAGAAAAACGAGAGGCATGGAACCACGAAAGGATTTTCTTCCTCAGAGTAGGAGGCACGAGGGTCTTCCCAAATGGTAGCATTTTGGTGGATGAAGCAGCCAGAGAAATACATTTGGGGTCTAGAATAGCATGGTTGGGAACCTCTTCTACATCAGAGGACGTCACAAAAGCTCGAGATAGAGCGTCAGCTTTCTTGTTCTTAGCAGCTGGTTTGAAGGTTATAATTAATTCAAAACGGGAAAAGAAAAGAGACCATCTTGCTTGACGAGGGTTCAAGCAATGAGCAGATTGCAAATATGACAAGTTCTTATGATCCGTGAAGATCGTCACCGGATGGCGAGCTCCTTCCAACAAGTATCTCCATTCCTCTAATGCAGCTTTGATGGCCAGCAACTCCTTGTCCCCGATAGTATAGTTTTTCTCTGCGGGCAGAAGACCCCGAGAGTAGAAGGCACAAGGATGTAATTTTTGTTGCTCCGAGCGTTGGGAGAGAACAGCTCCTAAGCCCACATTAGAGGCATCTACTTCTAGGAAGAAGGGGAGTGTCACATCAGGTTGTCGCAGAATAGGAGCAGACGAGAAGGACTCTTTGAGGATTTGAAAGGCTTGGAGAGCCTCAGATGACCATTGCTTAGTATTAGCCCCTTTCCGAGTTAAGGCCACAATGGGAGATGCAATGGATGAGAAGTCTTGAATGAAGCGTCTATAGTAATTGGCAAAACCTAAAAAACGCTGGATGGCACGAAGAGTAGTTGGCTGAGGCCAATGTAGTACAGCATTTACTTTGTCTGGATCCATCTTCAGGCCAACTCCGGAAACTATATACCCCAAGAATGGAATCTGGGGTAACTCGAATGAACATTTTTCCAATTTACAGAACAATGAGTTTTTCCGTAGTCTGGAGAGGACCTCTGCCACATGTTGGTGATGAGAAGGCAGGTCCTGTGAGAAGATCAATATGTCGTCCAGGTAGACAACGACACATACATATAATAAGTCCCGAAAGATCTCATTGATGAAACCCTGGAAAACCGCGGGGGCATTACACAGCCCGAAGGGCATTACTAAATATTCGTAATGCCCATCTCTGGTGTTAAACGCGGTCTTCCATTCGTCACCGGAACGGATTCTAATTAAATTGTAGGCACCACGAAGATCCAACTTAGTAAATATCCGAGCTCCCTTGATGCGATCAAATAGCTCAGTGATCAGCGGAATGGGATACCGATTCTTGATAGTAATGGCGTTGAGTCCACGAAAATCTATACAAGGGCGTAATGATCCATCCTTCTTTTTGACGAAGAAGAACCCAGCTCCAGCGGGAGAGGTGGAAGGTCGAATGAACCCACGCTGGAGATTCTCCTGTATGTACTCAGATGTGGCTTGAGTTTCAGGTAACGAGAGAGGATAGACCCGACCCCTGGGAGGAGTCTTGCCAGGTAGAAGGTCGATCGGACAATCCCAAGAACGATGAGGAGGAAGACGTTCAGACTGAGCTTTATCAAACACATCGGCAAATGAAGCATACTGAGGAGGGAGTCCCGGGGAGGAAGACGAGATGGAAGATTGCTGTACTTTAAGAGGAATAACTTGAGAGAGACAACGATGGTGACATTCAGGCCCCCAAGACGTAACTTGAGGGGTGCGCCAGTCAATCTGGGGAGAGTGACATTGAAGCCATGGAAGGCCTAAGACAATCGGACTTGTCGTAACAGGAAGAATTAAAAACGAAATTTCTTCATGGTGTAGTACACCAATCTGAAGGGTTACTGGAGACGTACTCTGGGTGATGAGACCATTGATGAGACGTGATCCATCTATAGCCGTCACAGTAATGGGTGTTTTTAAAGTGATCACTGGTAGGGACCATTGATTCACTAGTGATTTAGAAATGAAATTTCCTGCTGCTCCGGAATCAATCAATGCCTGTGACTCAAAGGATTTGGTAGCAAAGGAAATCGTAACATCGAAAGCGCAGACTTTAGATTTCATAGACAATGGAGAGGACTCCAGGGACCCTAACTTCACCTCTCCAGAACTAGTTAGGGCCTGGCATTTCCCGATTTCTTAGGGCAAGAACTGAGCATATGTGTGGAATCAGCACAATAGATACAGAGTCTATTCTTTACTCTTCGTTTCCTCTCTTCTAAAGATAATTTGGAACGTCCTATCTCCATGGGAATCACAGAAGGTGACACTGGACGAAATTGAGGGTTTAAACGAAGAGGTGCTTTAGCAGAAGTTGTTTTCTCAGATTCTCTTTCACGAAATCTCATGTCTACACGATGGCAAAGAGAGATCAAATCTTCTAGTGACGAAGGAAGCTCTTGGGTAGTCAGTGCATCTTTAATTTTATCGGAGAGCCCCTGCCAGAAGGCGGCAACTAATGCTTCAGTGTTCCACTGAAGTTCAGAGGCTAAGATCCTAAATTGAATGACATACTGTCCTACTGTATGGGAGCCTTGTCGCAAACGAAGAATGCTGGAAGCAGCGGAGGTCACACGACCTGGTTCATCGAACACACTTCGGAACGTGGAAATGAATTTGGCACTATCTTGTAGAATTGGATCGTTTCTTTCCCACAGAGGGGAGGCCCAAGCCAGGGCTTGTCCAGAAAACAATGAGATAAGATAGGCCACTCTGGAACGATGGGTAGAAAAATTTTGAGGTTGGAGTTCAAAATGGACTGAACATTGGTTAAGGAAACCTCTACAAGTTTTGGGGTCCCCGTCATATTTTGACGGAGTAGGCAGGTGAAGCGTAGGAGCTGTAGACACCTGGGATGGCACTGGGGAAACGGAGGAAAGCACAGGAGCTTCAATACTAGCTGTAACAGTCTGTCCAGATGTTCCTTGGGAGGTTAACGATTGGTAACATTGAAGTAACAGCTGTTGGCGAGCATCCTGTTGCTCCACACGGCTGACCAGATGCTGCAGCATCTCTTTAGCAGTAGGTTCCGTATCTGGGTCTGTCATGGCCTGATCTTACTGTCACGGGCACTAGGAGTCTTTACCCAGGGATCACCAGGTGATAGGCTTACCAGAGCAGTATAGGTGGTAATATGGTACTCTGGTAGCAGGGTGATCACGGAACAGGAAATAGCAGATGATGAGATGCTCAGGAAAGTCTATGACTAGCAGCACTGGCAATATGGAGGTAGTAATACACGAGGAACTGTATGGACAAAGGACATGTGAAGGTAGTCAGTGGTCTGCGGTAGCAAGTTGTACCACTGCTATAGTGAGGAGGAATGTCCAACAGAAACGAGGAGGTGATGAGAGTCAGCGGTCTGCGGATAGCAAGTTGTACCGCTGTCAGAGTGAAGGAATGGAATCCCAGTGGAGGTATCCGGGGAGTCAGTGGTCTGCGTTAGCAAGTTGTACCACTGCTATGTGAGAGGATACTGGAACAGGTGAAACTGTAAACAGGAGTCAGTGGTCTGCCACTAGCAAGTTGTACTACTGAATATATATGTGAGGAGGTGCACGGGGAGAGACTGCAACACAATATATACACGGGCACCTTGACTTTGATCCACAGTAATATGCACAATATAAATGTATAAATGACTGAACAACACTGCCAATATAGAAAGTCTCTTGAAGTAATCCGGCATAAGATAACACAGTCAATGATGGCAATAGACTCAGCGGATAGTACACTCCAGAGGAGAACCAACACAGTCCAGCAAGGTATGCAATACACAGCACAGTCAATGGGAAGTATGCATACCGTGGTTCAGGAGAAGGCAGTCAGACAGGAGTGCAGAGATACCTGAAGGGCAGGAGGCCAGCAGGATACAAGTCCCTGGATGGGTGAAGCAGGGGTCTAGCAGGTGCAGCGCACAGGTAGGTAGACCAGCAGGGAACACAGGAAAGCGTGGAGAGCGGATCAGCAGTAGATGGATGAGTAGCGCTGAGAAGTAACAGCAGCGGGTCTCTGCGGGAACACGGAGGTAACCAATAGCAACCAGCAGGTGCAGTAACGATGGGACACCGGAGCAGAGTTGAACTGGAACAGATGATCACGGAGAGTAGACAAGGACTGAAGACTGAAGCGCACAGAGGCAGCGGATAGGAATCAGCCAAACAGTCACGATGAAACACAGACGGGTTGCAGGTTGAAGACTGTAGTGCACGGAGGCAGCGGATAGGAATCAGCTAGCAGTCACGATGATGAAACACAGACGAGTTGCAGGTTGAAGACTGTAGTGCACGGAGGCAGCGGATAGGAATCAGCCAAACAGTCACGATGATGAAACACAGGCGAGTTGCAGGTTGAAGCCTGTAGTGCACGGAGGCAGCGGATAGGAATCAGCTGGCAGTCACAAACATGAACAGGTGAGTGGATGTGGTTGAAGCCTGTAATGCACGGAGGCAGCGGATAGGCATCAGCTAACAGTCCCAATGATACATGGTAGAGTTGAAGTGATTAGAAGACTGTAGTGCACGGAGGCAGCGGATAGGAATCAGCTCACAGTCACGATGATACAGTAGATGGTAGAAGTGGTATGGGAACCACAGTAGCAGAAGTGGTTTGGAAACCACAGAGGTAGAGGTGGTTTGGAAACCACAGGAATCAGCAGGGCTGAATAAACAAGGAAACACAGGAACACCTTCAGAGACTCATGGGGAATGAGACTCCAAGATCAGGCAATGTGGTGATGACCACAGGTGCTTAATATAGGGAGGTTGCCTGATCTGCCAATTAAGTTAAAGGAACATACACTGGAGGTATAGAAAGGGCTGCGCATGCGCAGTCCCTCAGGATGGAGGACGGCCACGGTTCCTAAATGTCCGGGAAGAAGCACTCACAGTCCGGTGAGTGACAAGCACTGAGGAGTGCTAAAAATTAGTTGGTAGATACTGCTGACAGATAGTAATTTTGACAGCCAGAAATATTTATGCACACTTATGGGGGACACCCCAAAAGCACTGGGGAGTGCCAAATATTGAAAATAAAAAAAACCTCTATCCTCTCTTTTCTAGCGATTTTTGTTACAATTGGAATCAGAATATTGGATTCTCTGTCCCTGCTCTAATCAGCCTGTGACTACACCCTGCTCTCTCCCTCTGTCAAATGGCGATGGATTGCTGTGGAGGCGGGTATTTATAATCTTGAAGTATCGCGAGAACCGAGCCCCAAATACGATGACGTTCGGCCTCGATTTGGATTCTGAGCGGGCGGGAGAGTACCGAGCTACTCAGCTCGGTACTCGGATACACAAAGTTTGGGTGGGTTCGGTTCTCGGGAAACCGGACCCGCCCATCTCTAGTTTAAATACAGCTAATAGCTAAAGTGTTAGATGAATTTAATGCAATGATTAAACTGGTACTAAAATTAATTTCACACATTACAAGGGCTTAGCAAAATACAACCTTCAATATGTCTTCCTCACCTGGCAATGACTATGGGCATGATTCATTACCAATCTTATCTGCCGTTTCTTGTGGATAATATGAAAATCATCTCTGCACATGCCCAGAAAAGGGAGATAAGAAGGAAAATCCACTGCGTAAGTTAAGAATTTCTTAAGTTAAGATGAAAATCCTTCTTAACTTCACTTAAGAAGCTCTCCGACCACTTTAGAAAAAAGCGTTGGAAAAGGAAGGGGAATGGGCAGAGACCGGGCGGAGACTGCACTGACATAAGAAGAGTAGGTATTTACCTCCGGATCCATCGGATACATAAGAAGAAATACTTGACGATTTTCTTAAATTCATGCTTAACACTTAAGGAAATTTGGGGTCATGTTTAAGTCCAGAAAAGCTTTAGCAGCAACGCTGAATAACAACACTAAGCTGTTGAAGAAACATTGTTCATTTAAAATACACTTGCTCACAACTAAATATGCACAACATACATCTTAATACACTTCACTCAGAATTTTTTTTTTTTTACATTTCATATTAATGTCAAACATTAAACAATGTACTATTTTTTAAAACAACCATGGTGGATGCACAGTTGTAATACATTGAAATGTGAAGTTGTTGATGTGCAATATCTAATAGTTAGCCTATACCTTGCTTGATTTTTTTAACGGCTAATAATACGCTAGTATAAATAAAGCATTACAGTTTAATTTGTTTAAACTATGTAAATAAAATGTGAGAACATAAACCATGGGTACTCTTCCATAAGGGTTGTCGAATTCAGCAAATTAGATAAAGTCATTTCAATTAATATCGAGCAAATCTTGGTTGTCTTTGTCTGAAAAGATGCACTGAGCACGTTATGGCGAGGAAGGGCGTATCCAGCCGCAACACGTGGCAATAACAGTTTTACACTTTTATACACATTCGCACAAACACACACATTTGTAATTAGTACACATTAATTGTAGTTGCAACACATAGTGATTTATGTCAAAATATAGTAGTATTTATGTTTAATATTATAAGTTATATGCATGTTAGTAAAACATATGGTACAGGTCAAAGGAAATGTGTCATGTCTGGTATCATTTTAATCCCGTATTTATCAGCAGTGTCCGGTTCCTTCGCCGAAGTGATTGCACATTGCATACTCTAGTTAGCGATGTTAGGGGATAAATGTTAAAGGTAATACTGACAATAAAATGCTAATAGACTAGTTGAGACTGGATTCTTGGCGGGAAAGTCGGAGTACATCCACTGGAGAGATGA
Source organism: Mixophyes fleayi (assembly GCF_038048845.1). Classification (NCBI taxonomy): domain Eukaryota; kingdom Metazoa; phylum Chordata; class Amphibia; order Anura; family Limnodynastidae; genus Mixophyes; species Mixophyes fleayi. Next base: position 41,505,116 of record NC_134412.1, read on the forward strand.
CCCCCACCTTCGGATATTTTGATTTGAACTAGCCTATGATCTGCAACACCCTGGACCTTCCTGAAACCTGGACCAATAGAAGCAAGCCACATTATCTGCATTGTTTTACTGTATTTCTGACTGCATATAAGCAGGAGCTCTTCATCTAGTGAGCAGTCTTTTTTGACCACAGACTTCAGACCTGAATGACTGTTCACTGGATCCAGAGCGCCTGCGATAAGTAATGGCTGTACTTATTATATTTTGCTTGAATTATTCTGCTACTTTTGGATAATAAATCTTTGTGCGTTGGAAACACAAATCAAGATTCGACAATCGTTATTGGATAGCAACAGAACGTGCATAACAATTTGGGGCTTGTGGCGGAGGTTATGGTACCGGACAATACGCAAGACCTACGGATTTTGGTTCCGCAACAAAGGGTGGATTGACGCGTCATATACGGGTAAGAACGCAATGTGTTCAAAACCTGTTTATCATTCTGTGTTGTGAAACCAAATGTCCGTTTTTGCATAATATGAAGGAGTGCTAACTTGAATCTATTGACAAAAGAGAAAAATGTTTCTTTTTATTGTCATATTGCGTTTTTAACGTATTGCATTGCTAAGCATATGTGTACTTCCTGCTTAGCGTATGTGAACTTCCGGTAGATTTGCCACGTGTTTAAACAACGTTTTGATAGTTGTTATACATGCATAGTATAATTACTTGTTAAAGCCTCTGAAACGTTATTACTATTGTTGGTAAATTTGCTTTTCTGCGCAGAAAAGGTGTATGTTGTGTGATTTTGTGACTTAAATACACTAAGGTTTGATCTATTGTTGAATAGAGTGTCAGTTGCTGTCTGACCATGCAGGTGCCCAATTGGTGAACGGTATTGTCACGAATGCGCTCCCAGCTGCCGTGACTTTGGGGTGTTTGCTGTCTGAGGTCACACACGATTTCAGCCCGCAGTCTCTCTCACCTCTCACACAGGTTCTAGACCTACGGAATCGCCCCCCAAACACAGCGCTCTCACACCCCCCCAGACACTTCAAGGATCAGCCACCACCTATTGGGTACGGGCAATAGGACCCCAATATACTGGCTCACACTGGCACACAGGCTTCTAGTTCCACAAACTAGCAAGACTTACACCAGCACACACAGGGTTAACTCTTCACACCTCCAGACTGTTACACAAATGTAAATACAAGCACACACAGCTTGTTAATCAAATGTATCAACAAATCACACACAGGGTAACCTGGACAAGCAATCTCTCTTCTACACAGGCTATGGATTCTTTAGAGTATCAAGGATGCAACTTATTACATTTTAGATTTAATATACAAAAGGTACAGGGCATTCAGATATAAAGAAAAATAATGAATAAACAAATAATAAATTTGACATAACAAGCAAAAACAGTTTAAAATAAAAAGGATTACATTCAGATTTGCACCTACATGAATTGCATTTCTGGCCAAGGGAAATGTGACTAAGAAGATGGACAGCTTATCAATGTCAATTGATTTCCCAAAAAGTCTGACAGTTTTTCCCCTCAGAACACAGATTTTTAAGCAAACTCAAATGGGACGGCATTCACAGGGGCAGTGTGAATGCTAATGTGGGGGGCGGAAATGTCCCCTGGGTGTTACCTCAGGTTTGGTCAAACTATTCCTAAGTTTTGACCTGTTGGTAATTCTTCATAGATATATCTCAGAGAAATAACACCCCCCTCAATAAACCAGTCATATTATCCCGCACATTTAAATACCAAACATAATGGAATTACAACAATATCCAATCTCATCCTGAAATACATGTGCCTATGTCTGTTCCCTGTGTAGTGGGTATCTATGTTTCAAGACCCTTGTGTGGTTTTGGCCCCTCAATACAGAGTGGCATCCAAATTTCACAAAATATGAAAAAGGAATTAATTTCCTTTCAAGTGCACATTTCTATATACCGGCATAAAGACCATAGAGGTTTTATACAAGATTCTCCAAGCTCCTCACCTAGGCGTCTGGCTCTCCAATTTACACCTAGGGGTTAGTTTGTGTTTATAACCCTATTGAAAGGAAGTCCATTAGCTAGGGAAATACAGGATCAAATACAATGGATGTCTGTGATCTGCATATCTTAAGCTGGTCTCTGCACAAAGGGTTTACCTAATTCAATTACCTCCTCCTGGGCTCAGTTGGTCACACATTTATCTGAATTGAAGATCAGGTTAATTTAGGTATTCATGCAACGATTTATTTTGGGTCCTGACATCCAATATTCTATTTCAGCATATCAGATTTATGCTCTCATCCTGACATCTCCCCCCTTCAAGAAATGGCATGGGCATTGACTGACAGGTCAGTGCCCAAGATCATCTCATCTAATTTCCCCATGGGTCCACTGTAATAGCTGCTAGCTGGCTCTCACTAGGGTCTCTGGTCAGGTTCGCCTGTACCAACCCGGTTACAGTGTGCACTTTGTCTCTAATCCTCCTGTCCTCTAAGTGAAAGCCTGAGGGAAAAATGGCCTGGGATTCCTGACACTGCACTTCTAAGTGGGAACCCCTTAAGTCTAGCACAGCAGAATACCTACTTCCACTCTGCCCTGCTCCCCAGTTACAACCTTCCCTGTCAGTGGGACACCCTATGCACTTCTTATCTTGGGGGCTACGGAACAGGACACTCCCCTCCCCCTTGGACTCATCTAACTGGGGGTGTAGAGTAACAGGGAGTTTTGGCCCCTCATCTATCTCCTCTAAGCCGTTAGATGGCTGGCTAAGGGAGTGTGGGCTAGCAACTGACCCCCCTGTCTCTATACAAAACTCAGATGACTGGTCAGAACTCAGATGTAGATCTGAGTGGTGAACATTCGAACTACAGGTCCCAGCAGCAATGTAAGGATTGCTGTCCCTCGCTACTTCCCGTTGGTCAGGACTATGTGTCTCCCCCACATGCTCAACGGCTCTGTGTGCAGCTGGTTCAGGCACAGAATATACATCTTCACTCTGCCTTCCCTCCCAGTTACCTTGTACAGCATCTCCTGAGCATATTACCTGGGTAGAAACATTGTCTTTCTCTAGCACAACAGAATTAATCACATGGTCATCTGTCCCTTTTCTAGTAAGCATATTATCTACACCAGTATTAAGGCCAACATCTGCAATAACACTGTCCGCACCCCTATCCCATGACAAGATGTCAGTGTAAAAACAGGTTTGGATTCTAACACAATACTGCTATTGACATTATCCTCATTATAGGCATTAGGTACAATAAGACATTCTCTTTCTTTATCACATCCTGTCACCTGGAAAGAAAAAACATTGGTATTCTCAGCTGATTCTAACACAGTGACATGTGGGGCATTAACTTCCTTACACATTACACTATTAGGGGTTTCCAAACTACCCCCTATTACCTCAGGTTCTTCCCATAAATCATCATAATTGCCAGAGTTAACAGTAGCACCTATCAGCTTCTCATCATCACATTTCACTAGCACAGCACCAGATGCAAAATGATCACAGAGCATTTCAGGTTCTTTACACAAAGTCACATCATTGACAGGTTCAGCACTATCCCATACTACCTGGGCTGAGTCACACGGTGTAACAGAATTAGGGATAGTAGGAACAACATTTGCGGGAACATACTGAGAATTTAACCATCCAAGATCAGTATCTACTAAAACATTTGTGGGAATATCTTCAGGCACTTTCATTTCTCCCACAGAAATAGTCTTCTCAACCAATATGTCTTTACAATCAGCCTCCTCCAATAGAAAATTCTGTGCAGCATCTGGTAGTATGCTGCTAGCATCATCAGCTTCCCCCAGCAGAGTAAATGGGGCCTCTGAATGCAAAATCTCGGTAGCATATTCCCTGTTGTCTGTAGCTGGCAGTGGCACCTTTTCCTCGTAGGCCACCCCTATAGGCTGGGCGATTGCTGCTCCAGCTTGTGAAAGAAGCTGCTGCAGGCGCTGCCTTTCATCAGTCACCCGGCGGCACTGATCTTGCCAGAATGGGGTATGAAGCCCACCCTGGAAATATACCTCTTCTTGAGCATACTCAAAACACTCCTCTAGGCAGTGCAGCCGTTCCACAAGACTTATCTTGTAGCCCGGATTAAGAACCATCATGCGATACTCACTGAAAGGATGGATCGGGCTTTCCTCTTCCCAGTCGAGGTGTTCGATGATCTCCCAGCGTGTCTTGTTGTGGCAGGAGAAACCTCGCAGCTGACCTTCTTCAATTAGCTCTGCCATACTCATCGTGATAAGTGGATTCTTTGGATTTATGTCAATGTACCTACTTGGATCCTCTGGTTCAGTGACAATATCCACACCTTGATCCTCTGGTTCTGTCTTGGTCCCCAGCTCAGGTTCCATATCACATTGCTTCTTTGCATCATCCTCCAATAATGCGTGAACCAGCTCCTTTTTAGTTTTATCTGTTCAGTCAAGAACTCGCTGCTCACACAGGGCAATTAAAACTTCTTTGGCTTTTTTCTTGTAAGCAGCTGCCATCCTTGCAGGTACTTTGCAAAATAAAAGATAGAAAAAGAAAAACAAAGAGAAAGGGAGGGAACTGCTTTGCACGTATGTCTTTAAAAATAATGCGCCCTGAGCTTTGTCCTTGTAAAACTATTGTATTCCTCGCAAGGTTACAATCAGTTTATAAGTGCAAGGGTTAATTGCTTAAATCATGCACTTAATACTCTAAGAAATTAAATCATCCCACCGCTATGCAACCAATTTTTCACGAACGCGCTCCCAGCTGCCGTGACTTTGGGGTGTTTGCTGTCTGAGGTCACACACGATTTCAGCCCGCAGTCTCTTTCACCTATCACACAGGTTCTAGACCTACGGAATCGCCCCCCAAACACAGCGCTCTCACACCCCCCAGACACTTCAAGGATCAGCCACCACCTATTGGGTACGGGCAATAGGACCCCAATATACTGGCTCACACTGGCACACAGGCTTCTAGTTCCACAAACTAGCAAGACTTACACCAGCACACACAGGGTTAACTCTTCACACCTCCAGACTGTTACACAAATGTAAATACAAGCACACACAGCTTGTTAATCAAATGTATCAACAAATCACACACAGGGTAACCTGGACAAGCAATCTCTCTTCTACACAGGCTATGGATTCTTTAGAGTATCAAGGATGCAACTTATTAATTTTTAGATTTAATATACAAAAGATACAGGGCATTCAGATATAAAGAAAAATAATGAATAATCAAATAATAAATTTGACATAACAAGCAAAAACAGTTTAAAATAAAAAGGATTACATTCAGATTTGCACTTACATGAATTGCATTTCTGGCCAAGGGAAATGTGGCTAAGAAGATGGACAGCTTATCAATGTCAATTGATTTCCCAAAAAGTCTGACAGTTTTTCCCCTCAGAACACAGATTTTTAAGCAAACTCAAATGGGACGGCATTCACAGGGGCAGTGTGAATGCTAATGTGGGGGGCGGAAATGTCCCCTGGGTGTTACCTCAGGTTTGGTCAAACTATTCCTAAGTTTTGACCTGTTGGTAATTCTTCATAGATATATCTCAGAGAAATAACACCCCCCTCAATAAACCAGTCATATTATCCCGCACATTTAAATACCAAACATAATGGAATTACAACAATATCCAATCTCATCCTGAAATACATGTGCCTATGGCTGTTCCCTGTGTAGTGGGTATCTATGTTTCAAGACCCTTGTGTGGTTTTGGCCCCTCAATACAGAGAGGCATCCAAATTTCACAAAATATGAAAAAGGAATTAATTTCCTTTCAAGTGCACATTTCTATATACCGGCGTAAAGACCATAGAGGTTTTATACAAGATTCTCCAAGCTCCTCACCTAGGCGTCTGGCTCTCCAATTTACACCTAGGGGTTAGTTTGTGTTTATAACCCTATTGAAAGGAAGTCCATTAGCTAGGGAAATACAGGATCAAATACAATGGATGTCTGTGATCTGCATATCTTAAGCTGGTCTCTGCACAAAGGGTTTACCTAATTCAATTACCTCCTCCTGGGCTCAGTTGGTCACACATTTATCTGAATTGAAGATCAGGTTAATTTAGGTATTCATGCAACAATTTATTTTGGGTCCTGACATTCAATATTCTATTTCAGCATATCAGATTTATGCTCTCATCCTGACAGGTATATTAGGCAGGTATACCGAAGGCGAAAACAAAGAAGGTTTTCGCCAAGCGCGCCCAATAGTAATCGCAGGGTTTACTGATAATTAGTATTAGTAAGCGGTACGATCTGACGGCACGGTAAGGAAAACCGCGATTGTGACTTGGGAAAGCAGCTTGGAGGAATTATATTGGAAAGGCTGGTTGATTGTATCGACTTTGTGCTGCCAGTGATAATAAACTTAGCAGATTTGTGAAAGAGAAAGGGTACTGCGGTATTCCTGTAATTCACAGTGATATTTCTGTGTTAGGGGTCCTCGTTTAGTACGAGAGGAAGCGAGTGGATGCGGCTTGAGCAAATATGTCCACGGTGTTATGATCTGCCTTATATCTTTGTGTGCATTTTACCCTGTGTTATTATTTGCCTTGTTTCCCTGTTTGTATATTACCCTGCAGTACCTGTGATCCTCCAGAGGTGCTGCTGTTCGGCCTTTTCCTACTATCAGGGGTTAACTACCACTGCTAGTTATCAGCCACACCTGTCTGTGGCCTATTTATGCCTGCTTGTTCCAGAAGCCTTTGCTGGTCATTGATGTTCCTAGTTGGCTCATGTGTTTCTCTGTTCCTGATTTCCCTGCATGTTTCTGACTACTGCTGCAAACTGGTTTCAGTTAAGTCATCTGCTGAATTTCTTTATTATTTACTGCTTGTTTGCCAAGATCTGGAAATCCATCGTTCCATTCAGCCTGAACTGTTACTGTTTATTTTTGCCTTACCTGGACTATACTTTTCTGCAATAAACAGTTTAAAACGTTTATATCACGTGTCTGGCTCCATGGCTGTAATTAAGGAAGTGGTTGTGAACAGAACCCTAACACACAGCCATTAGAGATCTCTAGCGGTAATTGCTTGTAGCAAAGGGTTGAAAGTGTTTGCGGAAGAGACAGAGTACTGCGGTATTATCTGTGGTCCGCATAGATATTGGTATTGTTCAACATGGGTGCTAAGCATACGCTAGAGATGGCCAGTGTACTGCCTAAGGAAGGGCCTATTGGTTCAGCGAGGTTTCTTATGTGTAAGAAATATGGTGCATACGCAATGGCGTATTGCGACACGTGGGTCAAAATGACCAAGGATTGTGTTAGGCCTTTCCCAACAATAGGGAGTTTTAATTCAGAGGTACTACATAATGTTAGAGATAAAGTGAGGTTGATCAAATCAACAAAAACGAGAATTAAACAGGGTGATTGTTTGAAATTGTGGCAAAAGGAAGGCAACACGTGGCAGAGCAGCGAATGCACAGCGGAAGTAGGTGTGGTGAAAAGCACGCGCACAGCGGAAGTAGCAGTTGAGAAGCATGGAGAACTATGCGCAAGCGCACCACTGCCACCCTATGTGGCAGGAGGTGTAAGTACAGCCGTTATTAAAAATGAAAAAAAAGGAATTTGCTAAGTTATATCCTGTTTTAAGTCAGTTTATAACAAGTATTTCTGAAGAAGAGGATGACTATAATTTCAGCCATTACCCATGCTGTTAATATGCTAGAGGTTCAGCGTAAGTTTGGAAAGGGGGCAGTGGCTGACATAGGTAAGAGTAATGGAGTGACCACTAGGAGGGAAAACATCCAAAGTTCTGAAGCAGCAGTTCCTGTGACTATTCCTGAAGATAGTGAACCAGTTGGTACTTATCCTGTCCGCACCATAGCAGTTCCTAATGGAAAAGCAGATAAGGATGGTTTAGTGCCTGCAAGAAATTTTTCGATGCATTGTCCCTGGACTAGATCAGAACTACGTTCCATTATGACTGAATTCCCAGATCCTAGAAAAGAGTTGACTAAGTGTCAGAAGTTTGTTAAAGACTTAGGAAGCGCACACGAACCAACCAATAAAGTTTGGCGGGTAGTGTTTAGGGCATGTCTTGCCCCCAATACTAACATACAAAAATGTATTAAAGATTGTTCATTGGAGGAAGATAACACCTTGACAGATGAGGTTAATCAAGAGAATATTGAGCAAATTGTCTCACATTTAGCCATCTATTTTCCAGTGATAGTAAATTGGAGAAAAATTTTCACCATTAAATAGAAAGATAGTGAAACTGCATCGGATTACTTCACTAGAGGTCTGGCAGCGATAACACGGTTCACTGGGATATCAAACATAGGTGAGGATCCACATCACAGGGAGGTATTATGGATGGTCTTAGGGAAAATTTAAAAACAAGGGTACAAACCTCATTACCTAATTGGAGAAGCATCACAGTAGATTCTCTTAGGGAGTCTGCTGTGGAGCATGACAAAAACTTTTTTAGAAGGAAGAGAAAAGTTATAGGTTAATGACGGTAAGTATAAAAGCTCTAGGGGAATGCATACACGACCACCAGCATACAACCCACATAACAAGAAACATAGAACAGTCAGGTGTTACAACTGTAATGAAGAAGGACATTGTCACGGTTACAAACAGAAGTACAGCTAGGAGTCACGAATATGGTGAAAACACTCTGTGTTTATTTGCAGACAAGTATAAATAACAGGTAGTCAGGAGTAGTGGTAATTACCAGGTGCAGGCTGATGCAGGAAATAATATAAATGTCCAGAAACAAGCAGGTACACAGCTAATGCAGGGAAGCAGGAGTATGAATAGATTCCAGGCAGCATGAACCAGAGGGCAGCACGGTGGCGTAGTGGTAGCACTTCTGCCTCACAGCACTGGGGTCATGAGTTCAATTCCCAACCATGGCCTTATCTGTGTGGAGTTTGTATGTACTCCCTGTGTTTGCGTGGGTTTCCTCCAGGTACTCCGGTTTCCTCCCACACTCCAAAAACATACTAGTAGGTTAATTGGCTGCTATCAAAATTGACCCTAGTCTCTACCTGTCTGTCTCCCTCTCTGTCTGTCTGTATAAGTCTGTCTGTGAGTGTGTGTCTATATTAGGGAATTTAGACTGTAAGCTCCAATGGGGCAGGGACAGATGTGAATGAGTTCTCTGTACAGTGCTGCGGAATCAGTGGCGCTATATAAATAAATGATGATGATGATGATGATGATGATGAGGAAGAATGCTCAGGTAACACAGGATATGACATCAGAATAGGACAACAATAACCAGCCATGTGTGCTGGGGAGGAACAGGTATATGTATGGGAAATGAGGACACACCCAGGTGCATGGGATGATTGAAAAATGGGTTAACCCTTAATGCAACATAAAAGGCACAATAGCAGCACCTCTGGTGATCAGAGGTACTGCTGCAATATATGAAAAGAAACACACAAAATGAACAAAAAGTAAAGTCCAAATGTCCAGGAGGCAGGGACTGCCAGGCAAAGCAGTATACTGTAAACAGATCGTTAAAGACATCTCATGAAAAATTGTAAAAAGGAAAGATACAATACACATAGGGGTGGGTCACATAGATATGCTTCAAGAAGGAATTCACATAGACTAGAAGACTCACACCTGCCTGCGCATGTTATAGCAGCAAATGCTGCACGGGAAAATGATAGTCAGCGCTAGGGGTCAGGTCATACCTGTAGTCTACAGCCAGTGAGGTTAACTGAGAGTCTGAGGGAAGAACCTACAATGATAGTTGACATAGCTGGTAGGAAACAAACTTTTCTTGTAGATACAGGGGCAGCCAGATCTGTGATAACCTCTCCTTTCAATCAACAGGTGACTATTAAAACTATTACAGCTAAGGGGGTAACGGGGAGAGTGTTGCATTATCCTGTAACTAAACCCACAGAAGTTACTATCGGGCCTCTGCATACCAAGCATTCGTTTCTCTTGGCTGCAGCAGCTCCTACTAACTTGCTGGGAAGAGACTTGTTATTTAAAATGGGATGTGTCATACACTGTACCCCAGATGTTGTATTCCTAGATATACCAGAGAAGGTCGCGCATGAGGTACAGGATATATTGGACACCCCTAATAGGTTAATGTTGCACTCTACCATTATAGAACAAAGTCCATCTCAAGTAAAGGGGATGTTGCTGGAAATACCGGGTTCCCTATGGACCAAAGATGGACAGGACACTGGATTGATGGCAAATGTAGCTCCTGTGATGGTAAATCTAAAAAGTGGCAGGATAGCTCCAAAAATCCCACAGTATCCATTAAAACTGGAGGTGGAATTAGGGGTATATCCTGTTATTGAGAGGCTGTTGCAACAAGGGATTTTAATTCGTACATCCAGCACAGCAAATAGTCCCATTTTCCCTGTGAAGAAGAGTGGGGGGAGGGGCTATAGATTAGTCCAGGACTTAAGAGGAATTAATAAAGTTGTTGAGAGTCAATTCCCCGTAGTACCCAATCCAGCTGTCATCCTCATGCAGATTCCACCGTCGGCTAGTCATTTTACTGTCATTGACCTGTGTTCTGCCTTCTTCTCAGTCCCTTTTCACCCTGACTGCCAATACCTCTTTGCATTCTCCTACCGAGGGGAAAAATACACATGGACCAGACTTCCCCAGGGGTTCATTGACAGTCCCAGTATTTTCTCCCAAGCATTACATGACTGTTTACAATCCTTTCAACCTAGCAATGGGTCTGTTCTGATTCAATATGTGGACGATCTGTTGTTGTGCTCTGATTCTTTTATGTCATGTTTACATGATACTAAATAGTTGTTGCTCCATCTCTTGCAAACAGGGAACAAGGTGGCAAAGGACAAGTTACAGCCATGTCAGACTAGGGTCAAATACTTAGGACACTGTCTCAACCAGGGGCTAAGACACTTGACGACTGACAGAATTGAGGCCATACAACACATGACTCTGCAACAGAGCCAGAAGCAAATTCGTACCTTCTTCACCTGCATTGGGAATACCTGATTATGAAAAGCCTTTTGAGCTATACTGTACGGAAGCTGATGGTTGTGCAACAGGTGTCCTCACTCAGAAACATGGTGATGCTAACAGACCGGTAGCATACTACAGTGCACAATTGGACACTCTGGCAAGATCACTCCCAACATGTCTAAGAAGTGTAGCAGCAACTGCTCTTCTGGTAAGTAAGAGCGAGGACGTAGTATTAGGACTATTAGGACATGATTCAACTGTCTATACACCCCATGCAGTATCAGCTCTGTTGAATTCAGCTCAAACCAGACATGTCTCTTCAGCTAGATTCACAAAATGGGAACTAGCTCTGATGGCACCCTCAAACATCACCATCAAACGATGTAGCACCTTAAATCCAGCTACATACTTTCCATATGTGTCTCAAGAGACACAAATGGTGGGAGGTGAGGAGACCCTGGTTGGTGATGAGTTTGGCAAGAGTACTGATACGCATGATTGTATGGAATACCTGAACCAGACCTTTACTGCAAGGCCCGACATACGTGACACCCCCTTAGAAAATGTAGATTTTACATTTTCTACAGACGGGAGATGTCATAGACAGACAGAGACAGGAGAACTATGTACTGGTTATGCTGTGGTAGATGTTGTAGGAGCTAGACCCCTTGGCCCACCTCACTCAGCCCAAGTGGCTGAACTAGTAGAATTAAGGAGAGCGTGTGAGTTGGCAAGGGTAAGTCAGCTAATATATATAATATATATACAATTTTGGGGCTCTTTGGTGTCTTAGAAACTTTACGACAGCAGCAGTCACGCCAGTTACACACTTACAACACATAAAAGGACTTTTAACAGCGATACAGTTACCCAGAACATTAGCCTTCATAAAATGTAAAGCCCATACCTCTGAAGAAGACCCGGTGTCATTGGGCAACAATAGGGCGAATGAAGCTGCTAAATGGGCAGCAGGGCAACCTATGACTCTATCAACCGAGACCATGATGGTTTTTCAGACATTAGACATGCAGAAATGAATTGAAATGCAAGATGTGTGTTCCCTGCAGGAAAAGGCGGTCTGGAAGGCGAAGGCGAAGGGATGTGGTCAAGAGTCCTCAGGACTCTGGAGAGATGGACAAGGTAAGCCTGTAGCTCCCAGAACATACTATCCAAGCCTAGCTGAAGCAGCACACGGTCTGACTCACCTGGGTAAAGAAGGTATGTGCAAACTGGTGAGAGCATACTGGTGTGCACCTGGATTTTCCTCTCAGGCTGGTAAGAAGGCAATGTCGTGTCTTACTTGTTTGAGAAAAAAATGTCGGGAAAACAATTCCAACTGAGCCATCCCATATATCTCCTACAGACGGACCTTTTCAGGTAATACAAATTGACTATATCCAATTACCACCTTGCAAGAATCTAAAGTATGTGTTAGCATGTATTGATGTGTTTTCCGGTTGGGTAGAAGCATATCCGGCAGCCACTAATACTGCTGTGTTCACTGCAAAGAAAATTGTACAATAGTTTCTGTGTAGGTTCGGTATCCCTAGAATCATCGAAAGTGATAGAGGTACCCACTCTACTGGTGATATCTTCCAGAACATGTGTAAGCTCATGGGAATCAGTGGCAGACTTCATACCCCTTACCGACCACAAGCCAGTGGTAAGGTGGAAAGAGTAAATGGTACTATTAAGAACAAGCTTGGTAAGATAATGGCTGAAACTGAGTTGGCGTGGCCTGAAGCTTTGCCACTAGTCCTCCATAGCGTCCGAACCACTCCTAGACCTCCTTTTAATCTGTCCCCCTTTAAGATACTATTCGGCCGACAACCTCATTTGATTGTGAGTCCACAAGACGTCTTAAAGTGTAAAAATGAAGTTACTGTGCAATATCTTATAAAAATGAGCAGACAGCTAAAGAAGCAACAATAAAAACTAAAAATGCTGTCACCTGGTATGCCAGAAACGAACTGTCATGATGTTGAGCCTGAAGAATATGTTATGATCCGCAATTTCTTACACTCAGGTTGTTTAACAGAGCATTGGGAAGGCCCGTACCAAGTGCTGCTGACCAGTACCACATCACTGAAGGTTGCAGAGAGAGACACTTGGATCCATTCCACCCACTGCAGGAAAGTCAGTAACCCGGAGAAAGTGCGAGATAAAGCTGAAACTGATGACACCGATCTGTCACTTGTAAACCTGTTCTGGGAGACCTAAAGCCTGCAGTCAAGACACCGGAGCCAAGGATGTTGCGCAGACTATCTTCCCAGCAATGGAGTGGCGATTTTTGTTTTTCTTTTGTTCCAGGATTTTTCTTGTTTTTACTTTTTATAGGACACCCTATTTTTGTGAAGAAAGATGGAAGACAGAGGCAGGATCTGGTAGTGATACCGATGACATGGATGTCGAGGAAAAGTTATTAGAATACCCAGAGCAGCCCATTATCAAGCTTGGTCCAGGGGTTATGAAAAGATCTGCTAGCTCTGGAATTAGGAGACAGTGTGAGGGGCTATTGTCTGATGAATATTGTATCTGTAAGTTCTGTGACTCCCTAGTTGAAGAGAAATGCATCCAGCGATGCCAGTCCACTGGTAATCTGGACGTGGTGGGGCATCATCTGGAGGATTATCACTCCTTAGTGGGTAAGGTTCTAAACCACACTGAGTGCTGGGTGTGCTCTCATGTCCCTCAGGGACAGCATAACATAGGACTAGTGCAGTTCCCGCTAAATATCTCTGAGGTACTCGAATTAAGTGGATGGAGGCCCATAGAAGGGAAGTACATTAACACTAGGTCCCCTAGACTGAAGCTTCGACAATACTCCTTAGACAGATCTTTACTGTGCCTAAATATCTCACATGCAAAGCGTCTGGAGAATTGGGATGCTGACCTATCAGATCAGACAATGGCTCGCCACACTCATTTTGGAGGGAGACTTACAAGGTCACCAATAGGCAGTAATGTTGATGGACACCATAAATTAGGGCGTGTAACCAAACATAAGAAAGTATCCATTGGGAAGGTCTCTATAGGTAATTGTAAGAATGTGATCCATGCTGACACTTGTCTTGAACAAATGGAGACACTAGGCATGTGTAGTTTTGTCAAAACCTTATGTGATATAATTAATGGGCATACTGTTCCTTATATTCTCCCAGATGACGTGTACTTTGTTTGTGGGAGAAAAGCTTATTCCTGGGTGACTCCGAGTTCCAAGGGTTTGTGTTTCTTAGGTAAACTGGTTCCTGAAATCATGACTATTACTCATGAAGAAATGGTTTTTATTCATGAGACTACATCCCCACCATACATACACACACACACACACACACACACACACACAGTATGAACACCGTGGCAAGGGAAATATGATTCCTGGTGAGGAACCCATAGCTACAAAATTGATTAGTGAAACCGCTGGTCGCCTTAGGGGGTAAATGTATTATCGCACGGTTTTGTAAAGGGAAACTTCCCTTTACAAAACAGCGCCGCTTTAAATTTAAGCTGTCAACTCGCCAAACTCCCGCGAGTTGACAAAACCGGACGATCATACATTTACCCTTAGATCTCACCAGGACTGCTCGGGGAACTTTAAATTTTAAATATATTCAAGATCTAGCTAAATTGATAGATAATATCACAGAGATGTATGATGACACATTCAGGTATACGGAAGTGTATATGAAGGAGTTGGTGCAACATAGATTGGTACTGAATTATCTCACCTCTATTACTGGTGGATATTGTGTGACATTGGCCACCCAGTTTGGTGTGAAATATTGCACGTACATCACCAATAATACAGATGACCCCAAGGAGGTTATAGACCGGAAGATGAATGAAATTCTGGAACTGAAATGGAAATTTCAAAGGAACCATAATTCTTTGTTATATGAGGGCGGGGAAAAGGTGGAAAGTTGGTTCTCATGGTTGAACCCTGTAAAATGGTTCTCTGGTCTAGGGGAGTGGGTACAGGAAATGGTTGCTAGTGTAGTTAAGCTCCTTACCCTTGTACTTGGTGTCATTTTAGTAATTGGTTTATGTGTCAAATGTGTTCCTACTGTATTGAAATGTGGAAAGCATTCTTCTGTTGGAAACACTGAAAACGAGACTGAAATGGTGGTGAGGGATACCGAGATCATGGTCTGTGAAGAAGTGTTGTACAATCCTGAACTTGAAACAGTGATTTTTTGATAGTCTATTACACTAGAGAACAATAAGCCCGCGCTCGGTATATCCACATTATATATGGTACCAGCTGCTTGGCAATAAGCCCGCGCTCGGTATATCCCATATTGTATGTGGTACTAGCTGCGTGGAAATATAAATGCCCATATTATGTATACAAAACAAAAAAAAAGTTGTCAGCGCTTATCCTTTAAACTGCATATCTGTGTGTGTCTAGCAAAATGAAAACATGAGGTATTAGTTCATATTTTGCTCAAAAGACTTAAGCCTGCATCCCAACGTCAAGGGTACCTCATTATATGCAGATCCTACACTGACCTATATGCTTTAAACTCTATTAAAATGCAGTTAAAATCAGATGCACTCACCTCCCAGGTATAGGGGTTTACATCTAGCAAAGGCTGGCTTGTGAGCCACACCCAAATGTGCCTTAAATAGGCTTGATGGACAGCTGCTATGACAAAAAGGCAATATTTTGAAACAAAGCCAGAGAAAAATAAGCCTGCGCTCGGTATATCCACATTATATATGGTACCAGCTGCTTGTCAATAAGCCCGCGCTCGGTATATCCCATATTGTATGTGGTACCAGCTGCGTGGCAATATAAATGCCCATATATGTATACAAAACAAAAAGAAAGTTGTCAGCGCTTATCCTTTAAACTGCATATCTGTGTGTGTCTAGCAAAATGAAAACATGAGGTATTAGTTCCTATTTTGATCAAAAGACTTAAGCCTGCATCCCAACATCAAGGATACCTCATTATATGCAGGTCCTACACTGACCTATGCGCTTTAAACACTATTAAAATGCAGTTAAAATCAGATGCACTCACCTCCCAGGTATAGGGGTTTACATCTAGCAAAGGCTGGCTTGTGAGCCACACCCAAATGTGCCTTAAATAGGCTTGATGGACAGCTGCTATGACAAAAAGGCAATATTTTGAAACAAAGCCAGAGAAAAATAAGCCTGTGCTCGGTATATCCACATTATATATGGTACCAGCTGCTTGTCAATAAGCCCGCGCTCGGTATATCCCATATTGTATGTGGTACCAGTTGCGTGGCAATATAAATGCCCATATATGTATACAAAACAAAAAGAAAGTTGTCAGCGCCTATCCTTTAAACTGCATATCTGTGTGTGTCTAGCAAAATGAAAACATGAGGTATTAGTTCCTTTTTTGATCAAAAGACTTAAGCCTGCATCCCAACGTCAAGGGTACCTCATTATATGCAGGTCCTACACTGACCTATATGCTTTAAACACTATTAAAATGCAGTTAAAATCAGATGCACTCACCTCCCAGGTATAGGGGTTTACATCTAGCAAAGGCTGGCTTGTGAGCCACACCCAAATGTGCCTTAAATAGGCTTGATGGACAGCTGCTTGATGGACAGTCTATTACACTATCAAAAGGTGGAGCTGTCGAAGTCAGCAAATTGGATAAAGTCATTTCAATTAAAATCGAGCAAATCTTGGCTGTCTTTGTCTGAAAAGATGCGTTGAGCACGTGGAAGGGTGTATCTAGCTGCAACACATGGCAATAACAGTTTTACACTTTTATACACATTCGCACAAACACACACATTTGTAATTAGTACACATTAATTGTAGTTGCAACACATAGTGATTTATGTCATAATATAGTAGTATTTATGTTTAATATTATAAGTTATATGCATGTTAGTAAAACATATGGTACACGTCAAAGGAAATGTGTCATGTCTGGTATCATTTTAATCCCCTATTCATCAGCAGTTGTCCGGTTCTTTCCCCGAAGAGATCGCACATTGCATACTCTAGTTAGCAATGTTAGGGAATAAATGTTTAAAGTAATACTGACTATAAAATGCTAATAGACTAGTTGAGAGTGGATTCTTGGCGGGAAAGTCGGAGCACATCCACTGGAGAGATGACCCCCACCTTTGGATATTTTGGTTTGAACTAGCCTATGATCTGCAACATCCTGGACCTTCATGAAACCTGGACCAATAGAAGCAAGCCAAATCATCTGCATTGTTTTGCTGTGTTTCTGACTGCATATAAGCAGGAGCTCTTCATCTAGTGAGCAGTCTTTTTTGACCACAGACTTCAGACCCGAATGACTGTTCACTGGATCTAGAACGCCTGCGATAAGTAACGGCTGTACTTATTATATTTCGCTTGAATTATTCTGCTACTTTTGGATAATAAATCTTCGTGCGTTGGAAACACAAATCGAGATTCGACAATCGTTATTGGATAGCGACAGAATGTGCATAACAGGGTCACGTAGGAGGAAACCCACACAAACATGGGGAGGATATTTAAAATCCACAGAGATAAGGTTGTGACTCATGACCCCACTGTTGGAAGGTGGATTATCTAACCACTAAGGCAACATGCGGATGGAAACAATATGTGCATTATGTAGACTAGATAAAAAAACTCAACAATACACCATTGCCTACAAGTCAAGTGCTAGTGGCAAGATAAAGTGTTACTGAGAAAAGTTAACAATTGCACACACCAGTAGCGCCGAATAAGCAACAACACTAAACTGATTTTAAACCAATGTTTGCTTTAAAAACCCATAATCACAAATAACTATGCACAACATACACCTGCATACACTTCTCTCATAACAAACTTTTTTCTGTTTTAAATTTTATTAATGTCAATAATTATACAATGAACTATTTTACCCCTAAAACCATGGTAGATGCACAGTTTTATTAAATTACAATGTAAATTCATTGATGTATAATATAATAATAATAATAATAATAATAATAATAGTTGGACTCTAATTTGTTTGCCTTCTGCAGCTTTTTTTTGTGACTTAGGTGTTGTTTGCTTTTATCTGTGGATATTTTCTAATTGTTTGGATTCACTTTATTTTGAACAGCTGCTTGTCTCTGTTGTAGCTCCACACAAATTTAAAAATGCAATTTAGGCATATTCCACAAAATGGGTCAGGAATCAAACTCATGACCCTACTGTTGGCAGCTGGATTGTCTAAGCACTAAGGCATAGTTCAGATAGAAATAGGCATACAACATAACACAGTGGCAACCTAAATTGTTAATGAGCATAATTAAATGAACAATTGCACACACCTTATTAATTACTGACATGAAGGATCATGTTTCTTTTTTAAAAAATTAAAATCAGAATGTCTATGCAAATGCATCTCAGAATAAAGCACAATCAGAAATACACGCAAACATATTTTAATCAGTATAAAATTAAACAACAGACACCCGCAAACAGCACTGCATAGACGCAGCACGAGATCTCGTCGTCTCATACCACAGTGGGCCATATACCTGCATATACTTGTCTCATTACAATCCACTATAAAAGACTGCTTCATGCACAATTGAATTTGGTTAGGAGTCTATAGTGGAGTTTACTGGTGTGGATTTGTATAGTGGACTTTTATTTGTATTGAGAGGTATATTTTCTCTTACTTTTTTTTACACTTTAAAAGTTTGTGTTTGTAAGATATTTGTTGTTCCACAATAACAATGCATCTCTATTGTCATATGTAATGTGCATTTTAACGTGTGCGCTGTTTGTATTATAGATTTTAAATGAAATTTTAATTTTTTTTTTGATGGGAAGGGTGGGGTTGGAGGTTGTGAAGCCTTTCAATCTAACATCTATTAAGATGATTGTTATGTGTTTTTGGACTTCCCCATGTTGCATGTTTATCCAAAAGATCCCCAGCCCTCTGAAAATGTGGAGGCGAGCCACTTTAGGTTCCAGACTGATTTAAAATATTTTTCTAATATAGTTTATAACACACTTTTTAAATTCTGTAATATCCATAAAAGCAATTGCTGTTTAGTGATAAAAGTACAGGTATGTTTCATTTTTCTAAACATATACAATGCATGCAACCAGACAGTTTTGACTGAAAAAAAATGTTTACCTTTGAAATCTGAAATTATTTTCTAATTGGGCTGTAAGGGCTGCCTCTGCCCCTGCTGAGATTATTAGATGTGAATTTTCTAGCCATAGCACTTATAAAAATAATGTTGAAGCTTGACTGTAAGAGCTTAGCTGAAAAAAGACTAAACTAAAGGCTTTCATTGATGTACTACCAGACCTTAGCTGGGAGATGTCTGCGTCACCTGAAAAATAATCAGCAATCAACCATAGTCTGTGTTAATCATATATCTGACTCACTATTTGAATGTTCTTTTCTGCCCAGGTAAAGTACATAAAGTAAATGCTGTGTCTGTATATAGTAGATCAACTTTGTACGTCAGAGTAAAATTCAAGCTATCAAGTGTTTGTGTGTTACATGAGGTGGTCTTTCCAAACATTTCCAAGGATGATGTAATGGCCCTTTCCAACCTTCTCCCTTCCCTGTGATGAAAGCACTCTAGCCCTTCTCCTAGCCTTCATATCCTTACCTTTTTCTTTCCTTTCCCTACCCTGTTTCGCCCCTTCTCTTGAGGTCGTTACTCTGGATTCCCGGTGGCTTACACAACATTTATTTATTTTTTGAGCTTTAATAGTTTATTTCTACACTTATAGTTATACACAAATTATAAAGCTTAATGTTTAGGGTCTGAACTGTCCAAAGAAGACACCTACTCTGTTCCATACTATCAAATAACTAAAGGGCAACATAGTGTTTTTACAAAAAACCCACTTTTCTGGCCCCCATCATCCTGAACTCAAATCTAGATTCTATCCTTGCTCTTTTCATGCTTGCGATCCTGCTAAAAAGAAAAAGGGAGTTGCTATTCTTATAGATAAACATCTCACATTCACAGTATCTAAAGAAATTAAGGATCCAGAGGGGAGTTATATTATCCTAACAGGTGACCTTAATAACATCCCTTACACATTATTAAATGTGTATGCTCCTGACACGAACCAAGCTCAATTTTTCAGTTCTATAAGTGATCTCCTCTCACTGCATCGGGTGGGTAAAGTAATCCTGGCGGGGGACTTTAACACTACTCTGGACAGTCATTTGGGCAGATCCACACCTTCCCCTCAGTCAACTCGCCATACCAATGATACTAACTCTAAGACCTTAAGATCTCTTTTGTCCCAACATTTTTTATTTGATGCATGGAGAGTTAGGGAACCTACTGCAAATAATTTTACTTTCTTTTCGCTGGTTCATGGCATATATACATGCCTTGACTTGATCTTCCTATGTGCGGATTTAACTCAAAATATACTTAATATGAATATTCTCCCTAGCACGTGGTCGGACCATGGCTGGGTGACGGTGGATATTATGGGTCCTCAGATAGGACAAAAACAATTTCTATGGCGCCTTAATGATAGAGTTTTACTCAACCCCATTCTTAAATTGCAAATAAATACAGAAATCCTCCAATATTATGAGACAAATATTGATTCCTCTATATCCCCCATGTTCCTCTGGGATGCCCATAAGGCTGTAATTCGGGGTAATTTGATTAGAGCAGCTGTATATGCCAAAAAAATAAGAACCCAGAAATTTCTAGATGCTACCAGACGTGTCAAAACCCTTGATAGAATCCATAAAAACTCGGGCCTATCAGAGCATTATACTAAATTGTAGCAGCTAGGACAGAGCTAAATCTTCTGCTTTTCACCAAAGCAGAGAATTGTATTAAATGTTTAAATCAATCCTTTTATGAAGAAAGTGATAAAGCTGATAGATTATTGGCTTCTAGGCTTAGATCTAAACTTTCCCAAAATAATGTATCTCGTATTAAAAGTCATTCAGGGGATAGAACTCAAGATCCAAATCAAATAACAGAGGAGTTTAAAAATTTCTACAGCAAACTCTATAACATCTCATTAACACATGACCCCTCTTTAACTCCAACAGAGGCCTCTAGACATTTTCTCTCCCAATGTCACTTGCCTAAACTTCTACCTGAAGCAAATCAGCAATTGGGGGCTGACTTTACAATAAAATAAATTTCTGATGTTATTAAAAACGTGAAATCTAGTAAAGCGCCAGGTCCTGATGGTTTTACAGCTACTTATTATAAAACCTATAATAAGCTTCTTTCGCCTTATCTTGCTGACATGTTTAATAGTGTATTAAAAAGTGGCTCATTTTCAAAGGAAGCTCCTGAAGCACGTATTATTGTCATTCCAAAGGAGGGCAAGGACCCGTTTGATTGTGCTAATTACAGAACCATTTCACTTTTGAACACAGACATATGATAAGATATATGCGAAAATACTTGCTAACCGTCTTAACTCGGTACTACATCTTCTGATACATAACGATCAGGTGGGTTTTATACCAGGCCGTCAGGCCCTTGATAATACTAGTAGAATCATTAGTCTCATTCACTACATTAATTCTACTAAAACCCCGGCTGTAGTGCTTTCTCTGGATGCAGAGAAAGCCTTCGGCCGAATTAGTTGGCCCTTTATGTTGGAGACTCTTAGAGCATTTGGCTTTGAAAGTACCTTTCTTCAAGGTGTTCAAGCTTTATATTCAAACCCCTCTGCTAGGATTTCAGTAAACGGGGTGATTTCCTCCTCAATCTCAATTACCAATGGCACTCGTCAAGGGTGCCCTCTTTCCCCTTTGATTTTTGCTCTTGTGATTGAACCTTTAGCGCCCATGATTCGTCTTTCCCCAGATATTACAGGAGTTAGAATTGGTCCCAAGGAATATAAACTTAGTCTATTTGCAGATGACATCCTTGTTACATTAACCTCTCCTCACACCTCGCTCCCAAATCTGTTTTCCATCCTTACAGCTTACAGTTTGATCTCTGGCTAT
This sequence comes from Mixophyes fleayi, assembly GCF_038048845.1. NCBI lineage: Eukaryota > Metazoa > Chordata > Amphibia > Anura > Limnodynastidae > Mixophyes > Mixophyes fleayi. The sequence continues at coordinate 41,527,001 of NC_134412.1, forward strand.
AAAATTAATCTTTCCAAAACGGAGTCCATGGCTCTTCATGTATCATCTTCCACCTTGGGTTTTCTTAAAAATAATTTTAAATTTTCTTGGCGGCATAAAAAACTAAAATACTTTGGGGTTTATATTGCTGCCCAATATGAATCTTTATACGCTGAAAACTTCCCCTCCATAATTAAAACAATTAAACTAGATCTACTTAGATGGCAAAAATTAATTATTTCATGGTTGGGTCGAATAGTTATCCTTAAGATGAATATCCTTCCGCGCTTGCTTTATCTTTTCCAAACCCTCCCGATGCAGGTACCTAGATCCATTCTATCTCAACTACATTGTTGCTTTTATCAATTTGTGTGGCTGCATAAACCCCCACGAACTAGTTTCATTACTTTATGTAGAACAACAGTTAGTGGTGGCAGAGGTTTCCCGGACATCCGCTTATATTATATGGCTACCCACATGAGCCAGGCTGTGGCATATTGCCGGACACCGGGGTCCCCGATGAATTGATCTAGAGGCCTCCTACTGCTGTGTATCATGCCTAGGTTCAACCCTAGGGATCCCAATGGGCGCAAGATCTTTCTGGTTAAAATCTCATCCTATTGCTCTCTTCATATGTCAAATTTGGGATTATTGCAAATTTCACTTCAAGCTTACTTCCATTCACTCCCCTATAACACCTCTGTGGAATAACCCAGCTTTTACTCCAGGACAATGTCCTTCCCGTTTCAAGGCTTGGCAGGATAGAGATATTAGGATGGTGGGGGACGTTATACAAGCAAACCAATGTATCTCTTGTCCCATAGATTGTAAGCTTGCAAGCAGGGCCTTCTCACCTCTTTGTCTGTTTTACCAAGTTTGTTTATTAGCTTACTATGTTTGTCCCCAATTGTAAAGCGCTACGGAATATGTTGGCGCTATATAAATAAATGAAGATGATTTCTTTACAGTTGCTACGAGAAAAAATTAACTTCCCTAATGTAATCACATTTGCATTTCTCCAAGTAAAACATTACGTTGACTCTCTCCCTAAAATTGATATAACAAGACCTTTAACTCCCCATGAATCTTTTTTTTTTCTTTTTAAAGATTTTATTTTTGAGAGGTCAAATAACAAACAAAACCGATATGCAATGCCAACAAGAGAACAAGAAAAAGAGCACAACACATAAAACATTATATAAAATCAACAGATTATCCTAACGAATAAGTGCATTGAGGTCAGATTGCGTGAATAATAATTGACCATAGATTTTTTAAGATGTAAAAGAGAGAACGAAATACCGCGACAGAGACAGGCATGACGCAGGAAGAAAAGATAAGAGAGACTAGTACAGAGCAGAAAAGGAAAAGAAGGAAAAAAGAAGAAGAAGAAAAGGGGTTCACAAAAAGAGTATAGATATATGTAGGTGTAGAGTCAAGTGAAAGGGGAGTAAGCCTGAAAAAACGAGAGCCGTGGGCTCCATACCTTAGTGAACGATCTTGACATCCTATTGATGATGCTGGTCATGTATTCCAGGCGCTGAACCTGCCAAACTCTGTTGATAACGGCCTGAAGCGAAGGTAGAGACTGCTGCCTCCAGTCTGCTGCAATTTGGCAGGTAGCTGCCGACAAGATGTGCCTAGCTAACTTGTTCTGATGTCGAGTCACCGCGGGCGCTCCCAAGGGCAAGAGAAAAAATTTAGGCTCTAGTGGTATCGCTGCCTGGAGAATCGATTGGATCAGGTGTTTAATCTCGGCCCAAAAGTTTGATAATTTGGGACAAGTCCGCCATATATGGATAAAGTTACCCTCATGGGTGTCACAGACGTGACCTTAGTACCTGCAAGTATTGGCACTACTACACCAGGAGGCGCGGAGTCTAACACGCCGCTGGTGTTCACCAGGGACCCCCGCAAGGAAGTTTGGACTTAGCGGCAACGGCGTGCAGGTCGCGGCCCTCCCAGGTAGCTACTTGCTAGATATAGAGAAAGACGTAGTCAAACAGGCAGAGTCAGGAACCAACCGGGCGATGAGGTACCGAATCAGAAGACAGAGAATGGTCAGCAGGCCGAGGTCAAACCAGAATATCAGGATGGGACAAATGGAGAATCCGAAAGCGAGGTCAGGAAGCCGGGTCAAAACACAGGAAACCAGAAGTTACTATACAGGGACACTGAGACTAAGTAAACCAGTTGCTCTGGCACCCTAATGGTGTCAGAGCAGGCTTAAAATAGGAAGTGAAGCTTCCTCATTGGTGGGCAGGGAATCGGCGGTCAGCTGTTCTGACCGCCGACAGGAACTAGAGAGACGCGTCCCGTTGCTATGGCGACGGGCGCGCCTGCGCACCTCGTCGCCGGAAGAGGCGTCCCCGTTGCTTGGCAACGGGGCTCTCTGGAGACAGACGTCCGTCCCTGCTCGAGGAGGAGGCGCAGGGACGGCGTCTGACAGTACCCCTCTCCTTACAATTGGGGGAATCACTGGGTACAGAACGATGTTTCAGGAAGTTTCTATGGGGAGACGTATGTGGGGTTAGACGTGTGTGATTTCTGCACTAAGTGGGATTTTCTCACAAAGTGGACGAAAATGCACAGTTAGACAACACAGCAACTAATCCTCATCTTTCTTTTCTCTTTTCATCTTCAGGTATGTTCATCCATGCTGCTACTACTGCTCTGATCATTATTCTGTGAATTTCATCCCTGCAATCTGTGTTTAAGTATGTTCATCCATGCTGCTACTACTGCTCTGATCATTATTCTGTGAATTTCATCCCTGCAATCTGTGTTTAAGTATGTTCATCCATGCTGCTACTACTGCTCTGATCATTATTCTGTGAATTTCATCCCTGCAATCTGTGTTTAAGTATGTTCATCCATGCTGCTACTACTGCTCTGATCATTATTCTGTGAATTTCATCCCTGCAATCTGTGTTTAAGTATGTTCATCCATGCTGCTACTACTGCTCTGATCATTATTCTGTGAATTTCATCCCTGCAATCTGTGTTTAAGTATGTTCATCCATGCTGCTACTACTGCTCTGATCATTATTCTGTGAATTTCATCCCTGCAATCTGTGTTTAAGTATGTTCATCCATGCTGCTACTACTGCTCTGATCATTATTCTGTGAATTTCATCCCTGCAATCTGTGTTTAAGTATGTTATAGGAAACTGTTATCTGTTTAAACTTAGGTTGGCACAGTCTTTTATTGCTGCCTAATTTATGATAGGTATCTGGCCTCTATCCTTTCCCACAAATGTTTTCTTTTCCTTTGATTAGCTGACCAATTAGCACATCTGTAGTGTATGACTAAATTAGACTGACTACATCTTAGCTTCATTCTATGGGGAGACGTATGTGGGGTTAGACGTGTGTGATTTCTGCACTAAGTGGGATTTTCTCACAAAGTGGACGAAAATGCACAGTTAGACAACACAGTTGGCCAAACATTGGACTACATTTGACTTGCTTTTACTCCCATCAATAAGCAACATCTGCCACAGCCTATTTCAGCACTACTTGTCTATTTATATGGAATACTGCTAAGAGGTAATTCTTAAAATACCCTTGCTTTTTGCTTTTACCCCTTTTATCACAATGTTTCACAAATTGCTTTTCTTAGTCTCATTTCATGGCATGATCTTTAGGACTGTGTCATCTTTCACCCCTCCACCAACACACAAATTTGTTCATATTGCACCTGCATTACTTCACTCACCTCTATTTAACACCCATGAACTGTTGTCCTATTTATTATCTCTAACAAGTACAGCCTCCACCTGTCGCCAGAAAATAAAAGGCCACACATCTTACAATCCCCTTGCCTATCTTTCGCTCACTCTGCTTCTATTAGCTGGTGATATATCACCTAATCCAGGTCCCCCACACTCCTCACACACACATACATCAGAACACTACCGTTCTATAGCAAACCTCAAACACATCACCTGTCTCCCCTCTCTTCCCAAGTCCTTTAAATGTGCCCTTTGGAATGCACGCTCTGTTTGTAACAAACTTACCTCCGTTCATGATCTCTTCCTCTCAAAAAACCTCAACCTTCTGGCAATAACAGAAACATGGCTTATGCAATCAGACACTGCCTCACCTGCAGCACTTTCACATGGTGGCCTCCATCTCACCCACACCTCCAGACCTGAAGGCAGACAAGGAGGTGGGGTTGGACTACTTCTCTCCCCACAGTGCACATACACAGTTCTACCAAATGTCCCATCACTCACGTTCACATCTTTTGAAGTACATGCTATTCGCATTTTTAATCCATTCTCCCTACGTGTTGCGGTGATCTATCATCCCCCTGGAGCACACCAACAATTTATTGAGGATTTCTCTGCATGGCTCCCTCACTTCTTATCTTCAGACATCCCCACCATCATCATGGGTGACTTCAACATCCCCATTGATAACCCACCTTCCAAAGCTGCTTCCAAACTACTCTCTCTAACATCCTCACTTGACCTCTCCCAGTGGATTGAATCATCTACTCATAAGGATGGCCACTGCCTTGATCTTGTTTTCTCTAGACTATGCTCAGTTTCTAATTTTATTAATACACCCTTCCCCCTCTCGGATCATCACCTTATCAGCTACACTCTCACCCCCACTGCTCTAACCTCTCTACTGTCTGACTCAACCAAGCCTCCTCATACTCGTAGAAATCTTAATTCTATTAATCTTCAACAATTTTCCACCTCTCTCCAACACCTTCTCTCCCCTATCTCTACATTCTCATCCCCTGAGATGGCAGTACCTCATTTTCACCTAACCTTAGCAACGGCCCTTGATCAAGTGGCTCCAGCGACACTTCATACTACACGTCGACTTCGATGTCAACCGTGGCACACCAAAGCAACACGAAATCTTCAAAAACTGTCCCGTAAAGCAGAACGTCACTGGCGTAAATCTCGAAGCTCTAATGACTTCTTCACATATACTTCTGTCTACCACTCCTATCGAAATGCTCTGGACACTGCAAAACAAACATACTTTCAATCTCTTATCTATGCTCAGGCTTCTAACCCCAAACGCCTTTTCAATACATTTAATCATCTTCTCAATCCTCCCACCCCGAACCCTCCATCTACTATCAGTGCTCAGGATCTTGCTTCCTACTTCAAGGACAAGATTGACAAGATCAGACTAGAAATGGTATCCTCTTCCTCAACAAGCCATCAGCTCATTTCCTTCCCACTACCCTCTGACACCCTTTCTTCATTTGACCCCACAAATGAAGAGGAAATTTCTACGCTCTTCTTATCTTCCTACTCTACCTCCTGTCCTCTTGATCCTATTCCCTCGCAAATTGGTAGATCCCTGTCTTCTGTGCTCATTTCACCTCTAACTCAAATCTGTAATCTCTCACTCTCTACTGGCATCTTTCCATCACTATACAAGCATGCAGTGATTACTCCTATTCTAAAAAAACAAAACTCCGACCCAAACTCTCTCTCAAATTACCGTCCCATCTCTCAGCTCCCTTGCCCCTCCAAGCTTCTAGAGAGACTTGCCTACACTCGCCTCACACGCTTTCTTTCCGCAAACAACCTGTTGGATCCTCTTCAGTCTGGCTTTCGTTCTCAACACTCCACAGAGACTGCGCTGACCAAGGTTGTTAATGATCTGATCACTGCTAAGACTGAACGCCATTACTCTCTCCTAATTCTCCTTGATCTCTCGGCTGCATTTGACACCGTTGACCACTCTCTTCTCATACAAACACTGCAATCCCTAGGTCTTCAAGACACAGTTCTATCCTGGTTCTCATCTTACCTCTCTAATCGCTCTTTCACTGTTAATTTCTCTGGAGCCACCTCTGCTCCGCTTCCCCTATCAGTTGGAGTACCACAAGGCTCGGTGCTAGGTCCTCTGCTGTTCTCTATCTATACCGCTTCTCTTGGAAATCTAATAAGTTCCTTTGGCTTTCAGTATCATCTCTATGCGGATGATACCCAAATCTATCTATCCTCTCCTGATATCTCGACATCTGTGTTGTCCCGTGTAACTGACTGTCTTTCTGCCATTTCATCTTGGATGGCCTCTCGTCAACTCAAACTTAATCTTTCTAAAACAGAGTTAATAATATTCCCACCCGCCAACAAGAGCATACCTGACATTTCTATCTCTGTTGATAACATGACCATAAATCCCACCCCACAAGCTCGCTGCCTAGGTGTAATCCTTGATTCACGCCTATCCTTTGTTCCCCACATTGACTCTATATCTAAATCATGTTACATACATCTAAAGAACATTTCCAGAATCCGCACATATCTCACACAAGACACTGCTAAAACCTTAATTCATGCACTAATCATCTCCCGCATTGACTATTGCAATTCCCTCCTTACTGGTCTTCCCAAAAACAGACTCAAACCCCTAAAATCTATTTTACATGCTTCGGCAAGACTGATTTTCCTTGCAAATAGCTATTCCTCTGTTGAATCACTCTGTATGTCTCTACACTGGCTGCCTGTCTTCTACCGAATCCAATATAAAATACTTTTACTAACCTACAAGGCCATCAACAAAGCTGCACCAACATACATCTCCTCTCTTGTCTCAAAATATCTCCCAACTCGGCAACTCCGTTCTGCAAAAGATCTGCGTCTCTCATCCACCCTCATTACATCCTCCCATTCCCGGTTACAGGACTTTTTTCGGGCTGCACCCACTCTATGGAACTCTCTCCCTCGCACAATAAGACTCTCCTCTGTTCTACAAACTTTCAAGCGTTCTCTGAAAACCTACCTATTCAGACAAGCTTATAATATTCCTCAACCACCATCTTAACCTCACTACCTTTAGCCTGTTACACAATTTCACACAAGACAACTACCCCCGGAATAACATTGTTGTGTGACAGGATCATTTAGCTTATGAGTCACCCTACCTTTGCAGTCTGGCTGGGCCAAGATGCAAAATGTAGACTTAACCTCATGTGTCAATCTCCCATTGTCCCATAGATTGTAAGCTTGCGAGCAGGGCCTTCTCACCTCTTTGTCTGTTTTACCCAGTTTGTTTATTAGTTTATTACGTTTGTCCCCAATTGTAAAGCGCTACGGAATATGTTGGCGCTATATAAATAAATGATGATGATGATGATGATGATGAAGTCTGCCAGTAGCCTAGGGGCATGCAAATCTTCTTTAAAGACCCAAGATCTCTCCTCTAGGCCGAAGCCTTTCCAGTGTACTAGGTATTGGAACCGACCTCGAACTTTGCGTTCAGCAAGAATTTGGCTAATCTCATATTCATTGCCCGTAGTAGTGGAAATGGCCTGAGGGACAGTGGAGGTATGAACAAATTTGTTTAGGACCAGCGGTTTGAGGAGGGAAATATGGAAGGTGTTATGAATCTTCATCTGTGGAGGAAGTTGGAGTCGAACCGTAACTGGATTAATTACTTGAGTTACTGGGAAAGGACCAATGAAACGAGGTGCCAGTTTCATGGAAGGAACCCGTAATTTTAGATTCCTGGTGGACAGCCACACTTTGTCCCCCACTTGGAGAGCTGGCACAACTCTTCTATGCTGATCGGCAGAAGATTTATAATGCCGTCCGGATTTCAGGAGGTTCTCTTTGGTGGTAGCCCATAACTTAGCCATATCTTGAGTCATGGCATGGGCGGCAGGAACCGTGGAGGAGGTGGAAGAGAACGTGGGGAGGGTAGGATGCGTCCCATACACAGTGAAGAAGGGCGAAAACCCCGAAGAACAATGGACATGATTGTTGTGTGTGAACTCGGCCCAAGGTAGCAGAAGACTCCAATTAGATTGGTTAAGAGATGAGAAACAACGAAGGAACGCCTCCAGGTCTTGGTTTACTCGCTCCGTCTGGCCGTTCGTCTGGGGATGATATCCAGAGGAGAACTTGAGGGTAATACCTATATCTTTGCAGAAGGCTCTCCAGAAGCGAGACACGAACTGGACACCTCGGTCAGATATTATTTCCAGAGGGCACCCGTGGAGACGAAAGATTTCTTTGATGAAGACTTGTGCCAATTTGGATGCAGATGGAAGGCCTTTTAGAGGAACGAAATGAGCCATTTTAGAGAACCGGTCTACTGTGACCCAAATGGTGTCAAAGCCGCTGCTGGGTGGCAAATCAGTAATAAAATCCATCGAGATGCTGGACCATGGGCGATCAGGAATCGGAAGAGGTTGTAACAATCCAGCGGGGGATTGTCTAGGCACTTTGTTCTGGGCACAAACAGAGCATGAGGCTACAAACTCTTGGACATCCGTACGGGCCGTTGGCCACCAGTAGTGTCGTGATAACAGCGAGAGAGTCTTCTCAGTACCAGCATGACCGGCAAATCTAGAGGCATGAGCCCAACGTAACGCCTTTAAGCGTAGATGTGGTACTAGAAAGGAACAGCCCACAGGAGGAGTACGGGTGATGGCTACAATACAGGAGGGTTCAAACACTGGTGGGGGTACAGTAGTGGGTGAAGAATCGGAGACATCGAAAGAGCGGGAGAGGGCATCAGCTTTGGAATTGAGATAACCAGCACGATAAGTAAGAATGAGATTAAAGCGGGCGAAGAATGAGGACCATCTGGCTTGCCGGGGGTTGAGACACCGAGCATCCCGGAGATAGATGAGGTTCTTGTGGTCGGTGAATACCGTAACAGGATGACGTGCCCCTTCTAGAAGATGGCGCCATTCTTCGAGCGCAGACTTCACCGCCAATAACTCTTTATCCCCTATACCGTAGTTAGATTCAGAGGAAGTGAATCTCCTCGAAAAGAACCCACATGGCAGCAGTCCCCCTGAAATGGATTCTTGTGAAAGAACTGCCCCGACTCCTACTGCAGATGCGTCCACTTCTACCAGGAATGGTTTATCTTGATCCGGTTGAATAAGTACCGAGGCGGAAGAAAAGGCTTTCTTGAGTGCTTCGAAGGCGTCGATGGCCTCCGTGGGCCAAACATGAGGATTAGCAGTTTTCTTAGTCAGAGCGGTAATTGGTGCGATGATAGAAGAAAACCGTGGAATGAACTGCCGGTAATAGTTGGCGAAGCCAATGAATCTCTGGGTAGCTTTCAGACCCATAGGTCTAGGCCATTTGAGGATGGCAGATAGCTTGACTGGATCCATCTGTAGACCGGAGCCTGACACGATGTAGCCCAGGAAGGGAATCTGTGGCTTCTCAAATACACATTTCTTCAGCTTACAATACAACTTATTGGCTCGTAGACGAGACAGGACCTCACTTACATGAACACGAGGGCTGGTCAAGTCTGAAGAAAAGATTAAGATGTCATCCAGATAAGCTACTACGGAGATGTAGAGAAGGTCTTGGAAAATCTCATTAATAAAAGATTGGAAAACAGCGGGGGCATTGCACAACCCGAAGGGCATGACCAGGTATTCGAAGTGGCCTTCTTTAGTGCAGAATGCAGTCTTCCACTCGTCTCCTGAGCGTATACGAATGAGGTTATACGCCCCCCTTAGGTCTAGCTTAGTAAAGACCTTGGATCCTGCGATTCTATCAAAGAGCTCAGAGATGAGAGGTAACGGGTATCTGTTCTTTATAGTGATGGCGTTCAATCGCCGGTAGTCAATACACGGCCGTAGGGAACCGTCTTTCTTCTTGACGAAGAAAAATCCCGCGCCCGCGGGAGAGGAAGATTTCCTGATAAAGCCACGTTGAAGATTCTCAGAAATATAGGTGGTCATGGCAGTATTCTCAGGGAGAGATAGGGGATAGATTCTGCCCTTAGGAAGCGGTTTATCAGGTAGTAATTCGATGGAGCAGTCCCAGGGCCGATGGGGGGGCAGGACCTCGGCCGCAGCTTTGCAAAACACATCCTGATAAGCAATATATGGAAGTGGCAGTTCAACGTGTGGAGATATCAGAAGACAAGGAAGAGAGGTCTGGCTGGGTTTTAGACCAGACAAACAGGACTTAAAACATTGTGGGCCCCAAGAAGTAACCATCGCACGATTCCAATCCAATTGGGGTGAATGAAGCTTGAGCCAAGGTAATCCTAGAATGACGGTGTTGACAGAACGAGGAAGAACCAGGAACTCGATGACTTCAGAATGTAGCACCCCTACCGTCAGCCGAACTGGGGCGCAGGCGTGAGAAACAGACCCGTTGGAGATCCGATTCCCATCTACCGCGGTGAGGAATAACGGCTGAGGCAATTTGATAGTAGTTAATTGGAGTTGCGATGCCAGAGTGGCAGAGATGAAATTTCCGGCAGAGCCGGAATCCACAAAGGCTAAGGTCTCAAAGGGGCCCACAGAGGTATGCAAGGAGATGGGCATGAGGCAGTCGTTACTAGCAATGGTGTAGGGAGTAATAATTCCAACTCCTAAATCGGCCTCCCTTCCACCGATTAGGAGGGGGCGTTTCCCGGTCTCTTGGTACAAGATGAGATGGTATGACCAGGATCTCCACAATACAAACATAAGTTTTGCTTGAAGCGACGTTGACGTTCCTCGGCGGACAGTCGGGAACGGCCGATTTGCATCGGTTCTTCAGGAAGGACCGGGTTTTGAAACATGGGAGCAAGGCGAGTAGAGGACCGTCTGGAAGTGGCACGTTCCAGAGTCCGCTCACGGAAACGTAGATCAATGCGATTGCATAAAGAAATCAGGGAATCCAAATCAGCGGGAAGCTCACGGGAAGTTAACTCATCCTTAACTCGGTCTGAGAGTCCTTGCCAAAAGGTTGCTACCAAGGCTTCGTTATTCCAACTGAGCTCAGAGGACAGCGTGCGGAATTGTATAGCATACTGCCCGACGGTCAGGGATCCCTGGCGGAGGTTCAGGAGACTGGAGGCAGCCGAGGAGATGCGTCCGGGCTCATCAAAAACCTTGCGGAAGGTTTCAATGAAGGTGGTGACGTTGGACAGCATAGGGTCATCTCGCTCCCACAGGGGGGAGGCCCAAGCAAGGGCCTGTCCGGATAATAAGGACATAATAAACGCCACCTTAATGCGTTCAGAGGGAAAAGATGCAGGACTACACTCGAAGTGGATCAGACACTGATTAAGGAATCCTCTGCATCTTTTAGGCTCGCCATCAAACTTGTCCGGTGGAGAGAGTCTCAGGGCTGTAGAGGAAACCACTGCAGGAGAGGAGGAGGTGGCGGCGACTACCGCGGTAGTCACGGGAACATTTTGAGCAGAAGCCATGGAGACCTGGAGGGTCTCAAGACGAGTTGCGACTCCTTGGATACAGTGAAGTAACTGTGCCTGCTCTGCTTCTTGCTTCTCCACCCTATGAGCCAAGTGGAGTAGAAGGTCACGTGCAGAGGGTTCATTAGATGAGTCGGTTGACATGGCCAGAGCAAACTGTCACAGACGTGACCTTAGTACCTGCAAGTATTGGCACTACTACACCAGGAGGCGCGGAGTCTAACACGCCGCTGGTGTTCACCAGGGACCCCCGCAAGGAAGTTTGGACTTAGCGGCAACGGCGTGCAGGTCGCGGCCCTCCCAGGTAGCTACTTGCGAGATATAGAGAAAGACGTAGTCAAACAGGCAGAGTCAGGAACCAACCGGGCGATGAGGTACCGAATCAGAAGACAGAGAATGGTCAGCAGGCCGAGGTCAAACCAGAATATCAGGATGGGACAAATGGAGAATCCGAAAGCGAGGTCAGGAAGCCGGGTCAAAACACAGGAAACCAGAAGTTACTATACAGGGACACTGAGACTAAGTAAACCAGTTGCTCTGGCACCCTAATGGTGTCAGAGCAGGCTTAAAATAGGAAGTGAAGCTTCCTCATTGGTGGGCAGGGAATCGGCGGTCAGCTGTTCTGACCGCCGACAGGAACTAGAGAGACGCGTCCCGTTGCTATGGCGACGGGCGCGCCTGCGCACCTCGTCGCCGGAAGAGGCGTCCCCGTTGCTTGGCAACGGGGCGCTCTGGAGACAGACGTCCGTCCCTGCTCGAGGAGGAGGCGCAGGGACGGCGTCTGACAATGGGAGCACCCACGCCAACAGTGATCAGAAGAGTCTGGAAGAATTTTATGAATCCGGGAGGGAACGTAGTATCAACCTTAAAATACCTTATAAACATTCTCTTTTATTTTAACGCAGATTGAGCTGGAGACTACATTCTCATATATCTCCGACCATTCCTCGCTCAAAAGAACTTCACCAATATCACGTTCCCAGGCCAGTTCATGCGAGACTCTAAGGTCTGAGGAAAGTGGGGCGAGCTCATAGTATAACGTTGAAATAAGGCCTTTCGTAGAGGACTGACGGAGACAGAGATGTTCAAATGTAGTAAGGGGGCAGGAGGAGAGGCGAGTTTTGGCAGTGTGGTGAAAATGGCGGAGCTGGAGCAATTGGTAGAATAAATTAGTGGGAATATTTATTCGCGATTGAATGTCAGAAAACGAGGGGAACACAGCCGAAGAGGTGAGGTCGTTTAAGAAACGGACCCCTTGTGAAGTCCACAAGGAGAATGCTTTAGGAATAAGGCCTGGAGCAAAGTCTGAGGAGTTAAACAAAGGGGGAGAGGGATGTGGGGAGAGGCCAAATTTCTGAGAGCATGAGTCCCAGGCCACTAGGGAATGTGTAATAACCGGATAAAGTGAGACACGTTTTGGTCGACGAGACCGTGGGAGCCATAGGAGAGTAGATAGGGAAAGTATACCCAGACTCTCAGCCTCAATCTCGACCCAGACCCTGGAGGGAGTTAAAACTACACCACAGAACGCATTGAGCAAGCTGAGCGGAGAGGTAGTAGCGTCGAAAATCAGGGATTCCCAGACCCCCTCCCCACGGGGCTCTCTGCAAAAGCTTGAAACGGACTTGGGGGCGCTTACCCGCCCAGATGATTTTAGATACATGAAAATGGAGAAACTTTAAAACGTAGGGGGGACCTGGATGGGGAGGGTTTGAAAAAGGTAAAGGAGTCTAGGGAGTATGTTCATCTTGACCGCATTAATACGACCTATCCAGGAGATGTATATCTGCGACCATGAAACAAGATCCGACTTAATTTGAGCAAGAATGCGAGGGTAGTTAGCCTGAAAAAGCTGGTGAAGTTGCTTGGTCAAGTATACCCCAAGGTACTTGAGTTTTTGAGGGCGCCAGTTAAATGGGAAAGAACTTTCTAAAGGCACCTTGTCTACTGAGGAAACATAAAAGTCTAAGACTTCTGTCTTGTCAGTGTTAACTTTATATCCCGAGAAGTGGCCATAGAGATTTAATTAGTCTACAAGAGGAGGAACGGAAAGATTTGGGTTAGCAATAGTCAACAAGACGTCATCCGCATATAGTGCAATCTTATGGGATGAACTACCCACCGGGATGCCTAATATCTGCTGGTTAGCTCGGATTCTAGCTGTTAATGGCTCTATGATAAGGGCAAAAATGAGCGGGGAGAGGGGGCAGCCCTGCCGTGTGCCATTGGCGATAGTGAAGGGGACCGATGTCAGATCATTTGCAGAGACAGTGGCCGACGGGGAGCGGTACAAGGCCAAAATGGCAGTCATAAATTTGCCAGAGAAACCCATCGATACCAGCACCCCAACCATAAAAGACCAGGAGATGCGGTTGAACGCCTTCTCAGCATTTAGTGACATAAGGAGGGAGGGGAGCTTACCCCTGTGAATTGTATGGATCAGGTCGATTGTTCTCCTAGTGTTGTCCGGGTCTTGACTCCCCGGGATAAATCCCACCTGGTCGGGATGGATGAGGGAAAGGAGGAGGGGATTCAATTTTTGCATAAATTTTAAGGTCCACATTGAGGAGGGAAATTGGTCTATAGCTAGAGCAGAGAGTTGGGACCTTCCTTGGCTTTGGAATGACAATGATGTTAGCTCTGGTTGTGGCTGCATCAAACGTGGCACCATGCAAGATCTCGTAAAAAAAAGATGTCAAGTGGGGGTCTAGTACTGGAGCGAATTTCTTATAATATTGTGGGGTGAAACCGTCAGGGCCTGGAGCTGAAGAGGGTTTCAGGGCTTTGATAGCCACCTAAACCTCGGTCAGGGTAATGTCTTCATTCAGGGACTTTATATGAGGTGGAGTGAGCCTAGGAAGGGGGGTGGCGGCTAGATATTCGTCTAGAGACGGCACTGTATGAGCTCTTTGAAGGGGGGGGGTGGTGGGGCTAAGTTATAAAGGGAGGAATAAAATTCCTGAAATGTCTGGACTATCTCCTTAGGGTCGTATGTAACTCTGCTCGCTTGTGAGTTGTAAATTTTATCGATGTGACCTAGAGCCATCTTCTTACGAAGCTTTCTGGCTAGCACAGAATCTGCTTTGTCAGCTTTATCGTAGTACCGTTGCTGTAATTTCTGCATAGTAATAGCAGCCCTACGGGAGAGAAGATTGTTGAGTTGGCCTTTCAACGAGGTGCTCTGGGTGAGCAAAGCAGGGTCATGAAGAGACTGGTGTTGGGAAAGAAGAGAAGCCAATCTACGCTCTAAGTAAGAAATCTCTTCTGCAGCTTTTTTCCTAGAAGCCGCAGTCAGGCTAATCAGATGACCATGTATAGTGGCTTTGTGTGCCTCCCAAATAATGCCTGGGGCGACATCTATAGCAGAATTATCTTGGAAATAATTTGCGATTGAGTTATTGAGGTCTAAGAGGGTCGTCTGATTGAGCAGGAGAGTGTCAACTAGGCGCCACTTTCCCTGGGGTGGTGATGTTTTGAGGAGGTCTGGAATAATGAACACCCCCGAGTGGTCAGTCCTTGAGAGTGGGGTGATGCCCGCCTGAGTCACATTGGGAGTGAGTGCATGGAATACATGTATCATGTCTATGCGGGAGTACAAATAGTGAGGGGCAGAATAATGGGTGTAATCCCTAGCGTCTGAGTTGCAGAGTCGCCAGGAGTCATACATGCGATGATGAGAGAGCAGTGTGGCTAGTGATGTAGATTCTACTGACATGGGAGAGCCCCGCCGGGAAGAAGAGGGGGAAGACCTGTCCAGAACAGGATCAAAAGTCACATTAAAATCGCCGCCCACTATCACATGACACCGCGCCAGCCACTCAATGCATTTAAAGAGTCTGGTAAAAAAAAGGCTTCTGTTTCTGGTTAGGGGCATAGACCGAAACCAGGGTAACAGGAATAGATCGGAGGGTACCACCCACTAGTATGAAACGACCCTCCGGGTCTGCGTAAGTGTTGGAGTGCAAGAAGGGAATCTTACTTTGGATCAAAATAGCCACTCCCCGCTTCTTGCAGTCCGCTGAGGCAAAAAAAGTCTGAGAAAACTGCTTACCCCGAAGCTGAGAGTGGACTCCAGTGAAGTGTGTCTTCTGTAGAAAAACAATATCCGCTTTTTCACTCCTACAGGCTCCCAGTAGCATCGTACGTTTACGAGGGGTGTTGAGGCCGTTGACGTTGATTGAGAAAACTTTTAAGGCCATGGCAATGAAGAAGTGATAGATCCCGGCAGCTTGACTAGTAATGGGGAAGAATGGAATAGGTTATTAAGCCGTCCTTGAGAACAGAGGGAAGGCGAAGGAAAAGATAAAAAAGGAGAATCGAGAGAGGAGAAAGAAAAGAGAAGAAGAAGAAGGAGCCCAATTGGGCGTAAACCCTGTGTGAAAGGAACCCAGAAGGGGTTCAAAAACATAGTGAGGTTAAATACAAATAACAATAAACAATATCAAAGGGTGCGTGGGGGGGTGGTCCTGTGTATAAAGTGAAATGAGACCAGGACTGTAGACCCATGAAAAAGTCTTAAAAAAAAGTCTTAAAAAAAGACAAACTAAAAGAAGAGAAAAAGTAAAGAGGGAAGAAAGAAATCTTCCTTCCCTCTCTTATCTTCCCCGCCATAATAATAACTAACCACAAAAAAGTGTGCATAAACAACATATTAGTGCTAAAACTTTAAGATTCTACATCTTTAGGGAAGGAGGGAAGGAGGGAGAATATAAGGGAGGGATGGGGGGTAAAGGGAGCAGGGATCATCCTACCAAGAGTAAAACACAAGAGAGTATAGTAGCAACAGAATACTTCAAATTTAACGTCATGTCAAATAAATGCCCCTATAAGTTTACTAACAAACGGGTGACGTAGAAAAACTGATATATCTATAGATAAAGACCAGGAGCTCCGAGCTCCAACCCGTATAGACATGTCATGGTGGCGCGGCATCTCGGACTTTGCGACGGGAGGAACGGGACCAATCTGGTTGTGGAGGGGCTGAACGTTGGGCCTTCGGAGAGCCAGTCTGTGAAGTAGACGTTACGGGAAGGATGTCCAGTTTCGCCAATAGTTCCTGTTATTGATCCACCGTTTTAATGTAATAAGATGAGTTGGCTGCAAACACCTGAAGTTGAAAGGAAATTATGTTATCGCAGAATCCTACTTACAGGCTGCAAGTTTTTCTGTTTCTGAATTGTGGAGGGAGCAAGATCCTGAAACAGCTGGATGTCCATGTTCCGGAAAGAGCAGATTGATCTCTAGTGGCAAAGAGGATTCGGTCCCTTGTGCGGAAATAGTGCAGATGCACGATAATGTCTCGAGGAGGCAGGCCATTGGCAGGACGGGCCCGAAGAGCCCTATGAGCACGATCCATCAAACAGTCAGAGTCAAAAAGCTCCGGGAGGATATGTTGAAAAAGGTCTTTAAGAAAAGCTTGAAGATCCGCCGGAGAAATTTCTTCAGCAACATTTCGGATACGAATATTGTTACGAAGAGATCGGTTCTCAGAGTCATCCTGCTGTTCCTTGAGAGTCTCACCTTCGTCACAAAGACGGGTAAGTTCGTTATCCATCGTGGTTTGTGAGCGGCAGAGATCATCCGTTTTTGACTCCAGCGCGTCAGATCTGTTGCCCAGTGAAGTTAGTGCGGTTTTAAAGTCATTAACAACTTTGGAGAGTTCTTGGTGGAATGCTTGCTTGACTCCTTCTAGTAGACTGGTCATTATGGCTAGGATCTGTGGGTCCAGCTCAGCTTGAGGGAGCGGCTGGGAGCCAGGTGCTTCTGTACGAGTCGAAGACGGGAAGACGGTTTATTCTTTGAGCCAAAAAAGTTAGAAGAGGACCCGGGGGTCACTTTCTTTGGTTTGTTGGACATGACGAAAAGGCTAGGAGCCGTCGGCCAATTGAGAAGGATGAAGGAGGCAGAGAAAGGCTGGGATGAGGGAAGGAGGCATAAGAGGGGCGCATCTTTACATAGGTCAGTACTATAGGGGTCAGTCCCGGTCCTGGTTGAATGGAGGAGGTCACATATTCAGCGACCGGATGAAGGCCAGTAGATGGGTGTCAATATAGAAAAACCCTGCTAGCTGGGCAGGCTAGATAGCGACAAGGCTTGATGATTGTTATAGAGGGTAGCAATTAGCGTACTCTTAACGGCTGAGCATCAATTTCTTGTCTTGCTGAACCTTCAGATAAACGTTAGCTGGGTGAAAATAGTTGCAGCAGCAATGAACAGAAGATGTAGCATTTATAAGCCACCACCAGAGGGCAGAATCATTCCACAGGTGAGTGAAGCAGAGGTGATCAGCAGTCTTCGAGTGAGTAGTGAGGTTAAATACTGGTTGAACGCCTACGTTAACTCCCCTGGAATCTTTATGTATACATTCACCCTTAAAAAAAGGTATTATTTTCACACTTTATGGCCTCCTGGTCTCCTACAAACAAACTAATTCCCCCATTCATGAGCTCAGGTGGGAAGCTGACTTAGGTAGACCACCTGATGAGGATGCTTGGGCAACATTTAGAAAGAGAGTCTCTAAAACATCCATTTCATCTTTAATCAAGGAAAATGCATACAAAATTTATTATCATTGGTACTTGGTCCCCACTAGACTAAAAAGAATATATGGTTCCACCTCTGATCTATGCTGGAGAGGTTGTGGAGAGCAGGGGTCCTTTCTCCACGTCTGGTGGTCTTGCCCACATATTACCTTTTTTTGGGATGATGTTGCCACTTTGATTAGTAACATTACTTTCATCCAGGTTTCCAAGTGTCCTTGGTCATTTCTTCTAGGCTACCCTATCAAGGTTTTAGATAAATATGCAGATAAATTATCCATTCAAATCCTCAATGCTGCTAGATATCTATTTGCAAAGCATTGGAAAAACCCTGATCCTCCATCTAGACAAAAACGAATTAAAAAATTTGGTACCTGGCATCTATGGGAAAAAAATTCTGCATTTCTAAATAGGAAAAGTCATATATTCTCCCAAATCTGGGGTGATTGGGGAAGATCAGTTGAGTGTGTGATTCCAGAGGAACCATTGTAAATGAACCAAAGTATATCTGCCACTTTTCTATAAATAATATTTTGTAGATGATATACTACATTATTTTTCCACCCCCGGGATTCCAGGTTCAGACCTCACTATTTCCCTCCCCTTCTGACCCCCCTCTTTTTTCCCTTTATTCAAAACGTCACATTGTCAGACTTCGTATACGGGTCTATTCTCAGTTTTATGTTACTATTGTTACTACATTTGTGAATCTCAGACTCTCACTTTAATTATACTTGGTCAACTCAACTTACCTTTATTATAAGTTATTATATATCTATTGTATCACTTGCAAAAACTTGAAGGCTTATGTAAATACAGAGTGATGATGGTCATTAACACTAGCTAGACACTTTTACTATTTGAGATTTTACCTCTAAAGATATTACAGTTTTCTTCTCATGTCTATATTATATGGTTTTATGGGTGTATTCTACAATTAAATCCCTACAACGTAATATATTAATAATAATAATGTGTAATGTATATTTGTAAATAACAATAGTGAGGAATTATTAATTTATAATAATGGTAATTATAATATGTTTTATAACGAGATTTTTATTTAAATTATACCCAATAATATATACAAATTTTAGTATCAAAACAAATGTTAAAAAAAAATAAAAAAAAATATTGTAACTTTTATCCTTGTTGATTGTAATTACTTCTTGTGACGAACTTTAATAAATAAAGTCTTTAAAAAAAAAAAATACATTTTGCACTCTGACAATCTCAAATCATTTATTGCGCATCCGCTCAATGTCTTTGACAAGATATTTGATGTTGGCCAGCTCAACATTCAATATAGAATTGCATGTTTTAATCCACAAAGATGACTTTAGAATGAATTCAAATTTTGACAAGTACTTATTAATGGATTGAATTTCTGATCTAGTTTGTACAGTGATATCGAGAATTTCAATATTTTATAAAGCCGTTCCCAAAGACTGCAAATGATGTACAACTGGTTTAACAGAATCAATGCGTGCAGACCATCTAGTTATGGAGTGAAGCAGAATTTCTCACCTTTGTGGAGAGGAACTGAACATATGGTACATTTATTGCAAGTAACAACAACAACAAGGTTTCTTGTGTGGTTTCCACAACTTGAGAAAATATTGTATGAGTTTTGCTCAAGCAAAGGGTAGGGTAAGAGGGGTACATAGTTGGAGAGAACACAATAAACAATTCTGCTTCTAAACCAAATTGTGCACATAACGGAGGGAAATCAAATTGGTTCATTCACAATTCGTGGGAGTTACCCTAGTCAGATGGTCACGAGGAAACTACTAATGGGATTTACAGTAATCTCCTACATGCTGTGGCTGAATGCCTGAAATGGCCTGAAATGTTACGTGCCACTGAAAGAATCTCCTGCACTTCACGGTTATATCGTAGGAAGCTCTGCATCACCAAGTTGATGGTGTGAGCAAAACAGAGAATGTGCTGGAAATCACCCAGCTGTAATGCTCGCACTATATTGTTGGCGTTATCAGAAATGACATATCCTGGGGAGAGTCCAAGTGGTATAAGCCATGTATCAATCACATCTCTTAGTTTGCGTAACAAATTGTCAGCTGTATGCCTGTGTAACAGATTCTGGATACTATATTACTAATCTTGATTAGCGCTGGCTTACCTGAGGTGCGGAGTCTAACGATCTCCCCGGTGTTCACCAAGAACCGCCGCAAGGCGGGGTGGGCTTCGCTGCCAGGAGTCGCAGGTCACGGTCCCCAGGTTCGCCCCAAGATGTAGTACAGCGGAGTGAAGCGGAGGTAGCGGAGTCAAACAAGCCGGTTCGGTACACAGGAATGGAGTCAGGCAGAATCAGAAGGCAACTCGGAGTCAACAAGCCAGGTTCGGTACACGGGTCACAAGAATAGGAGAATGGTCAGCAAGCCGGGTCGGTACACAGGGATAGGAGAACCAGGGAAGTCAAACAGGCAGAGATCAGCACACAGGAAGACACTGGAAACTGGAAGACACTGCAATCCACGAACAACAGGAGCCAGGAACAGGTAAGTGTTGCTCTGACACTCAGCGAGTGCCAGAGTGAGGTTTTTATGCTGAAGGGGATTCAAAATCCCCGCCTCTGGGTTGGTCATGTGACCACCTCCGGGTGCGGTCACGTGGTCCTGGATGCGGAAGTACGGCTTCTGGACGGAGCGGCGGGGATCAGGTAAGTCCGTTACAGTACCCCCTGCCATAAAGGTGGACTCCGAACACCTAATAGGGTTCCAACAGAGATTTTTTATGGAAGGATTTAAGCAGACGGGGAGCCTGCAGATCAATGGCTCTTACCCATGAGCGCTCCTCAGGGCCGTAACCCTTCCAATCCACCAAGAACTGTATGGCACCTTGAACTTTACGAGAATCTAGGATAGTTTTAATCTCGTATTCGACTTGATCCCGATCCACAACAGGAGGAGGAGTTCTGGACGAGGTGGAGAATCTGTTGGTTACCATCGGTTTTAACAAGGAGACATGAAAGACATTGGGTATACGTAAAGAGGGAGGCAGACTCAATCTAAAGGCTACGGGATTAATAATCTCAGAAATAGCGAATGGGCCAATAAACTTGGGAGCAAATTTTTTACTGGGAACCTTTAAACGAATGTTCTGGGTGGATAGCCATACCCTGTCACCGACTGAAAAACCTGGAGTCATTCTTCTCCTTTTATCATAGAATTTTTTGGAACGAGTGGTTGCTTTCTTTAAATTTATCTTGGTCTGTTCCCAAATAGCGGAGAAGTTACGAAACCGAGAGTCCACCACCGGAACTTCCGAAGATGAGATTTGAGAGAAGGTGGGTAGTCTAGGATGGCAGCCATAAAGAACAAAAAAGGGGGGAGAAGTCAAGCTTAATCCCGTATTTATTGCAAAAAGACCGCCAAAATTTTGATATGAATTGTGATCCCCTATCGGAGACAATATGTTAAGGACAACCGTGGAGGCGAAATATTTCTTTGATAAAAATATCGGCTAAGGAGGAGGAAGAAGGCAGGCCTTTAAGAGCAATAAAGTGAGCTGTTTTAGAGAAGCGATCCGTGACCACAAGCACCACAGTACAGGATTTGGAAGGAGGAAGGTCCGTGATAAAATCCATGGAGATCTGTGACCACGGGTAATCAGGAATGGGTAATGGGAGCAAGCATCCATAAGGCTTCTTCCTAGAGGTCTTGTGTTGAGCACATTTGGAACAAGCAGCAACAAATCTCTTCACATCTTCCAGCAAGGAAGGCCACCAGTAACTTCGGGACAATAAGTCCCAGGTCTTGCGAATGCCGGCATGCCCAGAGAAGAGTGAGTGATGAGCCCATTTAAGGAGCCGGGTGCGTAGATGTGGCAAGATAATTGTTTTGCCCGGAGGACAACCCTTTTTCAGGTGTGTAGCTGCCAATACTTGACATGGATTTACAATGAATTTATTATCTTCCAAGGATTCCATGTCAGCTGGATCAAAAGAGCGAGATAAGGCGTCTGCCTTCGTATTCTTGGATCCCGAGTGAAAAGTGATGTTGAAATCAAAACGTGAGAAGAATAAGGGCCACCTTGCTTGTCGAGGGTTTAGACATCGAGCAGTGCGTAAGTAAAGCAAATTCTTATGGTCGGTATATATGGTGATAGGAAATTGCGCTCCTTCTAGTAGATGTCTCCATTCGGAGAGAGCCAACTTGATGGCCAGGAGCTCTTTGTCGCCAATCCCATAATTCCTCTCAGCAGGTAAAAAGCAACGGGAAAAGAATCCGCAGGGATGAAGTTTTCCAGAAGGGCTTCGCTGTGATAGTACAGCTCCTGTGCCAACAGAAGAGGCATCTACCTCCAGGACAAAAGGATGTGAGCAATCCGGCTGTTGAAGAATGGATGCAGATGAAAAAAGAGACTTTAAATATATAAAGGCTTGGATAGCCTCAGTGGACCAAATACTAGCATCAGCAGATTTACGGGTCAATGCTGTGATAGGAGCCACAAGAGAAGAGTACCCTTTGATAAATTGACGATAATAGTTGGAGAATCCTAGGAAGCGTTGAGTGGCCTTAAGGCCTGAAGGTTGAGGCCAGTCAAGTATGGCTTTCAATGTCGTGGGATCCATCTGTAGACCGGTGCCCGAAATAATATATCCCAGGAAGGGAATTTGTTACTGCTCGAAGGTGCATTTCTCCAATTTGCAAAATAGATGATTTTCTCGGATACGAGAGAGGACCTCCAATACATGAGTGCGATGGGATACTAGATCTTGAGAAAATATGAGAATGTCGTCCAAGTAGATGACTACGGATTGGTACAAGAGGTCTTGAAACAGCTCATTCATAAAGCCCTGAAAGATGGCCGGGGCATTGCATAACCCGAAGGGCATGACCAGGTATTCAAAGTGGCCATCTCGGGTGTTGAACGCCGTCTTCCATTCATCCCCCTCCTTAATGCGTATGAGGTTATACGCTCCTCTGAGGTCAAGTTTAGAAAAGATGGTGGCACCCTTAATCCGGTCAAATAATTTGGATATCAGTGGCAGTGGATACCGATTTTTAATGGTAATGGCATTCATGGAAATCTATGACACAACTGGTATTATCTGAGGCTTGTGTACCAGGGAAAAACCCCACCTAGAGGAGAGCTGCAATTACATTGTTCAACCTGTTAACTAAAATTTTAGTGAACAAGTTAAGATCCATTAAAAAGGAGATATATAACTACTATAACTAATTCAACAGTTTTAATCCTAACCACGTTTAAGGATCAACACAATTTCAGCTCTTGTGGTATTTGGGTCAAGTTTATGGCCATTTGTGGATAGCGTTGAGTAGACCTAGCAACATATATAGGAGGAAAGACAATTTTTTAAATAATATGTAGCAGGGAATCCATTGAGACCTGGAACCAAGGCATTTTCCTTAATTTTTTGTTTTAATATCTAATATCTTTATTTAAAAAATCACTCTGTGTGGAAGTCAATTTGAGTATTAGGATAGAGTTTAAGAATTATTTGATTTGTCAGTATAAGTAAAATTGTATTGCTCAATATTATAAAGGGAATATAGAATATAGAATCAGCAATATTTTAGTGTCAAAAATTAAGTCACCTCTATTGTTCTTAATTCAGATAACGTGATTTCTAGTACGATGATCTCTTAATTTCTGGGCTAAGAGTATGTACGCTCTATCGTTCTTCTCCTAAAAATCTTAGTAGCCT
Organism: Mixophyes fleayi; assembly: GCF_038048845.1. Classification (NCBI taxonomy): domain Eukaryota; kingdom Metazoa; phylum Chordata; class Amphibia; order Anura; family Limnodynastidae; genus Mixophyes; species Mixophyes fleayi. The sequence continues at coordinate 41,550,377 of NC_134412.1, forward strand.
TTTTTTTATTAAGTTGACCCCTGAGCATAACAAGTCTGAAATGTGTTTTGTGTTTGGTTATCTTTAATATAAAACCTTGAGGGAAGCAATTTGTGTTTCTAATTTAGTTTTTGTATCTTTTCAGCTTGCTTCCTAGCAGAATGGTGTAACATAGGACTAAGGGAAAAATGTCCTGGTTGTTTTTAATAGTAACAAATTCTTGGATAGAATTTCAAACTGTGCTTCAATGTATCTATTTATGAACTAAGATCTTATTGAGGCATTGCGTAGGATAGTTTTTGGGTAGTTGAGTGGTCTCTTAAAATTAGATCTATAAATATGTGAAAATTGTGTGGGGCTGGAAAATGTTTATACTGTTTACTCGAGGGATGCAAGATGCACCAGGAGTCATACTGGTCATGGTACTTCAAGAGCGAAGATTTCTTATTCCCAGGGAGAGCCCATATGGGAGGAGGACTCACTAGAATGATCAAGTTTGGGGTCTAAAGTACAGTCATGGCCAAAGTTTTAAGAATGACACAAATATTATTTTTCACAAAGTCTGCCGTCTCCGTTTTTATGACGGCAATTTGCATATATTTCAGAATGTCACGAAGAGTGATCAGATGAATTGCAATTAATTTCAAAGTCCCTCTTTGCCAAAACAATGAACTTTATCACAAAAGCAACATTTCCATTGCATTTCAGCCCTGCGCAAAAAAGGACCAGCTGACATCAGGTCAGCGATTCTCTCGTTAACACAGGTGAGATTGTTGATGAGGACAAGGCTGGGGATCACTCTGTCAGGCTGATTGAGTTAGAATAACAGACTGGAAGCTGTAAAAGGAGGGTGGTGCTTGAAATCATTGTTCTTTCTCTATCTGCACAATTGAACACTCTAATAATGGAATCCCTTTTCAGAATGAATTCCCTTATCATATGAATGTTGTTTGATCTGCCACAGTAAATTTGCCATCTGCCACAGTAAATTTATCAGAGGTAATTGATGTCTACTTACAACCCTTAGCTCTGATGAGTAAGTCTTATCTAAAGGATACTACAAGTTTTTTACAGAAATTGTCCCAAGTGGAGTGGGATTCAGACTTGTTTTTGGTGACAGCGGACATGAAGTCCCTCTATACCATTATTCAACATGAATTAGGGATGGAGGCAGTATCTGAAGCGTTAAGTAATTCTACCTATACAGAAGGATTGAAAAATTTCCTCAATGAGGGGATTCAATTTATTTTGACACATAGTTATTTCCGTATTCAAGGCCACTACTATGCGTTGGAACAGCTATGGGCACCAGGTTTGCCCCTATTTATGCTAATATCTTTATGGCTCGATGGGAGGAGTCCCATGTGTGGAAGGGTCATAAATTTGGGACAAACCAGGTGTCCTGGCTCCGTTACATTGACAATGTGTTCTTTATTGGAGGGGTACTGAGAGAAAACTTAATGAATTCTGTAAACATCTGAATGATAACGATGCCAATATTGAATTGACTTTCGATATGAGCAAATTAAGGGTTCATTTTTTAGATGTGACTGTATATGTTAGAGAAGATAAGATCCATACTATGACCTATAAGAAGCCAACTGATACTATTAGTTAAATTCGTCGAAAGAGTCATCATCATTCTGCTTGGTTAGAGAATATCCCCTTGGGTCAAATGGAAAGATTAAGGAGGAATTGTTCTGAAGATGAGATTTTTAAAACTCAGATTAGAGAAATTAAGGGGTCCTTCTTAGCTAAAGGATATAGTGAGGAAAATGTCAGAAAGGCTGAAGATGTGGCCCTGAATTTGAATAGAAAGGCTCTTCTTGCTACTAATGAGGGTAAAAAAAAGAGAAGATTTCTTCTAATAAGTTTAAATGGACGTTTATTTCGGAGTTTACAAGTGAGCACAAACAAGTAGAAAACATCTTTAGAAAGAATTGGGATTTGTTAAGAAGGGATGTGATTATAGGTAATAGTATTCCAGATAAGCCAGTCTTCATATATAAAAAACATCTAATATAAAAGATAAAATAGTGAGGAGTGGCTTACCTAAAGAGCTGAGGAAATCTATCATGACATCTGGGTTTCATAGATGCGGTATATTCATGGCATGCAGAATATGCATCATAAATATGGCAAAAACTACTGAAATAGAGATCAATGGATATAAATTTTCCATTGATCAGTTTAATACGTGTAATACCAGAAATGTAATTTATGTTATAAAATGTAAGTGTGGAAAGGTATATGTGAGCAAAACCACACACCCTCTCAAAATTAGATTGAGAGAACACATTTATAACATAAAGAAAGGTGTAGAGACACATTGCTTATCTCAGCATTTCAAAATTTGTCATGCATGTAAACCAGAACAGATTGAATGTTTTTGAGGGATACAAGCTGTTGAAGCATCATGGAGAAATAGAGATCTAGCTGGAAATTTGGCCAGAACAGAGATGTGATGGATTTATAATCTACAAGCCATGAGCTCAGTAGGATTAAACGTAGATTTTGAAATCAAATGGTTTTTATGATCTTTATCATGTTATTTGGATACATAATGGTTAATGAGTTTTATTATTATTAAGTTTTTTTAAAAGAAGATGATGGAACTTACTGTTTATATGTGCGGTCTTTTTTTTATTTGTTTTTATTGATTTGTTTTTAATTTTATGCTCTTGCTTTACGACATGCAATTAAATGACCACTTACACGATGTGTGGACACTGACTCCCGAGATATAAAGATATGAATAGGAGCGTTTCTGTAATTGTAAAGTTGTTGAAAACCAGACCTCGATATGAAAGTGAGGCGTGGAATATGGCTAGTGGCCATGTAAGATGAACATACGTGGGCGCGGTCTATAATGGAGACAGTGGACTATTTAAAGGTCTCATTTGAGCTAAGGAACTTGCCTTGATAAAGACCCTCGTTTTTAGGGTTGAAACACGTTGGTGGACCCGCTGACCAAATGATCATTTGCAGGTGACATCATATTGGGGATCGGAATTGTAGCAGTACATGTGTTCTTCAATAAGGATCTTTTATATGCTGTTGTAACACAGACTTTCGGTACGGGTATTATATACTAAAGTTCCTGTCATGTTTTATGAAGATGAGTGTGTTTTATATATTTTGGAATAATAAAAAGATTTTTATTGAGTTAATGCACAAGGTTATCCTCTGTGTTTTCTTTCATTCATATGTCCAAATGTATGATTCCGGATGCCGAGTTCCATGAACTGGGAGGAGAGGAACGAATAGATTTCTGATTGTGAGGAGCGTTTTATGGAATATTTATCCGTAAGCATATACCCTTCAGGGGCTGGAAAAGAGGAGAGCACGGATGGACTTCTTTTATGGCATTGATCATCACCTCTTGTATTAGAGGTGGTGGACATTTCTGTGTTTAGAGCGTACATATTATACTATGTGTTTTTGGCATCTATTTTATTTGCATATATGAGTCCGCTTGAAGATCAAACAACATGCATATGATAAGGGAATATTCATTCTGAAAAGAGATTCCGTTATTAGAGTATCCGATTGTGCACATGCGGAAGTGCATATGTATGTATGATTTTTCTTATGATGTTATTCTTGAAATATTAGTGGATATTTTATTTTGCATACATAGCTGCATGCCTTAGTGAAGCGCCTGATAGAACATTTGCACAAAAAGGACTTCACAGGCAAGGATATTGATGCTAGTAAGATTGCACCTAAATCAACCATTCAGGGCGCCCAAGAGCGTCCAGCAAGCACTAAGACTGTCTTCTAAAGTTCATTCAGCTGCGGGATCAGGGCATACAAGTGCAGAGCTTGCTCGGGATTGGCAGCAGGTGTGAGTGCATCTGCACGCACAGTGAGGCGAAGCCTTTTGGAGGATGGCCTGAGTCAAGCAGGTTAACAAAAAACATCAGGGACAGAGTGAAATTCTGCAAAAGGTACAGGGTTTGGACTGCTGACAACTGGGATAAAGTCATTTTCTATGATGAATCCCCTTTCAGCTTGTTTGGGGCATTGGAAATAATGCTTGTCCGGAGAATGAAAGGTGAACGCTACCATCAGTACTTTGTCATGCCAGCAGTAAAGCATCCTAAGACCATTCATGTGTGGGGTTGCCTCTCAGCCAAGGGATTGGACTCTCTCACAATTTTACCTAAGAACACAGCCATGAATAAAAAATGGTACCAAAACATCCTCCAAGAGCAACTTCTCCCAAGCATCCAAGAACAATTTGGTGATGAACAATGCCTTTTCCAGCATGATGGAGCACCTTGTCATAAGGCAAAAGTGATAACTGAGTGGCTCAGGGATCAAAACATGGACAGGAAACTTCCCAGACCTTAATCCCATTAAGAACTTGTGGTTAATCCTCAAGAGGAGGGTGGACAAACAAAAACCCAAATATTCTGACAAACTCCAAGCATTGATTAGGCAAGTATGGGCAGCCATCATTCAGTATGTGGCCCAGAAGTTGATTGACAGCATGCCAGGGAGAATTGCAGAGGTCTTCAAAAAGAAGGGTTGACACTGCAAATATTGATTCTTTGTGTAAACTTAATGTAATTGTCAATATAAACCTTTGACACATATGAAATGCTTGTAATTTTACTTCAGTATACCATAGCAACAACTGACAAAAAGGTCTAAAAACACTGAAGCAGCAAAGTTTATGAAATCAATACTTGTGTCATTATCAAAATTTTTGGCCATGACAAAGGATTATTAAGAAGCATTATTAATTAGTGGTACAAATGTAATGGATGCTAGTGTTAAAGTTACCCCCTATGATATTTTAACCCTGGGCCACATTGAATAAATGGTTTAAAATCTGTGAAGAAGTTACTCTGTCCCGTGTTTGGGGGTGTAAACAGATTCTTTTCTAAACCTAGTTGATCCTAAAGTACCAATAATTATAATGTATCTGCTCGGAGGGTCAGCTATACTGACATTGACTAAAAGAGAAGTGTTGCTGTGTGCAAGCATAGCAATGCCTCTTTGTCAGTTGATGCATAGAGAGCTTTTGGGTAAGTTTTATTGTTCAACTTGGAGTGAAGGGGTATCTCAATACCTCAAAATCTCCCTGAGGAGGACTAAACCTGTAAAATGTTGTTTAAAGTGTTGAGAGCAATTTTACATTTGGTATGAGAATTAAAGCCATTAACATTAAGGGATTTTATTTTAACATTCATGGAGGGTGCAAAACCAGGGGGCTTTATTTATAATTGTGACTCCGTAGAGAAAAGAGTTGGAAAGATAAAGGAAGACAATCCTTCTGCTGAGGGAACCAGTCCAGACACAGTTAATATTGTACAACAGTGGTACTGAAAAATTAGGGTGGCACTGGATGGTCATGGGTGTGAGGTAGAAGCATGAGGTGAGTGAGTATCAAGAGACCAGAAACTCTGTAGATTGTAAAAGAAAGTACACAGCCAATTATCTGTGTCACAAATCCCATGGATATTTAGTGAATCCCTTGTGACAGCCAGGTGATATTGCTCATTCAGGGGCGTGGAATCTAACGGGTAGGTGATGTTCGCCAGTGCTAGTCTCAGAGTAGAACTAGCATAGATGGCAACTCAGAGCACGGCAGGTAAGTCACTGGTTCAGCGGAAGTTCAACAGAGGTAGTAGCGGAGTAGAACTAGCTGATCCGTAGATGGAAACTCAGAGCACGGCAGGAGAGTCAGACCGAAGGAGCCAGGTCATTACAGAGAGTGAATGAACTTGAAGAAAAGGCATCAGACAGGAGGAAGTTGAAGGTTTAAATAGTGCTCCAAAATGCCAGGACCAATGGGGAACAAGTAAAAGGTTATGAGAGAGGGGAGTAGGCTTGCACATGCGCAGAGCAGATGTTAGCTGCATCCAAAGGTGTCATCAGGATACCGGAATCACCGATTACAGGAGAAAGGTAACAACACCGGTGCCCGTCCGCGGGGCCGGCGTGTGACAATCTATGTTTTGAGGTAAAATAGTTTGGAAATGTAAAGTGATGCAAGGTAGAACACAGTAAAGGGGTATACTAACTAAGCTGTATTGAGCTATTAACGATTCTACACAAAGAACGTTTTGATGAGTGTATTCATACACAAGGAGACCAAGTAGCAATATAGCCTGGTTCACCTTTGGAAGCTGGTTAAAAGGAAATAAAAGTGAGGGATGCATGATAACTATAAAAATGGATAAATAACAATGATTTTATAGTATACTCTAATGTTGTAAAGTACTGCTTATGCCCCTGGGCACCTCATGGATTGCATGGCTAGAACGAAGCCTAATCATAAATAGTGAGAGTGTTTTTTTCTCCTTCTCACACCTATGAAAAGCTGGGATATAAAAAACATTATGAAAAACATAAAGGAAAGACAAATTTAGAGTCCAAATCCCTATCACCCACTCTCCCAATTTAGAACGATACAGATAGCAACATGGAAATAAAGAAACTACTTAATAAAACTATTAAGGGGCAGGCAATATCTGTATACCGTAGTGAAAATATGTATTAAAAATATCAACAGCTCAAGAAGGATTATTAATTAGTGGTACAAATGTAACGGGTGCTAGGGGAGACAAAGTCACACAAACACAGTCCCCTTCCTGACACCCCAGGTACTCACCTGATTCCAAGAGACCACCATGAGACACACCGGGCTTTTCTACGCGTCTACATGTCAATCCGGAATTCACACTTCACAACTGATCACCCTAGTGCGTCCACCGTTGCTGGAGCCTAACCTTTAGTTCCTGCAGGAGCAGATATTAAGGGGAGAGACAGGTTTGCACACAAACAACAAAAAGTCAACAGGTTAAGAGGCAGCCCAGGAGTCATCTTGATAGTGGGGAAGGACTAGTGGCCAAAGCTATCAGTCCCTTCAATCAAGTTTCAAACCTCATTCTATTCAATTCGTTCTAACTAGTACCATTACTTTATGTTCACACTGGTTTGTGGCTAATCAAAAGTATGCAATTTGTTACCACTACTCATACATTATACATTATCAATAACACGAATACCCCTATCACTTATTATAACTCTAGGGCTATCACATTAAATAACAAAAGTTTTGAGTATGACACAGTAATACATTAGACACATTTCAATAAACCTTTACCCAGATATACTTCATCGGTACACCAGTGGATACTTGAGAATCCTGCACGGTGGTAATTGGATGACGTGGATTTGTTTTACCTGGAGAAAAACCCATCTGCAGGAGGGATATGGGATGGCTCTATTGGTATCATCTCCCTGACATTCTCTTAATCAAGATAGAACATTGCTGTCCTACTAGCGTGAGAAGAAACATCTGGTGCACCCCAATATACTCTTACCAGCTTGCACATACCTTCTGTACCCAGCTGAGCCAGACCATGTGCTGCCTCCGCTAGGTCTGGAAGATACACTCTGGGAGCTACTGGTCTACCTTGTCCATCTCTCCAGGGTCCTCCAGACTCCTCACCACATCTCTTCACCTTCCAGACAGTTAATTCTTCAGGTAACACAAATCTTCGTATATTACCCAATATGTGTATGCGTGCATGTGTGTGTGTGTGTGTGTGTGTGTGTTTGTTCACATTTTAAAACGATACAACGAAAAACAAAACAAAACATAAATTTGTCAGCTGTCACATAAAACCCTGCTGTCTATTTGACTGCTATGTTCGCCCTGGTGTGACAGCCATGTATAGTCATGTGTGTAAGTGTGGACTTTACTAGCAACTACTTTAGTTGGTAACTGTGTCACTGTGAAGTGTCAAAGAGAGGAAAAGTAGGTGACTGAGGGGCACTCAGAGACGATGTATGAATATGTATATGAAATAAAATCAATTTTAATGATATGCCTTAAAAATTGTGTATTAACATTTCATCCTAAACCCCAAAGCTAGCGAAATATTTAAAAACAAAAAACAAAACAATAATGTTAAAATTGCAGATCCACTGCAAACTGAGCTCAGTGGATTGATATAGATAAGTTCATATAGAAATTACACTATTAAAGAAGAATTCCCTATTAACAATATTGACCTCTAGGTATCTTAAACGATATATAGGATCAAAAGGATGCCATTGTAGATCAACAGAAGCCCCTTGATAAGGGTTATAGTAGTGACTAACTAATATATCATAGTCAAAATTATTAGGAGATTGAATAACATTTCAGAGTAAGCCCCTATTTGTATAATTGGTTATTAAATAGTAAAGGGTAACTTGGGAGAGATGCCTGTGAACCTTTAGAAGCAGTCCCCCTAGTGGTCGCTAGTGGATCTGCAATTTTAACATTATTGTTTTGTTTTTTGTTTTTAAATATTTCGCTAGCTTTGGGGTTTAGGATGAAATGTTAATACACAATTTTTAAGGCATATCATTAAAATTGATTTTATTTCATATACATATTCATATATCGTCTCTGAGTGCCCCTCAGTCACCTACTTTTCCTCTCTTTGACACTTCATTATAACTTTGGTGTATAGGGTGCACCGCTCAGGATGTTTTGTACCATAATTCAATCATCCTGATTGATAGGCCATAATAATTAGAGCCTATTATTAGACTTTGTTATGAAACATACCTAGTGCGGATATCTTTTCTTTTCGACAAACTACTGTTGTGAGGTTGTTACCTCTTCTGACTATCCAGCACAGGTGATATAAGGTTCAATTATATCTCATTTTCATCCTATTTGTACAAATTATAGTTAATATGTCAAGCTTCAGCATTTGTCGTGATCTTATTGATAGGCAAAAAAAGTGGACGAACAATGAGGAGTCAGAATTCTTGCAAAATACTATTATTCAGGAGGGTAATTTAAAGGGATGGCCTGAAATTCTAACAGAACTAGAGTCCAATATGTATAAACAAACCAAAACATATTGGAACAGAACGATGTTCAATAACTATATTACTCAAAAAATGATACCAAGGGGTCTTCGTCCCAAATTATATCCAGCATTTGAGCTGGCTTCAGAAGAGTTAAAGAAAGATTGGGAAAACACTTTAACTAAATGTTCTAATGATTTAATAAACATTCTAATTAAGCATGACACGATTCTTCTTGAACAATATGATAAAGAAATTATTACTCTTGGAGAAAAATTAAAGCAGTTTGAAAATTCTGAAAATTTTCAGAAAATGTATGCAAAAATGAAGATTGACTTAGATAGCTATGAGAAACAGATCATAGATAAAAAAAGAACTAAGTTTAACCCCGATAAACAGGATTATGCTCAGGATAGAGTTTTTAAATGGGATAATCAATCTATGAAGCGATCTGTTACTGCATATAGTACCTCTGAAGTGGACTCTTCCGAAGGGGAGACCTCTTCAAATCAATCTATCAATAGATATCCCCTCAGAAGGGATTTTTTAGGACGAGGCACTTCAAGAATAGACAGAAGTGGCCCAAATACAAGAAGACGAGAAGGGGCAAGAGGTGTAAATCGTTACAATCAAACGCCAGATTCAGAAGAAATACCTTACCGTTGGAGCCAAAGGAGACAGAAATACTAGATATGAACCTCAGAGTCATTAATCTGACCGATAGAGAACTTTCTCCTCACCACATACGACTCTTAAGTAAGGGTTTATCCTATTCTCCTGTACAAACTATGAATAGATTTGAATGGGAGAAAGACCTCTCCCTCTTTGCAAGAAAATTACTCCTTAAAAAATTGTTCTGTCCCAAGCCAGACGGAATTGAGACTAATGCTGACCTCTATAACCAGAGTATTGTAAATTCATCCCCTTCAATATTACCTAATATTATGACCACGGATGTGACACTTAATAGTGAAATTGACCAACAAGCACTTATCATTTTGGAGGAATTACAAACGGCCCCCCTTGGACAATCCACGGAGATCTCTCCCAAACCACATACAATATTAAAGAAAAAATCATCATTCATGCCAAATATCAATATATGTCCTCAAGTTAAAGTATATATGGATCTCGTATCTAAAGATTTAGATAGACTTTATGCCAACAAGACTAGACATACTAGATTATCATCCAACCTGGACAAAGATGAGATCCAGGCCCTTAAGGACATTGAGGGGTGGGATGATACCATCATAAAACCCTCAGATAAAGGGGGTAATATTGTTCTACTATCAAGGGAAAATTATGTCAAAGAAGTCTATCGCCAGTTAGGTGACACCACTTGTTACCAACGACTTATCTTTAACCCCACGGCTAATTTTATGTCCATATATAAGAACCTGATTAATTCAGCATTTAAAGAGGGCATTATATCCAAACAGGACCATGAGTATCTTGGTGTTGAAAACCCTAAAACACCTACGCTATACATCTTGCCCAAGATACACAAATGTGAACACAACCCCCCAGGTAGACCTATAGTCTCCGGGATTGGAGGACTTACTGAGAGGGCGAGCGTCTATGTAGATTCCCATATACCCAAGTTTTTACTCAGTTTACCATCATACACAAGGGACACCCTAGATGTATTGTCCAAGATTCAAGATATAGTGACTAATGAAGCAACATGGTTAGCATCATACGATGTTGAATCTTTATACACAAACATTGACCATAATCAGGGTGTAGCTGCAGTTAGATATTTTTTAGAAATGGACAGAAAAACGGATTTCAGCAACTTTCTTGTGGTACTGCTACGCTTCATCCTTACTAAAAACTATTTTGTTTTTGAGGATAGATTTTATCTACAGGTGAGGGGCACAGCGATGGGGACAGTTTGTGCCCCCACTTATGCTGGTCTTTTCCTAGGCTGGTGGGAGAGAGAGGTGGTATTCAGCGAAAGGTATGACAATTTCACCAAACACATCACATTATGGTTAAGATATATCGACGACATTTTCATACTGTGGGAGGGTGAAAAAGACCTCTTTGAGGAATTCACAAGAATCCTAAATATCAATAATCTCAACCTAAAATTAACATCAGAAATTAATCATACTACTATTCATTTTCTTGATCTCACCATTTACAAGAGTCCAAACGGTTCTCTTGAGACTGATATTTTCAGAAAACCTACATCTACAAATAGTATTCTTCATCACTCAAGCGCCCATTTCCCACCAGTTCTTAAAGGTGTTCCGAAAGGGGAATTTTTACGTATGAGGCGTAACTGTTCAGATATCACAACATACCAAACAAGATCAGCAGAACTTACCAATCGTTTAAAGAAAAGAGGCTATGGGAATAAGACCATACAGAAAGCTAAAATCTCTGCAGATCAGAGAGATAGACAGACGCTTATTTATCCATCTCCAAATTCAAATAAGGATAAGACCTCAGTCAGAATGGTAGGGACTTTTTGTGCAGAATGGCGTGATTTATAAACCATCTTTCAAAAACATTGGCACATCCTACTATCTGACAAGGACCTTAAGAAAGAATTGGATGATAATATTGCTTTTAGTTGGAGAAGATCAACAAACTTAAGAGATAAACTGGTACATAGCCATTAACAATCCCTAAGAAAAGAAGATAATAAACCGAAAGGTTTCTTCAATTGTGGCACATGTAAAGCTTGCCAATTCACCACTCCAACAAAACAGTATGTAGACAAATATGGTAAGGTCTGGCATATCACTGAATTCCTAAACTGTAACTCTCAGGGAGTCATCTACTGTTTGATTTGCCCATGTGGACTAAAATATATAGGGATGACCAGTCGCCCTTTTAAAAAACGTCTCTTGGAACACATTGGCAATATCAAAAATGCCCTAAGAGACCAAAAGAATTTTAAAAAATTGACTACTGTAGCCAGACACTTCATGAACTGTCACAATTGTGATCCCAAACATATAAAAGCTTTCGCCATGGAGAAAACTGTCCTAAATCTAAGAGGAGGTGATCTACAATCACAGCTATTGAGGAAAGAAACTAGAACTATCTTCTTGATGGGCAGTATGGCTTCTAATGGTCTTAACGATTACAATAGCTACTCTGCCTTTCTATAATATCCGATTTATTATTTACACTCTTATATACCGTTCCATGGAATAGGTCCTTCTTAATCACAATACTACCCTTACGGGTTTATACCCCTTATATCACTTTATGTTTTCACATACAAAGTCACATCCCATCTTCAACAATTAATTCTATAACTGTTATAATATATATATTTTTTTTCACTTCCCTTTTATTTTTCCTGTTTCAGGTCTTCAAAGAATATGATATTAATCTCATATTAATAACACTTACCTTTCACATGTGGTTATATTTGATCACTCTATTCTCAATATTTGACTACCTTTTTCAATGGTTCTAGCATCAGATCATTATGATCTATTAACATGACACACGAATATTATTTATACTTACTGTAAAATAGATTCACAAACATTTTTCATATACATGTTCTTTTTATCATCCACATGATCAGATTTCTTAATAATCATTATTTATGCATATAATGGAGTATATAGAATATGCAAGGGTTTACTATTGTTATCATTTATATATTCATGAATCTATAGGAACAGCTTACCGATATTAATCTTATTAATAAAATGAATGGAATCTGTTTTCTGATAGTACTTATTCTTTGACCACATTTGACAAAGTTTTTGACAAAATCAGCATATATAACAGTAAGAACTGAGCTGTTTGCTTCTATTCTTAGTCTTTTCATTATCCTTGCATCACGGCGATTTGGGGGCGGAGCCTAATCGCTCCAATTCCCCTCCATTGGCCAAGGCACATGTCCATCAATGCCACTTATGCTGTGGCGTGATTGGCTGAACCCTAAGCGTCATTTCAGGGGCTGATCTGATTGACTATTTAAGACATACGAACAAGAGGCTCTGGTTAGCCTTGATAAAGCTGTTCAGCGAAACGCGCATTGGCGTTTCTTAGCTCAGTGTTCATAATATGTAATATCATCTATTCACGCTCTCACTATTCTCTCCTACCCTTGATTGACCAAATTAGCGGTTTTAGAATACACAGGGCATTCAGGGAGAAATAGTGCAGGATATTTAGCGTTACTACCATCAGGGTTCTCACGTTGTTCCCTGAGTCTATTTAACAAACACACCCTGTTCTCATATATAGACCTCTAGGAGACTTACTATCAGAGTTAGTAGATACAGGACAAACCTGAGATTCTCTATACTAGCGACCACTAGGGGGACTGCTTCTAAAGGTTCACAGGCATCTCTCCCAAGTTACCCTTTACTATTTAATAACCAATTATACAAATAGGGGCTTACTCTGAAATGTTATTCAATCTCCTAATAATTTTGACTATGATATATTAGTTAGTCACTACTATAACCCTTATCAAGGGGCTTCTGTTGATCTACAATGGCATCCTTTTGATCCTATATATCGTTTAAGATACCTAGAGGTCAATATTGTTAATAGGGAATTCTTCTTTAATAGTGTAATTTCTATATGAACTTATCTATATCAATCCACTGAGCTAAGTTTGCAGTGGATCTGCAATTTTAACATTATTGTTTTGTTTTTTGTTTTTAAATATTTCGCTAGCTTTGGGGTTTAGGATGAAATGTTAATACACAATTTTTAAGGCATATCATTAAAATTGATTTTATTTCATATACATATTCATACATCGTCTCTGAGTGCCCCTCAGTCACCTACTTTTCCTCTCTTTGACACTTCATTATAACTTTGGTGTATAGGGTGCACCGCACAGGATGTTTTGTACCATAATTCAATCATCCTGATTGATAGGCCATAATAATTAGAGCCTATTATTAGACTTTGTTATGAAACATACCTAGTGCGGATATCTTTTCTTTTCTACAAACAACTGTGTCACTGTATAAAGTCCTCTATGTAGTGTCCTACTCATGTGCTGGTATTGCTATAAAAAGATTTTTCAGTCACCTCAACGTCGCCCCCTAGACTAGAAAAATGCTGAAGGCCAATGTATATCAATCAATTTTTCCTCTGCCAACTCACATGCCATTTTCAGTACCCCACATTCAGCTACTTGACTAAGTGAGAAGGGCAAAGGGGTCTATTTCTATAACACTTTCTTGAAAATATAACATTATCCAGTACATGTCTGTCTAAAAGTGAAAAAATATAAAACACGAAAATTCTACATTTTCTAGGGTTTCACATTGTCGTATCTTGTGGCAAAAATCCTACTCCAATGTTCTACACAGAGATGCATATCTGTATGTTTAACCTCCAGCAATCCATACATCTACCCTTTGTGCATAAATATAAAGGCACACTTTGTACAGGAGGCACGAAACACAAAAAAACCAAAAACAGATATGCAATCTAAAAAACATAAATCGTATTTCCACACAAAAAAACTTTCTGCTTTATATTAGCAGCTTCTATACACATAACACTAAACTCCTAACTATTTCTGTAACTCATGTCAATCTAGTGTGTATATCCCTGAGTTTGTCTTATGTAAAAAATGTTTTAGCCCCATTAATGAGACTGTGTCTATGTCTTTTCGTATCTATACAAGAGCAGAGAGAGAGAGAGAGAGAGAGAGATACTAGCATAGATGTAAAGAATGAGAAATAAGAAAGCAATGAATAATAGGAATACAAAGCTTTGAATACAAGGGTTTGAAAACAAACATACATGAGGAAAGGGAGATTTTACAGCAAAAATGACAGCTGGATTGGACTCTATGGGAAAATGGCTGTATTCATTTCACTAATTCCCTTAGCTATTTGCTAAGCTATGACCCCTCGCCATACTTGACTAGGGGGTCTTACATCAACCGTGCAATCCAGTGTCGTCCGTCATTTGTTCATTAAGAACTCAGTATCCCATTGACTACATACCCTAGCGACGGACTTCCTGACTTATGACAGAGAAATATAACAAATTAACTCTTGATGACTCATCTGAGATACATAAAACGATATTTTGGAGCAAAGTATGTACATACTTCATTTTTGGATAATGATTCTCAGCCAAACAAATTATCATGAGTCACTGCAGCCTAAAACAAAGAGTGTTCCAATGATCCATTGTTAATTAGTCTTTCAAAAGTAATCTTTCTATTTCTCTATCCCACCCATTTAAACACTAAGACTATATTTCTTCTGTGTACCCTTATCTGTGAGAAGAAAAAAACAAGATAGTTATCTTTAAACAAAAAACGAAACAAACATTTTCATTCTTTCCCATCGGCCAGCGATCAGAAAAGCAAGCATGTGACAACATAAAACAAACAAGCAAAATCAAAACTCTCTGTCTCTTCATTTACTGCAGAATAACTCCTTAGCAACCCTATCTGCAGCCTTTGACACCGTGGACCACCCCCTCCTGCTGCAAACTCTTCTCTCTCGGCCTCTCTGGTTCTGTCCATGCCTGGTTCGCCTCATACCTTGCTAATCGCTCCTTCTCTGTATCCATGTCTGGTTCTTCCTCTACTCCCTCCCCTCTCCCTGTAGGAGTCCCTCAGGGCTCTGTTCTCGGTCCTCTACTCTTCTCGCTCTATACTTCCTCCCTTGGTGCTCTCATCTCCTCCTTTGGTCTTCAGTATCACCGTTATGCTGACGACATTCAACTCTATATCTCCTCTCCTGATCTTTCCTCCACCCTCCTCGCTCGGGTATCAGACTGCCTCTCCGCCATCTCCTCCTGGATGTCCGAGCTCTTTCTCAAAATCAATATCTCTAAAACTGAACTTATTGTCTTTCCTCCTCCCAGACTCCCATCCCACCATGACCTCTCTATTGTCGTCAATAACACCACCATCTCCTCTGTCACCCAACTTCGGTGCCTGGGTGTCACCCTTGACTCCTCTCTCTCTTTTGCCCCCAACATTCACTCCCTTGCCCAAGCCTGTCGCTTCCAACTACGCAACATCGCCCGCATTCATCCTTTTCTCTCTCAGGATGCCACCAAAACTATCATCCACCCACTCATCATCTCCCGCCTCGATTATTGTAACCTCCTCCTCACTGGCCTCCCCCACTCCCGTCTCTCCCCCCTCCGCTCTATACTCAATGCGGCCGCAAGACTCATCTTCCTCTCACGCCGCTCCTCCTCTGCCTCCCCTCTCTGCCTTGCCTTACACTGGCTCCCCTTCCCCTACAGAATCCTTTTCAAACTCCTCACCACCACTTACAAGGCTCTCTCCAACTCTACTGCCCCTTATATCTCTAACCTACTCTCCATTCACACTCCTGCCGGCTCCCTGCGCTCGGACAACGACCGCCGCCTCTCCTCCACTCTTACAATCTCTTCCCACTCCAGAATCCAAGACTTTTCCCGTGCAGCCCCCCTTTTCTGGAACGACCTCCCTCGTTCCATCCGTCTCTCTCCTACTCTGTGCTTCTTCAAACGTGCACTAAAAACTCACCTCTTCCTCAAAGCCTACCAACCATCTACTTAACCCCCATCTCCTCCCTTTTGCTCGTCCTCCCTTCTCTCCTCTTGCCTCAACTGGCTCCTCTTGTGCCTGGTCTGTTTACCCTCCCTTAGGATGTAAGCTCGTATGAGCATGGCCCCCTCCCCTCCTGTCTCCATACCTGTTCTTCCGCTCCGTCTTTACTGCATATGACTGGCCGTAGTTTCTGAAGTATTGGTACTTTTTGTTCATTGTTCTGTATGGTTTCACCCTGTATAGTCTACTGTTAGTACTGTGTGCGGCGCTGCGGATACCTTGTGTCGCCTAACAAATAAATGATAATAATAATAATAATAATAATAATAATATCTCCAGTCTTTTGTGTATTGTTCTAAGGCTATATAGCCTCATTACAGTCAGGGTCAATTAACTAAGACCATTTTTTTCTAGGATTCCTGAATCTAAGCCATTTGCATAGACACAATTACACTTCCCTTTCCCTGGCTGTATTTTATGCATGGAATAAAAAAAAAAACGTTTCTTCAGACTGTTTGAAAAACCTGGTCTCTTTTTTTTTTTTTCTATTGCAGGGTTATGTTCCTAAATTCAATCACACCCACCATACACAAAAAATAAAAAAATAAAAAATATACATTTAAGTTACTCAGCTTTTAAACCTGAATAGTTACACAGATAGTTACATTTGCTATTTTTATAAGTTTGGTTTTTTTAAAAATTGTATTCGGTGTTTTATACTTTCCTGCCTTACGCTCGCTTCTCTTCGCTTGGCAACGCTTACTTCCACTAAGCACGCACTTTTCGCCACGCCTACTTTTACTGTGCACGCGCTGCCTTGCCATGTGTTCCCCTCTAGTTGCCACAATTTCAAACAATCATCATGTTCAAATACTCATTTTTGTTGATTTAATCAACCACACTTTATCTCTAACATTATTTAACACGTCTGAGTCAAAACTACCTATGTTTGTGAAAGGTTTCACACACTCCCGGGTCATCTTGACCCATTTGTTGCAGTATGCCGTTGCATACGCACCGTATTTATTATACATAACATACTTTGCCGAACCAACCGGCCATTCATTAGGCAGAACACAACTGGCCATGACTTCTTGGCCATTGACGATTTCAACAGGTACGTCCCCTTACAAATATCAATGCCTTTCCTAGTTTGAGTACTTTACCACTGTAAGCAACCGATATCAATCAAGAATATCAGTGGGTGCAGCGTATTTCCTCCCACATCTCCCAAGTCACAATCACGGCTGCACTAAATCAACCATGCGGTTCGATCGCACCGCTTACAGATACTAACTATCAGTAAGCTTTGCGATTACTATTGGGAATGTCGCGAAAACCTGTTATTTTCGCTTCGAGTATACCTGCCATGTATACTCTGTGGTGTCTCTTTATCCCCTGCTCTTTGATAGAACAGAACACCACTCACACAAAGGTTTCTTTATATCCTGTTCACACTTAGAACAGAACCTTTGTTGTCAGGTCACCTTTTTACCGTGCCCCGTCAGACACACCTGAACCAAAGCACTATCAATTTTCAACAGTTCCACGCTGCCCCCCCAATACTCATTCACGGCCTTACCATGCGGTCGAATTGCAACGCTCAAACTAGTTATCAGTAAACATCGTGATTAGTATTAGACGCACGTGCAAAAACCTATATTCCGTTACCGGTATACTTTTGTCTTTATGCATAACATTCACAAACACACACACAACCTCTTGTTTTCTGTACAGAAAATAGATTTCCCAAACAATGGTAATATTTTTTTTTAGAGGCTTTAACAAGTGATTATACTATACATATATAACAGACTATGAACATGATTGTTTAAACACGTGGTAACAATAACGGAAGTTCACATTCTTAATCCAGGAACACATATGCTATGCAATGCAAACAAACCACATTTAAATCGCAAAATGACATGAAAAAGAAAGGTTTTTTTTTTTTTCTTGTCCCTAGATTATCACTAGCACCCCATAGATTGCACAAAGCGGATATTCGATTTAGCAACACTAGATGATATAAAGGCATACATTCTCATCCCACCCTTTTGTTGGTAAACCGAAATCCGACAGTTTTGTGAATCTTTGAGCAATGTAGTGCCTTTTAGAGCCCCCAAATTATTAAAGTAATTCTATTGTTTCAAATAAGCATTGCCCAAGCGATTGTATTGTGTTTCCGAAGCACAAGCAATTTATTTAGCAAAAGCAATTTGTTTAGCAGTTCAATTAATAAGTACAATACAGTACAATATAGCCGATACATGATACCTATTAAAGATGTTACATTAAAACAGGAAAGTATGAAAACACCGAATACATTACATCTTCCTTATAGGTTTCATTCAGGTTCAATGACTGTAGCCATGGGGTCACATTTCCAGTTTCCAAAAGAAAGAGAGAGGACAAAAGCCAGCATGCTTGTATATACTTGTCCAGCTAACACTTAGTAAGTTCTTCATTGGCCCGGGGGTTAATGGCATTCCAGTTCCTTGCAAGTTATAGGTCAGTTCATTTGATCCTTACAGAGGGTGAGGGGAACATCCCCCACCCTATTGTTCCCATGATTTGACTCTGAATGACCAGTTCAAACTGACCCACATAAAAGTATTTAAGAGCATTAATCTCATATTGCTTGTATCTTGCGATCGTTAGATGCGATCGCTATTCCGTCCACACCGGGTTAATGCTGGTGAAATAAGCTTTAATATGAGACCAAACTCGTTATCTTTTAAAACACCTGAACCATAAAAACCTTTACTACAGTATTATATATAAATAAATATACAATCTAATACATTTTACTAATAAATGAATGTGTATTGGAACCTTTAATAAATATGAAATATATAAATAACCAAATGTTGTAGTGCCCCGTGTAGCGTGGCATGCTGAGTGCAATCACACAATAAAACAATATTAACCAATATACTTTTCGTTAATCCAATTATACGACTTCGACAAGACATACTCAGCCACTATAAGCACAGCTTGTCATGGATTGTGGAGCTGATAACGATAGTCAACAATGCAGGCCAAGTAGATAACAGATGTGGATCATAACGTTTACCACGGGCAGTGGAACAAGTATGCAGTGATCGAGGAAATCCAATATACAGCAGCAATGAACACACAGCAGCGATGAAATAGCAGCTTACCACGGATTGTGTAACAGGTAGCAGTAGTCAGCAATGCAGGACGAGTAGGTAACAGGTGTAGATCATAGTGTTTACCACAAGCAGTGGAACAAGTATGCAGAGGTCAATGAAGTCCAGCCATGCAGCAGTAATAAAGCACAGTTTCCACGGGTATGCATCCCAACAGAGCCATCAAAGTAACAGGTATGACAAGAAGAACCAGCAATGTGAGAATGAAAGGAGAGACCTTATAAAGGGAGACTGACCAATGGTAAAACTGACCAGCACACAGGTGTAGTAATCACAGGTGCAGACCGTGACTAATAGTCTGCACTAGAAACAGAAATTAAAGTGACGTCAGTGTTTAGAGGCTCGAGTACAGGTACCCGGGGAGCGGAGTGTGACACTTTAAATGCCACTTTCAGCCTTGCACTACACTACCCAAGCAACCAAGTGTCCCTCTACATCAAGGACATAAGGGGCTTCTTGCCCTTTAAAACTAAGGGTCTCTAGCCTAGCTAACTAATGGGCCTTGCGCCTAAATCTACCTAATGGGCCTTTCACCCAAATCTACCTAATGGGCCTTGCACCCAAATCTATACTATACTAGGGGCCTTGTGCCCCAAATCAATACAGGAGCCTATTGCCCCTTCCCTAGCTAAAGGGCCTGGTGCCCTGAGATCCTAAAGGGCCTAGTGCCCAATTCCCCTAATTGGGCCGGGGCTTTGTGCCCCCTACATTGCCAACGGGCCTAGTGCCCGAACTGTGCCCATGGGTCTTGTGCCCGACCTACAGAACTAAGACACTTACTTGCTCTGCATCTTTGGGTCTTCCAGATCCTACAGCCAGCGCTGCCATTTCTCTTCGGAGCTTGGGTCCTCACTGTCTTCTTGGCAGGGGGTGCTGTTAGCCCATACATAGGAATACCGCCGATGATCTCTTCTGGTTCTTGATCATGGTGTATTCTGCATTCTTTGCGGCAAGTGCTTCTTCTGGTGTATTCCTTTTTGACTCACTGTCCTCTTCTCGTGGCAGTTTAGCTCCTAGCCCTTACAAGGGCTTGCTGCCACTTCTGCCTGTGTCTGTGTCTTCTTTCCTTCTGGACGTCCCACAACGTCCTCTTCAGTTGGCTCCACCCCCGAACTGAACAAAAAATGGTGGCGCCTGGTGGCTTATATAGCCATCGGCACGCTGACATCACTCGGCGTTTCCGCAAGCCCTGATTGGCGCCAACAATTCAAATGGCCAGAGGTGAGCCAGTATTGGCTCACTTATCCGGCCGCCGATTAGCCAGCAGGGTAAAGTGAGCCCTGATTGGCTTATGTGAGGATACCGGATTTAACGTAACCTTCTGGGCCGCCCAGCTGGCCTACCCGGTTCCTCTCCAAGGTTCAAAATCACCCAGGCAAATATCCGAAATAACACAAATACGTTTATTTAACAAAATGGTAGCACAAAAGAGCAACAACAGATGTAAATAATAATTTGCAACAAATAACACTACAGTCTGGCATAGACAACAGGGTATAATAAAAACACCTCACCAGTATCTTTGTTACTTTCAGGGACTGCTGCCTCTCTCCTTTTAGACTACCAGCAAACGTAGTGGCCCTAAGTATCTGTCACTCCGCTTTCGGTTGACACACAGCTCCCCAAGACCTGGAGAGGTAGATCAGGACACGGCAGTACTCCAGGGACTAATCGTCCCTTTCCTGTCAGTGGCAGAGATTAATATATCTCAAAGCCAGCCTGACCCCAGCTATCACTTTGTAGTGAATGCCCATTTGCTGCCCTCTCTGGGTGTCTTTTAAGCCCAGAAATGACTAGGGGTGTGCACCGGCCACTTTTAGTGTTTTGGGTTTTGGGTTCTGATTAGCTTGAGGTTTTGGGTTCTGATTTGTTTTGCCAAAACACCTGACGAAAGGTTTTGGTTCTGATTTAGGGTTTTGGGTTCTGATTTATTTTTAAAAAAAGCATAAAAAGTGCTAAAATCCCGTTTTTTTGTTTTTTTTTCACTCCTACGCTATTATTAACCTCAATAACATTCAATAAGAATCATTTCCACTAATTTCCAGTCTATTCTGAACACCTCACATCTGCGGGAGGAGTATCATGCATAAAAGCTTGTTTGTGTCATTTGTGCACTGAGACCAACGCTGGGGAAGCTGGCTGGTCTTGAGAGAGCTGAGCTATGTCTAGCTAGCGTTTAGGGTCTCAAAGAATTGCTGTGAAATCTGTACGGTGTCAAAACATTTACCATCCTGACAATAAAACTACATAAAAAGGAAGAAGTTGCTTCTGCAGTAGCGGGCTCTTGCCACAAGTGGTGTCAGGAGTGGGATGCTCCGGGAAGCAAGTTTCCGCTACCCAACCCGCGCAGACATCAACATGGAGGAAGTACTGAAAACCCTCGTGAATGTGGCCGCTGCGCAGCAGCAGCAGCAAGTTCAAATGCTACGAGTTGCCGAGGCACAGGTAGAAAACACAAGGCTCTTAAGGGAAGAGTTAAGCCAGGTGAGGCATGTCAGAAATGAACCACCTGGGGGTAAATGTATCAAAGTGCGAGTTTGCCAGCGTGTTTAAATCGCGGCAATTTTTTTTCAAAAAAACTGGAAATGTATCAAGCTGCGATTTTGACACTCATGTTTAAAATCGCTGGTCAGGTTGCCAAAAACAGTGTTGTAAACTTTTTTCTTTGTGGAACTACAGGGCCCAGCAAACCAGGGATGTCAGGGCATGTTGGCACTTGTGGTTCTCCAAGTGCCAACATGCCCTGGCTGCCGTGGGTATGCTGGTGCTTGTAGTTATACAAGCACCAGCATGGCCACACTGTTTTTGGCAACCTGGCTTGTAGTTCCACAAACAAAATTGGCGTCAGTTTGTTTTTTCTACTATTTACCGCCGTATTACCCTACTACCCACAGCCCAGGGGTAGTAGGAAGAGCCCTAGTGCTATCAGCACTGGGCTGGTTCTTTCTAGGGGGGGGGCCCGCTCGTTTTTTTTAAGCGGACCACACTCCCTAGGGAATCCAGCCCAGCGCTGAACAGTCTAGGGTTGGTTAGTCATTATGGCAGGGGGACCCCTGCCACGCGTCCCCCTGCTATAGTGCCGCCAACCCTGGCTGGTTTGCCTAGTGCTGGTAAAGTGAAAATCGGGGGAACCCCACGCAAAATTTTTCGCCGATTTTCACGGGACCAGCACTAGTCAGGCAGCACTAGGGTTAAGCATGAATAGCGGGGGGACCCCACACTTTTTTTTTAAAACTTTTATCTGTTCTTTAACATTTTAACACTGCCAGAGCAGTGTAACAGTGATGTGTTGATACAACATGCTGCTATCAAGCAGCGTGTTGTATCTGGCGTGTTTAGAAGCAAACTCTCCTGAGTTTGCTAACTCGCAGCTTCATACATTGTAGACTTGTATAGCTGCAGTGGTAAACAGTGGTGAGTTTGATCTCTGGCGATTTTGCAAGTAGCGATTTTGACAGAAGCAGAACTCTGGCGATTTTGTATGAAAACTCAGCTTCATACATCAGCTAGTTTCAACTCTCCTGAGAAAATCGCTGGAGTTGCAAACTCGCAGTTTGATACATTTACCCCCTGGTCTGGTTCTGCAGAAAATGGCACCAGCTGATGACGTAGAAGCATATCTGGTGTCCTTTGAGAGACTTGCAAAAAGGGCAAAATGGCCTCCTAAAGATTGGGCTGAGAGACTGGCGCCATATCTGACTGGGGAAGCTCAGCAAGCTTATATGGATCTAGATGAGGAACGGGCCTCTGATTATTTGTGCCTAAAGTCTGAGATATTGGCTCGCATTGGAGTTTCCGGGCCAGGCCGAGCCCAGCGCTATCACCAATGGCGCTATGACAAAGAAAAACCGGTCAGAGAGCAAGTGGCTGAGCTTTCTAAAATGTTAAAGAAATGGCTGCAGCCAGAGGAGAATTCGCCTTCTCGGATTATTAAAGTTTTGGCGATAGATCACTGCATCCGGGGGCTGAACCGTGATTTGCAAAGGTGGGTGCTGCAATCAGACCCAAAAAACTTATGAAGAGCTTGCCACCGTGGTAGATAGGTTTTGTGCACTACAGCAAATGACTAAAGAACCTGCATTTCTGCCAATGCCGCTGCCACACCAAAAGCCAGGTTTGACAATCCTTGCTACAGGGCCCAATGGCAAAACTGTTACGGACAGAGGGCCAGGTGCAAAGCTGTCTAATCTGAAATGTTTTGAATGTGGTGAGCCAGGCCACTTTAAGGCAGAGTGTCCTAAACTACAGGAACCCATGGACTGTTCCGTGGCACATATTGGGCCTGCATTTCCAAGCTGTTTTACCATGAGTCTCACATCAGGAAGTCCTTGTTTGTTCCGGGTGACTGTGCTAATCAACCAAAACCTTGTTCTGGCCTTGGTTGACTCGGGGAGTGAACTCTCATTGGTTTCCAGCTCTGCCTTACCTGAAACCATAACTTCTCGGTTGCCCAAGGTGAAGGTTCTTTGCGTATATGGCACGACAGTGGAGTATGAAAGAGCAATACTACCAGTCACACTCAAAGACAAAACTGTTATGGTGGTAGCTGCCATAGCACCTAAACTCCCATATCCACTCATTTTGGGGCGAGACTTCCCACTGTTTAATGATGTCCTCGGTGAGCGGATTCGGCCGGACATGCCGGCAACTGATGCAACGGTCGGAAGCCCGGTCTTAAATGAACCGCCTAAGAATCCACAACATCTGGACATCGATCTTTGGGAACCGCCAAACCGGAATGCCATCCTGGGAGTCATAGCAGGAGTTCCACAAAAGCATCCACCTGCGGGGAAACATGGGCAGTCCAAACTAGCATTGGTCGGTGATGTCGCAGATGAGCCCCGCCTGTCAGTGAGGATACGGACTGGTCCGCAATACCAATATGGTTTCCTCTGCAGGACTTTGCTCGAGACCAACTTAATGATGCCACTTTGGAACATGCCTTTAAAAGTGTGACTGAGGTAAATGGGGTAGCGAAAGCCGCCCAGCCTACAAAAGGTATACCATATTTTATTGTTAAAAATAATTTCCTGTATAGAGCTGCTAATGTACAGGGGGAAAAAGTAGAACAATTAATGGTTCCTCAGGTCCATATACCCCTAGTGTTAAAAGCAGAACACACACATGTCTGTGGGGGACACCTAGGGAAGGATAAAACACGGGAATGAGTTCTGCTTAGGTTTTACTGGCCCGGTGTACACATGGCAGTGAAAAAGTATTGCCGGTCCTGTTCCATTTGTCAGAGAACCTGTCCCAAACCCATGTACAGGGCACCTCTCATTCCAATTCCAATAGTACAAGTTCCCTTTGAACGGATAGCTATGGACCTTGTGGGGCCACTGGAAAAATCTGCACGTGGGCACCAATATATACTAGTGGTGCTTGACTATGCAACCAGGTATCCAGAGGCAATTCCCCTATGAAACATAAAGTCCAGCACCATAGTTAGAGAACTTGTATTGATGTTTACACGCTTGGGAATACCCAAAGAAATTCTCACAGATCAGGGTACTCCATTCATGTCTAAACTGATGAAGGACCTGTGCCATTTGCTAGGGGTTACGGCGCTTCACACCTCTGTATACCATCCACAAACAGATGGCTTGGTGGAATGATTTAATCGCACATTTAAGCACATGCTCAGGAAAGCAGTGGCTCAAGAGAAAAAAGATTGGGACACTCTTATTCCCTATTTGATGTTTGCCATCCGTGAGGTACCTCAAGCTTCAACAGGGTTTAGTCCCTTTGAGTTATTGTTTGGGAGACAGCCCAGGGGTATCTTGGATATGTTAAAAGAAGGGTGGGAGCAGCAAGGTCCCAGGGAGCCAAATCTGGTACAATTTGTGTCCCAAATGTATGAGAGGCTAGGAAAGATAGGGTCCATTGTGCGGCAACATGTAAATGAGGCTCAGGAACGACAGAGAAAAAGTTATGATAAAAGTGCTGTTGTTCGATCTTTCAAGCCTGGGGACAAGGTCCTAGTCCTGGTTCCCACCCAGGAAAGCAAACTTTTTGCCTATTGGCAGGGTCCATATTAAATTCTAGAGGCTGTTGTTCCTGTCAATTACAGAGTCCGCCAGTTAGGTAGGAGAAGGGAGGAGCAAATATATCATGTTAACCTCCTTAAACCTTGGCATGATGAGGAAACCTCTCCTCAGGTAGTGAGTACTGCCATTGAAATGTCTGAAGTGCCCATAGAGCCAGCCTTGTCTATTCAGCAGAGACAACAGACTGAAGAAATGATTCAGCTGAACAGGGATGTCTTCTCTTCCATTCCTGGGCGCACTACCTTAATCGAACACGACATTGTCACTGCGCCAGGAGTCATTGTCAAGCAGAAGCCATATCGTATTCCAGAAGCCAGACGGGTGGACGTGAGAAAGGAGGTCGAGAAGATGCTCCAGTTAGATGTAATTGAAGAGTCCACTAGTGAGTGGAATAGTCCCATTGTGCTTGTCCCGAAAACCAATGGGACAATTAGGTTCTGCAATGACTTTAGGCGCCTAAACAGTATGTCGCAGTTTGATGCCTATCCGATGCCACATGTGGATGAACTAGTGGAAAATCTTGCTGGTAGCAATTATTTGACAACCCTTGATCTAACAAAGGGTTATTGGCAAGTTACTCTGACTTCCACGGCCAAGCCAAAGACTGCATTTTCCACCCCTGATGGTCTCTATTAATATAAAGTCCTACCCTTTGGGTTGCATGGGGCACCTGCCACCTTCCAAAGGGCCATGAATAAATTGCTACGACCTCACATAGCTTATGCAGGCACTTACTTGGACGATATAGTGATTTATACCCCAGACTGGGGATCACATTTAGCCAAAGTTGAGGCGGTCTTAGCTTCATTACGGTCAGCAGGGTTAGCAGCTAACCCAGAGAAATGTGCCATAGCCATGAGAGAAGCCAAGTATTTGGGTTACGTTTTTGGTCGAGGGCATGTAAAACCCCAGCTAGACAAAGTAGAGGCAGTCAAAAATTGGGCAAGACCAGAAAAAAAGTCACAGTTAAGAACCTTTTTAGGCTTAGTAGGTTACTGCAGGCGGTTTGTAAGCCACTTCGCCACTAGAGCTGCTCCACTTACGGACATGTTAAAAAAAGTTGTCCAGATAGATTAACCTGGCCTGATTCTGCAGAAACCGCCTGGTCGGATCTTTGGTTAGCTCTTTGTTCCTCCCCAGTTCTACAAGCACCGGATTTTACCCAGAGGTTCTTCCTCCAAACTGATGCTTCTGGTCTTGGCTTTGGTGCAGTCTTGTCACAGGAGAAGAATGGAGTAGAAAATACTGTCCTGTACCTAAGTCGTAAGTTGCTTCCAAGGGAACAAAAATATGCCACTGTGGAGAAAGAATGTCTCGCCATAAAATGGGCTACAGAAGCTCTGCGCTATTATCTCCTAGGCAGAGAGTTCACCTTAATAACAGACAATGCACCATTGAGATGGATGCAGAACAACCATCAGGTAAATGCCAAGGTAACCCGCTGGTTCTTGGCACTGCAACCTTTCAAGTTCTCAGTAGAACATAGACCTGGGATTCTGCACAAAAATGCAGATGCATTGTCACAAAAGTATGCGCTCCTCGCGAAGTCCGCGTCCCCCTACTTGGGACTGCTTAATATACGAATATTATATATGATCATCCATGGCATTCATTTTATGCATTTACAGTGATGCTATTAATACACTGTGATATTTTAGAACACTTTGTAACCACCTGGTCCATCAGCGATTGTTGAGCCAGATCTTTAATCAAGATCAATCAAAGTACTACCCACACTAACATATATATGTCAGGATTACATTTATATCCCCCAGCGCAATTTTAATTAATTTTTTAATAACCATTGAATGTGTATATTTTCACCTGTTTATTATACTATGTATAGGGAATTGTAATAAATGTTGTTACATGCAAATCAATCTTGGCCTACTCATATCTAATTGACTATACCCACATTAAATACTGTACAATACTTTAGAAATATCTAGCCAGTAAGCGCACAAGGTTCTTTCATTGTTTAGTTTACTACTAGGGAGGGATCCCTAGTAATGATTGCAGCTCCTGCAACCATCAGGAGGTGAGCGCACAGTCTTTATTCCCTCTAGCTAGGGGGAGGGATATGTAACAAAGGGAGGCATTTATCTGACAAGATGCAGAGAAAACATACAAGCAGAATAAGACATTGGCGCAGTTATGCACCTAGATTCAGGTTAAACCAAGTAAAGACTTATGTATAGTTTAAAGTTTTGTTAACTTACATGATTTCCTCTCAGCAAACAGACAGGGTGTGTCTGTTAGTGCAAACAGAGCCAGTGATGGGCGTTTTCTCTTAAAGAGAAGGTGGGTGTGTCACCTGCCCATCAAGCTAGGGCTGGGGGAGGAGTATCATGCATAAAAGCTTGTTTGTGTCATTTGTGCACTGAGACCAACGCTGGGGAAGTTGGCTGGTCTTGAGAGAGCTGAGCTATGTCTAGCTAGCGTTTAGGGTCTCAAAGAATTGCTGTGAAATCTGTACGGTGTCAAAACATTTACCATCCTGACAATAAAACTACATAAAAAGGAAGAAGTTGTTCGCGTGTGCTTCTGCAGTAGCGGGCTCTTGCCACAGTAGTTTCAATTCAGAGGTACTTAATAATGTTAAAGAAAAAGTGCGGTTGATCGAATCAACAAAACAAACGAGAATTGAACATGATGACTGTTTAAAACTGTGGCAACAGGAAGGTAACAACATGTGGCAGGATACATGCGTACCGGAAATAAGCATATCAGAAGTAAGCATTCCGGAAGTGTGCATCGCAAAGCGTGGAGAACTGAGCGCAAGTGCGCCCCTGCTGCAAAATGCGGTCGGGGTGGTAAGTACAGCCGATACCAAAAATGTAAAAACTGTAACCAGTAACTTGTATGTTGTATTAAGTCATGTTTAGAGTAATGTTTCTGAAGAAAGAAATGAACCCACCGTCATATCGGCCATTGCCCATGCTGGTAACGTGAAAGGGGCATCACACGGAAAAGGAATATAGTGATTTGGTAGGTTTGCATCCTGTCCGCACAATAGCAGTTCCCAATGGGAAGGCAGACAGAGATGGCATAGTTCTCATAAAACATGTAGCAATGCATTTTCCATGGACTAGGACTGAAATGTTTTCAATTATGTCTGATTTCCCTGATCCTAGAACAGATTTGGCCAAGTATCAGAAGTTTATTAGATATTATGGTAATGTGTACGAGTCAACTAATAACGATTGGCGAGTAGTGTTGAAGGGCTGTCTTCCTCTCGATACTGATATACAAAAGTTTATTAAGGATTGTATGCTGGAGGAGGATAGATCCTCCACAGAGGGTGATAACCATGAAAATATTAAATGCATAATTTCTCAGTTGGCCTTATACTTTCCTGTGGTAGTGGACTGGAGTAAAATTTTCACTATCAAACAACAGGATAGTGAAAATGCAGTAGACTATTTTTCTAAAGCTCTGATAGCGAAAGCCAAATACACTGGGGTATCAGACATAAAAGATAATGTACACTACAAGGAGGTTGTTGTTTCAGTCTTAATGGGTGGCCTCATGGAAAATTTGAAAAGCAGGGTGCAAACTTCATTACCAAACTGGAGAGGAATCACTGTAAATGTTCTGAGGGAGTCAGCTATAGGACACAATAGAAAAATAAATAAACAGAAAGAGACACTAAGTGATAGGGTAATGATGCTAGGTTTCCCAGCACTAGAGGGACAGCACACACGACCACAGTATAATAATGCCTGGTTTAAGGAATAGAGACAACAAGAGTTGAAGAAGTGTTCTAGATGCAGTAAAACAGGACACCAAGCAAGGGACTGTACTATAACAAGAGCGGAAGCAAAGAGACTTGGGCCACCTAGGGGGGAATTACATAGATACCCACAAAGAAGGCGCACACAAGTCTCAGGGGTTTCTCAACAGTTGCCAGCACGCCTCATCACTGTAAATGCTTTGAGAGAGAACTATAGCCAACTCTAGAAGTCAGGTCATACCTGTAGTCCTACAACCAGGTGGGGTAAATGTTAATCTGTGGTAAGTAGCAGTGTGCCGGTTTAGAAAGAAACTGATTTAAAAGTATACTTTGTTGTTATTGCTTGTTTATTTTATGTTGTCGTATGTTTGTTTTCCTGATCGCTGGCCGATGGTAAGAAATGAAAAATGTATGTTTCATTGTTGTTTTAAAAAACGATCTCGTCTTTTCTTTGTCATAGATAAGCATAGGCAAACCGAGGGCGGGTTTCCTACTGCTTGGAACCCCCACCCCCTTCCCTCCCAAGCCTGGAGCACTGTATAATTGAGGTGGCTGGACTCTGCTCCCACTTCACACTGCTCTGCTTGAAAAGGGAGAGCTGCGTGCCCCTAACAGTAGAGCACGCAGCATTGCCCATGTATATTATGGGGATAGGAAGAATTGAGAGAGCAGCCAAGCACTGTCTAAAGTTATAGCCACGGCCCCACGCATGCTGGTCACGCCCACTGGCGGCGTGGAAACTCCCCTCTACAAACCCTGTGGTTGCCCCTGATAAGGATAAACAAAAGAAATATAGGCTTAGTGATTAAAGGGTGGGATGGAGAAGTGGAAAAATTACTCTTGAAAGACTAATTAACAATGGGTCATTGTAACACTCTTTGTTTTAGGCTGCAATAACGCATGATAATTTGTTTGGCTGAGAGTCATTATTCAAAAATGAAGTATATACATACTTTTCTCTAAATGTCGTTATTATGTATTTCAGATAGAAACACGTGAGATACTAAGTGTAATTTTTCACTTCTCTATTATAAGCTAGGAAGTCTGTCACAAAGGTATATAGTTATGGTGATACCGAGTTCCATATGAGCTAACGACGGACGACACTGGGTTGCACGGTTGATGTAAGACCCCCTAGTTAAGTATGGGGAGGGGTCATAGTTTAGCAAATAGCTAAGGGGATTAGTGGAATAAATACAGCCATTTTCCCATAGTGTCCTATCCAGCTGTCATGTTTGCTGCAAAATCTCCTTTTCTACCTTTCGGTTTTCAAATCCTTGTATTCAAATCCTTGCATTCAAATCCTGTATTCTTATTATTTGTTGGTCCCGTATTTCTCTTTTCTTTACATCTCTGTTAGTATCTCTCTCTCAAGCACCGTGGAGTGGTGGGTGGCTTCAACATACATTTGCAAATGTGTGCAACTGAAACTTTTGCATTTTTATCTACAGTAGAAATAGCAGATCTGTTGCTGGCTATAGCAGTGTGCTGGGGGGCTTTGTCTGTGTTTGTTCCTTTTAGGATAACCCCACCCTTTCATGCACCTGCTATAGCCTATAAATTGATTTGAGCAACTTCCATTTCTTTATTTGTCTGAGAGGCATGTTGGTGTCAGTAGCTGAGGAGGAGTGCTGACATTGCATTGCTATTTGGAGGCTTCTGGGGTACCTTTTTGGTAAGTTAGCTCTCAATTTAAAAACACATATGTATGGCCCAAATATATGGAACTCTCATTGTTTAGAGTAGGATCACCCTATTAGCAAAAGCACCGTGGAGTGGTGGGTGGCTTCAACATAGATTTGCAAATGTGTGCAACTGAGACTTTTGCATTTTTATCTACAGTAGAAATAGCAGATCTGTTGCTGGCTATAGCAGTGTGCAAGGGGAATTTCATTCATGGGGCTAAGACATTTCTGACATCAGATGGACTCAGGGATACACACACTACATTGACATAAGTCACAGAAGCAGCTAGGGGTTTGTTTTTGTGTGTATAGAAGCTGCTGATTTTAAGCAGAAAGGTTTTTGTTGTGGGAATATGGTTCATGTTTTATAGATTGCATATCTGCCTTTTTTGCCTCCTAAACAAAGTGTGCCTTTTATATATTTGCACAATGGGTGGGGCAGGAGATTGATGGAGGTTAGACATACAGATATGAATCTCTGGGTAGAACATTAAAGTAGGATGTTTTCCACAAGACATAACATAATGGAAAACCCTAGAAAATGTAAATTTTTCATGTTTTATATTATTTTTCACTGTTAGACAGGCATGTACTGTATACTGTTATATTTGAAGAAAGTGTTATAGAGATAGACCCCTTTGCCCTTCTCACTTAGCCAAGTAGCTGAACGTGTGGGATAGAAAATGGCATGTGAGTTGGCAGAGGGAAAATCAATTGATATACATAGGTCTTCAGCATTTTTCTAGTCTAGGGGGCGACGTTGAGGAGACTGAATTTTTTTTTATATAGCAATGGTAGTACATGAGTAGCACATTACATAGAGGGCTTGATACAGTGACACAGTTACCAACTGAAGTAGCTGCTAGTAAAGTCCACGCTTACACACACGACTGTACATGACTGTCAAATAGACAGCAGCATTTTATGTGACAGCTGACAAATCTATGTTTTGTTTTGTTTTTCGTTGTATTGTTTTAAACTGTGTACACACACACACACACACACACACACACACACACACGCATGCATACACATATTAGTTATTATAGAAGATTTGTGTTGCCTGAAGAATAAACAGTCTGCAAGGTAAAGGGATGTGATCAAGAGTTTTCTGGACCCTGGAGAGATGGACAAGGTAGACCAGTAGCTCCCAGAGTGTATCTTTCAGACCTAGCAGAGGCAGCAAATTGTCACTCACCGGACTGTGAGTGCCATTTCCCGTGTGTTCAGGAACCGTGGCCGTCCGCCATCCTGAGGGTCTGCGCATGTGCAGCCCTTATCAAACCTTGAGTACCTGTTGCTTTTAATGGATTGGATGATCAGGCAACCCTCCCTATTTAAACCACCTGTGATCATTACCTGGTTGCCTGATCTTGGAGTCTCATTCCCCATGAGCCTCTGAAGGTGTTCCTGTGTTCCTTGTGTATTCAGCTCCTGCTGATTCCTGTTTACTGCTATTGTGGTTTCCAGACCACTTCAATTCTCCTGTGTTCATCGTGCCTGCACTCAGCTGATTCCTATCTGCTATTACTACCGGACTCCTGTTCGTTTCAACTCTCCTGTGTTCATCGTGCCTGCACTCAGCTGATTCCTATCCGCTGCCTCCGTTACTACTACAGAGTTCCTGATCGTCTCAACTCTCCTGGATTTATCGTGTCAGCTCTCCGCTGCCTCCGTTACTACTACAGAGTTCCTGATCGTCTCAACGCTTCTGTGTTTATCGTGTCAGCTCTCCGCTGCCTCCGTTACTACTACAGGGTTCCAGACCGCCTCTACTCTCCCGTGTCAGCGTGCCGTCTCTCCGCTGCCTCCACCACTACTACTGGATACCAGACAGCCTCAACTCTCCCGTGTTCTTCATGTTTCCAGTTCCACTTACTACTGCTTCCTGAGTATTGCTTCGTTGATTCTGGATTACCTGCCGTGCGCTGCACCAACCTGATTACCGCTTCCACCCTCCAGTGGTCTCTCCTCCTTCAGCCATTCAGGTATCCCTGCACGTCTCTCTTGAACCGCGGTATGCATACTTTCCATTGACTTTGCTTTTCTATTGCATATCCATCTGGACTGAGTTGTGTTCTCCTCCGGAGCCTCCTATCCACTGAATCTATTGTTACCATTGACTTTGTTTCCTATTGCCTGGATAGCTATTGTGACTTTGTATACTTCTAGCAGTGCTTGTCAGTTATCGTTGTATTGTGGATATCAACGTGGGATCAAGTTCTGTGTGCCCCGTGTATACTCTGCTTTACATTCATCTCCTCGTGCCCCTCCTCACATATATATAGCAGTGGTACAACTTGCTGACGCAGACCACTGATTCCTGTTCCCTGTGACACCAGTTTCAAGTATCCTCTCACAAAAGCAGTGGTACAACTTGCTATACGCAGACCACTGACTTCTCCGTTACCTACTTTCACCTGGATTCCATTCCTTCACTATAGACAGCGGTACAACTTGCTATACGCAGACCGCTGACTCTCACTACCTTCTCGCTACTCCTGGACATTTCTCCTCACTATAGCAGTGGTACAACTTGCTATACGCAGACCACTGACTTTCCTCACGTTTCCTTGTCCATCTGGTTCCTCGTGTACATTCATCTACTCATTACCAGTTGCTGCTAGTCATAGACTTTCCTCGAGCATTCTCTCACCATCTGCTGTTTCTCCTGTTCCGTTGTCACCCTGCTACCAGAGAACCATAGTACCAACTATATTACTCTGGTAAGTCCATCATCTGGTGATATCCTGAGCAAAGACTCCTAGTGCCCGTGACAGTAAGATCAGGCCTTGACAGACCCAGGTGCGGAACCTACAGCTAAAGAGATGCTGCAGCATCTGGTTACCCGTATTGAACAACAGGATATACGCCAACAACATTTGCTGCAATGTTACCAGGCGTTAGCCTCCCAAAGAACGTCTGTGCAAAATATCACAGCTACTGTTGATGCTCCTGTGCCTTCCTCCGTTTCCCCAGTGCCATCCCAGGTGTCTACTGCTTCCACGCTTCACCTGCCTACTCCGTCAAAATATGATGGAGACCCCAAAACATGCAGGGGTTTTCTAAATCAATGCTCAGTTCATTTTGAGCTTCAACCTCCCAATTTCTCTACTCATCGTTCCAGAGTTTCCTATCTCATTTCCTTGTTTTCCGGACAAGCTCTCGCATGGGCTTCTTCTCTGTGGGAAAGAAATGATCCATTATTACAAGATAGTGCCAAATTTATTTCCACGTTTTGAAGTGTATTTGATGAACCTGGTCGTGTTATTTCCGCTGCATCCAGCATCCTCCGTCTACGTCAGGGTTCTCGTACTGTAGGCCAGTACGTCATTCAATTTCGGATATTAGCCTCTGAACTTCAGTGGAACACTGAAGCGTTAATTGCCGCCTTCTGGCAGGGGCTTTCTGATAAAATTAAAGATGCACTGACTACTCAAGAATTACCTACTTCTCTAGAAGATTTGATTTCTCTTTGCCACTGTGTAGACATGAGATTTCGTGAAAGAGAGTCTGAAAAAACAACTTTATTTTTAAGCACCTCTTCGCTCAAGTCCTCAAGTTCGCCCAGCTTCATCTCCGGTGATACCCATGGAGATAGGTCGCTCCAAATTAACTTCAGAGGAGAGGGACCGAAGAGTAAAAAATAGACTTTGTATCTATTGTGCTGATTCCACTCATATGCTCAATTCATGCCCTAAAAAATCGGGAAATGCCAGGCCCTAACCAGTTCTGGAGAGGTGAAGTTAGGGTCCCTGGAGTCCTCTCCATGTTCTACGAAATTAAAAGTTTGTGCTTTTGATGTTACAGTTTCCTTTGCTACCAAATCGTTTAAGTCCCAAGCACTTATTGACTCTGGAGCTGCAGGAAATTTTATTTCTAAATCCCTCGTGAATCAATGGTCCCTACCAGTGATTACTTTGAAAATACCTATTACTGTGACTGCTATCGATGGATCACGCATTATTAATGGTCTCATAACCCAGAGTACATCTCCAGTAACCCTTCAAATTGGTGTATTACACCAGGAAGAAATTTCGTTTTTAATTCTTCCTGTTACTACCAGTCCGATTATATTAGGCCTTCCATGGCTTCAAAATCACTCTCCCCAGATTGACTGGCACACTCCTCAAGTTACGTCTTGGGGGCCTGAATGTCATCATCGCTGCCTCTCTCAAGTCGTTCCTCTCAAAATACAACAATCCTCCATTTCACCTTGTTCACCGGGACTTCCTCCTCAGTATGCTTCTTTTGCCGATGTATTTGATAAAACTCAGTTTGAACGTCTTCCTCCTCATCGTTCGTGGGACTGTCCGATTGATCTTCAACCTGGCAAGACTCCTCCCAGGGGATGTGTGTATCCACTTTCGTTACCTGAAACTCAAGCTACATCTGAATACATCAAAGAGAATCTCCAGCGAGGATTTATTCGACCTTCTACCTCTCCTGCTGGAGCAGGGTTTTTCTTCATAAAAAAGAAGGATGGGTCATTACGCCCCTGCATAGATTTCCGTGGACTTAACGCCATAACTATCAAAAATCGGTATCCCAGTCCATTAATTACTGAGTTATTTGATCGTATCAAGGGAGCCCGGATCTTTACCAAGTTGGATCTTTGTGGTGCCTACAGTTTAATTCGAATCAGGTCCAGTGACGAATGGAAGACAGCTTTCAACACCAGAGACGGGCATTATGAATATTTAGTAATGTCCTTCAGGTTATGTAATGCCCCCGCTGTTTTCCAGGGTTTCATTAATGAGATCTTCCAGGACTTGTTATATGTTTGTGTCGTCGTCTATCTGGACGACATATTGATCTTTTCACAGGACCTGCCTTCTCATCATCAACATGTGGCAGAGGTCCTTTCCAGACTCCGGAAAAATTCATTATTCTGCAAGTTAGAAAAATGTTCATTCGAGTTGCCCCAGATTCCATTTCTGGGATATATTGTCTCCGGAGTTGGTCTTCAGATGGATCCAGAAAAGGTGAATGCTGTGTTACATTGGCCTCAGCCAACTACTCTTTTCGTGCAATTCAGCGTTTTTTAGGTTTTGCCAATTACTATAGACGCTTCATTCAAGATTTTTCCTCGATTGCATCTCCTATTGTGGCCCTAACTTGTAAAGGGGCCAATACTGAACAATGGTCCTCTGAGGCTCTTCAAGCCTTCCAGTTTCTCAAAGAGTCCTTCTCCTCTGCTCCTGTTCTTCGACA
The DNA here is from genome assembly GCF_038048845.1 of Mixophyes fleayi. Lineage (NCBI taxonomy): Eukaryota > Metazoa > Chordata > Amphibia > Anura > Limnodynastidae > Mixophyes > Mixophyes fleayi. Next base: position 41,586,544 of record NC_134412.1, read on the forward strand.
GCCTGATGTGACGCTTCCCTTCTTCCTAGAGGTAGATGCCTCTAATGTTGGTTTAGGAGTCATTCTCTCCCAAAGATCGGACCAACAAAAATTCCATCCTTGTGCCTTTTACTCTCGGGGTCTTCTGCCTGCGGAGAGGAATTATACCATCGGGGACAAGGAGTTGCTGGCTATAAAAGTAGCATTAGAGGAATGGAGATATTTGTTGGAGGGAGCTCGTCATCCTGTGACAATTTTTACTGATCATAAAAATTTGTCATATTTACAGTCTGCTCAATGTTTGAGTCCTCGTCAAGCAAGATGGTCTCTTTTCTTTTCTCATTATGAACTAATCATAACCTTCAAACCAGCTGCAAAAAATAAAAAAGCAGATGCACTATCTCGAGCTTTTGTGACGTCCTCAGACGTTGAAGATGGTTCCAACCACTCTATATTAGACCCCAAATGTGTTTCTCTGGCTGCTTCTTCCACTAAGGTGCTACCATTTGGGAGAACCCTCGTGCCTCCTGCTCTTAGGAAGAAAATCCTTTCGTGGTTTCACTCTTCTCGTTTTTCTGGACACTCTGGTGAACGCAAGACTTTTGAAATTCTTTCTCAAAGTTACTGGTAGACTTCTATGAGGAAAGATGTCAAAGATTTTGTGGCTGCGTGTGATTTGTGTTCCCAGTTTAAGACTCCCCGCAGAACTCCAGCGGGTTTGCTTCAACCACTACCCATTCCTTCCAAGCCGTGGACCCATATTAGTATGGACTTTGTTACTGATCTTCCTCCTAGTAAAATCTGTAATACTATTTGGGTAGTGGTGGACAGATTTTCGAAGATGGCACATTTCGTTCCTTTGACCGGTTTACCTTCTTCATCTACTCTGGCTGATTATTTCATCAAAGAAATCTTCCGTATTCATGGATGTCCTTCCGAGATTGTGTCAGATAGAGGAGTACAATTCGTTTCCAGATTCTGGCTGGCCCTCTGTAAGACCTTGGGTATCCGATTATCACTCTCATCCTCCTACCATCCTCAATCTAACGGACAAACCGAAGGGGTCAATCAAGATCTTGAGACTTTTATAAGGATGTTCTCTTCAGCCAACCAAGACAACTGGGTAGAGTTGCTTCCATGGGCTGAATTCGCTCATAACAACATGTATCATGAGTCATCTTCTAAAACTCCATTCTTTGTGGTTTACGGTCACCATCCGTGTTTTCCGGAATTTCCTGCCCTCCCTCCCACCCAAGTTCCTGCTGTAGAGACTGTTTGTCAGACCTTCAAAAATATTTGGTCTCAGGTCAAAACCTGTTTAAAGAAAACATCTGCCAGATATAAGTCTTTTGCAGATAAAAAGAGACGGGCTATTCCACCACTGAAAATCGGAGATCGTGTTTGGTTATCAACCAAAAATATTAGTTTGAAGGTTCCATCTATGAAGTTCGCTCCTCGTTTTATTGGTCCGTATAGGATCATTCAAGTGATAAATCCAGTTTGTTTCAAACTTCTACTACCTTCATATTTCCAATGCCTTCCATGTGTCTTTGCTCAAACCTCTTATCATCAACCGTTTCTCGGTCCCTCCTTCAGCACCTCGGCCAGTTCAAATTCATCAAGAGGAGGACTTTGAGATTACGCACATATTGGATGCAAAAATTTCGCGAGGAGTTCTTCGTTTCCTCGTTCATTGGAAGGGCTTTGGTCCTGAGGAGCGGTCATGGATCAAAGCAGAAGATCTCAACGCTCCAGCTCTTCTTAAGAAGTTTTATTCCAAGTTTCCGGACAAACCCGGTTCCAGGTGTTCTGTGCCCACCTTTAAAAGGGGGGGTTACTGTCACTCACCGGACTGTGAGTGCCATTTCCCGTGTGTTCAGGAACCGTGGCCGTCTGCCATCCTGAGGGTCTGCGCATGTGCAGCCCTTATCAAACCTTGAGTACCTGTTGCTTTTAATGGATTGGATGATCAGGCAACCCTCCCTATTTAAACCACCTGTGATCATTACCTGGTTGCCTGATCTTGGAGTCTCATTCCCCATGAGCCTCTGAAGGTGTTCCTGTGTTCCTCGTGTATTCAGCTCCTGCTGATTCCTGTTTACTGCTATTGTGGTTTCCAGACCACATCAACACTCCTGTGTTCATCGTGCCTGCACTCAGCTGATTCCTATCTGCTATTACTACCGGACTCCTGTTCATTTCAACTCTCCTGTGTTCATCGTGCCTGCACTCAGCTGATTCCTATCCGCTGCCTCTGTTACTACTACAGGATTCCAGACCGCCTCTACTCTCCCGTGTTCAGCGTGTCAGCTCTCCGCTGCCTCCACCACTACTACTGGATACCAGACAGCCTCAACTCTCCCATGTTCTTCATGTTTCCAGTTCCACTTACTACTGCTTCCTGAGTATTGCTTCATTGATTCTGGATTACCTGCCGTGCGCTGCACCAACCTGATTACCGCTTGCACCCTCCAGTGGTCTCTCCTCCTGCCGGCCTTCAGCCGTTCAGGTATCCCTGCACGTCTCTCTGACAGCCTGCTCTCTTGAACCGCGGTATGCATACTTTCCATTGACTTTGCTTTTGTATTGCATATCCATCTGGACTGAGTTGTGTTCTCCTCCGGAGCCTCCTATCCACTGAATCTATTGTTACCATTGACATTGTTTCCTATTGCCTGGGTAGCTATTGTGACTTTGTATACTTCTAGCAGTGCTTGTCAGTTATCGTTGTATTGTGGATATCATCGTGGGATCAAGTTCAGTGTGCCCCGTGTATACTCTGCTTTACATTCATCTCCTCGTGCCCCTCCTCACATATATATAGCAGTGGTACAACTTGCTGACGCAGACCACTGACTTCCCCGTTACCTACTTTCACCTGGATTCCATTACTTCACTATAGACAGCGGTACAACTTGCTATACGCAGACCGCTGACTCTCACTACCTCCTCACTACTCCTGGACATTCCTCCTCACTATAGCAGTGGTATAACTTGCTATACGCAGACCACTGACTTTCCTCACGTTTCCTTGTCCATCTGGTTCCTCGTGTACATTCATCTACTCATTACCAGTTGCTGCTAGTCATAGACTTTCCTCGAGCAGTCTCTCACCATCTGCTGTTTCTCCTGTTCCATTGTCACCCTGCTACCAGAGAACCATAGTACCAACTATATTACTCTGGTAAGTCCATCATCTGGTGATTTCCTGAGCAAAGACTCCTAGTGCCCGTGACACACATGGTCTGGCTCAGCTGGGTACAGAAGGTATGTGCAAGCGGGTAAGAGTATATTGGGGTGCACCAGACATTTCTTCTCAAGCTAGTAGGAAGGCAATGTCCTGTCTTGATTGAGAGAGTGTCAGGAAGATAATACCAATAGAGCCATCCCATATCCCTCCTACAGATGGGTTTTCTCCATGTAAAACAAATCCACGTCATCCAATTACCACCTTGCAGGATCCTCAAGTATGCACTGGTGTACCGATGAAATATATCTGGGTAAAGGTGAATTGAAATGTTTCTAATATATTGCTGTGTCATACTCAGGGATTTTGCTATTCAATGTGATAGCCCAAGAGTTATAAAAGGTGATAGGAGTATTCATGTTATTGGTAATAAATGTATAATGTATGAGCAGTGATAAAAAATTACATACTTTTGATTAGCCACAAACCAGGGTGAGAATAAAGTAACGGTACTAGTTAGAATGAATTGAATAGAATGAGGGTTGAAACTTAATTGGAGTGGCTGGTGGCTTTGGCCACTAGTCCTTCCCCACTATCAAGATCACTCCTAAGCTGCCTCTTAACCTGTTGTCTTTTGAAATGTTTTTGACTTTTCTTGTGATGAAATTGTAACTGAGAGACTGGTCTAGACCCTACGAGGAAAGGTAAATAGTGAGACATCAACAGAGAACGTTCAAAACACTGTCTCCTGAGGTGTTACACTAACTGTCAGGATGTTGGACTGGGAGAGTAAGTTGTGGAACAGTAATTTCCTATGCTCAGGTTATTTGACAGACAGGTACCAAGTGTGGGTTAACAGCATCACATCTTTAGGGGTAGCAGAGAGACACTGGTACCCATTCCACCCACTGCAGAGGAGCCAACACCAAGAGAAGGTTCCAACTACACTCATGAATCTGTTCTGGAAGGCCCCGAATACAGTTAGCAACACCTGAGCCAAAGACTAAGACAGTTGTCCAGCATGAAGTGGTAGTGTTTCCTGTTTTGTGTTTCTCTCGTCTCATTCTCTTTTCAGTTCAGTCAATTCTTTCGATGGTAGACAGGTGACAGAGGCTGGTTCAGGTAGTGATATTGAGGAGTTGGGGATGAAGGAGAAGTTGGTAGCACAATCGGTCCAGCCAATTACTCTATTCAATTCAGGGGTAAAGGAAAATATGGAAACCTTGGAGCCTGGCAAAAGTGCGAGGGGCTATTGTCTGAGGAGTATTGCGTCCGTAAGTACGTTGACCCCATAGTTGAAGAGAGGTACATCCAGAGATGCCAGTTCAGTAATATTCGGAATTGAGCAGGCATCCTTGAGAATGATTACCATTCTTGGGTGGGTAAGGTTGTAGAACAAAAAGTGCTGGGTGTGCTCTCACGTGCCTCAGAGATTATATCGAGTAGGACTAGTTCTCTTTCCACTAAATATTCCTGAGGTACCCAAATGATGGGGTGGGAGGTCACTAGGGGAAAGGAAAGATAGCTAGGTCCCTTAGTTTGGAGTCTCCCAATATTTGGCAAACTGATCACTGTTACAAGGAAACTTGAGCATTGGGAGACTGGGAAGAAAGAACAGACAATAGCCCGCCCCACAAGTGTTGAAGAAAGGAAATGTTGATATTATTGGAATGTATATTTTAACTCAGGTTGATGATGTTATTGTGAACATGAAGGGCCTGAGTCATTAAGGCAAAAAATGGGTAAATGTTCTCTGGGACAAACCATGTTACAATACAAGGGGTGCAAAGTAGTTTATTATTTTGCGTATAAGTTAAATACTGGCTGTTTTTTCATCTAGCACACAAATACTTAATAGCTTTATTACTACACTGAAATTTAAAGTTTATCTAGGACATGCCCTACCCCAACTATAAATCTGTCCCCACATTTTAAATTTACCTCCCCCTCCAATGCAACATGGTTTTGCCCAGGTGCAAATGTTACTCCTTTTTAATGCTTTGCTCTCCTTAATGACTCAGGCCCGAAGTGTTTAAATGTTGTCTGAGCTTAAAGACATGCATTGGACGGATGAACCTGTTAGACATGAAGAACTGTAGTAGAATATTCTATATTACTGATACATGTTCTATTGTACTCTGTACCCTTCCAAATAATGTATTACATATTTTGTTGTACCCTTGAAGGGCATACAAAAAGGTCATCGCCATGCTCCAGAGGTATACGGTCTATAGTAAAAGTAAACAAATTGTTTTGAGGATTAAGACTCTCTCTTATGGTAACCTGTCTAGATCTACAGACAGCGCGGTCATACACCAAGGGGGGCTTACATTACAGAGCAATGAAACGTGGTACTGAGATCCTGCATATAAAATCAAAGGTGATAGTTTATTATACTATCAAAGGGTGGAACTGTCAAAGTCGTTAATATTGTTTTACTGTGCGATTGCGATCAGTATGCACGCAACACGTGGCATGGCGCAATCGCACGATAAAATGCGCACGCATACACTCGCACTCTCACATTCATTTATTTATATATTTCATATTTATAATGGTTCCATCCACAGTGATTTATGAGCAGATTGTATTTAGGTTATAGTTATATATATTTTAGGGTTATATGTACACTTTAGGGATATTTAAGGATCAGGGGGTAAATGTTTTAATCTCCGGATTCTTCAACTCCCGCGAGTTCGGCGTCCATATCACGTACCATCTTGAAAGGTTGCTGTTTTGGTAATTTCTCATTATGGGTAGGGTGTCATAAACAGACTGGCGCTTAAATTTAAAGCGGCGCTGCCTTGTAAACAGAAACTTAGAGGAGGATGAGGGGGAGTATCGCCTGTGTATTTTTACCATGTTGAAGCGAAAACGAAGTGTAACTGAGGAAAAGTTAACTGCCGATAAAAAAAATTGCCAACATGCCATTTTACACACGCAGTGGTAAAGAGAGAATAAGGCCTTCGCCTTTCTCCATTAGTGGCAGATCCAAAAATATTACCGAGCCTACAAGTGGTGCACAACTACTGTTACGCGTTAAAGCCGAGCTGCAAGATAACTGTAAGGCATTACAGGATAATGATTGCTCTGAATCAGAAATGACACCAATCCCTGTGGAGAGTCCATCTAACAGTGGGATGTCTAATTGTGAGCATTCTGTTAGTGTACCCATAAAGAAGGGCCCTTTCAGCAGTTCTGCTGATGTGTGCCTGAACAGCCCGAGTGTAGCCGGTGATACACCAATTGAGGATGCCACTTTGGTATTAGAGGAGGATGAGGGGAAGATTTGTGTAGGCGATGAGGGCGCTAATGAGGATGTTGATGAGGATGAGGTTGTTTGTGTAAGTCCTGCACCAGTGGCAGCAGTTTTGGCACGTGACAAGAAAAAGGCCATTGTCATGCCTGGGCATAAAACAAATAAATCCACTTTTTACGTGTGGAATTATTTCTACCCAAATCCAGACAACAATTGTCTAGCCATTTGTAGAGTATGTCAAGCCACGGTCAGTCGAAGGAGGGACTTAACCATCTTGGAACCTCGTCTATATTACGCCATTTAACTAGAGGCAAAGTGTTGGGAAAAGCTGAAAGTTCTTCCAAAAAAAAAACAGCACTCCATCATCAGCTAAGACCCTCCGGTCACCGACATCCCGACGGCTACAAAATACACCCACCACACCATCCTCATCAATATCCTCAGTAGCGCTTGGAGTTAGCCCTGCATCCCACTTATTAAGGCTGGATGACTCCTACACTTGAATTGAATCCTCTGAAGAAAGCATTAGTCCCACTGCTGTTGCTGCTGCTGGGGGTGAATCGTCAGCCCAGAGGCAGGTCAAGAAAATGAGCAGTCCTACATTTCAGCAATTAACTGTGAAACAATCATTTGCTAGGGGAAGCAAATATGACAGCAGTCACCTAGTCGCCAAGCGAATCAAAGACGCCATGGCTGCAATGTTAGTGTTAGATCTGCGTCAAATCTCCACAATAAACGCAGCTGGTTTTTCACAGTTGTTTGAGGTTTTGTGTCCGCGTTACAGAATTTCATCACGACACCATTTTTCCCATAAAGCTATTCCACAACCATACCGAAAAGTGTGTAAAAATGTAGAGATTGTGCTGAAAAATGCAATTCTACCCACTGTCCACTTAACCACAGATATGTGGACAGGTGGAAGTGGCCAAAGCAAAGACTATATGACTGTGACAGCCCACTGGGTTGGTCATTCACCTTCACCAGCAGGAACAGCAGCAGCATGTACACCACTACGTAACATTTGTCACAGGCAGGCCACTCTTTGTATCACCGGCTTCACTAACAGGCATACAGCTGACAATTTGTTACGCAAACTAAGAGATGTGATTTATACATGGCTTATACCACTTGGACTCTCCCCAGGATATGTCATTTCTGATAACGCCAACAGTATAGTGTGAGCATTACAGCTGGGTGATTTCCAGCACATTCCCTGTTTTGCTCACACCATCAACTTGGTGGTGCAGAGCTTCCTACGAAATAACCGTGAGGTGCAGGAGATGCTTTCGGTGGCCTGTAAAATTTCAGGCCATTTCAGGCATTCAGCCACAGCATGTAGGAGATTACAGCAGCTCCAAGAACAGTTTAACTTGCCCTGCCACCAACTTAAGCAAGAGGTGGTAACTAGGTGGAATTCCACCCTGTACATTCTTCAGAGGATGGAGGAACAGCGCAAAGCCACCCAAGTATATTGCACAAGCCATGACATTGGGAAAGGAGGGGGGATGTATTTCAGTCTTGCACAGTGGGGAATCCTTTCAGTGCTGTGCAAGGTGCTGAAACCATTTGAAGTTGTGACGTGGGAAGTGAGTGCAGACTCTGCTAGTTTGAGCCAAGTCATTCCTTTAATTAGACAATTGGAAAAGCAGCTTGAGAAACTGAAGGAGGAGCTGAAAGCAAGCAATTCAGCAAAGTATGTTTTCCTTGTCGATCAAGTACTTCATTCGCTACACAATGATCCTCGAGTTATTAAGATCTTGAACTCGGATCACTACGTATTGGCCACTGTGCTTGATCCAAGGTTTAAGACCTACATTGAGTCTTTACTTGTAATTGAGCGAGATGTGAACTTTTGCAAGGAGCTATTGCTCAGCAAGTTGGCCGCTGAACTGGGCCTTGGCTTGACTACGTGTCCTCATTCACTTTCTCAAGCTGCTGCTGCTCGTAAAAAATTAAATTTCCAAAAAATAAGCAGGTAAGACGCAGGGGGCAGACCAGAACAATTTAACATCTGGGCTGGTTTGAAGGATTTTTCTAAAAAATGTGTCACCTTGCCCATAACTCCATCTAATACGAGTATAAACATGCAAAGGATGGTGGAGGATTATTTTCAAGAGGTAATTGATATGGAAATGTCAGACAGTCCCTTTCCTTACTGGGAGGAAAAGCAGGCCATTTGGAAACACATGTACAATCTTGCTTTGCAATACCTAAGCTGCTCACCCTCCAGTGTGTACTCTGAACGAGTATTCAGTACAGCCGGGAACTTAGTCAGTGATCGCCGTCGAAGGTTACTTCCAAAAAATGGGGAGAAAATTATGTTTATAAAAATGAACTACATCTTCCACGCGGAAAGCCTTCACCATCAAAGACATCCAAGCACTGACTGTTCTCTAATGGCGGATTGAAGCGGCGATGAATTGATAGTCTGTGATGATGATGTACACACTGATGAGGGTGAGGTTGAAGCTGAAGATGATGACGATAACATCTTTTTAAAACTTTCTATTTAAGTGTAGGGTTCAATCTACCCCCAAAGAGGAAAGGGACTTGGGGCATTTCCATATCACGTACCATCTTGAAAGGTTGCTGTTTTGGTAATTTCTCATTATGGGTAGGGTGTCATACAAAGACTGACCACAAACTGCCTTTGTCCATTTCAAATAATATTGTACAGTCTATGACGGCTGATTTTTTTTGTGTTTTCTACAACTGGAGGGGGGGCTATAGAGACAGAAACCAAACTGCCTTTGTCCATTTCTTTACATATTTAACTAGAAGTGTAGGGTGTAATATACACTCAAAGTCGATGGCTGCATTGCCAATATGCATAGATGGAGAGGAAGACAATCTGGTTTGTGTGTAGAATTAATGAAGGCCTACCTACCAGGAATTAAACAGTTTTTTTCATCATTTATTAGCTTTACAATTACATTACTTATCCAAGAAACAGGTGGCGCACTAAATTTGGTTATTTTATGCAAAAAACATTGATTTTCCAACAAAATAGCAAAACAAAACCTAACAAAACCAAAACCAAAACACGCAATGGCGGTTTTGCAAAACCAAAACCAAAACACGACGGTAATCCAGATCCAAAACTGAATACAAAAGCAAAACACGGGGGTCAGTGACCATCTCTAGATATAACTTACAGTCCTGTTTATTGTATATATTAGAAAGGCATAGTTATAAGGCAGATTTCAGAAATAACTAATTAAAAAATTACAAATTAGGAACAATTGAAATTTGAAAATACTGTTTTTATTTCCCACATCCTGCTTTGCAAAAATCCAGCGTTTTTCTGTTTTTTTGGGAAATAGTAATTCAGTGTACATGGTATTTGTTTTGTTTGAAAGCTATAGTGACAATGAAGTACTTTTAAGGGGTGACATTTTTGAGAAATGTTTAGTTTTTTTTTTCCAATTTGTTAAAATATGCCCCATTTGAAAGATAGGGGATTTCATAGCGCATGTCAAATACAGGTGTGTGATGTGTGCACTCAGTTTGGCTTCATTTGAGAGTGCAAATATGGGTGACTTTTTTCGCCTAACCATATTTTCCAGGAACGGGGTTGCTGGTTAGTGTTTTGGGGCTGAGGGATGGGCCCTGTAGTATTATTAACCCTGGTATCACTTTAATTTAAAAATGTCAAAGTTTAGTCATCAGAGCGATGCCAGTAACAGAGTTCTGTAACAGAGTTAATTTTAAACTATCTGCCCTCTCAGTGATGTCATTTTATTTATTTACTGCACTGAGCTTGTCTGCTGCTGCTAATCCTTACACTTTAGCACTGGAGAAATTGGATTTATGCTGCAAAGCACAGCAGCTGACAGCTCCAGACACTGATAATGCACATGTCTTTGTAAAGGGTGGAGATTGCTGAGCCTAGCAGGACATGATTAGTGGGATAGATACTACAGCTCTCTGGGTTATTTAGTACATCCACACCCTCTGGTTTCCTCTTCTCATCCGCCTGGGCAGCTAATTGATTACATTCCCACATACCCTCTGGCCACTAAGATGAATATTTCAGCTCCAGACTGTAGGCAGTGGTCCTTATGAGCAGCCTTTAGAACAACAATAAAGTGGTTAACTCTTCCAACAGTTAACATACCATTATGAAACAAGAAAAACAAGACCTGACATCTTCCAGCAAGTAACCCGCAAGAAGTAATTCCTGACAGCACTGAAATGATTTAGGTGCAGTGCATTCAACTTAGATGCACTGGCATGGAAGGAGTTAAATGTTGGTCATGTCTGTGTTTACAATGTGAGCCCTGTGCACCTGTAACAGCTGCAAGTTGGTCTCCCAACTGTACCCTCTAACCTACACCCCAGCAGCATACTAACACACAAACACACAAACACAGAGCTCTTTGATAGTGACGGTGCCAGAAAAAGTAGTGGTAATCACCTCAGCAATATCTGACGGGCAGTTGCATAGTAGATCCACAGTATCACTCCTTCAAGCGGACAGTTGGCTACCCCCAAGCACTGTCTAAATCACTAACAAAGACCTGTCAGTGCTGTACCACACATCGGGGGCTACACCTGGTACAGAAGCCAGTGATTCAAGTGGCACTGCATCCAATTGTTCAAGCCTGCCTTACACTGCCAGACCTCCCATCAGGTAAAATATCGTCTGTCACAACTCGTCCATCAGGTCCCATGAATTTCCCTTATATTTCATTTGGCACAGTGTTTGTGTTCTCAGTGCATCCATCCCTATAGTCAGCTCTGTGTCTGCCCACAGCCACCCACATAGTCACCCCCCCACCAAGTGTGTAGACACAGCCACCCTACTTGTAATGTTTGTGGGGAGATGTGGGGGTGATTTTGGTGTACTGTGTGTGGAGAGGAGTGGTGATGGTATTGATGTGATGTGTGAGGATATGGGTGGGGATGGTATTGGTATGATGTGTGGGGAGAGGGGTGTTGGTGGTATAGGTGGGATATGTGAGAAGAGTAATGGCAGAGGTTTTTGTGCAATGTGTGAGGAAAGGGGTGGTGTGGTATTGGCGGGTTATGTGGGAAAAGGGGTGGAGGAGGTATTGGTGTAATGTGTGGGGAGAGAGGTGATGGTGGTATTAGGGTAAAGTGAGGGGAGAGGGTGCAGAGAATTCTTGCAAACTCCTGATGGTCATATCAAGGGAATAGAGTTGGTAATTCCACTCCCCCAATATGCCCCATACACCCCTTCTGACCAGTACCACAATCCTACCTAAAGATCTTCCTCCTGGCACACCCTCCCCACCCAGATCCATACACGCCCTAAGTGAGGTTTCCCATCACCACAATACACCAATATATTATATCGTTTTCCCTCTACTCATCACCACACTAACAATTTTCACACTTTCCCCATATCACTCAACTCTTCAGCACCCAACTGTCAGGATTCAAACCCAGGGCTTCTGCCTCTCTGGACTGCTGCTCTACCTACTGAGCTATTCTGGCTGCTGGACAGTTCCTTGTCTTTATTCAGTGTTCTAGATCAGTTCCAGTGATCTCCTGATCTTCCAGCATGCCTTAGCTCCACCCCTTGACTTCCTATAAAAGCCTGGCCAGTTCCTGTCTCCAGTGCCTGATTATTGTGCTCTGTGCCTGTGATCTAGCTCCTGCTCCTGTTGCTGTTACTGTCTACCTGCATTTACTACACGTGTACCGACCTCGGCTTGCCCTCCACTACGCTTCTGCCTCAACCTTTGGACCACTACGCCTCTCTGTGTACCGAACCCGGCTCGTTTGACCTCTCTTCCATCTTATCTCCTGTTAGCCAGCCTTCCTCCCTGCCACTGGGCTCCTATCCAGTCTCCGGACCGTGACAGAATAATCAGGCCCAAAAATGGATCCCGCGGGAGTAGCTGCGCTAAATACTCTGAAAAATCAAGTAAAGGAGTTGCAAGAGTATGCCTGCATTTCTCAAAACAAGATCAGAGAACTAGAAAACCTTGTTCCAGCTCAGCAGGAACAAATAACTCAATTACTGAAAGAATTAAAAGACTATGACGCCACTGCAGCACAAATTTCGCGTCCACCATTGCCTACAAAATTCAGTGGCGATCGTCGTTTATACAGAGGTTTCTTAGACCAGTGCAACATTTATTTTCACATGCTACCTACACAGTTCAAAGATGATAAGATGAAGATTTTCTTCATAATTAATCTCCTGATAGGGGAAGCCCTAGCCTGGGTCTCTCCTTACATTGAGCAAGACAGTGCTATTCTGACAAATCTGGAATCTTTTACGTCCGCTATGGGGCAAGTCTTTGATGATCCTAATGGATGTGCCACCGCTGAAGCTAAACTCCATAGATTGCGACAAGGAAGACGCTCTGTGGCTGAGTATACCGCTGTATTCCGATGCTTGGTTGCAGACACAACATGGAATGATTCTGCACAAAAGAGCCAGTTCCGTCGCCGCCTTTCTGAGCAAGTAAAGGATGAACTGGCCAGAGTAGACACCCCTGATGATCTGGATGATTTTATTTTTGGTATGAGCAGAAATTTGCATCAGTTTAATAGACCTACAGTGTTCAAAGCTGCACCATCAGACAATCCAAGCGTCTCTCCCGAACCAATGCAAATTGATGTAATTAGGAAACCACTCAGTTTTAATGAGAAACAGAGACGTCGGGAGGAGAATCTTTGCTTATATTGTGGTGATCAAGGACATTATGCCTTCACTTGCCCAAATAAGATTCGCCAGAACATCGCTATGACTGACTTTAAGCAAATGGACTCCAAAGAGTCTAGTCAATCCAGTTCCATTTCGCAATCAGTAGATCCATTGACTCATGAAAATGGAGATCCTCTGCCGCAACAATCACATTTTGTTCTTCGAATAACGCTTTCATCTGGGTCTCTTTTAATTTGCAGCCTGGCTATGCTTGACTCGGGTGCTGGTGGCAATTTCATGGATATCACCTTTGCACAGGAAAACTGCATTGAATCAAAGAGTAAACAAGCTTCTGTAAATCTGGAGACTGTAGATGGATCCCCTTTGTCTTCTGGGCCAGTAACTCACGAAACAATCCAGCTACAAATGACTATTGAACCAGGGCATTAGGAGGATATAAGCTTTCATTTGATTGCTTCACCTAAATTTCCCATAATACTGGGAATCCCCATAATCCTTCTGTCAACTGGGATACTTGCACTTTATCCTTTCCTTCTGAGCACTGCAAACTAAACTGCCCATCTAGAACTGTGGTATCTGTAGACCAGCTGGTCACTGAACTTCCTTCTACAGATTTGAAATTGCCTCCGCAATACAGTGAATTCTCAGATGTCTGTGATAAAAAGAATGCAGATATATTACCTCCACATCGCCCTTATGACTGTCCCATTGAGCTGTTACCAGGATCATCCATACCTTTTGGGCGACTTTATTCTCTATCCGAACCGGAGTTAAAATTCCTTCGGGAATTTCTGGATGAAAACTTAAGCAAAGGCTTCATTCGCCATTCTACTTCTCCTGCTGGTGCTGCCTTATTCTTCGTTGAAAAGAAAGATTCTACCTTACGCCCCTGTATCGATTATAGGGAACTCAATAATGTTACAGTCAAGAATCGTTATCCACTCCCCTTAATCCCTGAATTGTTGGAGAGGCTACAGAAGGCAAAGATCTTTACAAAGCTTGATTTGCGTGGGGTATACAATCTTGTTCGTATTCGACCCGGGGATGAGTGGAAAACTGCCTTCAGGACAAGATATGGACATTTTGAGTCTTTGGTCATGCCTTTTGGCCTATGTAATGCCCCTGCAACCTTTCAACATTTCATCAATGATGTCTTAAGAGACTTATTAGATCACTTTGTTGCTGCCTATCTGGATGACATTCTTATATTCTCCGATAATCTGGAGGAACATCGCAAACATGTCTGTACTGTACTCGAAAGACTTCGGAGGAACCAATTGTACATCAAATTGGAAAAGTGCGACTTTGAACAAGCCAAGATTCAATTCTTAGGATACATAATTTCCCCTGATGGTCTGAGCATGGATCCCAGTAAGATTGATGCAGTCATTAACTGGCCTGTACCTAAGAACGAGAAGCAAGTTCAACGGTTTATTGGTTTTGCCAATTTTTACCGGAAATTCATAAGAAACTTTTCTGGAATTGTTTCTCCTATTACGCAACTTACAAAGAAGGGCGTCCCTTTTGAATGGTCACCTGAAGCTCAAGAAGCCTTTACAGATCTTAAAACTCTTTTCACATCAGCACCAATCCTGATACATCCAAATCCTGAATTGCCTTTTATTGTCGAAGTTGATGCCTCTGATTCTGCAGTGGGAGCAATTCTTTCCCAACGTATCGGTGAGAAGATGTTGTTGCATCCTTGTTCTTATTTTTCTCGCCAGATGACATCACCTGAGAAAAACTATGATATTGGGAACAAGGAATTACTGGCCATTAAGTGTGCTTTTTCAGAATGGAGACACCATCTTGAAGGTTCTATTCACCCCGTGACAGTTCTTACTGATTACAGAAATGTTGAATTTTTACGTACTGCTAAACAATTGTCTCCTAGACAGGCTAGATGGACTTTATTCTTCTCTCGCTTTAACTTTATAATTTCTTACTGACCGGTATCCAGAAATGGCAAAGCAGATGCACTTTCAAGAATGTTCTCCGAGCCTCATCTAGAGGAAAATTCTGGAAAGACTATTCTACCTGAGCACAACTTCTTAGGGGCAACTGTTTCTACAGATTTACTCTCTCTCCTGAAGAAAGGTTATGACGCTGATCCTTTCCTCAGAAGTCCTTCTACAGATGTAAATTTAACTTTTCATAATGGCTACTGGACTCAGCTTCATCGCCTTTATGTACCTGAGTCAGTACGAATTGAAGTATTGAAATTAGTCCATGATTCCAAAGCCGCTGGACATTTAGGAGTATACAGAACTCAAGAATTGGTGGCCAAATTATAAAAGTGATGTTAAAAAATATGTTTCATCATGTCTGACATGTGCCCGAAATAAGACTCCTTGATCCTCACCACTAGGTTTGCTACAACCTCTTCCCATACCATCTCGTCCCTGGAGCTCTATTTCTATGGATTTCATAGTTGATCTACCTCCTTCGAAAGGGATGACAACAATTCTTGTGGTAGTGGACCGTCTAAGTAAGATGGCTCATTTTATCCCTGTTAAAGGAGTACCCACTGCTGAACAGACTGCAGAGCTTTTGATTCAGGAAATATTCAGGCTTCATGGCATCCCTGATGACATAGTCTCGGATCGAGGTGTTCAGTTCACTTCTAAGCTCTGGAAGAGTTTTTGCACTGCCCTGGGAATAAAACTGAATCTGTCCACGGCTTTTCACCCACAGTCTAATGGACAGACTGAGAGGACTAATCAGACACTGGAACAATATTTAAGGTGTTTCATTAGTTATCTTCAAGATGATTGGATGAATTTTCTACCAACTGCTGAATTTTCTTACAACAACTCTGAACACGGTTCAATTTCCCAGACTCCTTTCTTTGCCAACTGTGGACTCCATCCAACGTTCATTCCAAATCTTCCAGTTTCCACATCAATTCCAACAGTGACTGAGAGAATCACAAGTTTACAAGAGGTTCAAATGAGGCTTATTGTAAATTTGAAAGAAGCCCAGGAACATTACAGGCAAGCTGCCAACAGACACCGTAGAGATGGACCCAATTTTCTTATTGGAGACAAGGTCTGGCTATCCACTAAGAACCTTAAACAGCGGATACCCTCACCAAAATTGGGTCAAAAGTTTATTGGGCCATTTAAAATCCTATCCCAGATTGGTCAAGTGGCATTCCGCTTAGAACTTCCCGCCTCTTTGAAGATACATCCGGTATTCCATGTCTCTCTGCTTAAGTCATTTCAAGACAACCCATTCCCTGGTCGTATTTCGGCCCCACCACCACCAGTCATGGTGGAAGGTGAAGAGGAATTCGTTGTCGAAGAGATCCTGGACTCCAGAATCCACAGAAATAGGCTGCAGTACTTGGTGAAATGGAAGGGATATGGTCTGGAAGAAAATTCGTGGGAGCCTGCAGAAAATGTCCATGCCTCCAGATTAACCAGACTGTTTCACCAGAGACATCCTGGTAAGCCAGCTCCTGAGACGTCCAGAGGATGTACTGGAAGGAGGGGAGTACTGTCAGGATTCGAACCCAGGGCTTCTGCCTCTGTGGACTGCTGTTCTACCTACTGAGCTATTCTGGCTGCTATACAGTTCCTTGTCTTTATTCAGTGTTCTAGATCAGTTCCAGTGATCTCCTGATCTTCCAGCATGCCTTAGCTCCACCCCTTGACTTCCTATAAAAGCCTGGCCAGTTCCTGTCTCCAGTGCCTGATTATTGTGCTCTGTGCCTGTGATCTAGCTCCTGCTCCTGTTGCTGTTCCTGTCTACCTGCATTTACTACACGTGTACCAACCTCGGCTTGCCCTCCACTACGCTTCTGCCTCAACCTTTGGACCGCTACGCCTCTCTGTGTACCGAACCCGGCTCGTTTGACCTTTCATCCATCTTATCTCCTGTTAGCCAGCCTTCCTCCCTGCCACTGGCCTCCTATCCAGTCTCCGAACCGTGACACCAACTCTTCTCCACTTACATCTGTCCGATGTTATCACATTCTCAAACACAGCTAAATTACATAATGCTACTGTCACTGGGGAAATGTGACCCTCAATATGGGCCTGATTCATTAAAGATCTTAACTGGAGATACTTCTTATTTAAGTCTCCTGGACAAAACCATGTTACAATGCAAGGGGTGCAAATTAGTATTCTGTTTTGCACATAAGTTAAATACTGACTGTTTTTTTCATGTAGCACACAAATCCTTGATAGCTTATTTGTACACTGAAATTTAAAGTTGATATTTGTGTGCTACATGAAAAAACAGTCAGTATTTAACTTATGTGCAAAACAGTATACTAATTTGCACCTCTTGCATTGTAACATGGTTTTGTCCAGGATACTTAAATAAGAAGTTTCTTAAGTTAAGATCCTTAATGCATCAGGCCCTATGTTCCTATCTTCAGGCTAACAATATACATGCCGCTACTGTCACTACAAGTACATTAGTCTGCTCTAATCCTCATATACATGCTGTAATCTGTGCTCATCAGACACAGAGATGCTCACTTCTCCTTGTAATAAGGACAATAGTGTCCTAGCAATCACCAACCCAACCCTCTCTTAACTTAAAATTAGCTCCCTCCCCCCGCACTGCTCGGCGTCCCGGCCGTCGTCATGACAACCGGGACATCATTTCCTCCTGCTCCCGGCCGTTGCCTAGGCAACAGTCGGGACGCTCATTGCCCACAGCGCTGCGTCCCGGCATCTAGGGCAGCCGGGCGCGTGCGCACATCATGGATAATTATAGCCCAGCTGGGCTAGATATACCTGCGGTGCAGGAGAAGTTCTGATTGGAGGACATCTGTTTATAAGGCAGGAAGGGACAAGCACTCCCTGCCGGTTATAGTTCCTGTTTGCTCAGACTAGCCTGCTGTGTTCTGTTGCTCTCTGATTATTCTGACTACTGTTGCTGACCCTTGTCTTGTTTACTGACTACGATTGATCGCCTGTGCCCTTAGACCTTTCTGCCTGGACTCCTACATCGCTGATTCGCCTGTGACCTCTGACCTCGGTTTTGTATACTGGATATTCTGTCTGCTGCCGGCCCTCGACCCTTGCCTGGATTTCACTCTTCTATTGCTCCTTTGCGCTATCGCTGGGTTCTCCCAGTCAGCGCACAACTCACGACCCTAAACTGTCTGCGGCCAAGTCTGTCCCTAACACTAGGGGCTCCAGCGAAAAACCAGACTTCTGAGTAGACTCCGGGTTTTGTGTTGCTGGCTGTTGGGGTTCCTAACAGTCTCAGAATTTTCCATAACAACGTGTGAAAAAGCTTGTGCACAGAGTGATTACATGTGAAAAAAAAGCTATTGAACAGTTGTGGGTTAGGAGCAGAGTGTTTTGGTGTGTTAATTTGGGGGAGATTTAGGCAATTAGTAATTGGCTAGCTTCTTCCCCCCAGCTATTAGTTTGAATAGGCATTTGATCTGTGAAGATACCGGGTTTATCTGGCCCAATGCTACCCACTTCACGCTGGCTGGGCACCCACGGGTGCCTTACTATGCCAGGGAAGTCTACCCAGTACCTTCTAGGATTCGTATAGTCACTCAGGCAAATGCAGTTATAAAAATACAACAGTATATTTATTGTCATACAAACAACACTAGAATATTATGTACACACAGTAAACAAATGCCATGCAGGTTTACCACATCATCTCTCCCTTACTCCACTAGTTTAAGGAGTTATAGTCACCTGGCTGTCCAGACTTCACGACCCATGGATCTATGAAATCAATGAAATCCCAGAATGAACACCCTACCCCCCTGGAGTCGTTCCTTATATCTCAGGTCTAATTTCCACAGTCTTTCCCCTCCCTGGACAAACCCCTGGGTCTATTCTTCTTAACCATTGGTCAGTGCAGGACTAGGGGGTTTGGACAGGGCAGTGAAGATGAGCTGTCCTTTCACAGAAGCCCCCTGCTGGGATGCAGACAGAACATCTGGACTAGTCCTAAAAAGAACAATTGATGCTAACTGGCTTCCCCTACTTCCAAAGATATGGTAGCAGTGAGCCCCTGCTAAAATTAACCCCTTACACTACTTTGTGATGTCACAGGGTCCCCAGCTGTTCCATGCTTCCTGTAGAGGAAGGAGGGGGGAGAATGAATGCAGCTCCAGCCCGCTCACCTGTATCCTGGACACTACCTGATCTTTACCCATAACCCTCCTGGCTTCAGTTTAAGGACAATGAATAACATTACTGCAAGTCATCAATATATAATACACAATGTACATATTTACATTGAACTACAATGTCCCCTTAATCACATGTAATTGGACAATACAGTTGTAGTCTGGTGAGCTGGGGAACAAAAGCACGGGCTATAAAAAGTACTATAATCCACATTATGTGAGAAACGAGACACAGAATGATTAGCGTATCACACTCGTTTCGTCACATGATCCTCAAATGTTTGTGTCACAATATTGATTTTCATACTGCATATGTTTCTGGGGTGTATAACACTATTGCTGATGCTTTGATATTCTTTGGTTTCTTTCAGCTGCACCGGTAGCGCATGCAGTTGGTTTGTCATTCCCTCCTTGTGTGTAGGTTATCAAAGCGGCACTTAAGGATTGGCTGGGAGAGCACTGGCACCCATTACTTTAAAGAGATATAGGAAGGCCTGGAATGAGTGGGGATTGTTCTGTAGTTCTAGTGCTCAGCAAGGTAACACGCCTTAGCGTTTGTATAGGATGTTTTTTCTTCCGGTAGGTCCAAGGCCTCTTTGATTTCAGTGTTGTCCGGCATCGCCTTTTTCTTTCAGTTGCTTGGCAGCTCTTACGTCACTAGGACTTTTCTGGTTCACAATGCCTTAAAAGGCTGTGCCAGATTGTCACCAGTAGAGGCGAATAGGAGGTGACCTGTGGATATGTATCTTTTAGTTAAACTGGTCAAAGCGGTGGCTCTGGTTGCTTCGGATACTTTTGAGGTTTGCTTATTTAGCATGGCTTATTCTATGAATTTTTTCAGGTTCATTAGTGAATGGATGGCCTCCTCTAAGTGGTCACATTATATGGGTTTGTTGCCCAAAAATGTGGTTTTAATAGACATAGTCTAGTTTGCAAAATCCATAGGTCTATAACGGATCAGCTCCCTAGAGGATATTAGATAACATTGGTGAGTGTTGACAATGGTGTGGTTTGCCCGATAAGATTGGCATGCCTTTATTTGCATATGAAGCTGGCAGCTGGTTGGATCTGGTTGAGACATCTTTATGGGGCACCTCTGATTAAATAAAGGCACCTCTGTAGAAATTGCCTTGGTAGCCTAGGGCTTAGTTGGGCAGACTACTGGACTCATTCCTTCAGCATTGGTCGCTGCTACAGTTGCAGCTGAAATAGGTTGTTCCGTTAAGAGTATTTTATTATAGATGGATATCTAATTGCTACAAAATATATATTAGGATGTGGAATAAGCACTGAGTAGGTTCCTTTCCCTGCTGTGGTCTATAATGTACGTTGCTTGCCTTGTTTTGAGGGGGAATGTAGGGATTTGCTTTATTTTTTCTCTCAATGAATGACTTGATTGGTTTGTGGTCCTTCGAAGTTTTTTATGGTTTTAGGTCCATATGGATCACCGCAGTAGTTCTTTTAACCTACTAGGCCTGCTGTGTTTATTCCATCAATCATGTTCTTTGTGGCTTGCTTATGATGTATGATGTGTTTTTTTTCAACTTGCCATTCCTCCATATTTCAGTTTGTCATCTTGACTCCTTGACAGTTGGAATGTAGGACATTATTTTGTATATTAGGCCAGTAAGAATGCTAATGCTCATGACTTGTCTTCTCAATAGTGGCTCGCTGGCCAGGAATTCGTTGGTTTGGTCTGATATTAGTCCCAGGCATGTATTGAAAGGAGTTATTAGTCCCACTTGCATTGATAGGGCCCGTTCTAAGGTGAAATGGAAAGCTTTGGCAGGGATGGTTGGAACCTTTGTGATGCACCACATGATTAAATTTGAGTGCGCTCAATTTTAGAGATCAGGTGATGTACATTTCACGGAGACTGGGTTGGTTATATTTGCAGAGCAGCTTTTTCGGAGTCATGTTGAAGGATAGCAGTGATGGGGGCTTTGGTTTTGGTTTGGAACCTAGCTATGATGGAAGAGCAGGCCAATCAGCAGCCATTAGTGTTGTATTCTGGTTGCGGTGGAGCACTCACCCTAAAAAGGGAGATTTATAGAGCACCGCTTATGCTAACTGGACTCCAGCTACTGAGCCAAAACAGTGAGAGTAGGGATCTATTGCCTGGAAGTGCCAGAGCATATTTTTCATTGTGTTGCCGTAATTTGATGCAGTAAAGACTAGTAGCTGATTGGTCGTGCTTTTTCTTTGTCACCACTTTAATTGATTGATTTATTTTCAATACATTTTGTGACTATTCTTCACCAAACAAGTCTCATATGTCCTTATTTGTTAAGTTAGAGAACACTTGCTAAGGGCAATGGGTCAGGTAAAAGTAAAATATGGCATCAATCGCTATGTGACTTCTGGGCAATACTAATGATCAAATAGAAAGTTATCAATGTTATAAAATACAATATAGTTAAAATAAACCTTATAAGTCTACAGCTCTTACCAAAGATAACTGATCTGAAAATTGAGTTTCATGACATTACGAGATAGTTTTGTGGAGTATGAACTATTTTCACATGACTTAATGCTAAAAAACATTTATTTTGCTGCCAGACTAATGCCAGTTGCTCTAAAATCGGGGGAGGGGGGGGAGGAGGGGGGTCCACCTAATTTCACAAAAAACAGCACTAGGCAAGTGTTACGCTCAGAGATATTCCCTCACTCTACATTGGCACTGGCCTAGCAAGGCGCGGAATCTAACAGCACCCTGGTCTTCCCCAAGAACCGCCGTAAGGCGAAGTGGGTTTAGCTGCTGGGAGACTGCAGGTCGCGGCCCTTGGTTTGGCCCCTAGACGTGAGAGATAGATAGGAGAAATGGCAGCGGAGAAATAAACAAAAGGCAATACCTTAGTAGATGCTGAAGTGGATCAGATGGGCAGTGATATATCAATCTTGCATAGGGAAGATCCAGAAGGAGTAGTCGGTAAACAAGCCGGGTCTGGTTCACAGTTCAGATGTCTGACCTTAAACAGGAATGATCCATGGAGAATGGTCAGTAGGCAAGCCGGGTCTGGTACACAGGAGATTAATCAGCAGGCAGAAGGACCACAAGGACAAGCAGATCTCACGGAAGTTAATAGGTAAGTAACCTGTTGCTCTGACACAGGTTAGCGTCAGAGCATTTCTTTTATAGGGGGAAGGAGGGATTTAAAATACTCACCTCTGGATCATTTGACCAGCCCATCCGTGCACCCGGAAGCTCCGCGCAGCTGACAGGACGGGGCACAGGAGCGAGGAGAGGTAAGTTTCCTCAAAGCAAGCCAGCCAAGGCTGGTGGCACTATATGGTAGGGTCTATTGCTACCATGCTAGGGGTTTTCATATGACCTTGCTTCTGTTAATTCATTCTGCATGGGATGATCTTCCATAGAAGACCACAGTTTAAATTTGTCTTGTTTATGGGTTAATTTTTTTGCCTAGCGGATTATTTTGGCAACAAGGCAGAAGAAATGAAGATTATTTTCAACTACCTGTGGAATATTTTTTTTTTTTTTTTTTTATTTATGGACAACTACTAAACCTTGGAAATGTTTTTTTGGACAACTACTGGACGTGGGAATATTATGGGGATTTTTTATTGGTTTCAAGCTTTATGAATTAAAAACGTACAGAACTTGATAGATTACAGATAAAGACATCAGATGGTTAGTAAATGTGGACTTAATTTTTTAATAAAATGACAACGAGATGTCTTATTTATTTATATTTTAGTTAGGGTTCTTTTCTTTAATAAACTAATGTGGTTGAGAAGAGGGGTGTGTTTTATTTTCATTTAACTTTATGGAACTACATGGCACCTGTATAGTCAGATTGTTAATGGCAGCCCAGGCTGGCTGGGACTTGTAGATCCAGAAAGTAAAATAGTGTTTTCTTTATTGTTACACATTTTATTACTCTACATCCACGGCCCAGAGGTGTGGGAAGAGCCCTGGTGCTTTCGGCACAGGGCTGGGTGTCTCTAGAGGGGGAGCCGACACATTTTTTTTTGTCAGAACCCACTCCCTAGGAGCAGCCAAGGGCTGAGTGTCATTATGGTAGGGGAACACCATGCTGTGGGTTCCCCTGCTATAGTGCCACCAGCCCTGGCTGGCTTGTCTAGTGCTGGTTTTTGTAAAATTCAGGGGATTCCACACATTTTTCTTTAAAAAGAGTTTTTGAAACTGTAAGACTTAACTTAGACTAGCCCCAGCGCTGGTGCAAGAGATACGGATGAAAATCACATTACTCTGACAGCCGTACAGCTGTGGCTGTGTGCGCGTGAGTTTTGGCATGCCCTTACTGAACAGTGACTATGGCAACACGCCACATCCCCGCCCAGGGCAATCCCCAATGTAGTAGGCTGAAGTAACTGTCCTTTGTGGTCAACAGCGCATGAAGCAGGGCAGCAGTCATGGCTGTATCTACCGGTTCTGAGCACACGCAGAGTGATTTGCGTTTGATACACTCAAAATCAGCACATACGTACTTTGATGAATCAGGCCCCATATGTTTTCTTTGTGTTTGTGCTAGTTTTCTGCAGGTGTTTTGGTTGTTCCTCAGAGTGCAAAAGCATATGACTTCTGACAAAATGAATCTTATTGTGAGTTTGTGTGTGTGTTGCATGATAGAGAATTTAGATTATAAACTCCTTTGGAGCAAGGACTGATGTGATTACTTAAAACATTATCTGTAAAGCACTGTGTAATATGGTGGCAATAAAAAAGAATAATACTAGGAAAATATTAGCTCAAAATTAGATCTAATTTTAAAATGAACCACTGTTTCACCAGAATATGCCTAATATTTATTTACTGCATTATTATATTTATATTTTATAAAGGGAAAATTAAGCATTATCCTCTTTTTTTCAATATTTGACATGTGTTATATGTTGTTAAAGTTACATGATCAAGTTTTTTAGTTCTCTCTAAACAAGTTTCTAAAATATTTGCCTGGTAGCCCTTGTCATTAAACCTATTCATATTAGGGATGCTCAGGCCCGGTTTTCTAAAAACTGAGTGTGACTGGATCACTTATAAGTAACTTATGGTATAAATGTATTTAAAGTAAATAGCGCAGGGCACTTATTTATATAATTGCAAATGCACTTATTTTTGATATTGTGTCTATTTTGTTAAGGGAAATCTTTATTTCTGAGACCAGGGATTAAATCTTGGTCTCCATGAAAATGGCCACCTCCATAGGCATCAATACATGGACATAGGACACAATTTCTGAACTGTGTCATCATGCAACAGATGGCGAAGCCAACCACATCTTGTACTGGCTCAGCATCAGGGAGAATGCCAGACTCTTCAGGGAGTGAGGCAGATCACCCTTATTTCAGGGAGTCTCCCTGACATTCAGGGAGAGTTGACAAGTATGTGTTAGAACCTGTCTGAATATTGTAACCATCACATGATGTAGGATATTACAGAAGTGTAAGTTTTGTTAAGTATAAATTGCATTTAAAATCTAAGCACATCCTGAGATCTGATGGATATCTGAGGCAATCAGTTTGATGTGGAAGATAAATTGTGTTAGATGCAGGATCTATCTAGATGTTAGGTACATCCTGATGTTAATGTTTGAATGAAATATTGCAGTCTCTGCGGAGCCTTCTCTGATCAGGGGGCTGGCTTACCTTCTGCCAGACTAGTCTCTAAAACTGAACTGTATAAAAAGAGAGCCCTTGTACACTGAAATATATCATTCTGATGTTCCATCTAACCTGACCACTGATACCTTTAATCAGTGGAATTGTACTTGTCAGGACACTTGAGCTAAATATACATCACTCTGCTTCAAGACCCTGCTTGCCAACTTCTTCAATATTGCTGTATTCCTGTGACCTACAGATTAGACCCTAAATCTAATCTGTCCTCTGGCTGTTCTGAAGTTTGGACCCAGATCATAGTACCACTGCTCTGCCCGCTACCAAGCAGCTCAGGCAGCAGGCTTCTCCTACTGCGGCAGGAGGGGAGTATTTGGAATAACGAAAGGGGAGGGTTGCAATGCAAAGTAAGCCCAGCTGGTTCCCAGCAGCAAAAGACAGGGTGGCATAGGCGGTCGATCCTGTCACACTGAGCCTCCCCAAACAACCCAGTGCCGGCTCAATACTTTCTCGCTTCCTTGAAACTGAAATAAAAAATGGCATCAATTGACCCTTGTCTGTGTCTGTCTGTGTGTCCGTGTCTGTCTGCGTGTGTGTATGTTAGGGAATTTAGACTGTAAGCTCCAATGGGGCAGGGACTGATGTGAGTGAGTTCTCTGTACAGCGCTGCGGAATTAGTGGCGCTATATAAATAAATGGTGATGATGATGATCAGTGCCATTGCTCACACAGAAAAAGGGGTAGCAGTATTCTTATCACTCTCCAGTCTCCAGTGACATTGCACTGTGCCATTGCTCCCACAGAAACAAGGGTAGCAGTGTTCTTGTCACTCTCCAGTCTCCAGCGGCATTGCTCTGTGCCATTGCTCGCACAGGAACAGGAGTGGTAGCAGTGTTCTTGTCACTTTAAATTCTCCAGTGACATTGCTCATTGCCATCAATATGGATCATGATCAGACGACAGAAGAGCAGGAGCACCAAGCAGCTGCTGGCACCTGTCATGATGATAGTACTAGTCCATCTATGGCATCTACTAAAGTCTAAGCTCAAATGCATCAGGCCTTCACCTTTATGAGTGCTAGTTCTGCAACTGTCAGTGAGACATCTTCTTCTAAGGACTGTCATGACGATGCAAGACCTTGTCATTCTGAGTCCAAAAGAGGTGCTAAAAACTTTCATGTGTAAAAGGCGAGTTGGAAAAAATACACTAAGGCAGTAGAAGAATCTGCATGTTTGAAAATGTCACAAATCCGAGAGGAGAGTCTATCCATGAGTGCTATGTCTAAGCTTGGCCTTCTGATACTGTACTCATAAAGAAGCCTCCATTCAACATTTCTGCAAATGTGTGAATGAGCAGACCAAGTGTTGCTGGTGATTTATAAACTCAGGATGTAACTGTGGATTTGCAACAGGATGATGGGGATATTTGTGTAGTTGACGATGGCACTAATGAGAATGTTGATGATGATGATGATGATGTTGCTTGTGTAAGTCCTGCTCTAGTGGAAGCAGTTCTTGCCAGTGATAAGAAAAAGGCCATTGTCATGCTTGGGCATAAAACCAAAAAATCCACCTCTTATGTGCAGAATTATATTTACCAAAATCCTGACAACAGTTGTGTAGCCATTTATAGCATTTGTAAAGCCACAGTAAGTAGAAGTAGGGACCTTAACCATCTAGGAACCTTATCCATGTTACGCCATTTGAAACGAGTTAATGGTAAGCTTTTGGGAAAATCAGAAACGTATGCTAAAAAATAGCAACAAGCAGTTCAGCATCAGCTAGCTTCCTTCTCTCAGCTAGATCCCAGCACCTGCAATATACACTGACAACACCTTCCTCATCAATATCCTCACTAATGATTGTAGTTAGTCCTGCATCCAAGTTGCTAAGCCTAGATGAATCTTCCCCTATCCAGGATTCCTTTGAAGAATTCTTGAGCATTAGGCCTGCTGCTGCTGCTGGGGGTGGATCTTCATCACAGAAGCAGACCAAGAAGAAGATTACAGCAATTGACTGTTAAACAATCCTTTGCAAGAGGAAGCAAGAATGACAGCTGTCACCTAGTGGCACAGTGGATCACAGGCACCATGGCGACTATGCTAATATTAGATCTGCATCCAATATCCACAATGAATGCAGCTAGTTTTAGACAGTTAATTGAGCTCCTATGTCCCCGTTACCAAATTCCATCTCAACACCATTTTAATAGGCAAGAAATGTCTCACCTGTGCAAGAAGGTTAGAAAAACATAATTATTGGGCTACAAAATGCCATTCTACCCACTGTACACTTAACCACAGATATGTGTACAAGCAGAACAGGGCAAACTAAAGATTATATGACTCTGACAGCCCACTGGATTGTTGATTCACCCTCAGCAGCAGGAACAGCAGCAGCATCTACCAAACAACGCCAGGTGGTAAATGTATCAAGGTGCGATTTTGCAAATCCAGCGATTTTCTCGGGAGAGTTGAAACTCGCAGATGTATGAAGCTAAGATTTCATGCAAAATCGCCAGAGTTGTGCTTCTGTCAAAATCGCTATTTGCAAAATCGCTAGAGATCAAACTCCCGACTGTTTGCCCCTGCAGCTATACAAGTCTCCAATGTATGAAGCTGCGAGTAAGCAAACTCAGGAGAGTTTGCTTGAAAACACGCCAGATACAACACGCTGCTTGATACACATAGTTCATTGCGCATGTGCTACGGTACTTGCGTAAGCTCTATTTACAGTAATAGGTGATTTCCCCAATAGCGTGGGAAAATCACCTAATACAGTACATAGACCTTGCGCAATGAACGTACGTTCATTGTGTAACGGATCTCCTACTAGGTAGGAGGTGTTTGCGGGAGCTCCAGCTTTTTTTGTTTTTCTTCAAGCAAGTCTAAAGATTCGGGATGTACAAATATGGGGCCTTCTGGCCGAAGAAAAGAAGACTACTAGCAACAAGGAGCCCCTCCTGGGGGAAGGCAAGAAGAGATTTTTCAAGCCAGAACTTTTGGATGGTATAAATAATGTGGGACTGGGGCAAGCCTGAACATTTGGATTTACAAATTCTTTTGGACCTTTTTCAAGCTTGGACATTTGGAAGGTATAAATAATGTGGGACTGGGGCAAGCAAGGACAATTTGGTACAGAAAGAAGACTTCATTGGTGAGTATTTGGGCTTTTATTATTTTTAATAAATGTATATGGTGTCAATTAGGGTGGTTACTGTGTTGATTGTGGGTTTTTTATTTTTATTAAATGTATGTGGTATTTACCAGGGTGTTGTGTTTTTTTTAACATTTTTTTTTTGTGGAACTACAGGTCCCAGCCAGCCAGGGATGTCAGGGCATGTTGGCACTTGTGGTTCTCCTACGCTTTTTTTTTTTTTTTTTAATTTCTTCTATTCCCTACCATCTATACAGCTGCCGGAGCTCCGGCAGCTGTATGACAGGCAGTGTCACAGTGATGTGTTCGACAACTCGCTGCTACAACACAGGAGAGTTAGCTAAACACGGGAGTGTTTACATCGCAGCAAATCGCCAGAGATGACCAGCGATTTTGAAGATTAGGGTCAAAATCGCAGCTTGATAAATTTGTTTTTTTTCATTAAAATCGCGGGTTATCTCCCGCGACTTGCCGCGATTTTACCACACTGTCAAAATCGGACCTTGATACATTTTTATCCCCAGATCTTTCAGAGGCAGGCTACTCTGTGTACCACCGGCTTCACTAAGAGGCATATAGCTGACAATCTGTTACAAAAACTAAGGGATGTCATTGCAACATGGCTTATCCCGCATGGACTCTCCTCAAGATATCTGATTTCTAATAACGCCGCCGATATTGCCAGAGCTGGGTGAATTCCATTACATTCCCTGTTTTGCTCACACAATCAGCTTGGTGGTACAGAGCTTTTTGAAAAATGACAGGGATGTGCATGAGATGCTGTCTGTGGGCCAAAAATTTTTGGGACATTTTCAGCATTCTGCAACAGCATGTAGGAGATTGCAGCAGCTGCAAGAACAATTTAATTTGCCTTGCCACCAACTGAAGCAAGAGGTGGTAACAAGGTTGAATTCCACCCTTTATATGCTTCAGAGAATGAAGGAACAGCGAAAAGCCATCCATGCTTACTCAGCAAGCCATGACATAGGGAAAGGGGAATGTACTTTAGTCCAGCACAGTGGAGAACACTTTTTGTGTTGTGCAAGGTGCTGAAACCATTCCAAGTAGTCACCTGTGAAGTGAGTTCCGACACTGCTAGCTTAAGTCAAGTGATTCCCTCAATTAGACTATTGGAAAAGCAGCTCGAGAAATTGAAGGAGATCAAACAAAGCAATTCCGATAAGTATGTCAGACTTGTAGATAAAGTACTATTCTCTTCGCCAGGCTCCAAGAGTTATCAACATCTTGAAATCTAATCATTATATTTTGACAACTGTGCTTGATCCTAGGTTTAAGAGCTATTTCTTCTCTTTATTTCCAACTGACCCAGATCTCAAGAGATGCAATGAGCTCTTGGTGAGCAAGTTGATAGCTCAAGTGTTACGCGACAGGAGGGCGTCTCCTCCTTCAGTTTCTCACTCAACTGCTGCTAGGAAAAAACTTAGCTTTCCCATGAGCCCCAGGGATGATGCAGATGACTCAGCACAACATTTTAACATCTGGTATGGTCTAAAAGAATTGACCAAAAAATGTGACACCTCTGATATAACTCCACCTGATCTTACTATCATCATCCAAAGAATTGTGGTGGATTATTTTAATGACAGTGTACAAATAGACATGTCAGACAGTCCCTTTACATAATGGGAGAAATAAAAGGCAATTTGGAGATCCATGTACAACTCGCTTTGCAATACCTAAGCTGCCCACCCTCCAGTGTGTACTCAGAAAGAGTTTTCAGCATAGCCAGGAACTTTGTCAGCAATCGGCATAGGAGGCTACTTCCTAAAAATGTGGAAAAGATGATGTTCATCAAAATGAACTACAATTTCCACAAGGAAGGCCTTTTCCAGCAATCACATTAAAGTACAGAGACTTCTATAATGGTGGATTCCAGAGGGATGAATTAATATTGCGTGAGAATGATGTGCACACTGATGAGGGTGAGGATGAGGCTGAGGATGATGATGATAACAACATCTTGCCACTGTAGAGTTCATCGACAGCACTGTTAGCTTAGCTGCCTTAAGCCTATTGTTAGCTTGTTTTGTGGGGGCACAAACAAATCAAGCACTTCAGCCACAAAGTAACCATCTTTGTCGCTGAAGTGTTTGGTTTGTTATACTGTACATGTCGTTTTTAATATCCAACATAATGGTGGGTGGGAGGGCCTAAGGACAATTCCATCTTGCACCACTTTTCTTTTCTGCCACTGCTGTGTGGAAATGTTTCATAGATGTGCTATAAATTGCTGTGTGTTTTTGCAGCTGCTCTGTTGCTTAATAACCAGCCAGCATGCTGCAGTCTTTGACCTAAGCTGGATGAAAATAATACTGTGACCTGTAAGGTGGTCAAAATTGACTAGATATGACTGGCAATTAATGTTATTGAGGTTAATAATAATGTGGGAATAAAAAAAAGAGCAAAATTATGTGATTTTAGCATTTTTTAACTATTTTTGCAAAATAATACAGATCCAAAACCAAAACACATGAGGGCGGTTTTGGCAAAACAAAAACCAAAACACAAAGTTATTACAGATCCAAAACCAAAATCAATACCAAAACACAGTGCAGACAGAGCTCAGAGATGCTTTTCAAAACCCATTTGCTCACTACATCATGTATCATGTGGCTGTAGTTTCCATGGCAGTGAAGAATCATGAAAATAACAAGGGAAAATGGTAAATACCAGCCATCTTCTTTAGTCTGCCACAGTGATTTATTCTAAAGAAACACCTGATTTATTCATGGAATTTCATTAATAGTAATAACGCTTAGAAACACATCACAATCTACTCAAAAACCTCTTAATAATAGAAAAATATCATTGTCCATTGCAGTTCCACAGACTGGTGTAGAAAAATCAAGAGTGATAATAGAAACTCCAATTATAGCACATTGGAAGCTGAAACTTCTGATTGTGAATATATAGAGAGCCTCATGCCACCCAAAGGCACTCTTATCATACAGAAACTTTTTAGACAAAAGCTCCAGGTCTATGGGAGATCTAAGAGATATGGGCACAAGAAAACACGTAGAAGCAGTAAGAAATCTGCAAAAACAAGAAAACAGAGAATGGGATGGCAACTCCCAACCTCGCTACAGACAGTCCAAAAGATAGACCTTGGAGAACAATTTCTCAGAGTAATTAATTTTTCATCTAAAGTGATAGCTGAAGCCCAATATAATTTGTTTTCTAAAGGTCTCTCTTTTTCACCTATTAACAATCCAGATAAATTTTAAATGGGGAAAGATCTCCACCTACATGGACGGAAAATACTCCTACACAAACATTTTAAACAACAGAAGAAATAACAACTTTGACTCTGACTCCTACAAAGAACAACTAACCCCACAAGATGAGGAAGCCACACGAATTTTAGAAGAACTACAGTCTGAAAGTGGGGAGAATATCGCCACTACAGATGATAAAAATCAAAAAATTCAGGAAGAGATCCAC
This sequence comes from Mixophyes fleayi, assembly GCF_038048845.1. Classification (NCBI taxonomy): domain Eukaryota; kingdom Metazoa; phylum Chordata; class Amphibia; order Anura; family Limnodynastidae; genus Mixophyes; species Mixophyes fleayi. The sequence continues at coordinate 41,617,945 of NC_134412.1, forward strand.
ATTTTGTCCCCTGATGTCTTCATGTCCTATGGTACAAATATATGTTGATTTAGCTTCTCATGATTTTGATCAACTCATTCAATCCCAGTTACAAATAAAAAAGTTAACTTTAGCAGGGAGGAAAATAGGACACTGAATAAAATAATAAATTGGAAAGATGTGATTATAAAAAATTCCGACAAAGGGCGAAACATAGTAATATGGCCCTTGATGACTATAAATCAGAAGCAAACAGACAACTTAATGACCCAACCTGTTATAAAAAAATTATATTTAACACCACTGCTAACTTCCTGTCATTATATCAAAGGCAATTTCAAAATATATATGACAAAGGAATTATCAGTAAGAATGATTATGAATTCTTATGGATTGAGAACCCAAAAATGCGACCTTTTACATACTCCCTAAAATTCACAAAGATGAAAATAAACCCCTGGGAGACCGATTGTCTCCGGAATTGACAATCTTATGGAAAAGGCAAGTGTATATGTGGACAGTTACTTATGTGAATTTGTAGTAATGCAGTCACCATTTGTTCATGATACAATGGATGTATTGGAAAAATTACAAGATCTACATACAGACTCAAACGTGTGGTTATGTAGTGTTGATGTGGAGTCATTGTACACAAGCATCAAAGATGATATTGGATTATAAGCAGTACATTACTTCCTACAAATGAAGACAAGAAGTGAACATAATCATTTTATTCTGAGTCTATTGGAATTTGTGCTAACCAAGAATTACTTTGTGTTCAACGAGAATTATTATTTACAAATGAGGGGAACAGCAATGGGGACAACTTGCGCTCCAACCTACGCCAATTTATATCTGGGTTGGAGGGAGCGTGAGGTCGTTTTCACCCACAAATACGAACACTACACAAAATTTGTTAGCACATGGCTCAGATTTAATGATGACGTCCTAATCACCTGGGAAGGAACTAAGGATGGTTTTACTGAATTTATATCTTCCTTAAACATTAATGATATTAACCTGAAATTGACATCAGTGATTGACTCTAAAAAGATCATCTTTTTAGATCTTGTGATATCCATTTCTGATAATAATGTGATCACAACGGACATACACAGGAACCCTACTGCCACCAACAGTTCACACTTACCTGCAACAATAAGAGGATTGCCTGAGGGAGAATTTATTCGTACAAGACTTAACTGCAGTGAATCTTCCACATTTGAAAAATGAGCTGTTGAGTTAATGATGAGACTATCCAGAAGAGGATACAGTCAGAATTTAATTAAAAAAACATATAAATCCACCAAAATAAAGGAATAGAGATATATTATTCCATCCAGCTCCTAAAAATACTTCTAATGATGGACAGATTAAATTTGTTGGAACTTTCTATAAACACAGACGTTTCATGGGGCAAAATTCTGCACAAACATAGAAAACACATATTACAATTAGATACAGACTTGAAAGAAATAATTGGTGATGAAATCCCGATTAGTTGAAGACACTCAAAGAACTTGAAAGATTTTTTTACTGCTGGTCATTTTACTAGAAAAGGACAAAGGAAATAAATAAGAGGTTCTTTCCCATGTGGCACATGTAAAGCATGTAATTATTTTGTCAAACTTCAATTATTCCATGATAAATATCAGAAGGAACATTTCTTCAAAACTTTTATGATATGTAAGACTTCAAGTGTTATATACTGCCTGTCATGCACATGTGATCTGAAGTATATTGGCATGACAAGCAGACCATTAAAACAAAGAATATTTCAGCATGTTTGCAACATACGGAATATAAGAGCTGATATTGCTAAGATGAAACAACTAACTACTGTCGCCAAACATTTTTATAAGGGACAGAACTGTAATCCTAAATACCTCAAAGCCTTTCCAATTGAAAATATTTCTCTAGAACTAAGGCAGGGATTTAAAAAAAGAATTGCTAAAGAAATAATCTCAATATATATTCCTTTTGGATAAATTTTTTTCATTTGAAGCAGAAATGCCAGAGAAATCTGTAATCTCAGTAGTATAGTGTTTTTAATGTACTGGTTGATAATTAATTTGTAACAATGTTGTAGATGTCTCTGCGCTGCAGAATTTTTCACTACGATGGATGGGGTTGTGACAGTTCGTTGTTACAGTTACTCATCACATTGTTTATTGCTACTTTTTAATTTAGGCCATTTTGTCATTATTTTGATACATTATCACAGATATGTAATTGAATATGATGTGACTGGATGGCTCTTAATGATAGTAACAGAACATTAGATTATCTGGTGATCTGATAGAAAGATAGCTTACTGCCAGGAGAACTACTGTCAGATGTGAGTTAGTGATTCTGGGGGAGACAATTGATATTTTCTATTACAATTATGATCTAAGCTATTTATTCCTGCATATTTAAATACTTTAAGAATTAATCATTTGCTCATGTTAAATTACATCAATGCGGACAATGCTTCTTGACTTACTCGATTCTAAATGAATTTTTATTTATTACATGTATGGTAGTTGTTTGTTGGGACACTTGACACAATCATAAGAAATTTGATCTATTTTCTCACACAGGGCACATACATAAGTGATTTTTCATATCGATTTCTAAGTGCTTCACATTAATATATATTTTATTATCACTATTGAACCAAAAGTTTTTCATCTAGATGAGTTAATCACTATCCAGAATTTTATCATTATTTTTTTGTTTTACACTTTTTAATTTAGCCACACATCATCACTGCAATGGTGTTCACTCTTTATCTCTTCCATTTTATTATTTTTTATTAATTAAATTTCAGCATGTCTTTCAATTCACATTTTCAGTATAGGAAACAAGTAATCCAAGGTATTAAAATATTTTTAGTTACATTTGGTTTGTCATTAATTCACACAATATTCAAATATTTATGTGTATCACTTGCAACATTTTGTTAACATCTTGTATTAATAATATATAAAATTAAAAACAGCACTGACAGGTTTTAATTTCCATTATTCTAATTATATCTAATTAATGGACATGAATTCTCCCCACTTGTGACAACATGTTCACCATCTTACACAATATCCATTATTTAAATAATCTTTATACTCTTTTTATAAAACTATTTTTAATCATATTTGTGTATTTTGCCATAGTGATAATGTGAATTGTAATATTAAGGATGACTTATACTCACAATCCTGGCGCGCTTAACCTTAAACATTTCTTAAGGACCGAGTGATATTAGTTACATCACATTATTAAGTTTTACTAAATCTTTCAGGACTAGCGACATCGTCTCCATATTCACTATATTTTTACATTTTGTTATCTGTACAGTGGATCAGAATATTACAGTTTAATACCACAACTTTAGTGGATTATAAGATGAACATACAATAAAATACTCCCAATTTGGGGAAATACAACACAGAGCCTCTTTTTCCCCATTTATTTTCAAATTCATTTTTAGCATTCCAATGAAAAATTAATTTCATTATTTGAAGGATGATATCTTTTAACTAGACATTTTTGAAACATAATTATATAGTTAATTATGACACCCACATTTAATCCAAACCCAATTTATGTATGTGAGCTTGCTGATTGGCCATTGATAGTTTAAAAACCCTGCTCTGATTAAGGACCGGTTTGCCTTGAAAAAGTCTAGCACAGCGAAACGCGCATTGGCGTTTCAGCTGTGTGTTTTCCTTCCTTTATAATCTCGATTAGAGCACGAATCGATTACTCCGCAGAATAACTCAGAGCAATTTAGTAGCATATGCCCAAACCCCGAGAATTAGATATTCATAGGTAGATAGCAATTCACTCCCTGTCACAAACAGAATGTAGGAAACTGCATATACTATAGCGGACAAGTTAAAGCACAGGGAAGCCTAGATATTATTCAGCTCTAAATCCTGAGTATCAACTGATTATACTACAACTATATTTGGTTCAACTATATGATCTAAACTGAGCTTTAATGTGGGAAAATCATTTTTCACTCCTTATTTGCAACTGATACTAATTTTTTCAGATTGATTCACTACAAGTGCTGTGAGGAATTGAATGTAGGATAATAAGGAAGGACACACAGTCTTTTTTATTCCACTGTTTTTATTTCACTTTTGTCACCAATCACATTTATTCAGTCATATGTCACTGTTTTTATCCAATTATTTTATCTATACCAGTAAAGTTTAAGTTTTAATACTTTATATGTGCTCTAATGACTTTTGCCAAATGACAAACAATGAAGATTTAGTGCACTCAATTATACCAGTTCTGTTTCTTCTTTTTTGTTCTTTTGCTAGTTCCACAGACTTGAAAATAGAGCCGGATCTGAAAGACACAATTCTTATGTTATAAAACATACTATATGCAGTCCAAGATAAAGGTTTGTCTTTAATTAATCAGTAATTAATTAACTAATTAATTAATTATTACAGCTTCTGAAAGGAAACCACACACTATCACAATACCTGTATTGTGTGGGGTAGAGGTTTAAAGGGACGGGATGTACACAGTTATTTTCCCATTTAACAGTTTCAATGCATTGTATAATATTAGTAGGATATTTACTATTGATTCCAGATACAGGGCATACATCAATATATTTTGAAAATCTTGAAGTAAAGAATTTGTCCCTGATAATAAGGAATGTTCCAGAAAATCAATAAGAAAATGGATTTTTGAAAGGTGATAAAATATGGGAATCTTAGGATGTTTTCTGAGAAGATAAATACATTCATCTAATATTACTATGCTTTCCTATAAGCAGTTATTCAGTAATGTTTTAAGTTATTTTACAAATGTTACAGTTGGATATATAGTTATGTTTTTTATACATTGTCTTCTTTTAGAAGTATTAATGCCTCTTCACATATTTATCTCTATCCATTAAACAACCCAACAAAAAGATTTTTTTTTATAGTTTATGAGGATATTTGAATTCATTTAGGGTATTTTATGGTTGCTGAGTTAAAAAATGAAAGTAGTTTTTCGTATTGGCTCTAGTCCTTGAGACAATGGATACCCTCAATTAATATGGAACTTAGCTTTAACATGTACATAAGGGTATCTACCAGAACATCCTAGAAGGTGAGACATACAAATATTCTAGGATTTCACTCCATGATCATTCTAGAATATTCCCTCTTTGTATTTAAGTTTTTTGGCGTGGCGCTTGAGGACCAGGACAGGTCTTGGGCTCTCCATAATAGTTTGCAAAACCCGCATTGAATGTTTATGACAGAGAAAGAATCGAGAAAGGAAACATTTAAACTTTGGCATGCCTATGTTGTGGCGAGAGCTGAAAAACCACCACTATCATTGTTAATTTTGTCTGGCTAATGTGAAAAGTTTCAATCGATATAAGAAACTAAAGTTGGAATATCCTGATTTGGAATCAGCAAGATGATCTGTGCCACACAGTGAAGACGTTATCATACCAGTGTTTACCACACTCCCTGACCTTCTGAAGAAATTCAGGACTTAGGTGGTAGTAGTGAAAATGACTATGAAGGAAGCATTTCAACACCTTGACAGTTCTTCCAAAAAGAACTCAATGATTTGATACAGGACCCCAGTCTGTTAAAGCATGCATCTGAAATGTTAGCATCCAGACTAAATGAAAAGAACTGTCTACAGCCAGAAGCTAAAATAACAGCTTATCAGACAAGAGAAGTCAGACTTCATCCTTATTTCAGCAAGCCAAGTTGAAGGACTTGTATACTGCAATAATATCCCAGGACTTTTTTGTCAAATGGGAATGGAATATCCACCAGGAGATTGGTGGCTTTTTATAGACAGCTCCAGTAGAAGCTTGAAATGTGTTTTATTGCACAATGGTAACTGATATGCATCTCTTCCAATTGCTTTCTCAGCAAAACTTAAAGAAGGTCTTGCAGAAGCTCTGCTGTCATGAGCACCAGTTGTCTATTTGTGTTGAAATAAAGATGGTAAACTTCTTGCTTGGGCAGCAAAGTGGATAGACATTTTCAATGTGATTTGTAAGATGACCCTGCCTGACTATTAAATTAAAATATTTCAAAAATTAGAGCCAATCTAGCACAATCAATGTTATATATGGAATTAGCACCACAAAGTTACGCCAAAATCACTCTATTATGATTGCCAGTAAAATTAGCGTTAGCTAGTGTTATCAATATTCAGACCCTCTTAGCTTGTTTTATGACCAAATCGGTATTAGTTAATTGTTTGAGAGACTTTTCACATGATGTAAAGTTCAAATCACTTGTTTCTAAATAATTTTTTATTAATTTGAAGAACATACCAATATAGCTCATTTTAGTCCAGCGCCAAGCCTAGTATTCATTTTGAAGACATTCACTTCTTTAAGTGGGGGGGCACTCATTTATAAACCTGCTTAATAAAATGGCTTTTGTGAAATATCATACCCTGCCCTTGATATTTTGCCTACCAATATCTGCATTGCAGTGCATGTACATCATTAACATCATCAGCAAGGACAATGTTAAATGTACAATTAACATGTTCATTTTTATTTTTGGAACTGCCATCTGTGTTTCTCCCAAAGGAGACAATGATGTCTTTCCATATGTGGTGACTGGATTGACATTCCAAACTTTGTTGCCTGGTGACCTCAACTTACCCTCTGTTCACATACTATACACTTGACTTTTGTTATGTTATCCATCTGATTATGCTTGTTATAGACCTGCTGAATGGCACTTGCATCTTGTTGCATGACTGTTTCTGCTTAATCATCACCACTCGATTAAACTTCACAAGTAGTTTCTGAAAATAAGTTGTTTAATTTCATTCCATTTTACCAAAATCTGCAAACATAGATTGCTTGCGTGGTGTATAACTGAAAAATGTTTGTCACGCATTCAATTATTTTACATTTTAAATAAGTTGGATGAGGATATTTTGCTTTACTTCTTTTCTTCTACAAAATTTAAAATTCTGGTTCTTGTGGAAATTAATAAACAATAAAAAACACTACATTTATCTCCCTGTAATTTTATTGATTTAAAATAAATTGTCACGGTTTGGTACTCTGGACTCTTGGAACTGCCCGACTAGATGTGACTACTAACAGGGTGCGGAGTCTAACGGATGAATGGTCTTCACCAGGGGTGACTTGGGTTTAGCGGCGTTTGCCCGGCAGGTCGCGGTCCCTACCAGGAGTGTTAAGCAAGGTCCCAGGGGCAGTGGCTTGTAAATAATATATAGGCACACTGGTGATGTTGAGATGTAAGTTCTAAGACCAAACAGCTGAGTGAAGACAGATGCAGGATGAACAATACAATCAGTGGTTTAATGATGACTAGAGGTTGAACAGAACAGTCTTAGTATATTGACACAAGGAGATAAATTGGCAATGTGAACCATTCCACTAGCAGTGTACTAAAAAGGAATACAGCTTTAGTAATATAACGGCATATTCAATAGTAGTAATAGCATGAACAGTCCAGCAGCAGTATGGTAATGACAAATGCAGCTTAGGTATTTGGAACCACAAATATGGCAGCACGATAAGAGAGGTAACAGTCCAGCCAGCAAAGTAATCACGATAAGTGCAGTCAAAGTGGAATACCCCATAGTACAACTTAATACATGGATAACAATGCAGCAGGAACGGTTCAGCCAACAGAAGTAGATGAGATCAAGCAGCTTGAATAATACGACCTGTAATGCAACCGAGTCACAGAGACAGATGCAGAGTAGATGAGCCAGGCAGCATGACAGTAGGAGTTGGAGGGATTTGAGCAGAGAAGCCTGGAGAGCTGTGACTCAGCGGAGACAGGTGTAGCTTGAGTAGTTCAGCCCGTGGAGCGGTAACACAGCAGCGTCAGATGTAGCTTGAGCGGCACAGTCCGTGTAACAGTGACACAGCGGAGACAAGTGTAGCTTAAGCAGTCCAGCCCATGGAACAGCAACACAGCGGAGACAGGTGCAGCTTGAGCAGTATAGCCCGTGGAACAGCAACACAGCAGAGACCGGTGCAGCTTGAGCAGTATAGCCCGTGGAACAGCAACACATGGGAGACAGGTGCAGCTTGAGCAGTATAGCCCGTGGAACAGCAACACAGCGGAGACAGGTGCAGCTTGAGCAGTATAGCCCGTGAAACAGCAACACAGTGGAGACAGGTGCAGCTTGAGCAGTATAGCCTGTGGAACAGCAACACACAGCAGAGGCACTGACGATCCAGGTGGAGGCACAGGGAATAGGCAGGATCCTAATCAGACAGGTAACTTGATCAACAGGCCCAGAGGAAATGGAGGAAGTGCCTTTTCAAGTTTAGAGCCAGAACCAGGAACCAATAGGAATCTTGCTACAGACAGATAGTTACTAGGTCTGCGCATGTGCAGATCCAACACTAGGAGCTGAAGTCTGTTTAATGAGGGACAGGTGAGTGTCTTAGTCTTCGGTTATGGAAGTCGAATGAGCGCCGTATGACATAATTAAATATTCATTGGCAAGTAGAAAGTGAACCTTAATATCTAGGTATTCACTAAAGTGCATAGATTTGCAGGTCAAGATGGCATTTAAATTGGTTGATGGAAGAAGTAGGGTTGAGCAATGGCTTTCATGTATAAGCGAACTGCACTTACTTTTGAGGATCAACACAAAAAACAGATTTTGCTTTGGGAGCAAAGTTATTTAAATGAGATAAAGATGTGGATCGTGGGTGGGGTCATGTATGTTATGATTTAGATCAGAAGTGCTCAAGTTCAGTCCGGAAGTGCTTCAAACAGTTCATGTAAACATGAACTATTGGTAGCCCTTGAGAGTGAACTTGGACACCTCTGGTCAAGATGTATATTTAGGAGAGGAGTTGCAGATACTAACTCAGAAAGTGATTAATGAGGACACTTTATGCCCTTCATCAGCTATTAAGCTATTTCTTTTCGACAGGATACCTCTACAGCACAGAAAAAGCCAGGCAATGAAGTTGAAGATCTTTTAAAACATAGCACAGTCATAAGTCATATGATGCAGACTCAAAGTTTGAATAGAGGTAATGAATAATTAAGCTCTTCCTGAAATCAGAGCTCAGATTAACATTAGAAAAAACACTGCAAACGCATGCCCTTGTTATTTGCCGACCAATAGCTACATCTTAGTGCATTT